>NC_083100.1:14070578-15270578 GCF_949774975.1 Lagenorhynchus albirostris
AAAGTAAAAAAAGGTGATAAATTCGGAGGGGATGTGTTAATTTCTTCTTTTCTGCATCCATTCATAGGTGAGCCCGATCAGGATGTTTCCTGTGAGCTGAACAAAGGTATTTTAGCTTAATGCTCATTACATGGGAGGCAGGGTTCCCAGAGATGGGCCATTATGATACTTTAGGCTGTAGGCAACATCCCTTCTGTGATTAACTTGTAGCAAAAGCAATAGAATACAAAGGTTAAAGTAAAAGAAACATCCATAATGGAGTCAGATTTGTTCTTCCCTATTACAAAGATAGATCTTCACAACCCCCCTTTTTCTCAGCTTCTGCCACTTGTTATCTTTGTGACTTGTAGCAGGATATGCTATGAGGTGGACGTTACGAGCTCCAAGTCTCTTGGGGCTGACGTGCCTACGTCATGGGGCATGCAATGAAATAATGTACATGGGTGCCTCATACAGGGCCTGGCACAGGAAATATTTGTAAAAGTAAATCTTTAAGTATGGGGAGAAAATTATCTTTCTAAAAAAGAGAAAATAGGTTTTATAAATATGGCCGTCTTCCAATGCATTAGAGGTGCCTGTTTAATGATCTCTCCAAAAACCCTAAAACCAGTGTCAAGTTCAGAATCCCTTGCCGGTTAGAATCATTCTGAGAAAGTTGCTGCCACTAGCTCTTGACAACACATGCTGGAAATAACAAGGGTCAGGTTGAGGAGCAGAAGCTCCCAACTCCTTCTCACCCTAGACATCGTTTTTAAGGGTCTGAAATAGCAGAATCACTCAGATCCACTTCCTGCCCCCTCCCTCCTCCAAACACCTGGATATTTTAGTTGTGTGGAACCAGATGAGGGCTACACTTCCCTACCTATCCTCTTTGGAAGTAACTGGTGGAGCCAATTCTTAATTGTTTCTGGTTCAAAGAAAGACTTGGCTTATGATTTGCATATCTGCCACCTAATTTGCATATCATGCATTAATCTTTTATTACCCTGAAAAATTTAGTTGAATCTATATTTTATATACACATTTTAATCCCTTTAAGGGTATACAAGACCCCCATTTTCTCAGAATTGAATGGATTCAGACACAGGCATTTCTTTGTGTTTTAAACTGTAAGGGTTAACTTAATGCCCACCTTCTTACTCAAAGGGCCAGGATTTGCTTACTTTGTAAGGAGTGGGCCAGGTCTCCAATTCGGCTGGCTGGAGCTCTCTGCAAAGATGACAATCATTCCAGGACTTGGAAGCCAAATATTATGTGGCTGGCCTCCAACGATCTGGAAAACAGTTTAGAGGTTACTTCTGAGGCTGATAAAGTTGTTCTGCCAAAAGGCCAAGATCATGCAATTTGACCTTTTGCGAACTTACGGGACTTGTACCAAATAAGTTTGCCTATAAATGAACATTCAAGGGCCTTGATCTTTTCTGTATTGTTAATGAATAATAATGATAATAATGAGATGATATGAATAACAACTATTGCAAACCAAGGGCTCATCTTGTCCCAGACCTTATACTAAGCAGTTTATATTCTTTCTCCTGGAAATTCTCACAGTATCTCTATGTTAGTCTCATTTTTATAAATGAGGAGCCCAAGCCTAAAAACTTCAAATAACAAGGTTACTAAGGGGCTGAGTTAGGATTTAAACCTGAGTTTCTCTAAAAGCCATGTCTTAAACTTTCCTGATCACATATATTACATTTTTTCAAAAACTTAAAATAAGACTCCAATCCAATTAAATTATTTTGTCCTTACTTGCGTTCCTTTCTTTCAAAAATTAAATGTTTTCATGCTATTATAGGGAAAATATCAAATTTACTGAGCAGCTCCTCTGAGTCAAGTACCGTGATAAATGCTTGCACTTACTTTATCTCATTTGCTCCAAATAATCACAATTGTAAGTGGGCTTTGTTATCTCCATGCTTAAAGATATGAAAACAGATGATCAGAGAGGCCAAGTAAGCTGCCTGTGGTGACACAGCTGATATGAGGTACAGCCAAGATGTGGGCTCTTTCTGCAGATAACAGCACAGTGGTGCCTTCCTGGAGGAAGATTTAAAGGGAGCCCATGTGTCCATTAGAGTTCATACCTTACTCTTAACCCTCCAGATTCTTTTCCTCAGCATTGATTGGCTTGGAGATTTTAATAAATCATCTCCAATAATTTCTTGGGATGTGCCTTGGAGCTAGGAAGCATGATCAAGAATAGACATTTCTTACTGATGTCTGATTTATTTTTTTAAGTTTCCAAGATTATTGTTATTTATAAGAGGCTTTATTATACCTTTTGCTTCATGACTAAAATTTCATAACATTCTTAGAAATATGTGGGTTGGTAACTACAAATTTAAAATCTGTACAGCATGAAATTTTCTTAGATAAAAAAATCTAACTTTTATTCTGAAAAGAGACCAAAAATAGTTTGGGGGGAATTTTTTTTTTTTTTTTTTTTTGCATTACGCGGGCCTCTCACTGTTGTGGCCTCTCCCGTTGCAGAGCACAGGCTCCGGACGCGCAGGCTCAGCGGCCATGGCTCACGGGCACAGCCGCTCTGCGGCATGTAGGATCTTCCCGGACCGGGGCACGAACCCGCGTCCCCTGCATCGGCAGGCGGACTCTCAACCACTGTGCCACCAGGGAAGCCCCTGGGGGGAATTTTTATGCACCTTAAAAAATGGCGAGTAGTTTGGAGTTCACGTGGCTTTCTCTTTCCTGAACTAACAAATAGCTCTAGTGTGAAACTTAGCACATCCTTTGAAGAGCCTGGTAGAAGTGAGGATATTTGTTAATTCCCTGGTACCTAATAAGATGTCATGTATACATCTGACACTTGGCAACCTATGGGTATTTAGGCTTTTGCCCTCACTCAAGCCAACCTGCTAATCCATGCCTTACAGCAATGGGGCTTCAGCTATAGCAAATTCCCCAAAATGCTACCATATAGGCTACATGGTGGGAGATGGTTCCTTCCTTCAATACCAGCGGCTAAAGGGGTTCAGCTCTACCAGAATTTCTCAAAGTGTGGCTCAAGGACAGTTTAAATCAAAGTTACTTGGAGTGTGTGTTAAAAATGCAGATTCCTTGGCCTCATCTTAGAATCTTTGCTGTGAGAGGGTCCCTCTGGTGGTTTTTATGCAGAGAGAAGTTTAAGACCTTATCTTCTATACTAATTACTCATGTCCATCCTCACCCCTCACCTTAATCCCACAAAAAGAAAACTTTCTGCCTGCTGATGCAGGGGACACGGGTTCGTGCCCGGGTCCGGGAAGATCCCACATGCCGTGGAACAGCTGGGCCCGTGAGCCATGGCCGCTGAGCCTGCGCGTCCGGAGCCTGTGCTCCGCAACAGGAGAGGCCACAACAGTGAGAGGCCCGCGTAACACACACACACACACACACACACACACACACACACACACACAGGAAAACTTTATTGCATGTGAGAAAACAAATTCATAAAGGATAATTACCTATTGTTTTCATCACATTTAGTTTCTCTGTAATCCTTTATGTGTTAATAGTCAGCTTCTGATTTTTCTCTGCAAGGGCAGCATTAGTGATGCTAAATGCACAATTAAACAAGTATAATTTGAGAAGTATAATTCAACCAACACATTTGACCTTCACCCACACTAAAGCTTTTATAGTTTTTAAAAAGTAGCAAATTTGAAATATTGATTTATCATCCCTTTAAGGACATTCTTCTAATGCTGATTATCAACAAAAGTGTAAAATTTAGGCACTCAGATGAGAGAGAAGAAACAGGATGCTTTATGCATGTGTGTGTGTCCTGCCGCAATGGTTTCAGTTAGGAATATTGCCTTGAATGTATTTAATTGGGGAGGAACACAGTCTGCGTTCCTCTGTCCAGGGTAATTTTTTTTCCTATGCCTAAAATACAGGAGATTGCTCTGGAACACTTTGTAATTTCTGAGACTCTTTCCCCTGGAGATAATAGGTGTTGACCTGAACACTTTCCTGCTGGATGAATCAAAATGATGGGCGTAGAGAGAATTATTAAGCCTGAAAGTGATACAGAGCCTTTCCCAGGCTCCGTAGGGTGTAGCTGGCTCTACTTTTTTGCATTTGCTGGTGGAAATAGGGTGGAGTGTGATTGGAAGGCCAAGCCTTACTCTGCAGTTAAGCCTGCAGTTAATGTGAGGATAAGTGGCCAACTTCTTCCGAAAGGAGGAGAGCTGAACTTCAGTTGTCAGAGCCAGCCATCCCCACAGAGCCCTGATTTACTGCTCAGCTGAACAGACACTACACTGCTTCCTAATGAAAACCCCAGGATCTGTTTCTGTCATGAAGGAGTGTTTTACTGTCCAGTCACTTCCTCGCTTTCTCTCCTGAAAAACCCCAAACCAAACCCAACCCAACAACCACCACCCGCCCCAGAATTCCAGAAATAGGTATCTCAGCACGTCATAAGAATGGAATACCCTTGTTAAAAGGGGTGTTCGGAATAAACTGCTCCCACTTCCTAAATGGTATGTGGTTGCCAAAACATATTTGACTTTCTAAGAATAACTGAGAAGGGGCTTTCATGACTTTTAACAAGTGAGGTGAGAAAAGTCGCACTTTTCTGCCCAAATCTCTTTTCAGGTAGATGATAGCATTTCAGTTGGTTATTCTTTCATGAAAGGGTGTCTATAAGTCAATAAGTTGGTCAGTCACAGAGTGTTAGAATGTCTCTCACTCCCCCATAAATACACCCCAACCCACCTCCTGGGTCCTCCTTGACTGTTTTTTTAATTAAGTTACTCACCTGTTCAAAACCTTTGCCTCCTTATTATTTATTCTCCTCAAATTTATAGTACTCCATAATCTAGCCACATTCTACAGTCAACAGTTATTTCCACTTTTTTCTTGTTGGATACTTGATTAAATAATAATGATAGCAATATTAAATATCATAACCATGCTACCTTTTATTGCATGCCTTTTGTTCAAAACCCTACTTTAAGGGCTGATTTCACTTAACTTCACAACTACCTTATGAGTTATTCTGATTAGCTGATTCTTACTGTCTCCACTGAACACGCGAGCAAAGCTGGGCTCAGAATGGTTAAGTAACATATGCTCAAGGTCACACACAAGGCCTGTCAGACCCGTTCTCTTAAACGCTGCACATAACCTGACACGACTTCTTCAACTGTGTTGCTCCTCTTGCCTAACATGCACTCTTTTTCATCTCTATTGAAATCTTACACAATCTTCCAGGCCTACCTCAATGCCTCCCTCCTTCAAGAAGTCTTTCTTGATGATTCTAGCCCCCATTGACCTCCCTCTACTCAGAATCCCCAGAATGGCTCATTACTGTCTTCATATTTTATGTGTCTTGTCTTCTTCAACCAGAACTCGTAACTTTTCCACCTCCCAGATGTTCTATTACTGTCCTGGCAACATAGTAGGTGCTCAGTTAAAGATTTCTGATGTGTAAACCCTTCAAAACCAATTACCTACCTGAATGCCCCAAAGCCCTTGCTGAAACAAGTATTTTTATGAGTTTTGAGCCATGCACAAGGGCACCTCATTTCTTATGGACGCCCCAACCCATTCAGATGAATTGATAGTTTTCATTCATTGATCTCCAGGCAAGTCATTTAAAAAGACTTGCACCTTATTTTAATAAAAGTGATCACTTTAAATATTTAAAATAATTTTGGGGTCTGAATTCAATTCAGAGCCAAAAGCCATCCTTTTTATATTTTTAAATTTATCTTATTGAGCATATGTATATATATATTTTTTTTTTTTTTTTTGCGGTACGCGGGCCTCTCACTCCTGTGGCCTCTCCCGTTGCAGAGCACAGGCTCCGGATGCGCAGGCTCAGCGGCCATGGCTCACGGGCCCAGCTGCTCTGCGGCATGTGGGATCTTCCCGGACCGGGGCACGAACCCATGTCCCCTGCATCGGCAGGTGGACTTTCAACCACTGCACCACCAGGGAAGCCCTGTATATTTTTCAAAGGATAATTGAAGTCTCAGTTTTGCAAGGAATACTGGGGTTTTGAGGTGGACATTGATCTTCCTTGTGGAGTGACTGATGCCTCACTGGGTTCACCGTGTGATAGGTATGCAGCAGTTATAAGGCTCCAAAAGGATAACGTGTCTTGCTTTTCTGCAAGTGACAATCAGTGCTTGGAGTTCTTGTGTGACTTCTGGGATCAGCAAAATTTGGGAGCAGATAAAGTGTCATCTGGCAAAAATTTGAATTTTCCTTCTGGGTTGAGAAATGTGATCATGGAAAAACAACAACATTCATTCAACACTGAAAATTGTAAGGCGGCAGTAAACATCACGAGGAACCAAAAAAGAGTCAGCAAGTTAGAGTTTTACACAAGGGCAGTATCTTAGTCAGCTCGGGCTGCTGTAACAAATACCATAGACTGAGGGACTTAACAGACATTTATTTCTCACAGTTCTGGAGTCTGGGAAGTCCAAGATCAAGGTGCCTGCAGATTCGGTTCCTGGTGAGACCCCTCTTTCTTGCTTGCCGACGGCCACTTTCTGTGTCCTCAAATGGCAAGGAGAGAAAGATCCCGCCTCTTTCTCTTCTTATAAGGGCACTAATCCCATCATGGAGGCACTACCCTCATGACTCTATCTAAATCAAATTACCCCCCAAGCTCCACATACCAGCACGTTGGGAATTCGGGCTTCAACGTATGAATCTGGGGAGAGGGGGACACATTCAGCCTATCACAGGCAGGAAGAGAGAGTGAATGAGTTGAGAAGCTGGCCATACACAAATTAAATCACTTTAATAAGAGAGGCAGAAATACCAAATGCTCAGGGTCTCAAGAAGCAGAATAAAGATCCCCCCTTATTATTTTTCAACATCAATCAAACATCATTCACACTGAGAAAATGCTTCACCCCATCTCAAATTTTATATAGAGCAATTCTCAAACCTCGTTCACCCTAGAATGACCTAGAGATTGAAAATTTTTTTTAATTTAAAAAACAATGCTTGAAGTCATTCTCAGACCAATTGAACAGGACTGTCTGGGATTAGGGTCCAGTAAACTGTACATTTTAAAACTCCCATTCATGATTCTGATGCCTGGTGAGTATGGAGAATCTCTTCTGTATAATTATCAGAATTTGGATGCTTTAGGGAGGCTTCTTCCCTGCTAACTTCTGACATGTGCCACCAGGGTACCACTTTGAGGACGTGGGATTAAACCTACTTCTATTGGAAAAGCTCACACAGCTTTTGGGGGTAAAGAGCCTCTGTAGTAAAAATCATAAACAGGGTTTCATGCTAATAGGTTCTGGAAGTATTTTATTCAAAGCCATGTTCAGAAGGATGTGAGAATGGGGCATACCATGAAAAGGGTGCAGGCCTTCAGGTCAGGAGTTTGGAAGTGAAAATTGGTGCCAATAGAAGGGATCAGAGTTAGTGTAGATGCATGGTTTAAGTTATAAAAAGGCTTCTTGGGAGAGATGAGTTTATAGCCCTAAGTTTCTATTTGTCTTCCCTATATTTTATAAGCTTGACGAGGGTTCAGATAGTGTTCATTTGTCTTAAAATCTCCAACACTTATGACAACTCCTGGCACAGAATAGTCAGTAGATAAATGTTGAGTGAAGTGACTCAGCCCCTGAAAAATGACTGAGGTTTAATTCTGGATACAGACTTCTTTGATTTGACCACTCATATATAGCACATGTTTCTTTCACAGTCAAGGGTAATTTGACAATTCCCAAAACAACAGACCCCCGTTATAATGCAATTTATACTTTCACAGAATAGGAAATACTACCAGGTGTGCAGCAAAAATGGAAATAAAAAAATTCAAGTTGTCCATCTGTTTTGAATTTTAGACTAGTCAAGATTTCCTGGATATATGAAGCAAGACAGATCACCTTTAGTCAACTTTATTCTCATTGGTTCATAATCCTTTGTTCATGTTTACTGAGTTGGTAGAGCAAGGTATGGTTCCTGACCTCAAGGATTGTCTACTGTAAACAGAAGCTAATAAATATGAAGGACTTTAAAAGTATTCTACTTAAAGTTAGAGGAGGAGGCTATTTGTGTGTGACTATGTGCATGTACAGGTATTCGTATATGAAGATGCAAAGATATGACATGTAAAAATACCTTGGAGAGTAAAATCATGACAAATTTAGACTTGAAACCCATAGTTGCTCTTATCAAAGTCCTCAAACTCTCAGATTTCCTAAGGAAGAATGTGGCTATGACTTAGTCAAAGTCAAGGATATTAACTGAGCCATATTTTTTAATGTGGTGTCTATAGTGAAGGCACTTGTACTGGGGCAAACACTTGCTGCAGCTTCACTTCTTTCTGTGTTTCTTCCACCACAGCGGGGAGAAGGCCCATCCACTTCTTTCATCTTTTGTTTCCTTTGGGTATATTTTGTTCCTAGAATACGGGAGGAGGAATCTCACTTTTTCTTTGGCTCCCTTCTTCCGTCTTTCTTTGGGTTCTCAGATCCTCAGGCTTAGACAAACCTGGAATTGGTAGATTTGAATAGGCTCTCCCTGCATTGGAGGCAGTATCACTCACTTGTCCCTGTGCTTACTTCCTCCTTGAAGTGACCAGCATGCTCTGCTCTGAGCTTTCTTCCCACCACAGCATCAACAGTCAAGATGCATGCATGGGCTCCAATGCAAAGACAAAGAATAGGCTTTTCTGCTTTTCTTATTTCAAGATGGCTTGTAGGCAACAGCAACTCATGGCATCCATAGCCTTCCTCATGAATGTTCTATGTTTGGGTTAGGGGCCAAGCGTTCAGCTAGCAAAGTACTTTTCCTGGCCACATTCCTCCATGCTTAACTACTCACCAGAAGCTCTCATAGGAGGAGTGGCTGGGCTGGGATAGAATGTGGGTATTCCTGGGACCTCTGCCCAAAGCCCAAAGCCCATTGTAATATATTTCTAACATTCTCCAGTCCATGAGAAAATCTAAGTTTTGAAACAGATGAATATCTTTTATTTAAGCCCAATAGAGGTAGACATTATAGGGAAATATTGTGGACATTAATACATTAATATGATACGTATTTACAAACCAAACCAAAAGTTCCATTTTCCTTACATGTAAAACTTATTTTCTACCTTAACTTTAAAATAAAAATACAGCTTGTTATTTCATCTTACAAACATCTGGTATTTTACTTCTCTTAAATAGCATTATCCTGTCCAGATAGCTGTACTTAAAATATATGTCAAATAAGCTGAAATTTCTGTTATCAGTAATATTGAGAGGTATTCTGGGAACAAATATTAGGCCTGTTTTAATTAATTAATTAATTAATTAAAATGACAGAACAAAGATGGAAAAATAAGAAATGGCTTGTGGAAAGAAGCCAAGG
This sequence comes from Lagenorhynchus albirostris, assembly GCF_949774975.1. NCBI lineage: Eukaryota > Metazoa > Chordata > Mammalia > Artiodactyla > Delphinidae > Lagenorhynchus > Lagenorhynchus albirostris. Next base: position 14,079,921 of record NC_083100.1, read on the forward strand.
TCATTAATGCAACTCAGATGAGATTGTAGTAGGCTTCTTCTTGTAGTCACAGCATCAAAAACTGGACATTTTTTTTTAACATCTTTATTGGAGTATAATTGCTTTACAATGGTGTGTTAGTTTCTGCTTTATAACAAAGTGAATCAGTTATACATATACATATGTTCCCATATCTCTTCCTTCTTGCGTCTCCCTCCCTCCCACCTTCCCTATCCCACCCCTCTAGGTGGTCACAAAGCACCCAGCTGATCTCCCTGTGCTATGTGGCTGCTTCCCACTAGCTATCTACTTTATGTTTGGTAGTGTATATATGTCCATGTCACTCTCTCACTTTGTCACAGCTTACCCTTCCCCCTCCCCATATCCTCAAGTCCATTCTCCAGTAGGTCTGTGTCTTTATTCCTGTCTTACCCCTAGGTTCTTCATGACAAAAAAATGCACATTTTTGATTCAGAAAGGGATTTCTGTCTTCTCTGTACTTACTCCACATTCAGGATCTTGATTGTGGTCATTGGAAGCTGATTCTAGAGAGCATGCATGAAGCTGAATTAGGAAGTGTATTATGTACACAGACCAAACGAAGACACTCTTTTGCTGTGTCGACCAAAACAATGTCTATGTCAAGGAAATGATGTCAGCATATCAGAGAGATTTGCATGATAATTAATTTCTTAGAAAAAGCTGAAAGATTAACTTTTCAATAATTCTACTTTCAGACTGAAGAAATCCTTTTAGCTATTTTAAGTAGTACTGATTCTTAGGGGTAGGGGGGAACCAAAACAAAACAACCACCACAATCTTTAAGTATCCTTTTTATACTCTACAACTCTGCTTTCCAGAACCTACAATTTTTTCACTTTATTATTATTTTTAGAAGAGTTTTGGCTTTACGATAAAATTGAGAGAGAGGTACAGAGACTTTCCACATAACCCCTGCTCCCAACGTGCATGGCCTCCCCCATTATCAACATCATTCACCAAAATGGTACATTTTTTTTTTACCAAGGATGAACCTACATCGGCACATCATAATCACCCAAAGTCCATAGTTTACCTTAGGGTCCACTCTTGGTGTTGTATAGTCTATGGTTTAGACATATGTATAATGATATATATCTGTCATTATAATAACATTCATTATAATAGTATTTTCACTGCCCTAAAAATCCTCTGTGGTCTGCCTGTTCATCTCTACTACCCCCATCCCTAGAAACCACTAATCCTTTTACTCACTCCATAGTTTCATCTTTTCCAGAATGTCAGATAGTTGGAACCATGCAGCCTTTTTCACATTGGCTTCTTTCACTAGTAATATGCATTTGAGTTTCCACCATGATTTTTCATGACTTGATAGCTCATTTCTTTTTAGTGCTGAATAATACTCTTTTGTCTGGATGTGTCACAGCTTATTTATTTATTCACCCACTGAAAGACATCTTAGTTACCTCTAAGTTTTGGTGATTATGAATAAAGCTACTATAAACATCCTTGCAGGTTTCTGTGTGGATATAAGTTTTCACCTCCTTTGGGTAAATACCAAGGAGTGTGATTGATAGATTGTATAGTAAGAGTATGTATGGTTTTGAGAAACTATCAAACTGTCTTCCAAAGTGTTTGTATCACTCTGCATTCCTGCCAGCAATGTAGGAGAGTTCCTGTTGCCAGGATCTGGTGTTGTCAGTGTTCTGGATTTTGGCCAATCTAATAGGTGTGTAACAATATCTCATTGTTGTTTTAATTTTCATTTCCCTGATGACATATGATATGGAGCATCTTTCATATGCTTAGCTGCCATGTGTATATATTCTTGGGTGAGGTATATTTTAAGGGCTTTGGTCTACTTTTTAATCAGGTTATTTGTTTTCTTATTCTTGAGTTTTAAGAGTGTTCCTTGTATATTTTAGATAACAGTCTTTTATCAGATGTATCTTTTGCAAATAATTTCTCCCAGACTGTGGCTTGTCTTCTGATCTCTTAATGTTGTCCTTTGCAGAGCAGAAGTTTTTAATTTTAATGAAGTGTGGCTTATCAATTATTCCTTTCATGGATCATGTGTTTGGTGGTGTATCTAAAAAGAGATCACTATACCCAAGTTCATCTAGTTTTTCTCCCATGTTATTTTCTAAAAATTTTATAGTTTTGTGTTTTACACTTAGGTTTGTGATCCATTTTGAGTTAATTTTTGTGAAGGGTGTAAGGTCTGTGTTTAGGTTCTTTTTCTGCATGTATATGTCTAGTTGTTCCAGCACCATTTGTAGAAGAGACTATCTTTGCTCCATTGTATTGCCTTTTCTTCTTTGTCAAAGAACAGTTGACTATATTTGTGTGGGTCTATTTCTGGGTTCTCTACTCTGTTTTATTGATCTCTTATTTGCCAATAACACCCTGTCTTGGTTGCTGTAGCTTTATGGTAAGACTTGAAGTTAGGTAGTGTCAGTTCGCCAACTTTATTCTTCTCTTTTAACCATGTGTTGACTATTCTGTGTCTTTTGCCTCTCCATATAAACTTTAGAATGAGTTTGTCAATATCCACAAAATAACTGGCTGGGATTTTGATTGGTATTGTACTGAATCTATAGATAAATTTGGAAAAACCGACACCTTGACAATATTGAATCTTCCTATCCACGAACATGGAATATCGCTTCATTTAATTCTTCATTGATTTCATTCATCAGAGTTTTTCAGTTTTCTTCCTATAGATCTTGTACATATTTTGTTAGATTTATGCTTAAGTATTTTATTTATTTGGGAGCTAATGTAAATGATATTGTGTTTTTGATTTTGAATTCCACTGATTCATTGGTATATAGGAAATCAGTTGACTTTTGTATATTATGCTTGTATCCCGTAGCCTTGCTTTAGTCACTTATTAGTTCTAGGGATTTTTCTCAGTTCTTTCAGACTTTCTACATAGATGATTATGTCATCTGTGAACAAAGACTGTTTTATGTCTTCCTTCTCAATCTGTATATCTTTTTTTTCTCTTGCTTTATTGCATTAGCAAGGACTTCCAGTACAGTTTTGAAAAGGAGTGGTAAGAGAGGACATCTGTTCTTTGAACTTGATCTTAGTGTGAAAGCTTCAAGTTTCTCAACCTGATGTTAACTCTAGGGTTTTTGTAGATAGTCTTAATCAAGTTGAGAATGTCCCCCTCTATTCCTAGTTTACTGAAAGTTTTTATTATGAATGGGTGTTGGATTTTTCAAATACTTTTTCTGTATATATTGATATGATCATGTGATTTTTCTTTTTTAGTCTGATGATGGGATGGATTACATTCATTGATTTTTGAATATCGAACCAACCTTGCACACTTGGAATAAATCCCACTTGGTTTTGGTATTTTATTATTTATTTATTTATTTATTTGATGGCATCTACAATTTTGTCTCATTTTTTTTGCAGTTTTTTCTTCAGGCATGTCCAGATATATTTGACCCTAAGTTCTGTGGTATTTCAGTGGCTCAGGCTATTAAGGCCACCACTGAATTATTAATGAAGATTTGCCTGCTGTTTTCATTGAAGGTAACACAGTTGTGACTAGTAAAGATCCACAAAAATGATGAAAAACATCAAGATGTATTAATAAATTATGTTTGATATTGTTGTTGACAAGAAACAGAAAATACTTCTAAGCAGATGATCACTAGGCAATTTAGTTTTCTCTAGTAAGTATTTTATCATCATGCTTGCATCTGAAACACAATACCTTAAGAAGACACTCTTCAGCCCAGAAAAGAATGATGCATATAAAATGGACCATTTGTTTACTGTTGTTACATTGCTTTTCTTCCAAGAAGTTTATGTAGTTTTAGATAATCAAGTGATATGAGGTCATTTTCTTTTGTGAACCTTCTTACTCTTTAAAAGAAATTATTTATCTAAGAGGACTGAAAGCTAGTTAAATGATGTGTCCAACAGCACACCTGCTTACTTCTTAGAGCAATGAACTCCTTTGGAACACAAGATTTTTCTCATATGATCCATTTTATGTGTTAGGATTACTAAAGTTGGTTTCAAGATAATCTCAATAATCTATTTTTAATACTGGATAAAATGTGTATTCCCATTGCAAAGTCAAAACCTTCTGCTTATTATGCTAATGTGATATTTACAAAAGCCATCACCATAGTTTCCAGCCCAAAGTCCCTCAAAGCCTTAAAACTTGGTCAATGAAAAGTCAAGCTCATGCACATGCAACTTTTAATTTGTTTTTAAAGTTTTCTTAAATAATAGAAAAAAGGATCAAGAAGAAACATTTTTGGCCATATACATGTAGCAAATGTATCAATTGCAGGAAGAGATTCAAATAATAACTATGATTGACTTCTAGATGTTTAGTAATTTGGTGAGTAACGGGGTCTTTTTTCCAGAAAAGTATATTTTCTTAAAATAATCTTCATCTGGTATTTCCTCCAGTATTCTATATTTTGTAATTAACACTAAGTTGAGCAAAACCTTCCACTTTCTACCCAGAAATTCTTTCCTTTGTGATAATGTTAGTATTATATTATATTCTCAAGCCTAAATTTTGTTCAATAATATCTTAGGCTGTCAACATTTGCAGCAATTTGGGGATCTTATATAGAACAATTAGTTCTGGACGATATACCCTTCCGTTCCTGAAGGCAGCATTGACTGAGCCACAGTGCTCACATGGAGCAGTGTGATACCATAACCAGATAATTTGCTTCATACACTCAGTCAGGTAACTGGAGACAACTCTATAGATCTGGCAAGATGGCAGAGACATGGTCTGCATATTTCAGTCCTCTGACAGTCATTTTAGAGGTATGTATTAATTTGTTACTTATGCACTGTTATCTTAAAAGAATCACTCCAGTTCATACATTCTCAGCTGGGCAACACTGCCACCCAAAGTAACCATAATTTTTCCTTGCAGAGTGAAAAATATTTTCTTTTTTTAAATTTACTTTTCCTATACGTAAAGCACAGATATACTTGTAGTACATAAACAGATATATACAGTATATCTGTGGTATTAAAATTTACTGAGAGGGATAAGTAGAAAAAAACTGAACAAAATGGCTCCTAAGAGAGCAATAATGAAAAAAAAAAGGTGAGAAAGGCCGCTCTACTTGCATTCAAAAAGATTAATTTAAGGTATCTGTATTTGTACTTCTCAGAAAGATATGTAGCTGCAAAGTTGTCAATAACGTTTTAGTACTGCAACTATTACTGTTATTGGGTTTTTAATTCTTTCTTTGTTCCCTATTCTATAGATTGGCCTCTACAGTTTAGCTGTGATAGCAGTAGGTCAAATTAACTTACTGTAAATTCATATAACTATCAGTTGACTTCAAAAATCCTGCTATAGCAGAAAGATTCAGCAGTAAAAAACAAGACAAAACAATTTTTTCTCTGTCTTCATGAAGAGGAGAAATGAGCCTTAAAGTACTAATTTTATAATTAGTAATTTAAATACATTTCTTATAATACTTAAAAGATCAAAGAGTAAAGACGTGAAGGTATTATATGAAAGAGCATATTTTATAGAGAACTGGTCTTGTTGGGGGATAAGAACTTACTTCATGAAACAATTTCAGCTGAATCTGAAGGATGCAAAAGCAAAGGGAGAGAGATGCGAAGATAGAGGGAATAAAATGCATGAGGATTCTGAGTATAAATGAGCCTGGCTCTGTGGAGGAACCAGAGAACCTGTGTGGCTGGAGAGAGAGGACCTAGGGGATGATGGGCACAGTGAGACTGGTGGACAGTGGACCAGATAGTGTAGAGGTCTGTGAGCTGTTTTAAGAATTCGGGGAAATACTCAGATGGAAGTCAATTTTAGAGTTTTAAGTCACAAAGTAAATTAATGTGATGGTCATGTTGAGATAGATGCATTCTTTTTTTAATTGAAGTATAGTTGAATTACAGCATTATATTAGTTTCAGGTGTACAAGGTAGTAATTCGATATTCATATAGATTACACTCCATACAAAGTTATTATAAATATTGGCTATATTTTCTGTGCTGTACATTATATGCTTGTAACTTATTTATTTATTTTTTAAAATTTTTATTGAAATACAGTTGATTTATAATATTGTGTTAGTTTCAGGTGTACAGCAGAGTGATTCAGTTATACATATATATATCAATATATATATTCTTTTTTTTTTTTTTACTTTCTCTTCCATTATAGGTTATTACAGGATATTGAGTATATACTCAATATCTTTTAACTTATTTATTTATTTATTTATTTATTTTGCGGTACGTGGGCCTCTCACTGTTGTGGCCTCTCCCGCCCGTTGCAGAGCACAGGCTCCGGATGCGCAGGCTCAGTGGCCATGGCTCACGGGCCCAGCCGCTCCGCGGCATGTGGGATCTTCCCGGACCTGGGCACGAACCCGTGTCCCGTGCATCGGCAGGCGGACTCTCCACCACTGCGCCACCAGGGAAGCCCAACTTATTTATTTTATACAGAGTAGTTTGTACCTCTTAATCCCTTCACCTATTTTGCCCCTACCCCAACCCCATGCATTCTGAGGGTATTACAGAATTTTAGTTAGAGGAGTGTGGGTGTGGCACACCCACTCATGAAAAGGCTTTTGCATGAGCCCACTTGGATTGTCGCCATAGAGATAAAATGACATTTAGAAACTGGTGATTGATTAGATATTAACAAGTGAGGAAGAAAGAGATACAAAATAAGAGGCTTGGAGTCCTACTTGTGCAGCTGGGTGAATCGTGGAACCATCCCCTATACAGCATATGTGGGGTGGGGGAGAACCAGTATATGCTATCTCAGGAAGGCCAAGACTGGGGTGGACTGGGAAGAAGGGCATGGAGAGAGATTAGGAGCTCAGTTCTGAATACACTGAGTTTGAAGAGCCTGTGAGATATTTAAGTGGAAAAACTGAGTAGGAAGTTGGATATACCACTCATCTGGACTTATTAGAAGAGAGATCTGTGCTGGAGACAAAATTCAGAGTGTATAATCGGACAACTGGAACTCCAGGCATGAATGAGATAAACTGGGAAAAGGAAATCAAGGAAGAAGACGATCGAGCCCAGTAGTGAACCTTGTGTTATTCCAACATTAAGTGTTCAGCAAAAAAAGACTGAGGTGGGTAGGGAGGTTACTGGAAAGCCAAGAGTGTTGTATCACCAGGGAAGAGAATATTTCAAGTTGGTAAAAGTCAGTTAGGTGAAGTGTTACTGGAATTCCCGTAATATGAGAATAGCACAGCAGCCATTGGACTTGGTGACCTGGATCTCTCTCTGAGAACTATTCAGCCGTGGAGTCAGTGGGGTGAGATTAAAGTACACAGAGACAGAGCAAGTGAGAAAACAGAAGCAGCAAGCACTGACAACTCAACCGTGAAAGACAGAAGAAAGAAAGGAGAGCTGGAGAAGGAAGTAGTGGTGAAGAGGAAGGCCACACTGTAAAGGGCAGACTGGAGGAGAACAAGGTCAGTATGAACACGGAGGACTGGACTTCAGAGGTGGAGGGGCAGCTCTCTGTTCCACGGAAGAGAAGAAGTTAAGGGTGAGGGAAAATGCAGTAAGTCTATAGGCTTGGCCACAGGAATTTGAGAAAGTTCCTGGGTAAAATATTTTCCTTCTTACAAATATCCAGCCCAAATCAGGAACACTCTCAAATTCCTGTTACATAGTCCTGAAACTTATCTGTATCTTCTCCCAGGACAATGCAAAAGACATCTAACCAGTAACCCTCATACTTTCACTCCAGCTGCCCCGCAAGTTCTCTCACTCTGTCATATCATAAGTAAGAAGAGGTCATTTTTGGCTCCTAATGAAAATAGAAAGAGGAACTATTACTCTGGTATCTTCCAGAGATAAAGCCCTAACATAAATTCTTGGTGGGGAAGGTTATAGCCTTATCCAAAGCTCATAATGGTTTTGCTCCTTTTGGCTCAAGGACTGTAAGTCTGGTGCCAAGAAAATCTTATGCTCCTTCTGGCTTCTGCAAGGAGTATACAGCATAAATGTGACCGGAACAGGGACAAAATTGACACTTTCTACTTTCCCTTTTCTTGCCTCTGCATAGATGCCAAGGATTAGATCATGTTTGATTGGGAGATTATAATTCTTTTAGGGATTAATTCAGTTGAAATGTCAAAGAGCTGGGTGGGGAGGATTTTTTCAGCACCTCAACTCAAAAGAGAAGAAGCATTATTTAACTTCATATTTCATGTCTGAAGGGTAGGGAGCTTTAAGTTTTAAAGGGTCAATGATGATTCCAGGAAATGCCAGGCTTTAGAAGATTTTCTAATTTTCTGTTCTCTCTCCAGAAGGAATTCTTGCCCTTTTCCCACCAAGATGAATCAGATAATGTTTGGATCTGAATCACATTCCCAGGGACATACCCCTGGCTATGACATGGCCACATTTGCTGTGACTGCCATTTCTTTCCCACTCCAGAGAGATTGTCATAGTTCAAGAGAGAGTGATGTACATTAACTTAATAGAAACCTTAATGTAGGCTCTAAATAACACATATTATGTTTTATAAGTTATATATGTTATTCGTATATATATTCAAATTATATATTTTTTGTTTTGTTTCTATATGTTTCAGGTAAATAACATTATAATTCAACATCTGTATACACTCCAGAGTGATCAACACTTCAATTCTAGTTACCATCTATCACTGTACGTTTGACCCCCTTCACCCATTTCACCCACTCCAAACCCCTCCCCCTCTGGTAATCACTAATCTAATCACTGTTTTATTTTGCTTTTTGGCTTCTTTTGTTGTTGTTTTAGTCCCAGTTTAATTTTTTTAATTTTTAAAATTCTGTAGCGCTTTACAATTTTCAAAAGTTTCACACACATGATTTCATATAATCCCATAATAACTTTTTTTTTAATCCCCTACTCCTATGTTGCCCCTCCCCACTCCCTTCTCTCCACTGATAATTGTAGGACCATATTATTCAATAAGACGGCAAATCCTCTCTAACTGGTTTAATTCAGAAGAACAGACAAATGACTTGGGAGAGGCATCTATAATGTTCCAATAACGCGGCAGAATTTTTCTTATGCCAAGAATTATTTCACTGCCCGCACACAAGCTTTTATATCCTATTTCTAAATCAGTATCCAACATTAAATTTTATAATAATTCTACATATTTTTAATGGAAGTAATTTTGGGTCCAGGCGCCATTTATTCCAGGGCTTTCCAATAAAAATCTAATGTGAGCTGCACATTTGAACCACATATGTACCTTTAAATTTACTAGTAGCTGGGAATTCCATGGAGGTCCATTGGTTATGACTTGGCGCTTTCACTGCCTGGTCCTTGGTCAGGGAACTAAGATCCCACAAGCCCTGTGGCGTGGCCAAAAAAATTAATTAATTAAACAAATTTAAAAAAATTAATTTACTAGTAGCCACACACACACACAATAGGTGAAGTTAACTTTAATAATATATTTAAATATTCTCATTTCAACATGCAATTAACATAAAAGGAATACTAACAAGATGTTTACAGTGTTTTCTTTGTACCAAGTATCCAAAATCTGGTGTGACTTTTACTCACAGCACATCTCAGTTTGGAGGAGCCAGATTTCTCAGCAGCCACATGTGGTTCATGACTACACTCTCAATAGTGCAGATTCACACTTTACATCTCATGAAATTCTCTTCACAGTCAAGGGTAGTTATTATTACTTTCCTCATTTTATGGATGTGGAAACTGAGTCTATGGAGGTTAAGTCAACTGGCTTAAGGCTCACGGTGGAATAAGTGGTAGGACCAGGACTGAAACTCGGAGGGTCTGGCTTGAAACCCTGTTCCTTAACCACTGTGCCCTATACCTCGAAAGTTGCATGGAGACTTAGGTCCTTATGCTTTCAAAGATCTAGAAACACGACGCTAAGTGAAAAAAGCCAGTCATAAAAGGCCACAGATTGTATGATTCCATTTACATGAAATGTCCAGAATAGGCAAATCTATAGAAACAGACAGTAGGTCAGTGGATGTCAGGGTCTGAGGTGTGAAGGGAATGGGGGTGAATGCTAATGGGAACTGAGTTTCTTTATGGGGAGATGAAAATGTTTTAGAATTAGATGGTAATAATGGTTATGCAACTTTGTTAATATACTGAAAACCAATGAATTGGACACTTCGTAAGGATGAATTTTATGGCATGTGAATTATATCTCAATAAAGCTGTTACCAAAAACAGAAGATCTTGAAATCCTGAGAAAGCCATTGCAAATTCTTCTTTTCTTTCCTTCCTTGCCTCATCCTAACTTCTGGTGGTTTCTGGCCATCCTTGGCTTTCCGTGGCTTGCAGCTGCATCACTCCAGTCTCTGCCTCTGTCATCACGGGCCCTTCTTCCCTCTGTGCCTGTGCCTCTGTGTATTATCTCCTCTTCCTACAAGGACAACAGTTATATTGGATTTAAGGCTCACCTGATCGGTAGGGCCTCATCTTACATCTTACATCTGCAAAGACCCTATTTGCAAATAATGTCACATTCTGAGATTCTGAGTGGACATGAACTTTGGGGGGACACTACTCAACAGAGTACGAGTCTACTTACATCAGATGCTTTATTGGGCCCTAGGAATGTAATGGTGAATAAGACGCACATAGTCCTGCCCTCTACGAACCACTAGTGATTCATGGAGAAAGAAGACAGACATCTGTCAAATAATTGCAGAGAAGCTTTCCTGGGTGATATGTGTCTAAACAGAACTGAGAGGCAGAAGGAGGAATTTAGGCTCACCCTTTAGGAAACAAACTCCTTGATAGCTGGGACCAGATCCTATTAATCTTTGAAGACTCTGTGTCTGGTACATGGTTGATATTCAGAGACTGGATACTGAATGAAAAATAACACTCACTTCATTACAGAAGTGAAGTCAAAAGACTCTGGCAAGAAGGTCAGAGAGTTATTTTGAGGTTATTCATAGTGACTGAAGAAAAGACCACGTATCTCTCACTAGAGAAAATTTCAAGCCTTGAACCAAACTATTTAGACAAATATATCTTTTTCACTTTATCTCCATTTTAGCATCTTTCTTGTACCATTTCTGATTGGTCTTGAATTTGGTTACTTTTTTGTGATTACTGAGAACAGTTATATGGCTCATTATATCGATAATAATAAAATCAAGTTGTGTAATAATCTGTTTTCTCTTTTATGAATTTATTATGTATTCTTAGATATTCAAAATTTCAATATATTTCAGAATTACTATGCTTTTGGATGTTCAAACTTGACTATTGGCTAGGTATGGTACTGGAAGGCAATGAGGAAAATTCAGTGATTGAGAATCTTAATTTTTATCTAGGAGGCAGGAGGAATGAAGTGCAGCTAGAGTTGCCATAAGAGAAAGGGTAGTTACTCTTGTTAGCAAGGAGAGAAGGATATTTTGTTGCTTTTGTGGTTGCATGGTGTCCTTGTTTTTGTCTATGTTCACACATGATTCCAGAATGGTCTTACTCAGGCTTTGTTCCATCATGGTCATGGTGTGACCTCATCTGATGTTGAAATTCTGTGAAATTGTTTTTGTTTATAGGGAACATTGTGGGTTACTACCAGCTGTTAGTTGTCAGAGTCTTCATTTGGTTTTCATCACAGAGACACCTTGCCCCTGCTGCCCTGTTTCCCTCGCACCCTATTAAGGAAATATTTTTATTAGGTTCTTGTTTATCCTTGCAGTACTTCTTTTTATTTTTTCTTTTACAAATATAATCATGTATATCCTTATTTCTTCCTTTGCAAAAAAAGTGGCATATTAACATACTGTTCTACACCTTGCTTGCTTCTCTTAACAATGTACACAGGAATTCTTCCCATATCAGTACACAGAAGTCTCTTTCATTCTTTTTTATGGGTGTATAGTACTCCATTGTCTAAATGTATCATAGTAATTACAGAATTTTAACAACAAATACCTAGTACTCCTAAAATAATATTGTGTGGATGGCTGTTTATTTGTAAAATGCTGAGCTTACATTTCAAAGCATTTGATGTATTAACCAGAATCAAGACAGTTGTGATAGACACTCTGGTGTAACTAGCTTCTATTCTGGGGTCCACCAGCAATTTTCTTGGCAAGTCACTTAAACTCTCTGAGCCTCAGTTTTCCTATCTGTTAAAACAAGGAGTTGACAAATATTTGAAGCCCAGTCAAATTCCGTCCTTTGATCCTATTTTCTCATAGCTGAAGAGGTTTACAGGTTGATGTTTAACACCTCAGTTTCCAGAAGAAACAAAGACCGATTTGTAACACTTGCTGATTGCCATGGTGTAAATACTCCTACTAGGACCAATTACAAGATAGTAACAGCTTAACAACCAGCTAGCAAAATTTCTGAAAACTTTACAATAGGCTCTTGGAGCTGGTACAGTCTGATCTCAGCATATGATGGGGAAAACTTTCTAAAAAAAGGCACACTGAGATTCAGAGAGTATAACCTCCTCAGATAGAAGGTATATCCTAAAAGCTTAAGATATATCACACTTAGATTGAAAAAAAAAAAAAAGAAAACGAAAGCTAAAGAACAGTATTTTCCAAATCTACTACCTTTAGCATTTCCTGATGCTTTCATCAGTTTGTAACGCAGAAGGAATGTTAAAGAGCAAACAGAAACTCACTTTAATAAATATATATTTACCCAGTGCTTATGAAGAGACTTACTTCATTGGGTCAAAGTTTACTAAGTATACTATCTAATTCTGACTCTTAACTATGGATGTGTCTCCTTATCAGAATTTTTAAAAATAAATTTATTTGTTTATTTATTTATTTTTGGCTGCACTGGGTCTTGGTCGCTGTGCGTGGGCTTTTCTCTAGTTGTAGAGAACGGGGCCTACTTTTTTTAAAAAAAACTTTCCTATGATTATTTTTTAAAAATTATTTATTTAATTTATTTATTTTTGGCTGTGTTGAGTCTTTGTTACTGCGTGTGGGCTTTCTCTAGTTGCGGCGAGCGGGGGCTACTCTTCGTTGCGGTGCCCGGGCTTCTCACTGCGGTGGTTTCTCTTGTTGTGGAGCATGGGCTCTAGGAGCGTGGGCTTCAGTAGTTGTGGCATGCAGGCTCAGTAGTTGTGGCTTGTGGGCTCCAGAGTGCAGGCTCAGTAGTTATGGTGCACAGGCTTAGTTGCTCTGCAGCATGTGGGATCTTCCCAGACCAGGGCTCGAACCCGTGTCCCCTGCATTGGCAGGCAGATTCTTAACCACTGTGCCACCAGGGAAGCCCCTAATCAGAATTTTTGAAATTACTGGCACTCCAGCCCCACTCAAAACTAATTCAGTCAGAATTTCTGAAGGGTGGGGCTCAGACACTTGACTGTTTTAAACGAGTTCCAGGTGCCAACGCCAACAGGGTCAAGTATAACCAGTCTTTTGTTACTTGGTATGTAGGTCTGACATTTCTCTTTCTTGGCATGTAGGTCTTCTGACATTTCTCTTTCTCTTTTGAGGTAACGCACACTGTGCAGATAGGTACCCACAAACATGTATTGATTCAGCTGAACTAACTCAAGCAGGAAAAAAATCTTTGAGATCCTACAACATGGCTAATGCAACAGATCTCTCTGAAAACTAAGCTCAACACAACTCATAATCTGGCGGACCATTTTATTGCTCAAATGTAAAACCCACTGCAAAAGTGAAAGTAGAGCTTACTTAAAAGTCTTATTTCTCTACGTGAGATTTGAGTTTGTTTTGTTTTAAGGAAAGGTCATCTTGCTGCTTCTTTTTTGCTGGCCTTGAGAAGCAGTGGACTATCACAGCACACAAGAAACTAATTACCCTGGAGGACTAGATACAACCAGTTAGTTGTATCTAGTTGCCATGGAGACAAAAGCTATACAACCCAGGTTTTCCAGAATCGTCTCTATTTCATGAAATTTTATTCTTTTCAATAAAGATCACTGATAAAAATGCAAACATAAGTGGGATTTGATTACTTTTCTGTGTGCATTAATACATAAACAGAAAAAAAATACTTTGCCAAATAGTGAATCCCTGTCTTTATTAAGAAAATTTAAGGATTGGTATAATTTGAGCAATTTGTTAAAAAAAGTAAAAATAAAGAGTAAATCCAAGGTACTTTGAAATCCTGTTGGAAACACTGGAAAACCAACTTTCCTAGAGTCCCTCTGGCACTTGAAGAATGGTGGTGCTATGCCTATTATAAGTTAAAGTTAGTACCACATGAGAGGCACAACAGCACTCATCCAAGATTCCATTACAAATTCTGAATTCTGTCCAATCTGATATACTTTCGGTCTTCCGAAGAAAACCCAACATAGAGCTACATCTCTAAAACTTAACCCAAGAGTATTATTGATTAGTTAAAATGGTAGTATTTTTTCCTTAAAAAAGGCATGTTTACCCTCATTATTTGAAAAATTTTTCAGTCATTCCACACAATAGGAGTTTAGTTAATAGCAACGTGCCAATGTTGGTTTTTCAGTTTTGACAATGTCAGTTCATGTAAAACGATAACATTAAGAGAAACTATATGTGTACATGCAGGGGTGGAGTGTATATGGGAACTCTGTATTTCGTCTTTGCAATTTTTCTGTAATCCTACAGTTAGTCCAAAATAAAGAGTTTATTAACAAGTAATTTGTTATTATTATAGTGGATTAATTAATTAATCATAATGGATATTGATATGTGTTGTACTGATTGTGTTAGGTCGACAATGGAAATAATTTGGTGAAATTTGGGGTATCTGACCTTACCTTGGGATTTCATAGTGAATGTTAAGCTTTTTCTAATGAATAATCCAAACGTGCAATTTTAGGACTGTTTTTATCCTTTGTTGCATCATCTATAGCTTTAGAAATGTCATAACTTTCATTCTGGAACAACTCATTGTGGAGATTTAAGTGACAGCATTAGCTATCTTTGAAGTACTGAATTTCTTAAAATAAGTTTTTTTTATTGAAGTATAGCTGCTGTATAATATGTAAATTACAGGTGTACGATATGGTGATTCACAATTGTTATACTCCATTTATAGTTATTATAAAATATTGACTATATTTTCCATATTGTATAATAGATCCTTGTAACTTATTTTTTGTTTGCGGTACCCGGGCCTCTCACTGTTGTGGCCTCTCCCACTGTGGAGCACAGGTTTCAGACGCGCGGGCTCAGCGGCCATGGCTCACGGGCCCAGCCGCTCCGCGGCATGTGGGATCTTCCCGGACCGGGGCACGAACCCGTGTCCCCTGGATCGGCAGGCGGACCCTCCACCACTGCGCCACCAGGGAAGCCCCTCTTTGTAGCTTATTTTTTACCTAATAGTTTTTACCTCTTACTCACCTGTATCCATGTTGCCCTTCCCCCTTCCCTCTCCCCACTGCTAGGTACTAGTTTGCTCTCTATATCTGCAAGAATTACTGAATTTCCTTACTCAAATATCTGATATGCTAATATTGTACATAATTTACTAGAGGTCTAATGTTTCCACTTTGTTCTTTTATTAAGCCAATTCCTTTTGATATTTGAGTGACAAATTTGCAATAAACTCTTATTTGTCCTCATTAAAAAAAAATCTGTTCTTGTTTTCTTCAACTTCTCAGGGCAAACAGTACTTAAAAATCAATCTGTAATTTTGCCATTTGCAGCAACATGGATGGACTTGGAGGGTATTATGCTAAATGAAAATACTGTATGATATCACTTATTTGTGGAATCTAAAAAATAGAACAAACTAGTGAATATAACAAAAAAGAAGCAGACTCACAGATATAGAGAACAAACTAGTGGGTACCAGTGGGGAGAGGGAAGTGGGGGGCAACATAGGGGTGGGGAATTAAGAGATACAAACTATTAGATCTAAAATAAGCTACAAGGATATATTGTGCAACATGGGGAATATAACCAGTATTTTATAATAACTATAAATAGAACATAACCTTTAAAAATTGTGAATCACTATATTATACACCTGTAACTTATATTATATTGTATATCAACTATACTTCCATTTAAAAACATGTTGTTTCACTGTCTTAAAAAACAAAAAGTCTGCACTTCAAAGGGTTGAAATATCCCCTGGTACTTACTACCTCCTAAACTGGTACAGAAATTTAGGATGTGTTAGTGATTTACCTTCATTTCTGCATGTGCTAACTAAAGTTTTTTTTATAATTCATATATAATATCAAATGATATTGGGTCTAGAAAAGCCCTAGGCACATAGTAAGTGCTTACTATGTTTGTTAGATGAAGAAACAAATTAAATAGTTAAAATTAATGTTTTTCCTGTTTAGCTGCTTTTATTTTGTTTTTAATTTGCTTGAACATATAGATCTGGCCTATTTCCAGGAAAGTTTATTTCTAGGTGTACATTTACCAAAGTCTCCTGTACAGGGCAATCCAACTGGGTGTATGGCATGTCACTATTATACAATTTCTCAATCAGAGAACCGGTTTGGCTTATGTCTAGCTCAGAATTTAGGCCCATATGAGTTTTATGCTTTTTTGGTTTTCTTCCTTTTGACCTGGGCTCCAGGCCTAACTCTGCAAAGACTGAGTTAAATATATCTTCCAGTTTGCAATAAATAAGAGATAAAATGTTGAGATTCTTAATATGTAAGTAATTTAAAAATCAGTAAAAAAAGGTACTTCCGGGCAAAAGAACTGATTTCAACCCAGAAATAACCAGATGATAGAGTTGTTATGACTGTCTTCCACATGTTCAAGAAACTAGAGAAAAGATTGCACCTGGGAGATATGAAGACATAAGATATTAAAAAGATAAAACTCAAACTTCTAGACATGAAAACTATAATGTCTGAGATGAAAAACATACTGATGGTATTAATAAAAGATTACCTATTGCCACCCCAAAAGTTTAGTGTCGTACTGAATTGTGTCCCACAAAATTCATGGGTTGAAGCCCTAACCCGCAATATGATGGTATTTGGAGATGGGGCCTTTTGGAGGTAATTAGGGTTAAGTGAGGTCACGAGGCTGGGGCTCTCATTACGGGATTACTGGCTTTATAAAAAGAGAAAGAGAGAGAGATTACGCTCTCTCCATCTTATAAGGACACAGCAAGAAGGTGGCTTTCTCGAGCCAGGAAGAGGGCTCTCTTACAGCTCAATATCAATAAAAACAAATAACTCAATTAAAAAAATGAACAGAAGACCTAAATAGACATTTCTCCAGAGAAGACACACAGATGGCCAAAAGGCACATGAAGAGATGCTCAATATAGCTAATTATGAGAGAAATGCAAATCAAAACCACAATGAGGTATCACCTCACACCAGTCAGAATGGCCATCATTAAAAAGTCTACAAATAACAAATGCTGGAGAGGGTGTGGAGAAAAAGGAACCCTCTGACACTGTTGGTAGGAATGTATCAATAAATTGGTGCGTTACCATATGATCCTGCAATCCCACTCCTGAGCATATATCTGGAGAAAACTCTAATTCAAAAAGATACATGCACCCCTGTGTTCACAGCAACATTATTTACAATAGCCAGAACACGGAAATAACCTAAACGTCCATCAACAGATGAATGGATAAAGAAGATGTGGTATAGATACACAATGGAATATTACTCAGTCATAAAAAAGAATGAAATAATGTCATCTGCAGCAACATGGATGAACCTAGAGATTATTATATTAAGTGAAGTAAGTCAGACAGAGACAAATATATCACTTATATGTGTAATCTAAAAAAATGATACAAATGAACTTATTTACAAAGCAGAAATAGATCCACAGACGTAGAAAACAAACTTGTGGTTACCAAAGGGGAAGGGTGGAGGGGAGGGATAAATTAGGAGTTTGGAATTAACATATACACATACCACTACATATAAAATAGGTAAAAAACAGGGATTTACTGTATAGCACAGGAAACTATTTTCAAGATCTTATAATAAACTATAATGGGAAAGAATCTGAAAAAGAATATATATATGTATATATAAAACTGAATCACTGCTGTATGATTGAATTAACTATACTTTGATAAAAAATAAAGTTAATGGAAATATAAAAAAGAAAAAGAAAAAAGAGTGGGGAGATATATAAACCTATTTTATAATCAAGTCTATTTGGAGATCATGTCTACACCTCTGAGGTGTTGTTTTGTTTTGTTGTTTTTAATGTTCAGTCAGCAGTTCTGGTACAAACTGAGGTTCTAAGCTGACAATTTTAATAATGTGTTCTGATTTTTAAAAAATAATGATTGTAATGGAGTTTTATTTTCCAGAAGGAGAATCCAAAGAATAGAAGCAGCAATCATAGAGAAAAAAGGGATTTTTTTTTTTAAAGTCAGTGAAGGGTCAGTATATGTAAGAAGAAGCTCCAGAATGGAACCACATACATTATTCAAATAATGTTTGTCATTTATTTATAAGACGTGTTTAATCCCAGACATCTGATTTAATTATTCCACTATGATAGAGATGATATGTGTATATCATTTATAAACTACTTATTGTTTTAAGCAGAATTCACAGCAGAGCTTTCTAATGGGCCAAAGTGACCCACCCACTTTGTAGATGTATGATCTCTAACATAATGCCCAAAACTTAAAAGATTAAATAAAGGTGATCATAGAAACCTTTCTGTAGAAGATCTTTGAATAGGAAAGTTCTAGTCGTCCCTATTATGTAGTTATTTGAATTCAAAGTATTTAAACATATTTCAATACTTATGCTTATATACAGTTATAAAATGCTTCTTTTGGCAATTTATTTTTTTAAATTAATCTTTAGAACAATTAATGGTGCCAAGGAATAGTTTATATCAAAGACTTGATATTAATAGATGTAATAGGCAATTGATTAAAATAAAAGCAAAGCAGGATCATGAATCAACCCTTTTTAGTGCTTATAAAGGATTAAGTGCTCTTATCATTGCTTTATATGTATTAATTCATTTAATTCACGTGAAATGTGATGGAAGCTAAGGCACAAGAATACTAAAGAATCATCACCAAGATCACACAGCTAGGAAGAAATAGATTTGTGATTAAACCCAAAAATATTGTTCCTTTGACTGCTTTTAACCACTTCATTATGGCATCCAGGAATAAATGTGTTCACTATAAAAAAAAAGAAAGAAAAACAAAACAAAACAAAATGCTTCTACTTAGAGCCCATGCTTAGATATCACAGCAATATTAAATTGCTGTGTTTCTTGGTGCTTAGTCTTAGTTTCTGTATTAAGGTTCGTAACAGAAGGTTTGCTGATGACACCCTAATGTAGCACCATGGTAAACAAGCATCATTGCACAGTGCATTATTCACTTAGCACTAATAACTTAGTCCTGAACAATGTAGTGAACACTCAGCACTAAACTCAATGCAAGCTGAGTTGATAGAGGTTAGTAAGTGACAACAAGCTTTAAAAAGCCATAAAGTAGGGCTTCCCTGGTGGCGCAGTGGTTGAGAGTCCACCTGCCAATGCAGGGGACACGGGTTCGTGCCCCGGTCCAGGAAGATCTCACATGCCGCGGAGCGGCTGGTCCCGTGAGCCATGGCCACTGAGCCTGTGCTCCACAACGCGAGAGGCCACAGCAGTGAGAGGCCCACGTACCGCAAAAATAAATAAGTAAGTAAGTAAGTAAGTAAAAAGCCATAAAGTAGAAACTTGAATTGGAACAAACTTGTGTCCATAGGTATTAGGACCACATTGTTCAAGCCTCAGATGCTTGCAAGTGCCACAGCCTGAAGCCTTATGCCCTCACAGAATGGCTCCAGATTTCTGTAATTTTCACTTTGGGCTTATGTATTTTTGTGTTAATATGAGTAACACAGCCAATTTAATTTACTTTAAATTTATGCTATAAAGAAGATGTGTTGCATTCTTGGGTTCAATTTTTATTTCCTTTTGGAAGTCATTTCTGTTTTGAAGCAGTAGAATATATTCATTCCATTTTGAGAAGAAAGTCAGTGGGAAAAAGTTTGCTATATAAAACCTTGCTTCACAGTTAACTTCCATATCTGTTCCACATATTGAGTATTTTTTTTAAAATATATTCTCCTTTCAAGCCCTTTCTATAGGTTTGCAAAATGTTGAAGGTAGAAGAGAAAGAATGTGCATTCTCTCTGGTGAAGCAATTTAATGGTTCTGTTTTCAATTATTTTCATAGGATTTCCATAAAATAGTTGAATAAGAAATGTTTCTGCCAATTCTTGTGTCCAATCTTACTAAGTAATAGCAACATAGTTGGGCTAAATCTTATTTTTCCAGGATATGTAGCTAATTCTCATTGCTGTTTCTATTGGCAGATGCTTCCCTTCCTTAATCTGACTCTACATTTTATCTTCAAAGAATGGACCATTTTCTGTCTATGCAACAGAAAAGTGGTTTTTAAAAAATTTTCCTTTCCTTATAGTCAAAGCTAGAACCTTTCAGGCTGCCAAAATAGTTTGTCTCTTTCCTAAATCAATTTCGTCAAAGAGTTTTACATTGGATTTGGAGTTGTTCTTTAAAGTTTGAATAGCTAATTTAGGATTCACAAATCAATCAAATATTAAGTGCTAGGAGTATTATAGGTAGCTAAAGGTGGAGCATGGTTTTGTAGCTGAAACTGAGGTCGAAGGAAAGACGCTGAAACTGCTTTTGGAAACAAGGTATTTCTGAACTTTTGCAAAGGCACCCCTCCCCCAATTTAATCTAGGAAAAACATATTTATAAAATCAAGGTCAAGAGATATTTCGGTTTCTGAGGTTCAGACTGACTAATGCTAGCCTGCTTTGCTATAGTGGATTATTGTGAAGATTTAAGTTGCCTAATTAAGATCAAGGATACAAATGTGTCTCTTTTGTATCCTGGCATCGATTTAGGTCATCAAAGCCTTTTGCAGTTTTCTGGTGCCTAACTAGGCTCCTAAGACTTTTGCAATTTGTTTTTCATTACAAGTTCCACATTTTCTTTTCATTACAAAATGTTTTATAAATTCTTGTTTAGATATTTTCCCCCCTTATCTTTTTCTTTTCTGCTTTCCCCATTCCTAGACTAAAACAGCTTAATAAGTGTTTCTTCTGTGTGCTTTCTATTTATTAATATTTTTCTCTGGTAAGAGTCCTTCCAATGGCTACTCATGGAGTTGCTGACTAAAGACATTTTTACAAATAGGTTTTAGTGGTATTTGACTATGGTTTGGATGTGGAGAGCAATTATAAGATCTGGAATTTTCACTAACATTGACTTCCTTGCATGTGCACTCGAGGGAGTATCCTGATGTTTGAAAATGGAAAATTATTGAGTGTGGGGAGGTGAGGAGCTGCAGGAGGACAGAGATTGGAAAAAGCAGTAGAAGCCTTTTCAGTACTGTGTCCATGAGTTACAAGCACATTTCCTAACCCCAACTGCCTTCATTATAACTTAGCATGTGAAGCCTAAAGATATAACAGTTAATCAGACCCCCTTTCTTTATACTCAGAGGCACTGCTGAATTCATCATTCTCTTGCCCTGTGGTCTTGCCTTGCAGCAAACCGTCTCCTTCCTGTTACCAGGAGGATTTTTTTTTTTTTTTTTTTTTTTGCGATGCGCGGGCCTCTCACTGTTGTGGCCTCTCCCGTTGCAGAGCACAGGCTCCGGACGCACAAGCTCAGCGGCCATGGCTCACAGGCCCAGTCGCTCCGCTGCATGTGGGATCTTCCCGGACCGGGGCACGAACCCGCGTCCCCTGCATCGGCAGGCGGACTCTCAACCACTGCGCCACCAGGGAAGCCCACCAGGAGGATTTTACTTGTGGCAAATTGGATCATTTCCATACCCCTGTATAAAAATTCTTTAAGGACAGGTCTCATCTTCTACCTTCACTCACTGTGATAAAGACCAATCTACAGGACCTTTTTTTTTTTCTTAGATTCCATATATATGTGTCAGCATACTGTATTTGTTTTTCTCTTTCTGACTTACTTCACTCTGTATGACAGACCCTAGGTGCATCCACCTCACTACAAATAACTCAATTTCATTTCTTTTTATGGCTGAGTAATATTCCATTGTATATACGTGCCACATCTTCTTTATCCATTCATCCGATGATGGACACTTAGGTTGCTTCCATGTCCTGGCTATTGTAAATAGAGCTGCAATGAACATTTTGGTACATGACTCTTTTTGAATTATGGTTTTCTCAGGGTATATGCCCAGTAGTGGGATTGCTGGGTCGTATGGTAGTTCTATTTGTATAGCTAGTGGGAAGCAGCCGCATAGCACATGGAGATCAGCTCAGTGCTTTGTGACCACCTAAAGGGGTGGGATAGGGAGGGTGAGAGGGAGGGAGATGCAAGAGAGAAGAGATATGGGAACATACGTATATGTATAACTGATTCACTTTGTTATAAAGCGGAAACTAACACACCATTGTAAAGCAATTATAGTCCAATAAAGATGTTAAAAAAAATGAATGTTGACCAAAAAAACAATCTATTTTACAAGTTGTGGTAGCTAAGAAGTTGGGCATGCAGAAGATACAGCCACTTACAAAAGCAACTCATTACTTCTGATCACATGCCATTGGCTAGAACTTAATCACATGATCACACTTATTTGCCAAGGAGGCTGGGAAGTGTAGTCTATTATGTGCCTGGGCAAAGAAGATGAGAATGTATTTTGGGTGGAGAGCTAGCCTTTTTTGCCACAGTACATTAGTTTTTAAAACTGTTAGCAATCACAATAAGTATTCATTAATTCAGAATTTCTCTCACTAGAAGAAAAAAGGGAACTGACATTTACTGAAAGTTTACCATGATTATTCTAGGGGAGAGATTTGGTCTTATTCATTTTTCTTTCTACTGAATTTAGCAGATTGTCTAGCACACAGAAAAATCTTTGCTGAACTGAATTTTATAAAAATATGGAAATTAAAAATTATATGCATTATAAAATCAAGCTTTCATAATCTTGTTCATTGTTTTCTGCTTTTTTCCCCCATACCTGTACTGTTATTTTTTTTCCTTTTGTTCTTTCTAGTGTTAGCCTTGATATTCTTCTGCTCTGACATTAACTAAAACAAGCTGTTCAAGCTTACTTGAAGGTGAGGGTTACTATTCTTCAGTGGCTGCCTGAGACTGACTTTTAGTTGGTTCTGTCCTTACCAGCAAGGCAATTCAGACAAGTTTATGATTTTCACACATTTCATTGCTGATGACTAAGGATAGTTCTTCTGGGTTATTCCTTAAGGAGGACATTTAGAAAGAAGAGGGGAACTAAAACCCAAGTCATCAGCCCTCTAGGTAAAAAAATTTTCTTTGAAATTTTAGAAAAGCCTGTGCCCACTCAATCCTCCTCCTTGTTGTAAAAATAAATCATAGCCCTTCAGAGTTGAAATGTGGCTCAAAGGCCCCGGTTGATCTCAGTGCCATTTCTATAGAAGTGAGAGTAAGGAGGAGAGGAAGAATAGACTCATGTACTGGCAGGGTTAGACAAGAGGTTGTCTAGGTAGGGACCAAAGGGTTACAGAAGAGAGAAGGCTGATTGGGGTTGGCTCCCCAGCCAGGTGAGCCAGATCAACCCTGGCGATCAACGAAGAGAAAGCCGTTGAAGCCAAATCAACTTCACATCCAGAAAGGAAGTAAGATTCTTCTGACTCAGACAATTAACAGCCACTTGGCAGCTACAGGGCTAGCTTCAATTTTACATTAAAGATTGCCAAGATCTCATGCCTTGTTCCTTTTCCCACCTTCCCCTGCGTCAGTGAAACATCAATGCATTTGTAATCTTGCCCTGGGTTACCTAGGTTAGGTCAGGAGGGGGTCAATTCCCATGTTTACCAGGCTGAGGATTCCGAAGCCTCCCATAAGGCATCCCTAACAATTTTTTTTTTTTTGGTTGCACCACGTGCCACGCAAGGTCTTAGTTCCCCAACCAGGAATTGAACCTGTGCCCCCTGCGGTGGGAGCACGGAGTCTCAACCTCCGGACCGTCAGGGGAGTCTCCCATAACTCATCCCTTAACCATCCCTGGATAGTGTGGCTTGCCCTCCTCGTCCTCATGCTGGTGGCATTATGAGTGGCACCTCCATGGACTGCTGAGGGCTCTCGAGTCCCATCAGTGGGTGGGCTAGCCAGGATTTGCTTTGGACAAAGGTGGAATTCTAGAAGCTGGGATACATACACCAATAACTAACCACTATGGCCAGAGGTGCTGGTCTCTACCTGATGTTCTTCAGAGAGAAGCAACCAAATTTCATGAGACTGAAAAAATTCTCATGATAGGAGTCTCCTCTCTCTCAAGTAGACTTTATCCATAGCAAATGCCATTTTCACAATAAGTCCTGGAACTATCTCTAACTTTGAACTTCAATATTGAATGCTTATTTCCTTATCCTCTTCTAGGAATGATTTACCATTGTCTCAAGTGATTTATCAGCAAGACACTAACATTTCTCTCTCATTTTTGAGGCAAGAATCTTATAGAAAAGCAGACCTGTGTAAAGATGGGTTCAACTTTTTCTCTGTCTACAGCCCTTTTGGGGAACCTGAGGAGGGGTTGGAGTGCTTCCTCTAGTTGAGAATCATCGAGAAAAGCCGGAACAGGGAAATGGGAAGGGCTGAACTCTGAACTCTATTCAGGGAACCAAGTGAGAATTTTGGAGGTGTCAACTTTTGCAGCAATTATGAACAGTTTGCTCCAAAGAACTCAGAGTAAGAATGAACTGTCAATTCATTATTTCCCTTCACGTTTCCAGTCACATATTCTTTTAGCTGCTTTATAAATGTTCCTTATGACTCCACAACCAATTAGTTCTGTCTCCGAGCTTTGTAGTAAATGTTCATTAGGCAGACAGGTCACACATTTCTCCAACTGTAGAATCTGGCCATGAAATTGAAAAGTTCCTGTCCTCACTATTTTGGACATTCACGGAGTGACCCTACCCACCTTGTAAAGCTGAATAAATTGTCTAGATTTGAAGTGGTTGGTGATAAAATCAGTCAAGGAATAACTAGGGTGATATCATGTCCGGAAAACCTCTTGCAAAAAAAAAAAATACTTTTAAAGGAAACACAAAGTGGAAAATTTCAAATAGTACTGGACTAGTACCACTATGGGAAAACATTTTAAAGCTAACAGGAAATGCATCTGAAAGTTGTTTACCCTAACTGTCTGAGAATGCATGTGGGATGAATGAGTCCTGCTGTTCCCTAGAATTACCTCACCATGGATGCTGGCAGGGGGTGCCCACAGCAGCAGAGCTCTGGGCCTATGTCTAGTGGGTGGCTGTCATTCCTCTCCCTCACGTTTGGCCTGGGGCAAAGTTCTTTCTCAAATTTGTAAACTCTGGAGTCACTGCATTGTTTGTGTTTATCATTTCTGCTGGCTTTCCCCGCTGAGGACCAGTCTCTTTGTCTTCAGTTTAAGAAAGATCATTCCAGGGAAGACCCTGAACAAAACATCAGGCATTCATTCATGTGGCATTAAATAGGCTTTCTTCCTCTGCCTTTGAGGAAAAAAACCACAGAGAACAAAAACCAGTTTGGTACTTTAAACATTTTCAAACTACAAAGATGAGGTTCCCCAAGATGGAAGTGATGTGTTATAGTAGGAAAATCACAGCCACAAAAAAATGGGAACCCGGAGATGAGCGCTTAATCCTTGGCTTTTGCTCTCACTGGTTGTGTGAATTTGGGCAAGTTGCTTGTCCTTCCAAGCCTCAGCTTCCCCACCTATAAAATCAGGGGCTGTTAATGCCTATCCCACAGTGTTACAGTAGAGATGAAAAGAAGCAATGAGCCTATCACCGTGCGCAGTCTGTGTAGCTCTCGTGTCCCTTCACTTTAGACACTAAAGTCCACCTTGCATGGCTCTTCTTGAGACTATGTGAGTCCTCTTTCTTCCCCCAATATTTGTCTTGAGTCACAGAAAAAGGGAAGTAAATATCTGAGCAGGAAAATGATATACAGTTTTTAAATGAAGGGCTAAGCTTCTTTTATACATTCTCTTTTAACTGTGAGTTGTGATTCCATGGAAAAACTACATTTTTTGAACTCTAAATGTGGCTTATAATTACTGAAGTTTCTTGAACTGGCTTCAAAAATAGAATTTACTTTTCCTCTATACATCTAAGCATTACCAACTCACATAATTTTTCTCCTCCACATTTTTGACAATCTTTTCTTTCTCTGCATGATTGAAATCTTTGCTCAAGCAGGTGCCAAATTGTCATAAGTCTAATAAATTTATCATGAATATATCTCACTTTTATCAAGGATTTGGTTCGATCTAACAGAGCAATCCCATCACCAGTCAACTACCAGGTTTTAGGGAAGTCATTATTAGGGAAGATTTGCACTCCCCCATCTTCTCCCAATAAAGAGTAAGCATAAGTAGCTAAAACTGCAGTTGAAGCAGGGCTTAAAATCTTTTCACATCAATATTCCATTTTGGGTTCCAGTAAGATTCCCTGGGCTACATAAGTAAGCAGTATGGAAAAACAGTGTGTGAATATAAAGTTTTGCTTATAGAAAAGGTGACTCAGTATGCCTCCTTGTGGTAAACTGATTGAGAAAATGCCTCAATTCTCCCACCCTCCCTGAACCTCTGCCCTTTACAATGTGACTTGGCCATTTCTGCTGTCAAGCGTGAAATCTATTTTCCTGTCCCTTGAATCTAAGCTGCCCTTTTATCTCACTCTCGCCAATAGAATGAGGTCTCACCCCCAAACCCAGGCCTTATGAGGTCTTGCACGCTCTCTCTTGCCTGAGCCATGAGAACAAGCTCGGGCTAGCTTCTTGGAGGATGAGAGACTCTGTGAAGCAAAGCCAGTCACCCCAGCCAAGACCACCCTATATTAACTAAAAATTAGTTGACTGCCAGATATATAAGCAACCCCCAGCCAAGATAAGAACTGCTTAGCCAAGCCCAGCCAAGATCAGCAGAGCTGCTCAGCCAACTCACAGAGTCATGAGTGAAAATAAATGTTTAATTTCATGCCTCTGATGTTTTGTGGTTTTTTATGTAGCGTAATTGTAGCAACAGATAACTGATACCCGCCAACTAAAAACTGGCCCTGGCCATCCACTTCTACAAGGATTAAATCATGAGCAGCTGCAGCTGCTGACTTTCAACACCCCCCCTTCAAAGGAGTTCAAGGTGGAGACCAGGAAGGAGGCACCCCGTGCTCTGGGAAAAACTGGCAGAACGGGCCTTCAGATACTTAGATATTTTCAGGAGAAGACTTTATAAACCTAATTCTTGCATCTCCTCATATCTAGAAAAGCAGTAAAATTATTCATGGTAACATCTGCTCCTCGTGACGAGCAGCAACCTTCACAAGAACAGCAGTAAACTTCTACAAAAAGTACGTGCTGGATTGCATGGATTTCCCCGTCACCAAAGTCACATATATACCAACCTTCCCCCCTACCTCTTTGGAGCAGTTTCTCAGAGCTGTCTGAAATGCTGTCTCCCGGGCTATAGTCCTCATTTTGCCCCAAATAAAACTTAGCTCACAACTCTCATGCCATGCATGTTTTTCAGTAAACATATATTAACTACCAAAAAATGGTGGGAGCTCCTGGAGTGATCAGGGAGATTTGTAGAGAGGCTGCCTTGAGATGGGAAAGGAGAGATTCTGTTTTTGTCTGCTCTAAACGCTAGACTTTCATTTACTCATAGGATGCCTGGAGCGAGTCTGGTGACCAAGGCTTAGTGAAAGTGTGTCACACTTTTTGTTCAGAGGGCTACTCTGTGCTATGAAAGGGCAATTAAGACTTTGTGGCCTGGGTTCTCAAACTGGGGCACAAATAATTCAGGTGTGGAACTCTGATGCCGGGGGTCAGGCAAAGCTATGCAACAAAGGTGATATATCTTGTGGGGGGACATGTATTATCTTGAGGACTTGGGGGACAAAAGTAACATGTTTTTTTAATCAAAATAAAAAGAAGTATACAAGAGAATGTAAAGTTCCAACACATTTTTGTTGATAAAACACAACCATTCATTTCTGTCTCCTCTTCTAGCCGGGGGTTCACTTTCCTGGACGTAAGACGCATTTTTTGAACAGTTTAAAAAACACTACTCTGGACACTGTCTTCTCAATTTTTCTTTTGTGATTTTTATTCTCCCATCATCAAAAGTTTTACTGTTCCAGTTGCCATGTCAAAAAACCATTTTATACATTTTAAATGTAATCTGTGGTTTATGTTTTTCAAACTTCACAAATGGAGGTTATTTAGAATTAAATTTCTAATAATGTGTTGTGCATGCTTTCATAATCCTTCCATTGATATATTCCTTATGGTCTAATTTACTCCCAATCAGAAAAAAGAAAAGGTGACCACTCATCTAATGAGAAAACAGATGTTTCACTTTTGACATTGGAGGGATAATGGACCCTGTTACCTGTCCGACCCTGCAGTCTATTAATTTCCCACCCTGACCACAAGCAGACCCCTGCTATTCCACTGTTGATGATTTCAACCACCATTACAAATGTCTCCTCACCTATTACAGACTGAGTGTATTCCTCCAAAATTTGTGCATAGAAGCCCTAACCCCCAGTATCCAGAATGTGATTATATTTGGACATAGGGCCTTCGAAGGGGTGAATAAGTTAAAATGAGGCCTTCAGAGTGGTCCCCAATCCAATCTGACTGTTAAGCAGAGGGAATTTGTACATACAGAGAGACACCAGGGATGTGAGCACACCGAGGAAAGACAATGTGAGGACGGCAAGAAGGCAGCTGTCGGTAAGCCAGGGAGAGAGGCCTCAAGAGAAACAAGCCCTGCTGACACCTAGGTCTTGGACTTCCAGCCTCCAGAACTGTGAGAAAGTAAATTTCTATTTTTTAAGCCACTTAACCTTCAGTATTTTGTTATTGCATCCCTAGCAAACTAATATTACTATAAAAAACTAGCTTTAGTTCTTCAACTGTCTGTAATTTTTCGTTTTCTTAAGTGCTAAGAAACAGAATAGTGTCTCCTCTGTTCCTCATTGAAAACTTTCTCTTAGCTCTCCATCTCTTGGTTATAGTCCCCAGAATGGCCCATTGTTGGCAAGTATTTGTGATTACCTTACTTATCAATGCATATTGCTATTGGGTAGAGGATCATCTTGTTCTAGGAGTTAATAATGATGTGTGTTTGCATTAAAAAAATACTATACCCTTGCTTGTTTCTTAATTATGTTAATTTATTTCAACTCTATATTTCATTATAGAATTTTCTTATGTTTCTATAAATTAGAATAAGTACAAAAATATATTTCTTATATTTTCACAGGATAGCTCCAAGTTTTTCTCACCAGTCCAGTTTTTCTGAGCATATATATCTTTCAATGTGCTTCTTCTTTCTCCTCCCCTGGGCTGGGAAGACATTTCATTTTAACTTTTACCAGTTAGAAGAAATTCATAACAATCACTGTAAAATTCCAACAGGAAGTGAAAATATAAGAGATATTAAACTCTATGATTTGCAAAGTAACAGCAACTCTCATCTTTAGAGGAAAGGGGAAATTAAAAGCCCCAGTCAAAGCAAAGTTGAACAAGTCCTTTAGGCAAAAATTACAAGAAAGCCTACAGAATCAAAATCAAGATGAACCTTCATAATACAGGAAGTCTGATCTGATCCACCCTGCATTCTTGTCTTGGAGCAGTTGACTGTAACCTTCAAATTATAGTGAATGAATTGCATCACAGAGGGAGTGGAGGGAGGTGGGAAGATTTAGGGAAAATGTCAGACTTGAGTGGGAGCTAAGAGCTTGTGATTGCAACCAAATGGAACTGGGATATACTGAAAGAAACCGGGAATTATATATTTTTTCTTAGTTAAATACTTCTTGTGTTTTCCTTCCTGGGTTTGACTGGTATTTATTTTTCTCTACTTGTATCAAAGCAGCATGACATTCTCAATGGGGGGAAAAACAGAGTTTCTTATGGTTGTAATGGAAATATTTACTGGCCAACAGACAAGAATATGTTCCTCTAAGGGGAAGGCTGCATTTATCAAAGATTTGCTTGGATTTTGCCTTTCTTGCTGGGAACAGTTATTTACGCTTAATTAGCCCTAAATACAGCTGAGCGGTGGAAGGGCCTTATTTTAAAATCATCATTGCTGTTTTAAATCTGACTGCAGTAGAAAAGAATGACTGACAGTAATTAAAAGGGCAGTTGATGGGCACATATTAGAAATCATCGTCAATAATAAAATCTGACAACAGGAACAACATGTATTTTATGTTCCTATAAACATAGCTTTAGTGCAAGTAAGCCCACATAATAGTACTTGTGGCATGGGCTGAATTGCTCTGAATTTAATTTAGAACAACATAAAATTTCCAGTATCAGCTGCAGGGTACTAGCCTCGGTTTCAGCTGGGGGGTGGCATCTGTTTTGAGAACTAAAGCAATTTCTGAGGTTGTACTGCATCTATTCCATTTAGCAGAACCTCATAAATATCTGGGATTCTCTGAAGGTGATTTCACCTTTCCAGAGTGTCAGATGGTGCAGTCAATCTTCTCAGATGCTCTATGCGTCTCTCTTGATCACCCTCTCTCAGTCACACAGAGACAACCAGACACACACACACACACACACACACACACAAGCTCATGACTAATTGAATCTCTTTTTCATTATTTCCTGCCTGTCAACCTAATACAAGTGGATTATCCTGAATATTCTTTGCATTTAGTCTAATTTGGGGAACACGGAAAGAAACATTTGCAGTGGGGATGGGAGGAACTAAGTGATGGTGTTTCCATCTCTCTTCTCCTTTCTGAGTCCCTGGATCACATAGCTGGGGTCTCTGGGGTGGGGTGGCAGAGGAAGTCTCTCCCTCATTGCAACATTCATCCATGGTTGCTTCCTACCACCTTGAGCTGCAGCCAACATTGTAGCGTTTTACTTACATAACTTTTAAAAGCCTACATCACCGTTCACCGCCATTTTCCCCAAGGCTCAACCTCAACAGGTTGGGAGGGTTCTCTGATCACAGCCACATGTCAATACTATTACCTCATCCCCTGACCTCTTTCCCTGCGTTAATAAGCAGAGGAAGTCCCTCTACTTTTCAATCCCAAGGGATGCCCACATTTCCTATTCCAGGATGAGTGACATTTCTTTTAGTGGAAATAACCACCACGACTCCCTCCCCCAGGTTTCTTATCAACGCAAACCTCAACCTTGCAGTTTCTGGCAGTCTCGATCCAGTGGGAGCAAAGGAATCCCCTATTATTTAAATCCGCCATTATTTAAATTAGATCTCTATTCAGGAAAGCTGATCTCATTCCCCCCCTACATCCTGCCTGCCTGGAGGAAGGGAACAGAGTATTTTGGTGCTCTTCAACAATTTGCCAGCCTGAGCCCCTCAGACCAGCTTCCCTGAGATGGCCCCTAGCATAAAGTCTCTGATCCCACCAGGGTGAAGACCGGCATTTTGCTGGGCTGCGTTTTCATACTCTGACAAGGTTTGAGTAGAAATAAACTCATTCTTTTTCTTTTAGGAATAATTAAAAGGTAAAATTTCTTTCTCAGAGACATTTTGCAAATACTGGTGATTTCCATATGTGACTTTTGATGGTTGACTTTTAAGCCTTAGAGAAAAAAAAAAAAAAGGAGCTGACCAGCTGGGAGACACTAATGTATCCTAGTTAACCAGAATAACCCCCCCAAAAAAAAAAAACCTCAAATCCCCAATGTGAAAGTTTTTATCATAATAATTGTTAGAGACCTGCTCTTTTCTACTTGAGGCAGGAAATCCCTACCCACAGGAAGTGTATGTGGAGATTTAAGTCAGACCTGCAACTCCATGCAAAAATAACCCCAGGCCATGCTTTCCCAAGAAAATGCAGGAATGGCAAATAAAATACAATTACTATTTTGTAGAACAGCTTCCATAAGTCTCTCTTGGCCGTGGGGAAATGAGCAAGATGTTCTTTGTGAAGTTCATACTGATTAAACCAAATTTGGCCAAAGGAAATCTTATGTCTCTTCCATCTTTCTGTGCCCAATCTCCAGTGGTTAAAACACGGCTGCAAATGGCCTAAAATATACACTCACTATAATTTCAGGAAGTGAAATGTCTGAAATGACCCTTTGGAGAAATTACAAGTGGAAATATATGACTTAAGTGAGAAACCAAGTCAGTAAAGGAAAGGGCTCTTTGGCAGTTACGAATGGAAGAAATGTATAGAACTCAGCTACCTGGTCTCACTTTGCAAAGTGGTCGGTATTGAGGTCCCACTGGACTTCCCAGGGCTATAGTAGAAATAGGGCTGGCTGCTTCTTCCTGATAAAGCAAATTGCTCTAACTTCCGGAGCTTTCCAAATTGTCAGTCTTGAAATCCAAGATGTTCAGTTCCCCAAAATTCCTGATAGTAATGTGAAGAAACAATTCTCTATATTAGAAAGTGCAATGCTCTGATTTCCAACACAAAGGCATGTGATTTAGGGTGTTACCCGTTCTTGCTAACAGCTGGAAGAGCTCCCCTGAAATTTCTTTTTCTTTTGTTTATTTAACAGATGTTAATTGGGATTTTACTATGTACCAGGCACTATTTTAGGTGCTGGAGAAATGTCAGTGAACTAAAGAAGAAAAAATTGTCTGCCCTTGTGGAGCTTACATTTTCGTTTCAGGAGAAAGACAAAGATGGAGTAAACATCTGGCACGTCATCTGTTGATCACTACCATGGAGGATAAATAAAGCAGGAAAAGGGGATACAGAGTGGTGGGGGTCAGATGAGCAGAGACATGAACCAAGCAAGGAAGACAGCAGTGGGAAAGTGGGTCTAGAAATACTCATAAAATTAATATTAACTGTGTCTCTAGGATGCCTCTAATCTCCATGCTGTCCCAACAAACAGAGGGGCTTAGAAACTCCCTTATAATAATAATAAGCAATGTTTATTGAGTCCTTAATATGTACTAAGCATTCTTCTAAACACTTCCCATGCATTTTCTCCACCAATCGGTTCATCAGCACAATAACACAGGATAAGAGAGGTCCAGGGAAGTTAGGTGATTGGCTGGAAGTCACCCAGACAAGGCAATAAGTGCTGGACTTAGGACTTGAACCCACTGCCTTTCCAATTGACACCAAACATGAGAGAAACAATAACAGCTATCCCTTATTGGGTACCTGCTACATGCAGGCATTGTGCAAAGTGTGCCTTGCACGTACTGTATTGAATAGATTTTCAGGTTTATAAGGGAAAACTCCACCACACACATGCCCAGAACCCCAGAGCTTTGTTTCTGATAACATGCACTCTCTACCTTTGACATAGGCTTCTAACAAGACCGCCCCTTCTACCAAAATTCTCTCAGCCCCATTACACAATCTGCCCAGCAAACCCTTCTATGTCATGCTCTACCTCTCTGGCCTCATCTCCTACCACCCTCCTTCAGCTCACACCACTCCAGCCTCAATGGCCTTTTCTCAGTTCTTGGAATATGCCAGACACACATGGGCCCCCAAGCCCTTGAACCTACTGTTCCATCTGCCTAGAACCCTTTTCCTCAGATACACATCCAGCAGCTTTTTCACATCATTCAGTTTTCTACTCAAACGTCATCTTATAGTGAGGCCTTCCCTTAGCAATGACTAGAAAACAGCACAGGGCTCTGCAACTGGTCCACCACTTTCCATTTTCCTGACTCTGCCTCATTTTTGTTCACCATTTTTATCACCTCCTTACATATTTTATGATTGTTTTTCATTGTCTGCCTTGCTTTATTAGAAGTCCTGTTTTGTTTACTTGTTTCCTCAGCAACTAGAACAATGCCTGGCATCTGACAGAAATTCAGTACATGTTTTTAATAAATTATTAAATCACAGGGGCTGAACCTTATTGACAAGACCTGTGCATCCTGAAGACTATTGTTAACAGATGAAAAAGGTGCAACACTTTCTATATCCATCATATTTTTCTAGATAAGGTTAATGTTCTTTACTGATAATACTATACAATTCCTTTGAGACCAGTAAAACAGAGAACCATTTCTTTGGGATCCTGTCTTCAGAGTCCGTGCCAGGTAGAAGCTGGAGGTGTACCTAGGCCAGGAACTTTCACTTTAGCATAGTCCCAGGTGTTTTTTTTAGTTGACATTTGAAGAAAGAGTGATTAAGGAAGGAAGAGTGGTATGAAAGACTTCAATGTCTGCAAAAGTAATTGTTCCTGATACTGTCTACAAGTTAGGAAGTTACACAAAAATCCAGGGAAAAGATGTTAGTGTTTTGGATTAAGGTGATTATGGAACAGATAAAGAGAAGCAGATGAATTTGAGGTGTATTTTGTAAAGGGAAACAACAAGACTTGCTGAAGGACTCAAAGAGAAGAAATGAGGGAAATGGAAAACACAAGGATGATTCTTAGGATTTTGGCTTGATGACAATATTTATCTAAATGGGAAAGACTAGAGAAGGATGGGGAAAATCAAGTTATGTTTTGAACTTGATGTATTTGGAAAGCTTATAAGACATCCAAGTGGAGATGTCAAAGCTTAGGGTAAAGATGTGGGACTGGAGTCAGTTTTGGAGCCATCAACACAAATATGATATTAAAACCCTATGAATGGAAATTCCCTGGTGGTTCAGTGGTTAGGACTCCAAGCTTTCACTGCCAAGGGCACAGGTTCAATCCCTGATCTGGGAACTAAAATCCCGCAAGCCACCCAGCACGGCCAAAAAATAAAAAAATAAAAAATATATATATATATATTTTTAAAAGCTGTGAATGGATAGGTTTGTCCTGTGAGAGAGTTTAACATGAGAGAGAAATCCCAAGATAGAGCCGTCATGTACAGTCTTCCAACACTAGGTCATCAGATGCTTTAGCTTGGCTCGGTCTCAGTTTCTCTCTGTCTCTCTCTGTCTCACTCTTCTCTCTGAGGGTTGGCCCCTGGAACCCAACCATCATGTTTTGAAGAAGCCCAGTCTTCTCAGCATCTTCTGCCAGAATTGTGAATAAGTGGGCCTTCAGATGATTCCAGCTCCCAGCTGATATCAAATAGACCAGAGGTAGAAATGCTAGGCAGTGTTGAGTCCCCAGTGGAGGCTGACCCACTCAGCCATTCAGTGGGCAGTGTAGAAAAAACCAATAAGGGGGTAAAACCAGGTTGTTTAGGGTTTCCCCCACAAAGTACATCAGAGAGAGGGGCATGGAATCTATGGGTGTATATAAGGTAGTGATTATAATAATGTATCTTGGCACAGACACTAAGAAGGGAAAACCAAACAGTGAGAAAGTGCTCAGGTCCCTGAGTTGGTGGTGTCGGTGAGGCTGAAAATAATGCTACAGTTGAAGTCCTAGAAGTCTAGAAAAATCTGACACTCATAGTTTGATGTAAGATTTAGGCATCGTGGGTTGGAAGAGTGGAGAGGGTTAGCTTAAGAGCTCTGGGTATTGTGTAAGGCAGCTACTGGGGATGGCAGGGTCCAGGGACTGTTGCTAAGAAGTCAACTAATTGGCATCAACAACCAGAGACAGAGACTTTTCACTCTATTTTGAGAACAGATTGTATTACTTCAAATGTAAAACTTTCCTATAAGGAAAATGGACCTGAAAAATCCTTTGCAAAGTTCCTCCTGAGAATTTTCTTTTCCAAGTACTATGAAAAATGACTGCAGTGTTTCTTATATTAAAGTTGATAATGATGTTAAATGTAAAAATAAATGAAAATCTGTTGGAAGTCTCTGGAACAGAACTAATACACCTGTAGCTGGCTGACATCACGAATCTCGCTTTGTTTCTTGGTATTTGGCCTCAGATAAGTTGCTGATCTCAGCCCGTGCTCTGTGGCCTTCTACTTGATGAGTTCTTGCCAGGACAGCTTGACAAATCTTGTAAAGACGAATACAGTGCCTGCAGCTACTATAACTGAACTGGGGCTGGGAGTGCGAACTTCAGCACCAAATGTACTTCGTTGTTGGGTTTTTCTGTCATTCTCTTAGTTTCTTTGTTTTGGAGGAGTTGGAGGTCATGACTTTACAAGTATCCTTATTGATACATTTCCTGCATTTGGGAGGTAAATTGAAATACAGGTTGTCCTGTTGAGACACAATCAGGAAGAACCACGTATTCATTTGCTGGTAAATGTGATTGCTGAACTGTGTTACTTAGAAGGTTTCTAAAAGACTCAGCAAAATGAAAAAGACTAGCATACCAGGTGATAGCTTATAAATATTATTTATTTCCAAACCAGAGGAGAAAGGGGATTATAGAGCGCATCTTTACTTCTGCTTCCTCTCTCCTTCTCTTTCCATTTTCTCATCCCAACACTCATATAATCAAACCACAGAACTTATTCCTTCCAACCTCCAAAATTAATAAATTACTCAATCTCTAGAATCCTGAGTTAGCCACTGTCCAATAGAAATTTATGTGATGATGGAAATGGTCTGTATCTGTGCTGTTCAATATGGTGGCCACTGGTCATATGTGCTTATTGAGAACTTGAAATGAAATTTCATCTTATTTAATTCCAATTAATTTAAATTTAAATAGCCATATGTGGTTCACAGCTACCTTTTTGGCCAGTGCAGCTAGATAATAGTTCCATTCACTGAGTACTTACTCTGAGCAAAAAATAGAGTGGGAGGGCTTCCCTGGGGGCGCAGTGGTTGAGAGTCCATCTGCCGATGCAGGGGACGCGGGTTCGTGCCCCGGTCCGGGAGGATCCCACATGCCGCGGAGCGGCTGGGCCCGTGAGCCATGGCCGCTGAGCCTGCGCGTCCGGAGCCTGTGCTCCGCAATGGGAGAGGCCACAACAGTGGGAGGCCCACGTACCACAAATAAAAAAAAAAAAAATAGAGTGGGAGAAGATGCAAAAGAAATTGAGCTTCTCTGCTGAGGAAATGTCCTAGGCGTTTGTCTATCAAACAGAATTCCTCAAGTAGACAAGCTCCCTGGAACAGTACAAGAAGGACAACCTATTTGCCAGCTATCATACAAATGAAAAATCTGATCTTCATACTCTGATGTAAGATTTAGGAAAAATGGATGGAAACGTTAACTAAGCCATAGCACGTTTGCTTGAAAAATGGGACACATATCAGTAATGTTGCTGAAAATGTTGTTTTTTAAATGTTGTAGCTAAGTTTTTTATGGCATAACAAACAACCCCCAAATCTGTATGATATATAATAACATACATTGATTATTCTCACCCGCAAGTGTGCAGATTAGCTGGGGTAGTTCTGCTTCTGCCTGCAGGTTGGGCTCATGTCAGCTTCATGTGTCTCCCAGTGGGATCAGTGGCTTCTTGGAGGAAGCTGTTCTCATGCCAAATGGTACAAGAGGACAAATGATGCCCCGCAAGCACATTTAAAGCCCCTGCTCATGTTACAGGCACTAACGTTCCATTGGTCAAAGCAAATAATATGGTCAACCTCAAAGTTGGTGAGGCAAGAAGTTTTACTCCACCTACCTTAATGGAAGGCACAGTGAAGTCACTTGGCAAAAAGTATGGATGTATAGTTTTTTTGTTGGGGGAGAGTGAAGAGTTTGGAACAATAATAAAATCTATCACAAATATTTAGAACTCCAAGGATCTGGTGAGGGTCATATTTTCTCGGGGAGTGAGTTAATTCTTTCCTTCAATCAGTAGATTCTCCCTCCTCCTGTCCTAACTTCGTCAGGTGGATTCAACTCTCCTTGGTAACAGCAAACGCCAGACAGAGCACCCAAAGTGTCAAATTGCCCCAGTTTCCAGTAACCCAAGCCGAATCACGAAGGCACCAGACAAGGAGAACCAGACTGGGGAAACCCGGCATCTACTTTCATGCAGCAACGACCATCACAGAGAGTAGGGGAGTCACTGTGGATTTGCCAAAACTCAATTTAGTGATACTGACTATGACTATACAAGGAGAAGACACACAGGCTTGTTGTGTACAAGATATCGATAAGCTTACAGGCTCAATGCAATCTTTAAAATTTCAAATCCAAGTTCAATCCCTTGTCATCTCATTCTTTGTCAACTCCCCAGCCCCTCCTTAGACCTTCTCCCAAGACACAGTTAGTAGCCCATGCATAGCTCCTCTTATAATTAGTTTTCTTTGTTGGCATGAGAGGTTTTAAATCATTCACTCTTTCCTTTATGTATTCATTCAACAAATATTGAACAAGCATTGACTCTGCTTGGCGATGTTTTAAGATCTGGGGATACGGCAGTGAACAAAACAGAAAAATGTGTCTGTTCTTATAGAGTTTACATGCTGGTGGAGGAAAAACAAAACAGTAGACAACTGGCCAAATAAATAAATAATACAATGTTTTAAAAAGATAAAGCAACATAAAGGGCTTGAGAATGACCAGAATGCTATCTCTTTCATATGGTGATGGGGAAGTTTGCTCTGAGGATACAACCTTTGAGAAAAGATATGAAGTAAGTGAGGAACAAAGAAAATGATAGAAAAAATATTACAGTTAAAGGAAGCATCAACAAGACAGGGATGTGCGAGGCATGTTCAACGAGCAGCTTGAAAAATAATGTGAATTGAATGAAGACAGGTGGGGAGAGTAGGAAGTAGTTAGGCTGGAGAGGGGTTGAAAGCCAGATTACCCAGGATTTTGTAGGCTGGGAAATCCCTGGAACATTTTGAACAGAGGAACGATATGAATGTAAGTGTGTAGAGAGAAGACTTTGGAATGTAGCTCTGAATGAACTCTGGAGCACCGTGTTCGGTGTCTGCCTAATTCCACGTCAAACCAACCTCTGTCCTCTGGGACCTGGATGCCAGGTGTACACCTGCTTCAGCTTCACTCATCAGTTCCTGTGCTTCCACAAACGTAAACATTCTGTGCTCTCCCCTTCTTAATCTCATGTATCTTCCAATAACCCCCTTGAATTCACTACCCCCTATTTTTTCTGTTAACTCAATCTAATGCATGTCCCACCTTCAATCCATTAGGATGGAAATCTGATCAAACCAGCAAACTTATACCCTTCATTGCACACATGTTTATTGTACATTTGCTGTGGGCAAGCTTCTGAACCAGGAACAAAGAAGGCTCAAATGTGAATTGAAATGGATCTGACAGGTCAGGAATGTACAGCCTAATATGGAGTTTCCCAAGTTTTCAAGTATGCAGACCTCTAGTACCATAAAAATTCTCAATCTCCTGCTTAATAATACCTTAGTATATTTAATAGACATTCATTGAGAAACAATGTAATGACAAGAAGCTATTAAACATTCAATAACACCTTTTATGCATTTCTTTTTTATTAATGTTATGACTTCTTCATAATATTACTACATAATAGGAAATGCATATCTGAAACACATTATCCCTTCAGTACAACAGAAGTAAGTATAGATTTGCCATCCTTTGCAGTAATCCCACTTCCATCTTACACCTCTGGATCTTAAGAGAAGCACAGAACTGGAATAAAACCCAGCTGACCCCCAACTCCTTTGCTCTGACCATATGGACAAAGCCTAATGCACAGGAATATGTTTGTAACTTCTGTTACAAAATCTCAGACTTTAAAGATGTCCCAAAGTAAATGCAAACTACCCATATGAGTACACGTGATAGTAGCCTACAGGTGCCTGGGCTCTTGAATTAATTCCAAAAAGCAGGGGCAGGACCGACTAGATAATTTGCAGGGCCCAGTGCAAAATGAAATGCAGGGCCCCTTGTTCAAAATTTATTAAGCATTTCAAAATGGTGACAACAGAGAATTAAACCGAGTGCGGGGAATTTCTGGACATGGGTCTTATTTGACCTATGAAGCCAGCCTTGACTGGGGGCCTGGTATACACCAAGATGTCTGCTGCACACAGTGGACTTTTATGCTCATCCAACAAAATCTGTCACTATTTAGCAACAGCAAATGTAATAGTGACACCTACTATGTGCCAGGCATTCCTCTAAGTGCCTTGTGTGTTATGTTGCATTTAACTGATGAAATAGGTATTATCATTATCCCCATTTTGCAAATACCAAGGCCCAGAGAGGTTTAGTAACTTAACAAGGCTGTGTAACTAGTAAAAGGGAGAACCAGGATTCCGTACCATGTAGTCTGACTTCAGAAAGTAGGCCCTTAACTCCTAATGAGGTAGTCCTTCCCTAATGCTGTTTAGCTTGTTTTGAGAATTAAATAAGAAAATGTAGGCGAAATGCTTGTTAATTTCAGAGTACACTATACACATTGAGCACCAGCTATGTGCCACGCATTGTTCTAAGCATAGGCTAGCTCCTTTCAACTTCGAAACTGTCCTGTGGATATGCGCTGTTATTAACTGCATTTTAACACTGACGAAGTTAAGGAAGAGTGACATTAGGTAACTACCCTAAGGATGCAGCCAGTGAGAGACTGAGCCAGGATTGCAGCTGAAGGAGGGAGTAGAAAGTAAGAAACCAAAAAAGAGGCATTGGTTATTTTATTTATATACATATATAATTTAGTTATTATTCATATATAGTCATAAGAATATTTTGTGGTTCCTTGTAGGAAGGTCCTGAAGGTATTACCTTTAAAATACTTCCTTTATCCTGGAAAATGAATGAGAGATTACAGTTAGAGTCAGAAGACGTAGGACCAGTAGGCTCTTGCTTAAGCGGTATCCACATTTTATGGAAGAACAAGGAGCCCTTATCTTCTCTGGGTCTGCAATTTATGTCTCACTTTTTTATGATCTTGAAATTGATTCTCCGGTAGGATATAAATAAGGAAGCCGCTGTTTTTTCCCCAGTATTCCTCCATTTTCACACTAATTAAATTGCCGTAAGAGTAACCATTAATCTTCCTCGGGTACCAGCCATCCTCTGCCCTTTGGTGGTGTGTGGAATTCCCACACTGTGCCAACACTATCTTGCAAAGCCAAACTCAGGGCCAAGAGTGGTTTGTGTGCAAAGAGATCAAGGCTAGTTCCTTGAGAAAAAGAACACCACAAATTCTTCCCATCTCCTGCCATGAAGTGTGAGTTATTTAATTTACCAAGCTGTGAGCTGGAAACTAAACCCCCAATGGATGTTTTCACTTTTATTGCCCATTAGAGAGTGTCGGTGAACTGTTGAACATCAGCTGTTAGAAGATAATGGAATTACCTTCCTCTAATACCTGGAGTGAGTATCACCCTGCTCTTTACATCACTTCCAGCTTTCCCTAAAACCCCACTAGAGTGTTTGTGTTCATTCACCAAACAGTGATTGAGAACCTCTTCATGCTTTGTGGGAGAAACAGGAATTAAACCTTCAGGGTCTTTGGAGTCTAATGATGGAGCGAAGACACACATCTCCAGGCTTCCGATGAATACGCCAGAGGTACAGAGACAGTGCTATGGGTATCTAGAGGGGAGAGAAATCCCTTTTACCAGAGGTTTCAAAAGGGAAGAATCACAAGCTGATCCGTGCAGCAGCTAGGAAACGAATACCTTCCATGTCTTCCTCACTTTTCTCAATTTTCCCAGCTATTTTTCAATTTGAAGCTTCACTAAGCCCTTTCAAATCAGATTTCATCCATGCTCAAGAATCACTCATAATATTTTACCTAACTTCTCCATGAGTCAGCTAACAGGAAGAGGAGGAGAAATCCAAGATCGTAGAGAGATTCGGCATTTTTTACTCCCAGGTCTCTTGGTGATGATGGTAGCTTGCCTCCAAGAT
This sequence comes from Lagenorhynchus albirostris, assembly GCF_949774975.1. Classification (NCBI taxonomy): domain Eukaryota; kingdom Metazoa; phylum Chordata; class Mammalia; order Artiodactyla; family Delphinidae; genus Lagenorhynchus; species Lagenorhynchus albirostris. The sequence continues at coordinate 14,121,450 of NC_083100.1, forward strand.
GGCTGCCACCAACGACTTGCCTCCCTGTGGCTCATACAATTTCCCCATTGAGAGACTCAGACTATTTCTGCCCTCCCCACTGAATCTGAGCTTTAGTAAACTGAAAAATAAAATGAGGCAGAAGTGATGTTCTGGGACTTTTGATGCTAATTCAAAAGAAGCCTTGTATCTCCTACCTGGGCCTCCAGGAGCACTCTGGGAATGTGGAGGCGCCATGTCAGAGGCCCAACTACAGGAGGCCACCGTGCTGGAAAGGTCACTTCGGGGCACTTCCATGACTGCTCACTTCGAGATCAGCCTCCCAGGCCTCTTAATCAGGGCACCACACGTGGGATTTCTATCTTGGTGCTTCCAGATCAGCCCAAATGCCAGTTGAATACGACTGAGTGACCTCAGTCAACACCCCATGGAGAAGATGTGCTCCGGGAAGCCTCGTTTGAGCTCCTGATTGGCAAACTTGTGAGATATAATAAAGTGGTGGTTGTTCTAAGTCACTGTACTTTGGGGTAAATGATCACAAGACAGTAAAACCTGGAACAGTGATAAATCAGATCTCTTGAATATTTTTCATGTCCTCTTATGTTTACAAGACAGAATAGACTTTATGTAACATGTAATTGATTCCCATATTTTACAGATGAGAAAACTGAAGTCCGAAGCATCCAAGTGCCATCCCGTTCTCCCTTTCAGGCTTTCTCTTTCACTGCTCTCTTCTTTCATTACTCTTGGATGGTCTCAGAATAAGTTAGAAAAGGTATTCATTTTAGTTTTGAATGTGAACAACTCTGAAATGTCTGGGAAGAGCAAATGTGGAGGAGTAGAAAAGATCTGCTAATTTATTTTGTGGCCCCGGTACCTGATATAGTACTCCACATGGCTTTAGGCACTCAGTGAATTAGTGCTGAACAAAGGAAGGAAGGAAGGAATGACACATCCTCTCTCTGTGCCAGTGGAGAGTTCTGCAACAAGGCAACCCAATGTGTGTCTCACTTCCTCACTTTATTTTTCATCAGTTCATCTGACTCACTGCCTTTTGACAGATTGACCCTCAGGGTGCTAACTAGAAAACTGGTGTTTGTGTCAGAATCTGTGACTCCATGGTGTGACTTTCTGGAGGTCAGAGGGTTTGTCCCTGACAGGATTCCAGATCCTGCACAGAAGATGGCTTTTCTTGGAGGTTACACCTCTCCGTATCATGTGTCCCACTGGCTCTCTATGTTACCTCTTATTTGGAAGCCTGCTGGTAATAATTCAGACAGTCGTCACTCATTTTTTTCCTGTGAGTGAATTCATTCTTCATGATTGTTCCGTACCATCTTGGAATCCAGTTAGTTGGGTTAAAAAGCTGATGGTGACTCAGTGAAGGAGGGGGTGCTCTTTGTGTGTGGAACAACACATAGGCCTAAAAATGACAAAGGTCCTCCTCATAGGGAACTTACTGAGAGGAACAAACTAATTTTGGATTCTGTTTCTCCTAGACAATCGGTCCTTTGGAGACTAAATCGCATGTACTGAAAGAAGCAGACAATTGACTGGTCACTAAGCTTAGGAGGGCCTCTCTCCCAAGTCACCCTCAGAGACAAGAGAGCTCAAAGCTCATGTCCATTTACCCCACAAATCACACCACAGTGAAGTTTCGGAAACAGCAGTGCCCACAGCCTGGGGCAGGAAGTTGGGTTTAGGGGTTGGGAAGGAGAGAGTTCTTTGGCTAGACTTCATTGATTGGAGTCTCTTTCTACAAAAAGAGACCTTTGACCTTTTGACCTTCGTCACCCCTGGGAGCACTGAGTCTGCAGCTGTTGCATCTCCTGGGCTCTCCCCCAAGAACTGGAGCTCTGAAGGCCCCTTGTGAGTGGACAATGTGCTCTTATCCAAGAGGGATGGGATTGCCTCTTCACAGGGAAATGGTCCAGGGCCCTTGTCTTTCAGGGAAGTTACTGAACCACAGCCAAACCACAAAAATCAGCTGCTAAAATAGCCTCAAAAAAATTTTTTTTAAGGAGTAAGTAAATAAATTAAAGGGACATTGGAGTTTTTGGAGCTTGGCTTCTTTCCCAACCGGAATGCCCAACACCAAACCAATGGGAGGCTAGGAGAAGTACCAGTCCTATGACCCTGAGGTGACACAGCTCACATTTGGGCCACGGCCTTGGCCAGCTGCTCCCCACCCCCCCAGTGCCAGCCAGTGAAGACCATTTTTTTTCATTCATTAGGCAAGTATTTACTGAAATCAGGACTAAACACCAAACACAGAGCCTATGCTTTGGGAGATACAGTTTGCATTAAGAACCAACCTGGTTGCTGACTTTATGGAATTTAATAGTTTTGCGGTGGAAAGAGACATTAACCAAACAATCCCACGAACAATGTAAAATTGTAACTGTGACAAGTGTTAGAAAGAGATTCAATGCTCAACCACAGAAAGGGGATTAACCCGGTTAGGGAATTCAGGGAAGTTTGCTTGGAGTAAGAGAAATTTTAGCTGAGCTTTCAGAAAAGCTGAATAGGATTTAGCTAGATGATAAGGGAGGAAGTGTTATTCCAGCCAGAGAAAGCAGTGTATGCAAAGGTCCTGTGACAGACAGAACATGGTGCCTTTAAGGGATAAAACTGGCCAGAGAGGGTGGAGTAGAGTGGCAGGTAAAGGGCTGACCACGTAGAAACACTGTAAAGCACATTGGTAAGTTCTGTCTTCATGAATTGAATCTGGGAAATGAGCATATGGGACATAATCAGATTATGGTTTGAAAAGATCAGGTGACCTGTTCCTTGACATCAGCTGCTACTGTGCCCAGTGGACCATCTCCTGTCAGTTGCCCATGAGGTTTGACCATGGGCTTCATTTCCTGGCCACACTGAGCCTCGTTAGTCCCAAGTAGACACTGCCCCTCCCCTATCTTCCATCACCTCCTGACCCTTCTCTCCTTTCTCCACTCCCAAGCCCTCTCACCTGAGCAAACGTGCTGGTCAGCCAACTCCCTTCTAACCCCAACCTCTTTCTCAAATGTTCCCTTCAGTTCCTGGCCTGTAAATGAAACCCAGATGTCCTCGAAGGACACGGCTGTCACTGTGGCTGCCTCAAGCTGATGTCCTTTAATCTCAAGTCCAGGAAGTGGGGTGGAAATCTCCCTTCCCCCCAAACACTACTTGCGGGCGAATCATCTTTAGCACTCTCTCACTCTCCAACCTTCAGGTCACTCTTTCCCCTTCACTAAGGATTTATTCCTGTCCATTCTTTCTCTTCTTTCCCACATTTTCTTGGAAGAATCACCCAACACATCTGTCCTCATCCACATCACTATCCTACCTCAGCCTCTCGCTCTGGGAAGGTACTTATTATCAACGGCCTCTTCTACACCCTGTGGACTGGATCACCAGCACACCCTGCTCCCATTTTCAAAGTGGATCCTATCATCTTCCCAGAAACTGCTCCTCCAACAGTGCCTCTCATTTCAGTAAATGACACCCCTGATTAACCCTTACAGTTACTCCCGGCAAAGCTATACTGCCAAGTGGGTGCTGTCAGCGATACATCACAGCTTCCTCTCTCATCCTGCACGTCCAAATCACCACCAAGTCTTGTTTCTTTGACGTCTAAACATAACACAAGTCCATCCACTTCTCCCCATCTCTGCTGCTGCCAGCCTCATTCCAAAACACCGTCATTTTTCACGTGACCCGTTGCATGGCAGCCAGAGCTCCATTTATAGGCACAAAATGTGTGATGACATCTTTTCCTTTGTCTTACAGCGAGGTGGGGATAGGAGGTGAGATAATGTCTCTAGCTATCCTTTGGGGAGAGGAGGCATTTGGGGTGCAAACTCATGGTTCTTCCAACGAGATATTGTCTACAGGTAGACCCTTGGTTCATAATATAGCCTACCACAAAGGTGTCTCTTGTTCTTGCCATACTCTATTTCTTTTTCTCTTCTGGATATAACCTTGACCTCTATTCCAGGGGTGAATACACACAGGATCCCTGGAAAAGCCAAAGCCATTCTTCACACAAGGACTTTAGTAATAAATCCATATATAGTTGATGCTGGGGAAGGAAGTGTGCTGAGAATCCGGACTTACTCTCCTATTCCCAGCACCTCACCACTGTTGCCCAATCAAAGAGCAAGGTCATGCCCTGCCCAGACCTTGGATGTCACTCCAGGTACATGTTCTAACACTCTTCTTGTTCCTCTCCATCTACCTCATTGCTTTGCCCTTCCCTCTTCCTGAAATCTCCACCTCCTGATTTTCCTGGGTACACTGCCCTCACTCAGAAGCCCCACATCTTTCCTTGGGTCTATTTTTAAAGATTTCCAGGGTCTGTGGTGAGTGAGTGTCATTGTCTTCTCTGCTTCTGGGTAGAGGGAGGGGTGAGCTTCAGATCCTCCGAGTTGGGGAGGAAGAACATCTGGATTGCATTTTGTAACTTTCTCTATGAATTTGCAAAGCAGACAAACTAAAAACAAGCAAAAAAAAAAAAATGTCCATTTTCCCAATGAAGATTAACGTCCTCCCCAAAACCTTATTGACTCTTCCGTATTTATACCTCTTCTGTGCTCAAATCTGAACTTATTTTGCTACAGAAGTTTTGCCCGCATTACGATCCTGGGCTGTAAGACAAAACTTCTTCCCTTAACTGGACGAGGCTCATCCCCCAGACTCATCCTGCAGGCAGAGGGTGGTCCTTCCCTATGACCATGCCTCTCTCCTGCTGTCATACCTTTAATGTTTTCTCTTATGTGCCCCAAATTCTTCCTCATGGGCACAGTCTTCTCCTTGGGGAAACTTCTCTCCCTTCTTCAAGCTTCAGCCTAAAATCTCTTCATTGGGGATATCTTCCTTATGCCCCCAGGGTTTCCTGATTGACCATGTTGGCAGCACTCTGTAGGGCATTCTTTTTCCACAGTGCAAATGAAAAATTTAAGGAAATTATTACTGAGGAACTGCTTATCATATGTCTCCTCTGTTAGACTGTAAACCCCTTCAGAGCAGAACCTCTGCCTTCTTCTGTGCCATATTCCCACATTAGTGCATAATAATCTTAGTTAACTACTGAGCACTTATTGCGTACCAGGTATTTTATACAAAGTAGATCATTTATTCCTCACAGCACTTCTGTAAGGTAACTTGCCTTATAGAGTAATGAAAGTGAGCTACAGAGAAATCAACTTGTCCAAGATTGTACAGCTGCTATGATGGAGCCAGGACTGGAACTCGGGAAGCCTGGCCAAAAAGATATAGATTGTGTGGTGAAATACACATATATCTCACTTTTAAAACTTCCATTTCTTTAAGTCAAAATAAAATTGATAGTAGGGAGACCTGAGAGTTATGGAGTCCAATTATAGAGTTTTTAAATGGGTCACTGAACGTGGAAATTTTCCCATCTATGACTGATTTCTAGATGAATTGCAGTATTCTGAAACTGAAAACCAGTCTTCTTTTAAAATATAGTGCGCTCTCTCTCTCTCTCTCTCTCTCTCTCTCTTCCCTCTCTCTCTCTTGCGCACACGCGCATCTTTAGTTCTCACTTACCAACGTGTCCCATTGCTATGGAAACAAGCTAAGTTAATAATTTGCTGAAGTGGGCTTCCCTGGTGGCGCAGTGGTTGAGAGCCCGCCTGCTGATGCAGGGGACGCGGGTTCATGCCCTGGTCCGGGAAGATCCCTCATGCCGCGAAGCGGCTGGGCCCGTGAGCCATGGCCGCTGAGCCTGTGCGTCCGGAGCCTGTGCTCCACAACGGGAGAGGCCACAACAGTGAGAGGCCCGCGTACAGCAAAAAAAAAAAAAATTTAAAAATAAATAAATAAATAATTTGCTGAAGTAAAAACTTAGCTCCATATGGGACAAAGATGGGCTTTTCTCAGCGGTGATCTGGGCAATATTTTAAACTCTTGATTGTAACCAACATCTTATAGCTCAGAGATGCTCCTGCAAACACCTGTGTATGTGATTTTCCAAGATGAGAAGGCGATATGAGTCAGTATACTTGCTAACAGGAACTTAGGAATTTAAGACTTGGCTGGGTCCCTGGCCTCTGGGACATCCTTGGTCAGGTGACTTAGCCTCTACCAGCTCTGAGGGTGCAGTGGGAACCCTAGTGCTGGGTCAGATTGCCAAGGGGATTCCATGTCTGCCATTTAATAAGGGGATCCAGGTCCCCTGGCCTCTTTAGACTAAGATATGCATGTAAGTCATAACCATACGATTGATCATAGAAACTCAATGTCACTTCACCGCATATTGTTTCCTTCTTTCAGTGCAATAAGCCAAAAGGGAACATTAAATTCATCCTCACTGAATTTAAAACTCACAGAGAAATTCAGAGCATCCTTTGATGTCAGGAGGACATTGTTCTAGATAATTGTGTAAGAAAGCAGTGCTGGAGAGTTTTGTGAAAATGACACCTCAGGGGAAGAGGTCTGCGAGCTGTGGCAGCCAGCCTTTACTTGAAGTAAAATGACACATATTAAAGAAGAGACAGGAAAGTTAGGCTTTGAAGCAAGAACACATCATGTTCTTGGGACAGAACAGGAAAAATGAATCAGGTCGATCACAGGGCAGGGTACTGAGGAGAGATTGTGTTTTTAGGAGGAAGACTTGTGGAGAGAGGGTGTCCATGGACCTTTTATTGGCATTAGAAAGAGAGGTAGAAAAAATGTCTATTTTGGAAAATCAAGCAATCAGCTGCACTCCAGAGCCCCTAAGGTATTTTAGGGTCAAAAATACAGTGTTTGGGGGCCTGTCCCTGCTCTTCTCCTCAACACCACCTTTTCTTTCCACTCTGTCATCCTCTGATCATGTGTGTAAAAGCTAAATCTTTAGCATGGCCAATGGCTGTAAGCATAACATCATCCATTTTTATGTGAACAATCTGGATGTCAGCCCCACTGTGGGACCTTCATGAAAGAATTAAATGTCTCTTGAAGTGCGGCTTCAGAACCCCAGTCTCACCTCACTGTAACAGGTGTGGGGTGAGGATGCTTGTGTTGAAGGCAGATTACCTGAAGCCACCGGAAATTTACTGGATTAGAATTCCTAGGGGTGGAGCCCGGGAATCTGCAGGTTAATCATTTAAATTCCTCAGGTGATGCTTGAGATAGGAAAGTGATGACAGGTACCCTCCTTAGTTAATAAAATCAGCTATTTGACTTACTGTCATCAAACCATGAGTTACCCCGTTTTTCATGATAAACGTTCTCCTATTGGATTCGCCTTGTCTCTAGTGGTTTCTATTTGCCATGCATGGAATACAGCTCCCACCACGTACCCCTGAGCCTCTTTCATCCTCTCTCCTAAACAACCAAGGTTCTTGGTCCCAGGCAAATTTGTTCTATGCACAATGGGCTGAAATGCAGTTTACACAATGTGTTTTACATTATTGATGTCTGAATCCCATCAATGGTGAGTATGAAATCATTAAAATCGCCCTACACTTTGAATCTCATTATAACTCTTTAATAGTTTAATAACTAATAATAATAACTAATAATAACATAATTCTATTCACTTTAAAATTATGCTTAAAAATTCTTCTTTAATCTCTTTTCAACATGTTTGATATGCTTGGAGATTAAAATATATGACCTGCATAAAAGATAAGATAACCCCCAACATAAATGGTCATGAGCTTCCAGGAAATGAATTTGGATAAAAAGCACTAGTCTGGGCATTTATAACAGTTATCATAGATATGGACTTGGTCTTTTTTCAAAATTTTTTTCTTTCATTTCTAGCTCCCTCTGGCCTTTTTCCTTTACTGGGCAAATTTACTTCCCCCCACTTCTTACTTCCTCACACATATGAGATATGTACAAGTCTCCTTTCTTTCTTTTTTTTTTTTTTTTGCTGTACGCGGGCCTCTCACTGCTGTGGCCTCTCCCGTTGCGGAGAACAGGCTCCGGACGCGCAGGCTCAGCGGCCATGGCTCACGGGCCCAGCCGCTCCGCGGCATGTGGGATCTTCCCGGACCGAGGCACGAACCCGTGTCCCCTGCATCGGCAGGCGGACTCTCAACCACTGCGCCACCAGGGAAGCCCCAAGTTTCCTTTCTTGGAACAATCAAAGCAATCTCTGTCATTTTAAAGCAATCTCTCAGCTGGCAATTCACTCTGGTTTCCAGGAAGACACTTGTTAATTAGCGTACAAAGATTACTTAGAATAAAACCAGGCATATTTGAGTTTGTATCTGGCTTCCTTGATTAGGGCAGGCAATACTTAAAATCAGGTTGTCATATAGTTTTTAAATTTATCTGATATACTCTGTCTATTACAGCATTATGCAGATGTAGGCTGGGAAATTACTAATAATGTTGACAGCTGAAGAATAGGGAATTCAAATACTTACTGCAATCAATCATGATAGGAGGAAATAAGTGTGTCCCCTGGCTTCTTTGGGACCCATTTTGGCACCCAGTAGAGCACCGATAAGCAGATAACATGATCACCTCTTTAGAGAAATCTCTCAAAGAGACACCAGGGGAAATCCACCCAGTACACATGGCAAAACTCCTGAAAAGCATCTCCACGTTTTCCTCACATCACAGCAGCTGCCCAAATCTCCACTTTGCTCTCTCAAAACTCCCCAACTCCATCTCCCAAATCCCAAGCCATGTTGCCTTTTGCTTCCTGACCCTTCCTCTCACCATTCCAGGTTCTTTCCTCTCATAAATAATTCTCTGCCTTTTCTGGTGGAACCCAAGGTATGAGCATGATGGTGCAACTTTGGTAGAATTCAGTAGTTTGTATTTAGGTTCAAATGCTAGGTTGAACTTTGAGTGGAACTAGAACTTTTAAAAACATCATATAAACAAATTTATGGGCTACTGTGAGAATGAGTCCTTGCTTTTGAAAGCCTGGTCTCTTACATTAAGAGATAAGAGGAGTTTGGGTTTTCCCTGACAGAGGTCAACAGAGGAGAGAGGGTCATCAACTGTTGCAAGTATTGTTCTGGTTTTAGGAACAAAACTAAGAACTCCTCATTCCCAGCAAACCAAGTCAAGAGGTCACTCTAGAAGGAAGCTTTTCCCTCTCTCTAGAACAGCCTGATATAATGCGACCCCAAAGAGTAACGCAAACATGAAATTAGAACCTCCTCTTTCACTGGACAAGGCAAATTCATTGCTCCTAGGAGACCCATGGGTTGCCCAGATTAATTCCTTCTGCTTGTCCCACCTGCCTTTTTTGTTTCAGCTGTCAATGTCACCTGCCTGGGGTAATGGCTAAGCCAGGGACTCCTGCCTTCCTCCCAGACAGGGTCTTGGGCAACAGAAGGAGTAATAAAATTTCATTTTGCCTTACTTGGGATCGGCCAAGTCTTACCCTAGTTTTAACAACTTAGCCTTATTTTCACCTAGGACTCGAAAATGTCACTAACAAGATTAAAACCACTATCATTACATGGCTACTTCCCTGCATGGATGAAACTAATCATTGTAGCCCTGAAGTAATTAATTTTCCTGAAGTAAATTAACTATCCCTGTCCTTATGAGAGGTTGCCAACACATAAATCGATCAGTCAAGACTCTTCAGGTCTGACTTGTACCCAGTTCACACTGGCTGAAGCAAAAAGGGAGTTCATTGCAAGATGTAGATAGAACTCCAAATGTAAAGAATTGCTGAGGACCTGTGGAATACTGGGGGACCTTGGGATTTGAATTCAGCACACACTACTTTATGTGTAGGACTTCCCTGGTGGTCCAGTGGTTAAGACTCTGCATTCCCAATGCAGGGGACACAGGTTTGATGCCTGGTCAGGGAACAAAGATCCCACATACCACATAGTGTGGTGGAAAAAAACGAAACAAAACAAAACCACATACTACTTTATTCTGCTTGTTCTAAAGTTTTCATTTGTTCTACAAGGCTTCATCCTCCACAGTCACCAACAGGCCTTCTCCATGTGGGAGGGACATGGCAGCTGTCCACCCCAGGGATGTACTGGTCCAAGGTCCAAGAGGAGAGTTTGGCTGTAGTAGGAGAACCCAGAAAAGGACTCTAGGGGCCGTTTGTGTCATAGGTCTCTCCTTCTGCCAGTTACCAAGGTCAGAGTGATGGACGTGATACCACAGGTAATCCTGTGGTCCTGTCCAACACTCTTAAGGGTCTATTGCCAAGAAAGAGGGTGGGGGAGGGTGATGTGTAGACAAATGGTAATGGCTAATATGCACTATGTCCTGGGACTTCCCCTGGCAGTCCAGTGGTTAAGACTCCATGCTTCCAGTGCAGCAGGTGCACGTTCGATCCCTGGTTGGGGAACTAAGATCTTACATCCCACATGGCTAGGCCAAAAAAAAACCATAGCAGTTTACAATATGTACTATGTCCGTAAGTATGTTCCGAGCACTGTTATATTTGTTTTGAGTATATGACTTCCTTAGTCTTATAGCAAGGCTAAGCTGAAGGTTTGATTACTCTCACTATTATACAGAAGGCGGGGAGAGTTAGAACAACATTTTGGTAACTTACCTGAGGTCACATAACTATTGAATAGAAAGATTTAAAACCAGACTGGCTGACCCCCAGATCTAACCACCCAACTACCATATTCTGGTCAAATTTTCTCTCCTCCCTTTTCTCTTCCTCTCTCCTTTTTAGGGTGACTGACAGATGGAAGGGCTTGAAAAGGGTTGGGAACTGAGGTGAGGAGAATTCTCTGAAACCCCCTTTGCCCTGACTACAGCCCCAAACATTTGCTCTGGTCTTTCTCCACCTCATCTCGAAATTTCTAATGCTATTTTTTTCTGTTCAATTACCAGCTCCCAGCTGGAACCAAGAACTGGACTCAGATTTCTTAATCTGGACAGAGACAGTGTGTAATGTTTTCACTAAGGCAGAGAACAAAGTCCCAAGGAACGCCAGAAAACAATTTTACATGAAAACGTATGGGGGAGGAAGGAAAGAAGGAAAATGCAATAATGTACATAAATCTATTCAAAATGATGAAGCACTCATGTTTTATCAGATTACTGTCACACCTCAGGGCTAAATAACCACTAAAACATAATTTAAAGCTTGATTGCAAACTGTCTTCTCTGCTTCTCTCTCTCTCTTTTTTTTTTTTTTTTTTTTTGCTGTACGCGGGCCTCTCACTGATGTGGCCTCTCCCATTGCGGAGCACAGCCTCTGGACGCGCAGGTCCAGCGGCCATGGCTCACTGGCCCAGCTGTTCCGCGGCATGTGGGATCTTCACGGACCGGGGCACGAACCCGTGTCGCCTGCATCGGCAGGCGGACTCTCAACCATTGCGCCACCAGGGAAGCCCCTGCTTCTCTATTGATTTCATATCTATGAAAGAGTCTTGAAGACCCAGTCCAAACACCGTCCCTTCCATGTGGCTCCCCCTTCCTGCTTCCGCTGAAGCCAGGTAAGCTGGGGAGCTCCCTTCTCTGTGCTCACCAAGTCTTGGTACAATCTGTCCTATTGTCTCAGCACTCCTTGTCCCCTTATGCTTTCCTCCCATGAACAATTGTCAGAATAGTAACTGTACCTTGTGGATCTATATTTTCCCATCCTCCCTAATAATGCCCGGAAAAAAGTAGCTCAATAAATATTAATTCACCGATCCCACTGGTCTCCCTTCAGCTCTTCTGGTACATTCTGCATTTTCCTGGCTTAAGGCATATGGGCTTGTTCTAACTGGCTGAGTGAATCTGTCAGATTCAGTGGGGTGCTTTCTACTGAAAACAACTTGACTCTACCCCTTTGCCTCTTCCAGCCCACTGATCAGAGCCATTCTGAGCAACACCAAGATGAAATCTCAGGCAAGTCTTGCCATTTTTCTGTTTACTCTCAGATAATAGATGAACTGTGTCTTTCAGAGGTGGGAGAAGGTTAAATCATTTGGTAAGAATCACAGAGCTAGTAAGAGATGGAGCCAGAACCAGCATCCAGCTGTCCAAGCTCCAGGTTACTTCTCCTTTTGGCTTCCATAGTGATTTGTTAAGAAAGATCCCATGTTTGGGAGGGACATGCCTGAAAAATCAGTGCTTTTAGAGAAGGTTTTCAATTCTAACTAATCAAGAACCTGCCCTTTCAGACATTCCATCCGAAAACAGCAAATTATACTTTCTTCCCAAGTGCACACGGAACATTCTCCAGGATAGATCACATCTTGGGTCATAGATCAAGGCTCAGTAAATTTAAGAAAATTGAAATCATATCAAGCATCTTTTCTGACCACAATGCTATGAGATTAGAAATCAGTTACAGGGAAAAAATGTAAAAAACACAAAAACGTGGAGGCTAAACAATACATTACTAAATAACCAAGAAATCACTGAAGAAATCAAAGAGGAAAGCAAAAAATACCTAGAGACAAATGACAATGAAAACACGATGATCCAAAACCTATAGGATGCAGCAAAAGCAGTTCTAAGAGGGAAGTTTATAGCAATACAATCCTACCTCAATAAACAAGAAAAATCTCAAATAAGCAATTTAACCTTACACCTAAAGGTTCCTAAAGGAACTAGAGAAAGAATAACAAACAAAATTCAAAGCTAGTAGAAGGAAAGAAATCATAAAGAGCAGAGCAGAAATAAATGAAATAGAAACAAAGAAAACAATAGCAAAGATCAAAAGAACTAAAAGCTGGCACTTTGAGAAGATAAACAAAATTGATAAACCTTTAGCCAAACTCATCAAGAAAAAAAGAGTGAGAGGACTCAAATCAATAAAATTAGAAATGAAAAAGGAGAAGTTACAACGGACACTGCAGAAATACAAAGCACCATAAGAGACTATTACAAGCAACACTATGCCAATAAAATGGACAACCTGGAAGAAGTGGACAAATTCTTAGAAAGGTATAACCTTCCAAGACTGAACCAGGAAGAAATAGAAAATATGAACAGACAAGTCACAAGTAATGAAATTGAAACTGTGATTAACAATCTTCCAACAAACAAAAGTCCAGGACCAGATGGCTTCACAGGTGAATTCTATCAAACATTTAGAGAAGAGTTAACACCCATCCTTCCCAAACTCTTCCAAAAAATTGCAGAGGAAGGAACACTCCCAAACTCATTCTATGAGAACACATCACCCTGATACCAAAACCAGACAAAGATACTACAAAAAAAAAAAAAAAAAGAAAATTACAGATGATGAATAACACTGATGAATATAGATGCAAAAATTCTCAACAAAATACTAGCAAACAGAATCCAACAACACACTAAAAGGATTATACACCATGATCAAGTGAAATTTATCCCAGGGATGCAAGGATTCTTCAATATACACAAATCAATCAATGTGATACACCATATTAACAAACTGAAGAATAAAAACCATATGATCATCTCAATAGATGCAGGAAAAGCTTCTGACAAAATTCAACATCCATTTATGATAAAAACTCTCCAGAAAGTGGGCATAGAGGGAACCTACCTCAACATAATAAAGGCCATATCCGACAAACCCATGGCAAACATCATTCTCAATGGTGAAAAACTGAAACCATTTCCAACAAGATCAGGAACAAGACAAGGATGTCCACTCTCGCCACTATTATTCAACATACTTTTGGAAGTCTTAGCCACAGCAATCAGAGAAGACAAAGAAATAAAAGGAATACAAATTGGGAAAGAAGAAGAAAAGCTGTCATTGTTTGTAGATGACATGATACTATACATACAGAATCCTAAAGATGCTACCAGAAAACTACTAGAGCTAATCAATGAATTTGGTAAAGTTGCAGGATAACAAAATTAATGCATAGAAATCCCTTGCATTCCTATACACTAACAATGAAAGATCAGAAAGAGAAGTTAAGGAAACAATCCCATTCACCGTTGCAACAAAAAGAATAAAATACCTAGGAATAAACCTACCTAAGGAGGTAAAAGACCTGTATGCAGAAAATTATAAGACACTGATGAAAGAAATCAAAGATGACACAAACAGATGGAGAGATATACCATGTTCTTGGTTTGGAAGAATCAATATTGTGAAAATGACTATACTACCCAAAACAATCTACAGATTCAATGCAATCCCTATCAAATTACCATTGGCATTTTTTACAGAACTAGAACAAAAAAATCTTAAAATTTGTATGGAGACATAAAAGACCCCGAATAGCCAAAGAAATCTTGAGGGGAAAAAATGGAGCTGGAGGAATTAGACTCCCTGATTTCAGACTATAGTACAAAACTACAGTCATCAAGACAATATGGCACTGGCACAAAAACAGAAATATAGATCAATGGAACAGGATAGAAAGCTCAGAGATAAACCCATACACCTATGGTCAACTAATCTGTGACAAAGGAGGCAAGGATATACAATGGAGAAAGCACAGTCTTGTCAATAAGTGGTGCTGGGAAAACTGGACAACTACATATCAAAGAATGAAATTAGAACACTCCCTAGCACCATACACAAAAATAAACTCAAAATGGATTAAAGATCTAAATGTAAGACCGGACACTATAAAACTCTTAGAGGAAAATATAGGGAGAACACTCTTTGACATAAGTCACAATAAAATATTTTTTGATCCACCTCCTAGAGCAATGGAAATAAAAACAATAATAAACAAATGGGACCTCATGAAACTTGAAAGCTTTTGCACAGCAAAGGAAACCATAAATAAGATGAAAAGACAACCCTCAGAATGGGGGAAAATATTTGCAAATGAAGCAACTGACAAAGGATTAATCTCCAAAATATACAAGCAACTCATACAGCTCAATATCAAAAAAACAAACAACCCAATCCAAAAATGGGCAGAAGACCTAAATAGACATTTCTCCAAAGAAGATATACAGATTGCCAACAAACACATGGAAGGATGCTCAACATCACTAATCATTAGAGAAATGCCAATCAAAACTACAATGAGGTATCACCACACACCATTCAGAATGGCCATCATCAAAAAATCCACAAACAATAAATGCTAGAGAGGGTGTCGATAAAAGGGAACCCTCTTGCACTGTTGGTGGGAATGTAAATTGATACAGCCACTTTGGAGAACAGTATGGAAGTTCCTTAAAAAACTAAAAGTAGAACTACCATATGACCCAGCAATCCCACTACTAATCATATACCCAGAGAAAACCATAATTCAAAAAGACACATGCACCCCAATGTTCACTGCAGCAATATTTACAATAGCCAGGTCATGGAAGCAACCTGAATGTCCATCAACAGACGAATGGACAAAGAAGATGTGGTACATATATATAATGGAATATTACTCAGCCATAAAAGGAATGAAGCTGGGTCATTTGCAGAGATGTGGATGGACCTAGAGACTGTCATACAGAGTGAAGTAAGTCAGAAAGAAAAAAACAAATATCGTATATTAACACATATATGTGGAATCTAGAAAAATGGTACAGATGAACAGTTTGCAAGGCAAAAATAGAGATGTAGAGAACAAACATATGGACACCAAGGGGGGAAAGCAGGGGCGGAGGTGGTGGTGTTGGGATGAATTAGGAGATTGGGATTTACATATATACACCAATATGTATAAAATAGACAACTAATAAGAACCTGCTGTATAAAAAGTAAAATTAAAAGAATTTTTTAAAAAAAGAACCTGCCCGGAGAGCCTTCTGGGGCACGTGTGTCCTTTGTCAGTTTCTGTTTAATTCTAGCAGGAAGTGAAATGTCGGCTGGGTTTGGTGCTGTCTGATCCTCAGTCACTCCTCAAACATAACGTGCTGTTCCTTGCTTTTGTATTTGTGTACATGTTACTCCTTCTGCTGGAGATGCCCTTGGCGTGAGTTAGTGCCAATGTCTCTCCCTCTCTAAAGCTTTGCAATAAGATTTGGGGGCTTTTTCCACAGCGCTTTCATTGCCCCTCTGTTATCTTTACCCCACTGTGTGTGTGTGTGTGTGTGTGTGTGTGTGTCCACATTAGGTTCTGAGCTCCTACAGAGCAAGGATCCTGCCTTCTTATCTGTATAGCCGGAGCATCTAATTCAGCACCTGTCATTCAAATACAAAGTTTATTCAGCACCTACTACATACCAGGTTCTGTAAGGATATTAAGTAATGGTCTCTGCCCTCAAAAACTTTCAGTAATAATAACTGTTGCAAGTTCCCCCAACCCATCCTCCGCGTCCCCACCATGCTTACATCTAAGTTCTTGGGGTCCTATGTCATGCTGAGATAGGGCTGCTGGGCAGGGGGTTCTCATCTTCCGATATGGTCCACATAGGACCCCAGCACATTGCTTCTGGGGGTCTTGTCCGTAAGTCCCCTTGGAGTCAAACTTTGTGTATCTTTAAAGCTAGTGCCTCACACAAAGACTCATTCGTCTCTCCCCACCTCACCCACCTGCACTGGCCACAGGGAGCTCTGAGAGACTGGCCAAGACTTGTCTACTTCCAGCCTCTATAGGGCACCTAGTATCTGCTCTTAAGTCTCCCTAAATCTATTGAGAGTTCACGTCATGCACCAGACCCTCTGGATTATCCCCTTTCTCCACCCCAAGGCACGAGGGTCCCCCTTTCTTAGGCTCCTAGAATGTCTTTGCCACACCTTCCCCTCACTGAGGGAAAAGTTTTATCTCAGAAGGTGGAAGGCGGTTCCAACTCACCATAAATTCTTTCTGCCTCTTCTTTTGCATCTGAATGTCAAAAGCCTTTTCTCACTTCCTTCTGCTGCAGCAAGTTTTCCCCAAAGCAGTGGTTTGTGATGGTAATGGCCCAAGTAAAAGAGGGAGAGTAGCAGAAAATACCAAGAAAATAAATTTCAAATATATTACTGAAGAACAGGAATGGCAATAGCCGCTAATTACTTCTCAGCTCTTATAAAGCTCCAGGAGCTACAATAAGTAAATCATGTGCCTCACACACATTCATTATCACGACAAATCATGAGGATAATAATAATAATAATAAACGATTCTCCGTGTGTTACAAATGAGGCACAGGCAAAGTTGCCTGCAGCCAAGGAGGCAGCAGGTGTTGGAGTCTGTTTGGAACCCAGGCGGTCTGGTCCCAGAATCCACTTTTTAATCACCACTCCTATTGCCTCCCTATATCTTGTGGCTGGTCCTAGACCCAAAGTAGTTAATGACAATGTAGCAGGGTAGAATCGCATCACAAACCAGCACAGAGCGGCTACCCAATCAGTATTTGCTGCAAGAAGACAAACAAACAACTGCAGCAATATGGTTAATAAAATCTCACACAGAGGCAACTCATCAGGGAAACTTGGGGGCAGGGGCTGCTCGCCATATTCTCCCGTCAAATAAAAATGTTATCAGTTGGACACTTTTGCATGTTCTAGAAGACACAATGACCGTTCGGAGCACAGAGCTCTAAATCCTTCAGCCCAGACACGCTGTGGACCAGAGCCAAAAGACAATATGAATTTGAAAAGAACTCCCTAGAATGAATATATTTACATTTACTCTGTAAACTTACACTTCCTTCCCAAGCAAGGACATCCATCAGCCACTCTTCAAAGTCACTCTTGTTGGGCTAAGAAAGTGGTCATGCTTGAGCTCTATTTTCAGTTGGCCTGTGGGTTGGGCTCGTAGACGTTTACTTATCTGTTTTGGTCCTAATATTTTTCTTTCTCTTCCCGGAGTCTTAGAGCCCATGTTTACTTCATCAGCAGTTAGAACTGAAAATCTCCAGCAGGGAAAATCAGTTTCGGGTGTTTTTAAAGTTCAGTTCTTGATAGCATTGGTGCTGGTTCATCATGAGGAAAATTAAGGCAATAATAAACATTTTCAAGAGACCTCAAAGAATGTTTTAATGGCATAAAAACTGGTTTTAAAGAGCAATGAGCCATGGAAGCTTCAGCCAGAAGAAATCCTTGGATTTTTTAAAAAAATCAATCTTCCTGCTTTAATATGGCAAGAGTATTCAAGATACCCTAACTTTATAATATCTTTTTGATGTGCACCTAGCAATGTGCTATGTCTGGGGAAGGGAGTGCTTTTAGTAAGCATATGGACTTCTGGAAGGGGCAAGATAGCCACACTTGTGTAAAGCAAAACACTTCAAGATCCAGATAAGACAGATATGACTGAGAGACAAGTGAATCTTCTAGACCAGGGGTCCCCAACCCCCAGGCCGCTGACCAGTACCGCTGGCCTATTAGGAACCCCGCCTCACAGCAGGAACTGAGCATGGGCCAGCGAAGCTTCATCTGCTGCTCCCCATTGCTCACCATCACTGCCTGAAACATCCCCCCGCCCCCATCCGTGGAAAAGTTGTTATGCGCTGAATTGTGTCCCCTCCTCCCCCCCAGTTCATATGTTGCTGTCTCAAATCCATGTACTTAGAATGTGACTGTATTTGAGATATGGTCTTTTTTTTTTTTAACATCTTTATTGGAGTATAATTGCTTCACAGTAGTATGTTAGTTTCTGCTTTATAACAAAGTGAATCAGCTATACATATACATACATCCTCATATCTCCTCCTTCTTGCATCTCCCTCCCACCCTCCCTATCCCACCGCTCTAGATGGACACAAAGCACCGAGCTGATCTCCCTGTGCTATGCAGCTGCTTCCCACTAGCTATCTATTTTACATTTGGTAGTGTATATATGTCCATGCCACTCTCGCACTTCGTCCCAGCTTACCCTTCCCCCTCCCGTGTCCTGAGGTCCATTCTCTATGTCTGCATCTTTATTCCTGTCCTGCCCCTAGGTTCTTCAGAACATTCTTTTTTCTTTTTTAGATTCCATATATATGTGTTAGCATACGGTATTTGTTTTTCTCTTTCTGACTTACTTCACTCTGTATGACAGACTCTAGGTCCATCCACCTCACTACAAATAACTCAATTTCGTTTCTTTCTATGGCTGAGTAATATTCCATTGTATATATGTGCCACATCTTCTTTATCCATTCATCTATCGATGGACACTTAGGTTGCTTCCATGTCCTGGCTATTGTAAATAGAGCTGCAATGAACATTGTGGTGCATGATTCTTTTTGAATTATGGTTTTCTCTGGGTATGTGCCCAGTAGTGGGATTGCTGGGTCATATGGTAGTTCTATTTTTAGTTTTTTAAGGAACCTCCATACTGTTCTCCATAGTAGCTTTAATGAATTTCCATTCCCAGCAACAGTGCAAGAGGGTTCCCTTTTCTCCACCCTCTCCAGCATTTACTGTTTGTAGATTTTTTGGTGATGGCCATTCTGACTTGTGTGAGGTGGTAGCTCATTGTAGTCTTGATTTGCATTTGAGATACGGTCTTTAAAGGGGTGAGTAAATTAAAATGAGGTTATTAAGGTGTGCCCTAATCCAACTGACTGATCTCATAAGAAGAGGAAATTAGGACACATACACCAGCGTAGAGAAAAGGCCATGTGGAGACACAGGGAGAAGACAAGCATCTACAAGCAAAGGAGAGAAGGAAGCCTCAGAAGAACCAACCCTGCCAATTCCTTGATCCCAGACTTCAAGCCTCCAGAACTGTGAGCAAACAGATGTCTACTGTTTAAGCAGCCCAGTCAGTGGTTCTCTGTTGTGGCAGACCTAACAAACGAATGCATCTCTGTGAGCCGGCATGGTGTAGGAAGACCTTGCAGAAGATGGAGGAATAGAAATTGGCCTGAAGGATGGCTAGGATCTGTGGATGGGGCAGGCATTCCTGGCAAAGTGCAGGAGTTATTTGTTTGAACCACATGAAGTGGCTGATATATGTCCTCCTCTGGCCTATCAAAATGGCAATTTCATATGATTCAACCCAATATAAGCAGAGGGGCTGGGACAAGAGCATAGCTGCCGGTCACATGGCTCAGTGGTGACTTTGCAGTAGCGTCTCATTGTTCCGAAATGCCTGCTTCATTCAGTGACGGGGGTGACTTTCCTCTCAGGCCCTCAGTTTCCTCTTCTGTAAAATGAGGACAAAAACTTGCACCTGACTCACAGGTGCAAGTTGGGGAGACTTCAAGTACGTGATGCCTGTAAGTGCTCAGCACAGGGCCTGAGACATATTTAGCATCTCAGTAAATGTTAGGAGAGCTTTTAGGACTCTGTGTGTTGCAGGTAATATGAACTAAATTGAAATAGCTTAAGAGGAAAAGGGGGGATTATTAAAAGTCCAAGAATTCCTCACAGAACACAAGGAAAGAGCTTAGCTCAGTGGCTCTCAACTGGGAGTAATTTGGCCTTCCAGGGGACATTTGATGATGTCTAGAGATGTTTTTGGTTGTCACAGCTGGGCAGGTGTTCCTGGCGTCTAAGCCAGAGATGCTGATGAACATCCTACAAAGCATAGGGGCCCCCACATCAAAGATTATCTGGCTCCAAATGTCAACAGTGTTGTTATGGAGAAAGCAAGCCATGAGCTGGAAAGTCCCCTGGACCCTCAAGGCCACGCCTGCCAGTATATCTTAGCCATTAGGCTTTTGTCCCAGCTCTAAACACACTCTTCTCTCCTCTGCTTTGTGAAGCTGGAGCTGTGTCTCTACGAATCCCATTTCTGTTTTGCCTTTGTCTGGCTCTGTCAAGGGAAAGGGATGCTGTGTCCAATCTGAGTCAAAGGATTGAGAATCTGTGCCGTACTCAACATCCCATTGGTAAATAATTGTGGTTATTTAGAAATGAAATAAAAATATTATTTTTCTTTCAATTTATGTATAGCTCAAACGTCTACTATGTTGGTGATCCATAAGTATTTCTTAAGCTGTTTCTAACCTAACTATTAAAAAAAAGAACTGTTAGTTATTACATTCAGCCTAGGAGTGTCATGAAGATATTATTGCGACACCAAGGGTGCTGTGACCAAGAAAGTTTGGGAAACTCTGCCATGAGTCTTTATGACCCACACATAAACATGATTACATACACACACACACACACACACACACACACACACACACACACGTTACCCAGCACACTGTCTGATGCATAATGACTTCTCAGCAAATATACTGAGGAATAGATTAAAAAAAAATGAATGAATGAATGAGGAAGCAGTACTTCTCTGGTTTACCTTCTCATGCTTGGAAGTGTGTCCAAGTTACTCATCTCAGTGAGGAGACTCCTTAGTTAGTTTAATTCTAGCCTTTCATTGGTTTGTCTGGGGACCAAGGGACGGACCCATGTGGGGTTCTGAGATGATGGTGGTACCATGAGGTAGGAGCATAAGAAGGCTTCTCCAAGGAAGTGAACGTTACAGAGATTGAAAATGTAAGATTGAGAGAGAGGCTGGCATCTCAGTCGGAAAGTGTTCCTGGCAGAAGGGCTGTCATGACTGGAAGCACATGAGAAATCCTGAGAACGAAAATACAAGGGCAGCTGAGACCAAGCAGAGGGAGAGGCTGAACATAGGAAAGAGGGTGTGAGATGGGACAAGAAGAGGAGGCGCAGGCTGGCAGAAGCAACAAAGTGAGACACGGAAGAACCGGGAGGTCATGTCACGGAGTTTGAACTTATTTATTGGAGAAAAAGAGTAGGTCAGATATTTGAAGAAGGGGTGAGGTGCGCAGAGACTCAGGGAAGAAATGTAATTTTAGCACCAGTGCCTGCAATGACGCAACGAGGGAACTAAGGGCCACCTGGCTGACACGTAGCTTAGAGAGTCCCCAGATGGGCTCGGAGCAGGGTTTGCAAGGTATTCAGAAGCATGGAGGAGCCTGCAAAATAGATCCCAGCATAGATTCGTCTGGGTGAATAATCTGCTATGTTAGAAATGGTTGCAAATGAATAAAAATGATTTACGAGTTCTCTTTAGGCTAAAAAGTTCCACACTGAACACACTCGTACAAACGTAGCTAGAGAACTTGGTTCAGATAAGCTTCTCCTTTAGGCTATCCTTAGAGACAAGGGGGTGGCTCAAATATCAAAATCTGCTAGCACATGGATCATGTTCTCCGAACAAAGACCCTGGATGGTACACCAGGCTGGCAGCGGGCAATGCCTGCAAGGCTCATACCAAGTTCTGTCTCTAAGAGGGCTCATTCACTTTGCATGGCAGCTCAAGTTTTAATGTAACCTCATTTCAGTGTTATCCCTACATCATCATACCATTTAAAATAAAGCATTTGCTTCTGCTTGAACTTGGAACATTTTACAACCTCATGTCAGAACTTTATTCTTATTTGAATCATTATTCTCTTGGCCTCTGAATACATTGATTCTAAAGTGCCAGTTATCTTTTTACTCATTCTTTGAGGTTGTGTTGTATTGTGGTCTTTTTGTGTCCTTCTTGAAGCACTGGTATTTGTGTAGTTAATACGCTTAAGAAAAGCCTGAGAGGTCCCTGAGTTTTCTGAAAATTCACTCAATTGGGAAACCTAGGATCAAATCCCAAGTCAAATCACACATTTGCTGGGACTTTGGCCCAGTCAGGTTACCTCTCTGAACATCTGCTTCCCCATCCATCAGATGATAAGAGGCAGTATGTCACCATGGGCAGAACGTGAGTATCAGGCTTCCACCTGAAAGGCAAGCCTGGGGTCTGAACTTTGAGTCCACCATTTACTAGCGTTTTGAACCCTAAGAAGTTACTCACCCTGAGTCCAAATTCTGTTGTGTGTAAAATACAAATAATGATATCTTCCTCACAGGGTTATTGAGAGAAATAAAGGCAATTACAAATAGAGTTGCCAAATATCTTGTTTTTAAACTCACTGGTATTTGAGGCTTTCACGGGGAGGAGAGGGGCAGGGGAATTATTTTTAATGGAGCATTTATAGCTATATATATGGTAATATATATATATATATAAAATATGGTAATGGTAAGCATTAGAGTTATCTTGTCATGTCATGATTTAGGTGCAATTATTCCTGCTTACTCTCTAGGCTTATGCTTTACGATGCTGATTTGCAAATTAGATGTTAAGTATGGGACTTGATTCTTCATAAATTGTGGTGCATGAGGCAGAATGGTTCTACCCAGCAAAGCACAGTTCAGAACTGTGAGCATGCAGGTAGCAATTATGAGATAATGCTGAACGCTTTTATGTTATAAACTTACAGAACAAGTCAGTCTTGGGTCTAATTTCATCTTTTTCATTTATTCAGCACTTTTGTTTGCTTGATTCTTTGTTCTTAAACTTCATTTCTTATTATAAAAATAATACATATTTATTGAAAAAAATGAAGAAAACATAGGTGGTTTAAAAAAACACCTGTCATACGGAGTGAAGTAAGTCAGAAAGGGAAAAACAAATACCATATGTTAACACATATATATGGAATCTAAAAAAAGAAGAAAAATAGTTCTGATGAACCTAGGGGCAGGACAGGAATAAAGACACAGGCATAGAGAATGGACTTGAGGACAAGAGGAGGGGGAAGGGTAAGCTGGGACGAAGTGAGAGAATAGCATTGACATATATACACTACCACATGTAAAACAGGTAGCTAGTGGGAAGCAGCCGCATAGCACAGGGAGATCAGCTCGGTACTTTGTGTCCACTTAGAGGGGTGGGATAGCGAGGGTGGGAGGGAGACGCAAGAGGGAGGAGATATGGGGATACATGTATACGTATAGCTGATTCACTTTGTTATACAGCAGAAACTAACACAACATTGTAAAGCAATTATACTCTAATAAAGATGTTAAAAAAAAGACCTGTGATATCATACTTAGAAATAACCACCACTAATATTTTGATGTATGAATTCCAGCATATGTGTGTATAGATATAGATGACCGTACATACAATTATACTGTAAACACAATCTTGCAATTTATTTTTTAAGTAACATTTTTATAATAGTAATATATATATATCTCTCTATATATATAAAACATGAAATTTGCCATTTTAACATTTTAAAGTGTACAATTCAGTGGCATGAAGCATATTCACAATGTTGTGTAACCATTACCCCTATCTAGATCCAGAACTTTTTTAAAACCCCAAAAGGAAACCCCATACCCGTCAAGCAGTCAGTCCCCATTCTTCACTCTTTCCAGTCTATGGCAGCCATTAATCGATTTTCTGTCTCTGGGGATTTATCTATTCTGGATGTTTCATATAAATGAAATCACGTATATGTGATTCTGTATCTGGCATCTTTCCTTTAGCACCATGTTTTCAAGGTTCATCCACATTGCAGCAATGTATCAGTACTTCATTCTTTTTAGGGCTGAATAATATTCCATTCATGTATATATCACACACAGACCTGAATCTTACAACAGTCCTGAAAAATGTATAATGTTATTCCCATTTTTTTAACATCTTTATTGGGGTATAATTGCTTTACAATGGTGTGTTAGTTTCTGCTATATAACAAAGTGAATCAGTTATACATATACATATGTTCCCATATCTCTTCCCTCTTGCATCTCCCTCCCTCCCACCCTCCCTATCCCACCACTCCAGGTGGTCACAAAGCACCGAGCTGATCTCCCTGTGCTATGCGGCTGCTTCCCACTAGCTATCTACCTTACGTTTGGTAGTGTATATATGCCCATGCCTCTCTCTTACTTTGTCACAGCTTACCCTTCCCCCTCCCCATATCCTCAAGTCCATTCTCTAGTAGGTCTGTGTAATGTTATTCCCATTTTAAGATGAAAAAACTGAAACAGAAAGGGCTATATAAGTGCACATGGTATTAATGCTGGAGCTGGGGTCAGAAGCCAGTTTTGTCTATTTCCAAAGCCTGCACACTTTCTATTTAAGTTTGATTTATAGGACTTATTTCCTTAGGATAAAGTTCTAGAAGTGGGAATTGTAAATCATAGTACATGCAAAATTTTAAATTATTTATTGCACACCTTTTTAAAGGCAAGATACTTTCGGTAACTTCATCCAGCTTGAATCAAGAATCTTAAAGATTTAATTTAGCTCCAAAGAGCCTTTCAAAAATTGATGCTACAATTTTTTGGCCTGAAGGCCATATTCAAATTGCAGAAAAAATGAGTTTCTTGTTTATGCAGATCATAAATTGACTGCCAAGGCAGAAATGTGAATTTAAGGAGTCTCAAATTCTAGAAAGAGTAGTTGGAATCCACGATATTATGCATTTGTCTAATGATGATCAATCTTTTGATGAGTAATTCAAATCTGGAGGTTGTCAACATGAAAAAAGGGGCTCCCTCCAAATTCTCTTCAGGAAGAGAGTTGGTATTGGAGACATAATGTTCAAATCTTTCGAGAAAACGTCATTTTTGATAAGTGGAAATATGTTTTCCACAGGGAACCTGCCGCTGTATGTAAAAACTAGTTTGATAATTGCTCTAACTTCTGTACCAAACACCAGGTTGAAAATAATTTTTGTGCAATGAGTAATCTTGCTTTAATGGCTATAACAGAGCCATTCTTGAATCAGTAAAAACCAGACTTTGTGGTTTGTTGAAGGTTTTTTAAATACTTTTACTTACTTGGTAAGAAAAAGAATGTAATGCAGAATGTCATCATTAAACGTTCCACAATATAAATGATAATTTACCTGACAATAAAAATCAATAATATTTACCTGGTAAATCATTTGCATCTAGTATTTTTGTTAGAATAATCCAACAAACCTATTCCAATGTCAAATGCAATGCCTGGCCTCTTAGAAATTATTGATTTCATTACTTGCATGATTTCAAAAAGTAGTGTTAAGATTAAAATGTATTTACTTCCAGATGCATGAGCACTTTTACATAAAGTGTAATATTCAGATCATTTATCCTGCAAGGGCAGAATATTTAGGATTTTTGTTTCAAAAAGTTATTAGTCTTTGTATCCTTAAGAGCATCTATTCCAGTGACTAAAATGTGACAGGCACTGTCATAAAAATCTGTAAAAAATGAAAAAATAAATAAAATGTATTTACTTATGCAACATATTTATCAAGTACCTACTCTGCTAAATCACTAGGGACATGTCGACAAACAAAACCTATAACCCTCTACCCTTATGGAGGAAGACCAGGCAGGGGGATGGTTGGAAGATACAAACCAGACAAACAAAATGCTATGTGTCCAATGGTGACGATAACCAAAGGAAAAGCAAGGTGAGGAATGGAATGTGAGGAAGAGGTTAACTTTTGAGCAAAGACCTGAAGTTAGAGAACAAATTAGGCAGGGAGGTCAGCAGGATTAAAGATCCTGGAGAAAGTTCTCAGCTGGAGGATTTGGGAGCGGCACAAGGGCCAGTAAGACTGGAGCAGAGGGAACCGGGGAGACAGAGGGTCAGCAGTGAGGTTACAGAGGTCTAGACCATGGAGACCTTTGCAAGGATTTTGGCTTTTCCTCTGAGTAGAAAGCTATTGCAGGCCTTGAGTAGATGTGATGTACTTATGAAAAGGCTAACTCTGGTTACTATGTGGGAAGGAGAGCATAGAGAGGCAACAGTAGAAGCAGGAAGAATTTTAGAAGTCAAGTGTAGTAATCCAGGCTAAAGTGGTGGCGGCTTGGGTCCAGGGGGAGAAATAGTTAGATTCTGGATATATTCTGAAGGTAGAACTGATAGGATTTGCTTATGGATTGAATATGGGGAATGAAAAAAGAAAGAGCTCAGGGGTGATTTTGAGGTTTTTAGCCTTAAAAACTGAAGTCGTCATTTCTTGAAAGAGGCACATTTCAAGAAGAACAGGTTCTTTTAGTTGTTTCTGTTACAGGCCTTTGTCATGGGGTGATGTATGAGTTTGGTTTGGGACATGTTAAGGTCAAGATAGCACCTATATTCCAATTAGAAGTGTCAGCTATGTCCAAGGGCTATGTCCAAACACAAGCAAGAGATATACAGAAAGAGGCCAGCTGGCCACTGACTTATGGGAGATTCCTGATGGCTCCCATCTTTCGGTGAAATAAGAATCAAGGACATCAGCCCCAAGTGGGGGCAGTGGGAGTATAGTAATCACCTAGGAGTGAGGCTAAGTGGACAGACCAGGGTAGTCTGTGGGCTGGCTTGTGTCTTATGACGTTAGTGGTTAGGAATTTAAAAGGCAGCCGTCAACATAGATGTGTGTTTTTCCCTAGCCACATCCAGCTCTCTGGTGCAGGCTTTCAAAATTCAGAAAGTTGCATTTAACCAAATTGGAAGTTTTCAGACAAGTACAACACGTCAGTGGATAGAACCATCACCACTGAAGAGAGCTGCAATGAAAGTAGTGCCCTTGGGGGTGGATCCAGGATTCAGAAAGGGTGAGAAGGTGAGGGAATATTCTGGTAAAAGGATACAGGAAATTTTGCTGATGACTAAGGTTGAGAGGGTCCCATGGAAAGGTTTTGCTTTGGGGGCAGAGTGGTGGTGAGGCCATGATAGGCGATCTACAGTGCTGTATGTGGGTGGAGTCTGGAAGATGGGTGGCCCTGGGGCCGCTGGGGAGGTCCTAGTTTCCTAATGGTGGCTGATGAGGAGATTCAGCCCAGTGGCCTCCTGGCAGATGATGGTAAAGAGTTTGTGAGGATTGGGAGGTGGGTGGGGTCATCATCTAATAGGCACCCAAGAAAGCTCTTCATGCTTTCACCCTCTTCATGCCAACTCATGGCAGCAGCAGCAGGGGGTTGCTGAATGTAAACGTACTTTGAGAAGGACAAAGCATGATATAAAGGGAAAAGTTTTGATTACAAGTTCATCTGATACAAAGCAATGCATGAGGGACTCCCCTGGTGGTCCAGTGGTAAAGAATCTGCCTTCCAATGCAGGGTACGAGGGTTCCATCCCTGCTCAGGGAACTAAGATCTCACATGCGGCAGGGCAACTAAGCCCACGTGCCACAACTAGTGAGCTCGTGCGCCACAACTGGTGAGCTCACGCGCCTCAACTAGAGCCCACGTGCTGCAAACTACAGAGCCCGCGTGCTCTGGAACACACACGCCACAACTAGAGAGAAGCCCGTGCACCACAATGAAGAGCCCGCACGCTGCAACAAAAGATCCCGCCTGCCTCAACAAAGATCCCGCATGCCCCAACTAAGACCCGACGCAGCCAAAAATAAATTAAATAAATAAATAATAAATACAGCTAAAACAAAAAACAAAAAACACTGCATGAGGGAAAAATATCTCTTGTCCTAGTTCATTTTCACAGCACCACCACCCCAGGACCCTACAAAGGCTGTCAGGCCTCCAGCAACTCCCACTGCAGGCTGGGCCCTGACCCAAAGACAAGTTAATACATTGTCTTTCAAAACCCACATCTCTGTCCGGCCAACATCAAGAAGGTCCAAGAACAGACTGAGCTCCTGTCTTATGATCAGGGAGTTAAACTCTATAGGTTTGGTGCTTTGGGCCCATTTTCAATATGCTCCTTAATCACAGCTTTATTATAAACACAGAATCCCAATAAAACGGTGGGGTATGGCAGGGGAAAATCTAGGACCTCATGATTTAAAGAAATGTTTGGATTGAAAATAAAAACCTGCACGGCAGGGCCAACCTTTCAAAGAATGAGTGTCACAGCGAGTACATGTTGGCAGTGAAAGTTGAGTTAGGGAGGAAATGTGTTGCCAGAGGACCTTGAGCTATTATATGATGTCCAAGATATAATAGTCAAGTAGAAAAAGAGGTTGTGAACATACAGAGATTGGAGAGCCCAGCTGGCGAAAATTGAAAGAGCATCTTACTGTTGCCTAATATTCACAAAGAGGTCTTACCCAACAGTGTGTATGAACTTGTTGTGACTCCTGCAGTTGTCTCTCTTTTAGCAGGATGAGTATTCCGGGAACATTTACTTGGCCTTTCTCACCATCTAGGGTGGTGTATCTTAAACAAAGAATGACTGTGGTAAACAACTGGTCCCCTGAGATCTGAATACATTTTCCATAAATGAAGCACTCAACATCTCCTGTCGAGAATACCAGTAGGATCCTTGGCCATAAGAAATTGATCCCATTTTGCTGATTATTGAAGGGTATGGGAAAAAAAACTCTGGAGGACACCCAGTATCAGCTCTTCTCCATTTGTTTTGAAAATGATTCACCTCTCTCCCCAGCCCTCAATGCATAGCAATCATCGGAGCTACCTTTTTCTCCTGTGAGCTGGCAGGAGTGCTCAGAGATGGCAAACCAATTTTGCTATCAGCCAAAGAAAGATACACTCTGAAAAGTCTCTTCTGCATCTAACATTCTGTGATCATAAAGCAAACCTCCTGATACCCCTAAAAATAGTGTGCGTCCTTAAATTAAGTAGAGTTTGACTTTGAATGACCCATCTCACAACTCCCTCTCTGAATAGGAATAATCGGGAATGCATTCTGCCCATCTTTCCACCATCCTCAAATGCACACGTATTAACAAATGACTGCCACGTTGCTTGAACAGAGCATGATATGCAATTATCTTATTCAAAAATACTTCAAGGCAATGGATTCAGATTGACACTGAAAAATTGGCTTGTTTTCTAGTCTACACTTTCATCTTTGGTCATCAATAGCTAGACTTCAAAAATACCAAACTTCCTGTGTTATAGTTGTTTCAATTCTTGATTCTCCTCAAGGGAATTATTGATTTTCTTAGCATATGGCCTCTTGCTAAGATCGTACAACCAACCCTATAAGGAAACAGAAAGGGTGAAAGAAAGGTCAAGAAATATGGTACCCTCCACGAAAGTATGAAGTCACCAGTACCTCAAAGGGCATCCACTTATTAGTTTGCTTTGAGAATGACTACTCTCTTGGCCTAAGCAAACATGAGGATGTTTGAATTTAAGGTGAATCTAGGGGTGAAGAAGGTGGAGAGAAGAGGAAGATGCATTGCCTGTAAGGCACAGGGTTGGGAAAATGTGCAGGAATCCGTGTTCAGAGCATCTGTGGGACCGAATTAGAGTCCTGGGCACCTGTTCAAAGGAAAGCAAAGAAGAAAACAGACTAAGGCAAACTTCACCTACTTTTCTATGTTTTCCTAAGTCATCATGGTTTTTAAGGATACCCAGGATGCATTTTAAGGAATGTTTGGTTTCCAGATCTGTTGAAATAATTAAATTTTCATAGTCAGCCACCAAACAGGATGGGGTTTCTCTCGACCTATCCCACTGGCTTTCCACAGGAGTGGTTTTTTTTGGGGGGGGGTCATAAAGGATTTACGCACACTGGAGGCCTTTGCATCTTAGAAGGAGATGTCTGAGGCTTCTCCCTACCCTAATCCCTTCCTAGCTTCAGCCTGGTCTGCATATCACAGTCACCAAAGCCATCAGAATAGAGTCTCCTGGGCTTGGAGCCTGAATTCATATTTTCAAAATTTCCCTAAGCAGCCAGATTTGGAAAGCACTGAAAATTCCCAAGAATGACAGAAAAAGTGAAGGGGGAAGAGGTGAGAGACCAGGGAACAGAGGTCAAGTGGGTGGAAGGGCCTGGCTGTCTCTCTGTGTCTTTCTGCAGCAGGAAACTGGTACTTCTCAGCCTCTGCTTTCTCTCATCTTTCCACTAACTACTGGGAAGAGTGAGGGGGAGCTGGATGGACATCTGTGTTTTGGAGTCAGACCCAGTGGGGTCAGACTGCTTGGCTATTTGTGACCGGTGTGAGTTACCTAAATTCACTGATCTTCAGTTTCCTTATCAATAACACTCACTAAATGGTTGCCACCCTCAAAGGCCCAGGTCATCTCAGACTAGGTCATGATTTACAGCCTCTGGACAAGTCCTGACATGGCAGCTCTGGCATTCCCAGGCATCGAAGTACCAGGACAGCATGGAGGTGATTTCCAGTGCACAGCGGCCTTGATGGAGCCCTGAGTCAAACTGGGACGTGGACCAAGTTTTTTCCCAGCCTTTCTCCTACTGCTCTCCTTCCAGCCCGGCAGATGCTAAAGCACCAAGGCCCACCCAAGCCTGTCTTCTCCCAAATGAACCACCATCTTTTTTCTCTTCACCATTGCCTTCATGCAAACTCCATTCCTTTGAAGTTGCTTACTGCAAATGATTGGTGCGATTAAAGCAAGTATCACTAAAGTATGGATGACTTATGCACTGGCAACTTTCAAAGGGTGTTTGTTCATTCAAATCCCCCTCTGTGTCTTAAAATGGATTCAGGAGGTGGGTCTTTATGGTCTGGGGGGCCTTCTGGGCTTCTCAACTATTCCAGGAAACTCATCACCCCAAAACTCATCTGTCCAACTCATAATTGCCATCCCACCCCTTTCATTAGTCAGTTTTGACTGTAGCTCTACACCACACAAGACTGAGTTAAATACACAGACATCCCTAGGAGGGGCCTGAAGACCCCATCAGAATGACCCCATCAGAAGCCATGAGAACATTCATGAGCACTATTTTTCTTCAAAATGCCAAAGAATGTTCCTGTGGTATTCATCGGCAACCATCATCTATTCGTAAGCTCACGTTGCCTATATAGATGTCTCCTCTTCCACAAATCTTGAGTAAAATCTTGAATAAGTGAAAGCGTTATGCCTTCAAGTCCAGGGATATAGTGAGGTCATCAGACATGAATCCAAGATGGCAGCCTAGACCCAATCAGTGTGTCCACGTTCCTGCTGGCAGAAAGGAGAAGGGAAGAGCACATGCTCCATTTAAGGACACTTTATGTGCATTTAACACAAAATTTTCACTGGAGTTGCGCTGACCAGAATCTAGTCACATGACCAGACTTTTCTGCAAGGAAGGGTGTAAAGTACAGGTTTTTATCCAGGTGTGTTTTCACTTCTAGGTTACTGTGGGTTCTCCCCAGCCCTCCCGGCTTCATTGTACCTTAGCCCTGGCAGCATCCATGTGCGTGTCACTGCCTGGAGATGCCACCTCCTGAGGCATAATGCTTCTTTCCTGCCTCTGCAGTTGTTATAGCACCTGTGAGATCATGTCCCGCATGGTCCTGGGTGCTGATCTGGGATTGAGTCCTTGAGAACATTCATTTTTTATCAGTTCTCCGAAGGCATCACAGAGGACATTCTACATTCTGACACTAAAATGGAAAGTGAGAAAAAGCCTCTCAGGCAGTTCATTGCATTAATCAACAAAAATGTTAATGAAGCCTCTGATATTCCAAGTACTGGGCGAGGAGTTGAGGATACAGTGACAAGAGGCACAGTCTCTGCCTTTACGGAGCTGGGAGGCCTCTGAAGAGATGGGGTGAGTGCATTGTCAGGGACAAGTGGAAGGTTATTAGGGCACTCTGGATGAGGGTGTCTGGACTGTCAGGGCAGGTGGAGGTGGTCGGGTAAGTCAACTTGCAAGAGGTTAGCCTGAGATGAACTTGAGAGGAGGAGCCGGGATTAGTCAGGCAAAATGGAAATGTGTATTCCACAAAGAAGGTTTAGCATTTCCAAAAGCAAGGAGAAAGAAAAGAGAGTGTTATATGCATGCAAGCATGTGCTATGCAGCATTACTGGAAATGCAAGAAGATGAAATAAAAGAGGCAGCAAGAAGGCTCTAACTCCCAGACCATCTTGTATGCAATGTGATGCAAGTTTTACTTTAGATTGAAGACAATGGGAAAGCCATGGTTTCAGTCCATGACACAGTCAAATTTGTATTTGTAGACAGAGCACTCTGGCAACTCTGTGAAAGAAAATTCTAAGGAGGTGTAAAGAGAAGAGGGGAGACCAGATAGCAGGCTACTAAAGTAATCAAGAGAGAACTAATGACAGCCTGAACTAGGGTAGGGTAAGGGAAATGGAGAGAAAGAGATCACTAAATAACAAAGAAGTCAAACCAGCAGGTCTGTTGTTTGACTGAATGGGAGGATGAGGATAAGAAAGCCATCAAGCATGATACCTTGCTTCCTAGTATGGGCCAGGGTAGGTGGTGCTGCTAACCGATGAGAACAAATGTGTATGAAAAGCAGATATAGGGAGGAGGGTGATGTGTTATATTGTAAACAATTGACGGTGCTGTGTCTGAGGATATCCAGGTGGAGAAGACAGATAGACTGTTGACTATAGGAATCTGAATCTCCCAGGAAAGGTCTGACCTGGGAGATCTAGGTGGCCATGATAGGCATATAAGTCACAGTTTAAATCATGAGAGTGGATCAGTCACATGGAGATTGTAGGAGAAAAAAGCAGTGATCCAAAAGCAAAACATTAGGGTCTTTCAGAAGGAGCAGTTACAGGAAGGAGGAGAGCCATGATGGAGGGATGTCAAGAAAGCCAAAGGCTGAGAGAGCTCAGTAAAGAAAGTGTGGTCCATGTTGTCCTTGTTGGGTGTAACAGAGAGGCCCTAGATGATAAGGGTTGCAAACAGCTATTGTAGTAAAATATGGATGTCTTGACCCTACTTAGTGACCTGGGAATTGTATCAAAATAGCAGGAAATGAACTAGATTTTAGAGTCAATGGGATGTAAAGAAAGAGAAATGGTGGTTTGGACTTCTGTGTGGAGTTTGCATGACAAAGGGAGTAAAGATGTTGGACAGTTCCTAGCTGTTTTAGAATGTAAATGAAGGTTTTATTGTTTTGTTTAGTATCGGAGAGATTTGCACGCTTCTCTTGGCTGTAAAAAGGAGCCAGTAAAGAAAGAACATTGATGTCAAATTTCTCAATAAAGGAGGAGGTAAGGAATCTTCTGCGACTCAGGAAATGGAAATGAACAGTGACCTTTGGAACCATTTTTGAGGGGAAGAGAATGGAGGATGACCAAGAACCAGTAAAGGACTCAGTGAAACCCTTCCAGAATCAGTCCTGTGTTGATACCTTAAGGATGGATCTGGAGCCCGATACTCCATTATAGACTTTCTGGATTTCCATGTCTTTCCGCCTTAATCTTCAAACATAGTCTGCTCATCCCTAGTCTGCTCAATCCCATCGCTGGGCCCTATCCACTTTTTGACACCCTTTTGTACAGCGTGGGCCCTCCTCCATGTCTTCTCAGCAATTTTCTACAACTGATACTGTTACCAATTGTCATTTTCCCCAGATACTTTGTTCCACCTGCCAAACTGGATTTTTCTCTGCATTCTGCACACAGGTTTACTCCACCCTCAGCCCAACAGTCAGTGGTTAAGTTCCTAGTCGTTGTGTCCCCTGGTCTGCTTCAACCTAATCCTTCACAGCAAATCAGTTCTACAGAAGAAAAAAAAGCTAAGCAATGTAGGCGTGAAAAAAGTTGTGGTAGGTAGTTTCCAAGAAGACCCCCAATAATCCTTACCACTTGTGTTCACACCTTTGTGTATTTCCCTCCCATATTATACCTGGGTTGGAATGTGTGACCACAGAATATGGCAGAAGTGATGCTATGTCACTTTTAAGACTAGGTCATTAAAGCCTATGGCTTCTGCCTTTCTCTCTGTATCATATACTCAAGGGCAGCCAGCTGCCATGTTGTTAAGACACTTATATAGCCCTATGGCAGGGTCTGTGTGGGGAAGAACTGAGGCCTCTGGCCAACGACGTTGGGAGCGAGCCTTCCTGGAAGCAGACTGTCCAGATCCATTCAGGCTTCACATGGCTGCAGCTCCAGCTGACATCCTGACTGCAACCTCATGAGAGACCCAGAACAAGAACCATCCATCTGAGCCAGTACTGAATTCTTGACCACCAAAACTGAGTCAATCAATGATCATTTTTTTATGCCATTATTTTTGGGCATAATTCGCTATGCAGCAATAAGTAACCAATACATCTTCCTCGCTTGTCTCCTGGAAGAAGTAATGCTGATCTGATTGGCCAGGTTTCAAGACATGGAGTGGATTATGTTTACTGGTGAATGGGGTCTCTGGCAACCGGTCAACCAGTACTTGCTGAGTTTCTACCATGAGCCAAGTGTTGTTTTAGGTGCTGGAGATATGACAGTGAGCAAGACAGTACCCCTGACATTCTAAGGGAGGGAGGCAAGCAACGAACACGCACACTTTGTCAGTAAGTGCCGTCAAGAGTATGAAACAGGCTCAGGTGCGCAGAGGGCCAGGAATGATTCTTGGCTAGGATGGGTGAGGAAGACTTCTCAGGGGAGGTGACATCTGAGTTAGGACCGGACATTGAGGGGGAAGTGACTTTCTCAGGGAAGAGCATTACTAACAAATGCAAGGTCCAGAGAGAGAAAAGAGTTTGGTGTATTTCAAGGATGGAAAGAAGGCCAGTAATGAAAAAGCAGGAGGTTAGGGGGAGATATATCACAAAACTGTGCACCCCTCATTTCCTTTCTTCTTGCGGCTGGCTGGGTCAGTCGAGGCAGAGCCTGAGTCCTTGAACAAACTATGCCATTGTGTCCTCTGGCTCTCTCCTCTCCTCCTCACAGGCACACTCAGGTCTGAGATGTGAAGGGGACCACTTCTGAGCTTTTTCAGAGTGCTTCACTATGGACAAATTGGGCCCTGGGACAATTTGTAGTAAAATGATAGATGGGTTCTCATCTTTCTTGTTCCCTTGAGAACCCCATGGAACAAAGCATGCTTGAGGAGCAGAAAGAATCAGCTATTTCTAAATTCTTCAAACTCTGTCAGATATCAGTGCCTGCTATGTGAAGCCAGAAAATGACTGAGAAAATGTTTGTATCAAAATGAAGGACATAAGCTTAGAACAAGGGGCATAAAGGGGCAACAGAAGAAGAGTATGACCTAATTCCCACCTCCAGCGTGTCGTGAAGAAACTCCCTGGGCTTGCATTCTGCATTTATACATGGGCATTACATTCTTAACAGCTTGCTTTTCATGTTTACAAATATAAAAATTTCCAGAATGCTCCTTCATAAAATGTATAGTGAGAGGCTATTGATAAGACATGATGTGACCATCCCCATTCATAAAACTCTTCAGATTTTCATGGGGAAGGTGGAGGTGGGGAGGGGTATTAAAGATCCAATCAGCTATTAATTTGCTTTTAGGAGAGAAGGGCCAAAATTCTCCTGTTCAAGGAATAGGCAAATATCAGGACACAAGTCAAGAATTCCAAACTGAATAACTTTGTGAAGATGCAAGAAATGACAGGAAATAACAGGACATGAATACAAAAGTAACTTAGCAGATGCTCCCGAGAACTTCAGCAATGGGACCAGAGCATTGTTCTTTGGCATTAACCAGATAGGACAAAAATAACCCTAAATTCCTGCAAACGCTCTGGGTGGGTGGCGGAACTTCAGGATAAAATGAAGTGGGAAGAGGCTTCTGTGATCCCTGTCTGCCAAATCACTTTGAAGGCAGAAAGTCAGAAAACCCTGTCGATTAGAAACAGAATAAGAATTACTTAAGGGAGAGTGATTGAAGAAATAGGTGGCTCTCAGAAGATTTCTAAGTCACGTGAAAATGGATGGGATTTTTAAAGTTCAGTGATTTTTTTTCAAAACCAAAAATGAATCAGACTGGTCAAATGAGTAGGAAGCCACTGTTTAAAGAAAATAAAGAACTTGCTTAAGAAAGATTTCATATTTCTGTGGTCTTCTTCCTGTTTTCTTTACAGTACTTTGATTTGCATGGGAATCTGATCTCAAGATGGGACTTTGATTATATTTGTTGCCAAAATGTGAATCCCTTTAGTCTGCTGATAAGAGAGTGGTGGGGCCTGGGAGAAGGCAGAAAAGCATGAAGGGAGGAATCTTAGGGTTTGACTCAAGCCCCTATGAAAAACTGCAGACATTTATGTAAGACCAAGTGAATACTAATGGAATTAGTCATCTAAAAATTAAGAGTGTGCAAAAGAGAAAGCCCTAATGATTAAAATCAGTGAATAATTTTATTTTCCCCTTTTATTTCAACCTCCCATTCCCCATCCACAGTCAAACCTAACGGCCCCTTATCAGTTCATCCACAGCTAACGTAGGAGAAGCCCCATTCTGGCATGGAACTGCCCTGCTTGCTTGCTGTGGTCCTCAGGACAGGCACCCAGTGCCAGCCTTCTGCCTGTGTCAGGAAGAGAGTCCCTTCTAATGCTTACCAGGGCTATCCTTGAAGCTCCTGCGGCAGCCGGATTCTAAGAATGACCCCTAAAGACCCTTGTCCTTGTATTGTCCCCTTCCCTTTGAGTGTAGGCAGACCTATAATTATGATGGATATCACCCCATGACTTACATTATATTGCCAAGGAAGATTGTCCAGTGAGACTGACCCAATCCCATGAGCCCTGTAAAAGCAGAGCTTTCTCCATCTGGTCACCAAAGGGAAAGTTAGAATTTTGAAGCATAAAAAGAATTTGATGTACCATTGCTGGCTTGAAGATGGAGGGGGCCGTGTGGTAAGAAATATGGTGGCTTCTAGGAGCTAAGAGTAGCCCCTGGCTCAGAACCAGCACAGAAAAAGGGACCTCAATTGCCAAAGAACTGAATCCATCCAACAACTTGAATGAACTTGGAAGTGACCCTTCCCTAGAGCTTCCGGACAAAAGCTCAGCCTGGGCAGCACCTTGATTTCAGCTCTGTGCACTCCTAAGCAAAGAACCAGGACTGAGAGATAATAAATGGGTGTTGTTTTAGGCTGCCATGTGCGTGGCTATTTGTCACGCAGCAATAGTAAATGAATATACCTCTCTGCCTGAAATTCAAGATGAGTCTCACTGGGATACAGTCAAGGTGTCGATAGGGCAGCATCCCTTCTGGAGGCTGTAGTTGAGAATTTGTTTCCTGCCTTTTCCAGCTTCCAGAGGCTGCCCACATTTCTTGACTCACAGCATCCTTCCAGCAATCACGTTGTTTTGACCTCTGCTTCCATGATCACATCTCTTCTCTGACCTTGACCCTCCTGCCTCCCTGTCTTACTTATAAGGACTCATATGACTATATCATGCCCACCCTGATAATCTAGGATAATCTCCTCATATCAAGATCCTTAATCTAAAGAAAAAGTCAAACTCACAGAAACAGAGGAGAAAGGGCTGGGTGTGGGGGAAATAGAGAGAGGGTAGTAAAGGGTACAAACTTTCAACTCTAAGATGAATAAGGCCCGATGTCCTAAAGAAAACATGATGATTATAGCTGACAACACTGTATCATGTAATTGAAATTTACTAAGAGAGTAGAATTTAAATATTCTCATATATATATATGTATATATATATATATACACACACACACACACACACACACATATATGTGTGTGAGGTGATAGATGTGTTAATTAAATAGATGGCAGGAATCCTTTCACAAGATGGCGGGAATCCTTTCACAATGTATATGTATATCAAATTACTATGATGTACACTTAAATATCTTGCAGTTTTATATGTCAATTATACCTCAATCAAGTTGAAACTTAAAAAAATCTTTATATCTGTTCCTTTTGCCACGTAAGGCATGCACAGTTTTCAGGTTTGGGATGTGAACATTTTTTTTTTTTTGGCCACATTGCACAGGGATCTTAGTTCCCCCACCAGGTTTTGAACCCAGGCCTGGCAGTGAAAGCACCGAGTCCTAACCACTGGATCACTAGGGAACTCCCCCAGATATGAACAGATTTGGGGTCCATTCCTCAGCCTATCATAAGAGGTTTCCCTAAATTTGGTCTGTTTTTATTTTAATATTTTATTTTATTTTATTTTTGGCTGCGTCGGGTCTTAGTTGCGGCACATGGGCTTCTCTCTAGTTGTAGCATGCAGGTTTTCTCTCTCTAGTTGTGGCGTGGGCTCCAGAGCACATGGACTCTGTAGTTTGTGGCACTCGGGTTCTCTAGTTGAGGTGCCTGGGCTTAGTTGCCTGCAGCATGTGGAATCTTAGTTCCCCGACCAGGGATCGAACCTGAGTCCCCTGCATTGGAAGGTGGATTATTTACCACGGGACCACCAGGGAAGTCCCTGGTCTGTTTTTAATCATTAATA
This sequence comes from Lagenorhynchus albirostris, assembly GCF_949774975.1. Lineage (NCBI taxonomy): Eukaryota > Metazoa > Chordata > Mammalia > Artiodactyla > Delphinidae > Lagenorhynchus > Lagenorhynchus albirostris. The sequence goes on from NC_083100.1 coordinate 14,159,961, forward strand.
TTTTTTGCTACTTGAGAGGGAGAGTAAGAGCTCTAGAAAAACTTTCTTTCCCAATCATTTGTTACTCACTATTTATTAAATGCTTATTCCACCACCACATTGCACAAATCAATAATCTCTGGTAAATTACATTCCCCCTGACACTGCTCAGTCTGTACAGCTGTACTAGACCACTCCACTGATGCATGTTAGGCATTGAGATATCGTGGCAAACAAGATGACAAATCCTCGCCCTGGTTCATTGAACACCTGCAGGCGGCTTAGACTGGTGTCTGGGCATGTGTTTTCTAAAACTCCCCAAGTTCTTTTGATGTGCACTGAAACATAAGGACCACTGAAGGCCTCACACCTGGCACTACCCTGGACTACTGAATTAGAACTTGTGTGGGTGGGATAGAGACCACTGTCTGTTGAAAATCCTCCTTGTATGATCCTGACGTACATAAAACCTTGGGTTTGCCTGCTTGCAGCATCATAGTCCACAGATTGGTACCTGGAGGGGATAGGATACAGGAAGTTATGTTTGACAGGCTAGAAAAGAGAAAGGTCAGAGTGTGGGTTCACGGGAAGCCAGAGAGAGGTTCCTATCCTCCAAGACCTGGGGATGGTAAGGAGGGGTAGCACAGAGAAAATAACCCCTCATTTCCACTAGGAAGTGGGGTGTCTAGGGGCACAAGGCCAAACTTTGGAGATGTATGTATCACTGGTGAGTGTGGACTCTTCAGTATTCAGTTTAAGGCCCATCCATGAGGTATTTCAAGGCCAGATGGAATTTATCTTCAGAAGGTTGAAGAGAGATGTGTCAGGTGAGGCTGTCCAGATGGGCTAGTTATAACTGTCAAGGCTGTAAAGACCTAGGAAAGGAATTTTAGAAAACTATTTTGACAGAAAATAAGAAGATGGAGAGTCTATTTACCTCCAGGAAGAGTAAAATCACCTCCCAGAAGCACATTAAGGTAAGAGGCGGAGTAAGAGGGAGAAGGTAAGAATTAATGCAAAGGCAAAGTTGGGAGGATACCCACCCTGGGAGAGAAGCAACGGTGGGTGAGTCTTGATCAAATGCAAAATCCATTGGAGGCCACCAATGGAAAGAGACTTGATTCCAGGTACCAAGAGGAAGCCAAAGGCCAGAGCACTGTCCTGGAAGGGAGGGCAATCTCTGCTTTGGCCCAAATCCACTGAGCCAGGCAGGAAAATCTGGGGGTCTGGTGGATGTCTTCCCAATGGCTGCATGGTGAATGCCATGTTGTTTGTCAAGATAACTTTACAGCAACATTAAACAATTTTTTTTTCATCGGAGTATAGTCACTTTACAATGTCATGTTAGTTTCTGCTGTACAATGAAGTGAATCAGCTATATGTATACATATATCCTCTCCCTCTTGGCGCTCCCTCCCGCCTCCCCATCCCCCCCATCGAGGTCACCACAGAGCACCGAGCTGAGCTCCCTGGGCTTTACAGCAGGTTCCCACTAGCTAGCTATTTTACTCATGGTAGCATATATATGTCAGTCCCCATCTCCCAATTCATCCCGCCCCTCCTTCCCCCCCACCGTGTCCACACGTCTGTTCTCTACATCTGCGTCTCTATTCCTGCCCTGCAAATGTTCATCTGTACCAATTTTTAAAGAAAATATTCACCCATAACACCATTTACCTATCTAACAGCTTAATGAAGTCTTCAAGAATACCTCTTTTTGAGGAACAACTTTCATGCTTATGACATCAAACTCTTACTCTGATCCAGAAATTAGTTATTTCTTTAAAATATCTCACTTTCCACTTTGAATGTTAAGTTGCCAGCAAATAAATGAGTATTAGATCATGGAGAAAAATGCAAAAAAAAAGTTGAATCAAATAGTACAAAGAGGGCTTCCCTGGTGGCGCAGTGGTTGAGAGTCCGCCTGCTGATGCAGGGGACGCAGGTTCGTGCCCCGGTCCGGGAAGATCCCACATGCCGCGGAGCGGCTGGGCCCGTGTGCCATGGCCGCTGAGCCTGCGCGTCCAGAGCCTGTGCTCCACAACGGGAAAGGCCACCGCAGTGAGAGGCCCGCGTACAGCAAAAAAAAAAAAAAAAAAAAAATAGTACAAAGAAACACAGTTTCATTTTCAAATATCCTTAACTATTTTCTTTTCTCTTTATAAAGTAACACATGTCTCTTAGGGAAATAATTAAATTTGGACAGATGAAAAACAGAAAATAAAAATAACTCATAATTTCACCTCTGAAATTACATTAGTATTTTGTGTCTATGCATATATTTACACTTACCTTCCCTCATAATGAGATCACACTGTGCATATTATCTGTATATACACACACACACACATCACTTTATACAGCTGGAACATCTTTCTATGTCATTATGTTATTTTCCTGCCACATTACTTGTATATTTCTCATTGAAATATAGTTGAATTCTGATGTTGTGTTACTGCTGTAGAGCAAAGTGACTCAGTTATAGATATATATTCTTTTTCATATTCTTCTGCATTATGGTTTATCACAGGATATTGAATATAGTTCCCTGTGCTATACAGTAGGACCTAGTTGTTTATCCATTCTATATATACCAGTTTGCATCTGCTAAGCCCAAACTCCCACTCCATCCCTCCCCCCCCCTTCCTTGGCAACCACCAGTCTGTTCTCTATGTCCCTGACTTTATTTCTGTGGCATAGATAGGTTCATTTGTGTCATATTTTAGATTCCACATATAAGTGATATCATATGGTATTTGCCTTTCTCTTTCTGACTTATTTCACTTAGTATGATAATCTCCAGGTCTATCCACGTTGCTGCAAAAGGCATTATTTTATGGCTGAGTAATATTCCATTGTATATATGTACCACATCTTCTTTATCCATTCATCTGTTGATGGGCATTTAGGTTTTTTCCATGTCCTGGCTATTGTGAATAATGTTGCTGTGAACATAGGGGTGCATGTAGCTTTTTGAATTATAGTTTTGTCTGGATATATGCCCAGTAGTGGGATTGCTGGATCATATGGTAATTCTATTTTTTAGTTTTCTGAGAAACCTCCATACTGTTTTCCACAGTGACTGCACCAAATTACAATCCCACCAACAGTGTAAGAGGGTTCCCGTTTCTCCACACCCTCTCCAGCATTCGTTATTTGTAGACATTTTAATGATGGCCATTCTGACTGGTGTGAGGTGATACCTCATTGTAGTTTTGATTTGCATTTCTCTAATAATTAACGTTGTTGAGCATCTTTTCATGTGTCTGTTGAGCATCTGTATTTCTTCTTTGGAGAAATGTCTATTTAGGTCTTCTGCTCATTTTTCAACTGGGTTGCTTGTTTTTTTGTTGTCTAGTTGTATGAGCTGTTTGTATATTTTGGAAATTAAGCCCTTGTCGGTCACATCATTTGCAAATATTTTCTCCCAAACTGTAGGTTGTCTTTTCGTTTTGTTTATGGTTTCCTTTGCCGTGCAAAAGCTTGTATGTTTGATTAGGTCCCATTTGTTTATTTTTATTTTTATTTCTATTGCCTTGGGAGACTGACCTAAGAAAACATTGGTACGATTTATGTCAGAGAATATTTTGCCTGTGTTCTCTTCTAGGAGTTTTATGGTGTCATGTCTTATGTTTAAGTCTTTAAGTCATTTTGAGTTTATTTTTGTGTATGGTGAGAGGGTGCCTGCCACATTATTTGAATGCCTATATATTGAATGGCTATTGTATTTCTCCAGTTCTCCATAAGGAGGCGATGCATTTCGGAGCAACCCCTGGGGGCCTTAGTCAACTAACCTCCCTTGAGAACTGTGAGGTTCATTCTCAAGGTCACCAAAGATGTACTAACATTTATTTAACCAAGAGTGGGTTACAAGATATTAAGGTGGTCCAATTGTTTGCTATTTTAAAAAATGCTGCAAAAATATGTTTGCATTTAAATGTATTTTCTTTTCACATTTCAGAATATCTTTTAAAATTACATTCTTAGAAGTATAAAAGCTAGGTCAAAGGTTATATACATTAGATAGGTATTAAAAATTTCCTCTACAGAGAAGTCAAGTCAATTTACACTTTTGACAGAAGGATGGGAGAGAGTCTGTTTCCTGCAGACTCACCAATACTGGATATGGTCATTTAAACAGCACTGCCAATTTGAGAAGTGAAAAACGCTGTTTCATTTTAGATTATATTCCTTTGATTACCCATTAAATTCATCATCTTTTTATGTTTTTTGTCCATTTATAGTTTTTCTTTATGAATTACATAATGTCCTATGTCTATTTTTCTGGCAGAGGTGTTAAATGTTTATTGATTGATTTATATTTATCGACATATACGAGATTTTTTTACTGTATAAGAGTATAGAGAGAATCATATACTCTTTATACAGGGAAAACATTACCCTTGGTCTGCCTTAGATGTTGCAAATATTTTTTCCTTAGTTTATAATTTATCTTCTAATTTTGCTTAGGGTTGATTGGTTTTGTTTTGCTTTGCTTAGAAGCCCGGAGGTTTTCAATTTTAATATAATCAAATCTATCCATTCTCCTTTTCCTTCCAGTTTTCTCCCACTTTTTTAGAAAGACCCTCTCTACCACAAGAATATTTAAATATTCACATATATGTTCTTCTAGCATAGTTATGCTCCTTAATTCAGCTGGACTTTATTTTAGAGTAGAATATAAAGAAAGAGTTGAATGTTTATTCTCGTATCTAGCTGGTTGTCACAACACTTTTTGTCAAATAAATCATAATGTTCTCTTGTTTAAAATGATACTTTTCCCATGCAATAATGATAACAAACCCCTATTGAATGAGAACTGTATTCCAGGAACTATGCTAAGTGCTTTCATGTATTAACCCATTCCATCCTCACCCCATGAGTTGCTATCATTATCTTCTTTTCACTGAGAAGAAGATAGTCACAGAGGGTCTGGTGATCACACAGTTAAGAAGTGGCAAGCCAGGAATCAAACTCAATCAGGCTAGCTCCAGAGCCCAAATTCTTTAAGTACTACCTCAAGCTGCCTGTCTAATTTTTAATACACACTTCAGTTGACTTTGGGATTTTGTATCGTTTGTTTTTTCCTTAACATGTCACATTGCTTTTACAATTTTACAATGTATCTTACTTTCCAGCTGGGTGAGTTCCTATGAATCAGAGCCTGTGCTTGGGGTTCCTTAGCTTGCTCTGGATGCCAAAGATGTGATCAACAGGCACACCATGGCCACATTTCCAGTCCTGAAACCCCTTCTCTTGTCCTACTTTAGATACTTGAAGTTGGAAGCCTTAGGGTTAGGGGCATTCTGCTACTTCCTAGAAGGAATTTGAAAGTCAGTTTCTCAAGGAAGGCTTGTTCAATCAGGGTCCTACTCTGCTGTATCTGCGTAAAATTCCTTGACCTTTTTGGGAATGCAGATGCCTCCTTCCCTGGTTCTGATAGTCATTTTAATGGTAATTTGGGAAGTAAATGCACTGATTCAAAACAGTCTTGAGTTGGACCACAGTTATAACTGTTAAGCCTAAAAATATATTTATTTATTTTGAACTCAGATCACATGAAACTGTAATCATTGAACAAACAGACAATTAATAGCAGTTATACAATGGACATGTCGTGATCCAGCATCAAGGTCATAAACCATATTGCCGATATGAACTCCAGAATACAATTACACTGTTACCCCTAGTAAAACTTGTTCCATTTATCAGTGTTTTAGAAGAACAGGTGATAAAGCATTTTGACTAGCTGGTCTAAATTTTAATCACTCAGAGGTGGTTTCATTCTCCCAAAAATAAATGGCACACAGGCTCAAGGTGCACTGGCTTCAGTAGCTGTGGCTTGCAGGCTCAGTAATTGTGGCCCACTGGCTTAGTTGCTCCGTGGCACGTGGGATCTTCCCGGACCGGGGACTGTGTTGCCTGCATTGGCAGGCAAATTCTTAACCACTGCATCACCAGGGAAGTCCCAGAATTGCAGTCTCCCTTTTAATGTACCTTAAGCCAAAAGAATCCATGGAAAATTGTTACAGAAGATAAGACAATAAAATATTGTAAGGACTATAACAGAAGCATATAGTACACAATTCATATAGACACATCCCAAGCAGTTACCAAGTATATTGAAAGGGAGGCTGCAATTTTAAAAGAATAAGATAAATTATACCCACAAACTCCCAATCTTTCCTGAAATGTTGCAATCTGAAACCCTATTGTAGGAAGCAGAAGATTCCAGGAGACATTCTACAAATGAAGGACTCTAAACGCTGTGGGTGGATAAGGAATTCTGGAAGGAAGGTATCCTCACCCACGGAGAGCAGGTTCCTATACTTCTCTAACATCACATCCCTGTAACAATTCCCATTGATCTTGGTCCAGGCATTCTCACTCCTCTTGAGAGAAATCTACGGCCATATCCTGGAATGTCAGCAGTCCCTGAAACTAAAAGTACACATGCCATGTGGTCACGGGAAGAGTTCATAACGTGACCCAAGAAGAAAACAGAAAGTTAAGAGAACTGGTTTTAATTTAGAAGAGTGTCTTCAATTATCACTAATATATATTTATTTATTTTACAAAGTAACTTTCTCTACTTTATTCTAAAAATATATTTAAATGTTACCTATAGCTCCTCCATTCTGAAACCTCTCTTTTTTAAGGACGGCCTCTTTCAACTTCCCCTCAACCACCTCTTGGTGCCCTCTTCGCTCCAACCCAGCTCATTCTGGCTGTGGTCAATACTTCTCTCTTCCACCCACTCCCACTGGCCTTCCAGAATTTCATCCTACCCTTCACGGAGACCTCGACTCACCCATTCTCCCTCATATCTTTGACACTTACCCACAGAGCTCTAATGCAGCCTCTTGTAACTCCCTGAAGATCAAAATGAAAGAGCATATTCCAATAAAGAGCAAGTGAATTTCTGGCCAAACCAAGTTCTCATCGGCTACGTGCTTTTGAAAACATCCTACCATGTTAACCAAAGCAGGATGTGATTCATTCCCAAGGAGGAGACCTCTCAGTTATACACCCCAATAAAGAAGAGCTTGGGCCAGATACAACAAACGGCAAGCAACCACACAAAGAGAATACTTTCCATGGAATGTGCCCTATGATGTCAGGCAGAGACGTTGCCCTCTACCTTCACATGGTTATGTCTATGATGAAATTAGCTTCTACTTCTTGAATTCACAGCAGGTTGCAATGCTACGGGTGCTTGGGGGTAAGCTGGGTGGGGATGGAGATGTTTATCTGGGACTTTACATTTCTCTTTTTTCTTTGAATTTTATTTTATTTATTTTTTTAATATAGCAGGTTCTTATTAGTTATCTATTTTATACATATTAATGTATATATGTCAATCCCAATCTCCAAATTCATCCCACCATCACCCCCACCTCCGCCGCTTTCCCCCCTTGGTGTTCATGTGTTTGTTCTCTACATCTGTGTGGGACTTTACATTTCTTACAACATGCTAATAACCCCTACAAGGTGACAATTAAAAAAGAAAATTGGTGAGTAAAGTAGAAAATTGCCAGAATTCAAGAAGAGGGCTTTCCAGGAATCATCAACTCTGCCAAACAAAAACCCCATACCATTTACCATAGTGCCTGGAACACAGTGGGCCTTGGGGAAGGTGCTTCTGCCCCCATCCAATGGCTTTAGGGCAGGGGGTAGCATGGCCTGGGCTGGAAGAAGCCCTCAAACCTGTGCCCAGTGCCTCCAACCCTACGTTTCCACTGGACCTTCTCAGGCCTGCCCCTCCCTGTGCCCAGATCACCCCTAGCCCCAAGACACCTCCCCTGTTCCTAACCTACCCCAACCCTGCACTTCACCTGGAGCTTTTATCTTTTAAAATCTCCCTTCTGAAGGACAAAATCTGCTTTACTGCTATACACTGGCCCAAGGGCTCACCTAACTCCAGGGGGAAGGTGTTACATCTACCTTTTAATCTTAAGTTGCCATTTTGCACGGTCTACCCCTTTCCCACCTGACGTGTCCTGCCCCTCAGCTCTTTGCCTTATCTGTGTCACTGTCACTTTAGCAGAAATACAATGTCCATTAGTATTAAAAAAAAGAATTAAGTGTTTCTTTAATATGGAGAGAGAATATAGTTCATAAATACAAAGGAAGTCATGTGGGCCTTGTAAAGTTAATGGTTAAAGACCTAACGTCTCGGGCCTGATGACTTTGAAAAAAAGAAAATCAGCTTTTAATGAAACTCACTGGAAAACTTGGGGCTTTCTTGGGCTTTGTACTATATTTTAGGGAAGAAATTAAATAAAAAGAGAAATCTAAGTGCTCATCTGGAGATTTATGTAATTTGTCAATTACATAATCACTTCTTAAAAACCACGTCATTGCGTCTTGCAAGACCTTAAAGGCTCTGTTCCTATGTACGTGTTCTCATCTTTCTATGTGATATGAAGTTATTTTAGATAATGCAGATTGTTTGAATGGGGCTGCTTGTCCTACATCTCACTTTCTGCTGACATACCTCTACCCCGAAAAACACATGCACACCTAAGCACACACAACCGACGTACTAATGTCGATAGCAGGGCATTTTTTTTCTTTTTTTTTTTTTCGGTACACGGGCCTCTCACTGTTGTGGCCTCTCCCGTTGCAGAGCACCGGCTCCAGACGTGCAGGCTCAGTGGCCATGGCTCACGGGCCCAGCCTCCGCGGCATGTGGGATCTTCCCGGACCGGGGAACGAACCCGTGTCCCCTGCATCGGCAGGCAGATTCTCAACCACTGCGCCACCAGGGAAGCCCGATAGCAGGGCATTTTTATAAAAATATTTAGTTGGATTCAACCGTATTTTCTCCCTTTTACAGCTCAGTTTTGAGAGTCTAGATACAGCCAAGCTCAAATCCACTCTCATTTGCATATATGCCTTATTACATGATTTAGTAGATAATGGATTGTCCACCATTGTAATCCCAGTGAGAACTGGTGTCACTGCAGCATAAATAAATTAGGGGGAGAGAACAACATTCTCCAGTGAAGTTCATTCAATATCACATTTGCAATTGAATTTATACCTAGGTTTTAGAAAGTTTTCTCTTTTATTTTTTTAAATTGACAGTTTTCAGAGAGAGGTAGTATCATCCATGCAGACAGTATCCCCATGGCTTTAACTATTCATTTTCAATGGACTCTTGTTGGCAAGTGTCTTTCAAAGGAAGATCTGTTCTATTTAAACTTATTCTGGTTACAAGAGCCTTGATGTAATACCCCAAATTTGTTTTTCCTGCAAAGTGTATGCCTTTTAAGCATTGTTTATCATCAGTAGTCAAGAGCAAGACTCTTCTTTTTTTTTCACTCTGTAGAATTGTAGAAGGTTCCTGATAATTTCTGATGTTTTCCACTTTTTTATTAGGAGCGTTTCCTACAAAGCAATTATTCAAAACCTTGACTCTGGGTCTTTCTTATATGCTCCATCTGAATTTACTTCCATGAGGCAGCCCTCTTTCAAGGCAATAAGCAAGGCATTCAGTAACTCCTTGAACTTAACCTCTAAAAATTTCATCACTGGGGCACTTACAATGGAGTTGCTTTGCCGCAATCTCACTACCTTCAGAATATTTTGTTAAGATTTTAATGTTTTCAAATTCAGAGCCATAAAATCTCCAAGTAATTGTGGCAATTGTTCTAACATTAAGCTTACTCAGCAGGATATTCTGAACACATTTCTTAACCTAAATGTACATCAGTCTTTGTTGAACTCCCCACCCCACCCCAAGTGTCAACATCCTGGTCTGGTCACAAGATTGGGGGTTAGTGCTAGGACACACCATTGCCTATTTGGAGGACTCTTTAAATGCTGGGTAGTTCCAGAAACATCCACGTGAGGCTGTCCCCAGAAGAAATGGAAGTTATTTGTGGTATGGTTTCTAGGCTGGTGATTCCTAGGATGGCTTAAGGAACAGCAGTACAAGACTGTATTTCCAGGCAGTTTGGCTTCATTTATTGACAACGTTTTGGCTTTGGTTTTGGCTCCATCGGTTAAATTGTTCACTGGCAACCATAATCCCCAAAGTTAGTCTTAAAAGGAGCACAGAAGGGGACCCTGATGGGAGAGTACCAGTATGATGCCCTAATAAAGTACAAATATGTATGAAGATATTCTGGGATTCATGTAATCCAATTTTCTTGATATTTAGAGAGGAATACATTTCTTTGTCTCCTTCTGCACAGAAGAAAAACAGGTTTACTTGTTGCTTTGAAGTGTCTGTCAAGATTCTTACATGTTTTCCCTTCATGTGTACATATAGCATACGAGAGAGGAGAAAATGAACTCCTTAAGTTACAGAAACTTTTCATCTGATTCAGTGAAACAGTTTCGTTTTAATTTTTCTTTTAAAGCCCCAATACATTTACGATTTGCTTTCTCACCTTTGTTACTCTCCAGATGTTTATTTAGTCTTGAATTTTCTGTCGCCAACTACTGGCCAGAAGAGGGCTCAAAAGTGTTTGGGATTCAATAGGCAACGCCTGTTATTTTCTTTCGCTTGAACTGATTTGTATATATTAATAATTGCTTTTGTAAATTACTTCCTGGGATCTTGGGTCTCATTTTAGCTAAAGTTTTTCTCTCTTTTATACATTTCCCAAGATAACAGTATTTGCTTTTAGGCAACACAGATTTTTATGGTTCAGCAATATTTTTTCCTAATTACAAAAATATTTGTGTCTTTTACACATGAGTTAATGACACATTTGGAGTAATTTGATTAACATGACACTTTTAAAAACAGTCAACAAAATTCCAACCATGTCCCATAACTTCAATTCAACAGAAAAAATTTACGTGCTTCAACGATTATGACAACCTTAATTTAACTCATATTTGAAGTATTTTAGTACATTTGTCTCCATAGTCAATGCCTAGCTTTATTACTTCCCTTCCTTTGTTTTGCTTGTCATTTCCCGCCCCCCCCCCTTCCTATTACTTTTGGACCATTTATAAGAACAGTTTCTACGTCAAATTTAGTACCTTGAGGTTAGAGGTTACATTATTAAAGATGACTCATATGAGGAAAAGTAGATCCAGAAATAATCAGCCCTGTTGCCCTGGGCAAGTCACTTAATCTTTGTGAAACCCAGGAAAACAAAGTTGAGGATCTCTGAGGTTGATTCAAAAACATAAGCTGTGTAATCCTCTTGCCAGAAATGCACGTCCTCAGGGAAGGACGTGTAGTCTCTAATAGTCTTGGAGCCCAGAACTGGTCTTTCTTATAGTTATTTAAAATCCTTGAATGCGCGCTGCTTTAGTACAGGAGGCTTCTCTGAGCTACACCCACTCAGCAGCCTCACTCACTCTGCAGTCTTAGTGGCCGGGCAGTTAGCTATGCTCTGTGGACAACTTGGCCAGGCAGGTATGCCTCCTAGTCAGTAAGTTTCTCCTTAAAATTAACAAGGAGGCTTAGAGTGTTCTTTCCAATCGGCCAGTGATTACAGTTTGTAGTAGCATATATACGTTTTGAACAATGAGATTGCTTTCCGCAGTCCAGTTGTTTTTGAATGCCAAGAAATTGGTTCATCTTCAAAAGAGGATTTAGGTATAGAACCTCATCAGTCTCGTCTTACAAATCACAGCTCCATTTTCCCTTTGTGGAGCAGGGAAGCCAACAAGATATAATATAACTGAAACACTACTTCAAATCCTGTTATCCTTTCAGCCTCTAGACCACTGCTTTTCAAACTTTGATGTGCATACCAAGCATCTGGGGGTTTTGTTAAGACAGGAATAAAGACACAAGACCTGCTAGAGAACGGACTTGAGGATATGGGGAGGGGGAAGGGTAAGCTGTGACAAAGCGAGAGAGAGGCATGGACATATATACACTACCAAACGTAAGGTAGATAGCTAGTGGGAAGCAGCCGCATAGCACAGGGAGATCAGCTGGGTGCTTTGTGACCGCCTGGAGGGGTGGGAAGGAGGGAGACGCAAGAGGGAAGAGATATGGGAACATATGTATATGTATAACTGACTCACTTTGTTATAAAGCAGAAACTGACACACCATTGTAAAGCAATTATACTCCAATAAAGATGTAAAAAAAAAAAGCAAATTGTTGTTTAGTTTGGGGTGTGGGCCAGATACTATGTTTATAACAAGATTCGGGGAGACGCTGCTGCAGCTGGACTGTGACCACGCAGAATGGCAAGGCTAAACCATAGCATTCACTGGGCAACTCCTCACCCATTCAGGGTGGACAAGACACCAGTCATGCCAGTAAGGCATGAGATACAGTCAAATCACTGAGGGCTACCCGTGAAAGTTTCTGCTCTATGTTATCTTTTTCATACTTCCAGTTGAAATTGCTCACTTGGCAAATCCAGCATGTAGCTCAAAGGCCAATTTCAATTCCTCTAAATTTGTTCTGGAGTAGATTAAATCTCATAATCCCTGAGTAGCTAACAGTACACTCACTACACTTATTTACTACTTAAAAAAAAATCTTTATCTAAAAAAATCAGCTGGGGGGAAAAGACAGCACTAATAATTGAAATGGCTTTACTTATTAGAACTTTATAGTTTTCCTATTGATATTCCAAGATTCCCTCACTACTAATTGCATCATCTCCTTAATTTATTCAGAAGACTGTGAAGGCTATCGTATCTTCATACTCTCAGTGCCTATTATCCCAAAGTCGCTGTAGTGGGTCAATGATGAAGCAAAAAGCAGAAAATGTCATTCTTTTCCTCAAACACAGGCAGACTTTGAAGGTCTACAATGTGCCAAGCTTTTTTCTTGACACTTTATATATTTTATCTCTTTAAATGTTTGCAATAACACTCTGGGCTGGTTATTATCACAATCCCCACTTTAAAGACAAAGACATATCTCACTTAAAAAGCTTCTGCAGAGCAAAGGAAACCATCAACAAAATGAAAAGACAACTTATGGGATGGGAGAAAATATTTGCAAACTACATATCTGATAAGGAGTTAATACCTAAAATATAAAAAGAATTCATGTAACTCAATATCAAAAAAACCACACACACACACACACACACACACACACACACACAACAAATAACCTAATTAAAAGTTGGTCAAGAGATAAAAAATGCTGGTGAGAATGTGGAGAAAATGGAACTCTGGTACAGTATTGATGGGAATGTAAATTGGTGCAGCCACTATAGAAGATAGTATGGAGGTTCCTCAAGAAATTAAAAAGATAACTAACATATGACCCAGAAATCCCACTTCTGGGTATATGTGTGAAGGAAACAAAATCACTATCTTGAAAAGATTATCTGTACTCCCACGTTCATTGCAGCATAATTCACAATAGCCAAAGTATGGAAACAACCTCAATGTCTGTTGATAGGTATATGGATCAAGAAAATGTGAGATATACTTCAGCATTTAAAAACATGGAAATTCTGCCATTTGCACCAACCAACTTGGATGAACCTGGAGGACATTATGCCAACTGAAATAAACCAGTGAGAGAAATACAAATACTGCATAGTACCACTTAGATGTGGAATCTAGAACAAAGCTCAAACTCATAGAAACAGAGAGTAGAATGGTGGTTACCAGGAGCTGGGGGATGGGGAAAACAGGGAGATGCTGGTAGAAGGGAACAAACTTTCAGTTATAAGATAAATAGGGTCTGAGGATCCAATGTGTAACATGGTGACCCTAGTTGGTAATAATGTGTTGTATAATTGAAAATTGCTAAGAGAGTAGAACTTAACTGCTCTCTCTCTCTCTCTCTCTCTCTCTCTCTCTCTCTCACACACACACACACACACACACACACACACAAGGTAATTATCTGAGATAAAGGATCTGTTAATTAACTCAATGATGGAAATCTTTCATAATGTCAAACCACCACAATGTACACTTTAAATATCTTACAATTTCACTTGTCAATTATACCTCAGTAAAGCTAGGGGCAGGGGGGGAAATGAAAGAAACAGGGACAAGTTGATTGTTCAAGGTCAGATAGCTAGTAAATGGTGGGTCAAGACTTGAATGCAGAAAGTCAAGGTTTGGTATTTGGATTTTCAAAGAGTATGTTCCACTGTGTATACGTCTCATGGGGACAACTGTAGATCTACATAATTCTTGGGAAGGATTGTGACAAGTGGGGCTGAGAACAACTGGGTATGTGAGCAAAGGTACTATGTTTTCCTTCCAGGGCTGAGGGCATGGAGATGGCATGGGACACACTGAGTGGACAGGTCTGGTCCAGCCCTGGTGCTAGCACTTCTTGGCTGTGTGATCTTGAGTTGGGTATTCAACCTCTTTAAACCTTAGTTTCCCTTCTGTAAAAGGGAATGAAAATAATAGTACCCACCTCATACGGGTTATTATAGGTAAATAAAAGAACACAGTTGCAGAGTAAATCCTCTGAAACGTTAACTGGTGGTTAAGTGACAGACAAAATTCAGGTGGCAGCATGGAAAAGAATGAGGGAATGCAGAGGCCTCATGCAGGGACAATCCATGCACAGCTTGGTGGCTAAATGTAAGGGGCCAAAGAGAAGAAAAAAGGAAAATTCCTGAGGTTCAGGCCTCCTGACCAGGAGAATGGGGTACCATTTATGTATGCAGGGATGTCAGAAGGAAGGGTAAGTTATGACAGAACACATTTCACTTATTTAGCATTTACTATGTTCCACTCTCTCTGCTAGGTGCTTTATAGCTACTACCTTATTCAGTCCTCAAATTGGAAGTGGATATTATTCCAGAGAAAACTCTAATTCAAAAAGATACATAGGGCTTCCCTGGTGGTGCAGTGGTTGGGAGTCCGCCTGCCGATGCAGGGGACGCGGGTTCGTGCCCCGGTCCGGGAAGATCCCACATGCTGCGGAGCAGCTGGGCCCGTGAGCCATGGCCGCTGAGCCTGCGTGTCCGGAGCCTGTGCTCCGCAACGGGAGAGGCCACAACAGGGAGAGGCCCGCGTATCGCAAAAAAAAAAAAAAAAGATACATGTACCGCAATGTTCATTGCAGCACTGTTTACAATAGCCAAGACATGGAAGCAACCTAACTGTGCATTGACAGATGAATGGATAAAGAAGATGCGGTACTTATATACAATTGGATATTACTCAGCCACAAAAAAGAATGAAATAATACCATTTGCAGCAACATGGATGGACCTAGAGATTATCATACTAAGTAAGCCAGGCAAAGAAAAATACCATATGATATCACTTATATGTGGAATCTAAAAATATGACTCAAAGGAGCTTATTTACAAAACAGAAATAGACTCACAGACCCAGAAAACAAACTTACAATTACCAAAGGGGAAAGGCAGTGTGGGAGGGATAAAGTAGGAGTTTGGGATTAGCAGATACAAACTACTATATATAAAACAGATAAACAACAAGGTCCTACTGTACAGCACAGGGAACTATATTCAGTATCTTGTAATAAACCATAATGAAAAAGAATATGAAAAGAATATGTATGTATAACTGAATCACTTTGCTGTATACCAGAAACTAACACAACATTGTAAATCAACTATACTTCAATATAAATAAATAAATAAGTGAATATATAAATATTCTGGAAGAAAAAAGTGGATATTATTATTATCATTATTATCCCCATTTTACACATGGGAAAGCTGAGACTTAAAGAGTGTAATCTGGGCTTCCCTGGTGGCGCAGTGGTTGAGAGTCCGCCTGCCGATGCAGGGGACACGGGTTTGTGCCCCGGTCCGGCAAGATCCCACATGCCGCGGAGCGGCTGGGCCCGTGAGCCATGGCCGCTGAGCCTGCGCGTCCGCGTCCGGAGCCTGTGCTCCGCAACGGGAGAGGCCACAACAGTGAGTGGCCCGCGTACCGCAAAAAAAAAAAAAAAAAAAAAAAAGAGTGTAATCTGCCCAAAATGACCCAGCCTTTCAATGACAGAGTTGTGAGCTGAACCTAGCTGTCTGATTCAAGGCCATGCTCTTAAGCCCTACGCTGGCTGAGACATCAGATTAAAGCTTGAGCAGAAGTAAGAATATGGAGCAAAAACTAGTTTCTCGCTCCTCTACTTTCCAGTCACAGTTTTCCTATATATTTTTTATTGTATCTTGTATTTAAGTGACGTTTCATTTCCCCTTCTAGATTATAAACTCTCTGAAAGCAGCCTCTGAAAATCTTAAATTCTCAGTGCCTTGGACATAAGAGGTACTCTCCTATCTAGTGAGTGAGTGAATGAATGAATGAATAAAAAGCTAGAAAGAGCCATCAGGACCAGGCAGAAAGATTTTGAAGCCATTTGTGCAGACGTAACATTTCACATATTCATAAAAAGAAAACTGACAATAAGGTAGCAAATGGTGTCAAAATAGTTTAAGGAAAAACCACATTCAAACTGAGATGCATCCCTGTGGACTGTAAGCCATCTCTTATTATTTTCCCAGCCTCTTTAACTTTTCACAATTGTATTAAATCTCTCTGTGCTTATCACTGAATCTTATGAAAACCAAGTTTAAGGCAAATGTCCGCCATTTGTCAAGATGCCTTTTCCTGCAACTATTCTTTTTCATTTCTCTTTTTTCTTTTATGTCTGTTTTGCACTCCCACCCAGGAAAGTACAATGTTTTTTTCTGTGATATTTGAACTTTTAGTTGACTGTTGGCATCACCATTCATCCATTTGCAACAGTCATTTTCCTAATCAGAATTATAGCTGATGAAAAACTTGACTTCAATTTTAGTACAATCAAAATTACTAGAAACAAAGGAAAGTAGTACAGAGTGGGAAATTAGGCTTTTTATTCACACAATAGTAATCTGTAGATTCTTCCAAGGTAGTTCAAATAGCCTTTTATGTTTAAAACCAGAAGAGAGGGAGTAAAGCGAGGGAGAAGATTATGTGCCAGGAACATTCGTCAGTGGGAATCTGACTTGAGAACCAACCTGCCCACTTGCCTGGGAATGGCCAATCATCTTGGGTAGATCTGGACCAAGCTTCCATCTCGAATCAGGGCAGAAAAGGCCTTGTCTTCTACAGTAATGACTCCGATCCAGAGAATGAAAAATAAATGTGATCTTTCACAGCACCCAGGCCATTTACTGGCAAAACAGTACTTATATGCAAAGAACTGAATGCCCCAGATAAGCCCTGCCTTTCCAGACAACTTCTTCAGACGCGTGATATGAGGATACTCTCTACTGACCTGGAGCTACCTGGACATCCTAAGTTAGGGTTTCTCCTTTGGACCGGGGGGGAGTGCTATACCTTTCATAGGCCATGACACTAATTGACATAAGCTGCTGGATGGCATGGAGGATTTTCGTTCCATCCTTCCTTCCGGATTAAGTAAAGAAATATTTTCTATCATTGGAACACAGGCCCATGAGAGTCAGGACCTCGTCTGTCATGTTCACCTTGAGTTCCCAGATCTTGTCACAGTGCCTGTCAAAAAGAAAATATCCTCAAGGAATAGTGTGGACTCAGTGAATATGGAACAAACAAATGAATGAGTGAGATAATGCTTGAGCCCCTAGTGTCTACCGTCTAGTGTACACCCTCTGTGAGCAATGCTATTCCTTGTAAGACAACATTCTGTGAAGGGCACTGCTGACCTACTTTTGCCCCCTCTGGATGCCAGAATATGACTCTGTCTGGTCCACCCACACCAGATATCCCCTCGTGAGCATACCTGAGGGATTCTTAATTTAAGATTTATGACAGAGATAAAAGCCATTGATAAGGATTGAGGATGACCAATCCCACACCCCTAATGAGAGCAAGTTCCAGTGTCTTAAACACAGTCATACATGAGGAACCATGAAGGAGAGACAATGGGTTCTTTATTGGTTTTTAGTTCCTCTTCACTGAAAAGCTGGTGTCCAACTTGACCGGGATAGCTAAAGCCTCTGTATGGGTCCCATCTGCTTCCTTTCCTGAGGGTTCCATGTTGCTTTTTTTTTTTTTTTTAGCCTCACCCTGTGGGATCTTAGTTCCCCAACCAGGGATCGAACCTTGGAAGTGCAGAGTCCTAACCACTGGACCACCAGGGAATTCCCTTCCATGTTGCTTTTGTCTTCCAAGCTTCCCTTCTTGTGCAAGAGCCCTTAGCATGATCACAGAGAGTCATGAGTCTTTTTTGAACCTGCACTCTTTGCCCTGAAATCCTGTCTGCACTTTCTGTGCCACCCACAGCCTGGTCCGGGGGATGCCTAATGGGGCTCCAGATGGTGGGAAAGGTTTCTGAGCCCCTTTTCATGGAGGCAGGGGGAATCACTTCCTGTTCAGAGCCCATCAGAGATTGCATCACTTCCTGCTCAGAGCCCATCAGAGATTGCACTCCCTATTTGTCAACATCATGACATCCCCTGAGAATCAGCACTGAACATGTTTTGGACGAGAGCCACTAGACATTACTATTTAAGGCTTCCACGCCCAGAATCCTTGCTGACACTTTCACATATTACTTTTTTAAATTCCTGTGATCACTATCATTATCCCATTTCTCAGAATTTGCTAAAGGCAGACTCTCCCAAAGTGTATTCCATACAACATCAGTCATCCAGATGCCTCGGTTTGAAAAAAAGTATTTTATGGTGCAACATGTTTGAAAAAAGATGCATAAATCCCCTTCTTGTATATTCCCAGTGCACATGAATCCCACAGTAAAGAAACTTATTTACCTTATTTTAACCCAGCATTTCCCACACTTTGATCTCTCTGTTCCTGTGTAGCACCTTTGGAAATACTGGCTTAAATCACAGAACCAGTAAGAGGGAATAAGAAAGAGGGCAGAGATGTGAATCTGTGGCCTTTGACTCTTACCCAGCCTACCACATGGTATACCTTCTTTTACTAGTTCATTAATATGTATGTTTTTTCATAATATGCATGTTTGCCACAATATACATAAGTATATCACAGCTGCCTTCTTTCTTTTTACTAGTTCATTGATATTTATAAATGTATCTGAATATTTAGGTAGAATACTGAAGGGAGAAAATGTGAGCCTAAGAGGAAAATATATAGGACCATTTTGGAAAGGAGACTAGAGACACACACGCAGGACTGAGGGGGATCATGTCCAGGTTGAGTGACTTAGCGTAAGTACGAGAAGGTTGAGGAAGCAGCCCAGCAGTTTCCAGGCTTTGGGCATCACCATTGACAACATCCTTCACATTTACATAGCACTCTATAGTTTGCAAAGCACCTGTAAATGTGCCATATAATTTGATTCTCAGAGCCAACATGGCTGCTAGGTGTGGGGCTTCTGCTTTTATGAATGAGGGAAGCATCCAGAACCCACCCAATGTCTGTCCAGTTTGTACTCTAGTTTGGAGTTGAACCCAAATCTTATTTTAATCCAGGGTCTTTCCAGGCCAATGCTGTGTGATTGATGAGGGATGAGCCTGCAGTGGACAGGGAATAAAACCTGGGGACAGATTAAGATGAGAGAAAAAGTCAAAGGCCGTTCATTTCACAATTTACCCTGGAAGTGGCCGCCCATGGTCAGTCCATTTAGGGAGCCCCACCCTAAGAGCAGGCACCCTATTCCAACCCAGGAAGCACACTTTTCAGCTCTGCCCCTTAGAGGTGTTGCCTCAGCTGGTGAGACATTTGGGAATGTTAAGAATTAAATAGTTTGGAGCGAAGATTTTCATGGGTTGGTATTCCTTCCCACAAAGTGGACACAGGAGCATAGGAGAAATAGAACAGGCTGGTGAGTCAAGACATGGTTAGGTTTCCTGGGTTCAGAAGTGGGAGGACTTGAGGAAATCCTGAGCTAAGAGGAAAGAGACAGCTTGGTGAGTGGTAAAATTAAAAGTCAGTATGTAGGACTTCCCTGGTGGTTAAGAATCCGCCTGTCAATGCAGGGGACACAGGTTCGAGTCCTGGTCTGGGAAGATCCCACATGCCGCGGAGCAACTAAGCCCGTGCACCACAACTACTGAGCCCGTGTGCCACAACTACTGAGCCCGTGTGCCACAACTACTGAGCCCGTGTGCCACAACTACTGAGCCCGTGTGCCACAACTACTGAGGCCGTGTGCCTAGAGCCCGTGCTCAACAACAAGAGAAGCCACTGCAATGAGAAGTCTGCGCACTGCAACAAAGAGTAGCCCCTGCTCTCCGCAACTAGAGAAAAGCCCTAGTGCAGCAACAAGGACCCAATGCAGCCAAAAATAAATAAATACATACATACATCTTTAAAAAAAAGTCGGTATGTAAAAGGGTAAGAATTCTTTACAAGAATGAACACCAAGTGTTTAGACATCCCAGAAGGAGAACTTCAAGGGAGTCCTAATTAAATCATGATGATTGAGTCATAAATTATTTCCAGTGAAATACAATGTATTTCCTTCTCTCATGAATCATTTTCTTAGAATTTCTTTGGTATGCATTTTCCTAAAATACCAAGCATTGTGGTGAGATTAAAAAGTGGCTGGTCCCATTGACCATTACATGAAATGAAGCCTAATCACTGAACTTTACCATGAAGGAGAAAAGAGTAATGATGCCTATCTTTCTGGGCTCCTGTCTCCTATGTACCATCCAAACCCCCCAAGTACTTTTTTTTCCTGGAAAAATGAACGAGGAGTTCCTAAAATGCTGGCTTTTGAAGTAGAAATACAATTTTCCCTACATTAATCTTAACCAGATTTCTTCCTTCACCTCTATGGAGCGCTAAGGCGACAGCTCCCCTATCTTTTCTGGGGCCCCACTTCTCCTGGCAGCTTGCTTTCAGGACTAGCAGACCTAGAAATTTCCTGACCATCCTCCAGTGGCCTGTGATGCAAGGCAGGGTCTACACACCCGTCTGAGCATGAAGCATGTGTGTTCATGCCTGTGTTCTATGTAAAGCACTTCGCTGGCTGCCCCATCGCCTGCTGGATAAAGTCAGGACTTTTTAGCACGGCATGCAAGGCCTTCATCGTGTGTCCTCAATCTACATGTCTAGTCTCAACTGGCTAGTTTCCACTCTCCAACTTACACCTTGTACCTCAGACTCGCTGAGATTTGTGCCTTTACCCAAACTGGTCAGCCACGATCTCACCCCACTTCCAATGTTTGGCTCAGGATCTCACCCCAACCTGGAAGGCTGTCACCACAAGTTCCCACCCCTGTGCTCTTTGCTGGACCACCTCCTCACAATCTCAGTTCAAGTGTCATTTCCAGAAGTTTTTCCTTTATCTTATCCACACAACAGCCCTATCTGCATGGGTTTACTCTGCCATCACACTAAATATTGTAACCATCTTCTGACTTGTCTACGTTTATTACACACTCATTTTTTGAGTGTTTGCTAGATATTGAATATTTTATGGAGCAAAAGGAACATCCAGCTTATGTCCTAGTGGGGAAAACCAACAAATAATCACGTATAAAAATAAAAGCATCTACTGTGTTAAGTGCTATTAAGGAAAAGAAAAAGGATTCTGGGAGTGCATAAAATTATAGGCTGGGGAAGGAATCTTTGAGGAGGTGATAACTGGGCTGAAATCTAAAGAGTGAATAAGAGAAGAGAGGAGGAAACATTGCAAACAGGACAGGAAGTCCTGTCTTTATCTCTAAGACCTAAGGCACAGAGTGGTGAAACATGTTTGTTGGGAGGTTGAAGGCATGAATGAAGGAGGGATTTAATGAATGAATGATATCAGAGACACTGGAGCTCTGAGAATCACCTCATGTCTCCATGTTATCCACCGAAGAACTTAATCTGAAAGTCACTGGATCTGTCCGATGAGTCTGATGTCACACACCCTCTTCCCACTGCTCTAGGATAAGGAAAGTTGATTCAACGGTCAATCCTCAAGGACCACCTGACACCAAAGGATGGTCAACAGGAAGTCAGAAAGAAAACAGCCTCTCAGAAGTGGAGACCAAAAGTCTGGGGCCAAATTATCTGAAAAATAAGGGCAATGTTGGGAAAGAGGAGAGGAAGTGCAGATGAAAGAGGAGAGTAGGACTCATGCAAAGATAGCTCTGGCCACAGAAAAGGCAGCAGCTGAATTCTTTAGTTTGGTCAGAAGCCAGGCATAATTATTAAGAACAAAATCCTATTCTAGAAATGGTGAGAGGAAATCTGAACCCTTGGGCTCTGCATAAGTAAAAGTTTGTTTGTTTTCTCTGTCCCAAGTGTGTGTTTGCTCTCCAGCCGTAGGGCTATTTGTCGCTGTTAGACCCCCCGGGTCTGAAGGAGGAGTTTCCATGGAGAATAGGTCTCAATACCAGAAGTCAAGCTGGGACCAGTTCTGTGTGAAGAGTCTCTCGCCAGAGGGAAACTTAGGGAACGTTTGTTTATATTTTTCGTAATAAAAATGGCGTTATTGTTACCCTGATCTCCTTAAGTGATTTTCTCTTTCATTTTCCTAATTCACTATACAGGGAGCTTAGTAATTAATTTTCTTTTTCTCTTAAACCTCTAAAGTATTGCCAGGAACAGATACATAACCGTTCCTCTCAGGAAGGAGTGTCACTTTCCAATCTAGAAAAACATGAAAGAGCTGGTCTGTGTTGGTTTTTGGTCAAAGCCATTGTCACTGGCGTAATCATAGGTGGTTGCCCCACATTGAGTGGAACCATTTGTCCAAATACCTGCTCTTTCGTGCTGCTCTGGATGCAAGTGCTAATCTGCAAATCCACATTTGGTTTTCAAAAGAGACCCTCCCCCCGCCTCTCCCCCCTCAACTAACACCTTCCAGAAACATCAGCACGTGCTATGAAATGTCTTTGACTAGAACCCAGCCACTGACACCTCAATGTTATAAAGAAGGTTAAAAAAAAAAAAAAAAAAAAAAAACAGAGAAAAAGGAAGAAAGGAGAACCAGGAAGTAAAAGTAACACAGGCAGCCAGGAGCAGTAGTGAAAGTTTCATGAATGGAATTTTATACACGCTACTTGACGGAATACATTTCTAGATCTTCACAGAAGCAAAATGATGGTAAGGAAAGAGTATTAACTCTGAAGCCAGGCAGACCTCGGTCAAGTCCCACCCCTTTCACTGATCAACCATGTGAACCCAGATCTGTTTTGGTTAAGAGGTCACCCCCTGGTCTTCATCGTCTCCATCCATAAAGGGGTAACATGAAATTTAGCTTAAAAGATTGTTATGATCCGAAATTAGAAAATAAGTTAGCAAAGGTAACTCTTACCTTCTTTCTAACACAAATACGGCCAGTTTCCTTCTCTGGATTTTCCCAAGTCCACCATTGAGTAGACCAATAATTTGAAGCAGGAAGACACTCCCCTAGATGGTGGTGAGAAAGGACCTGGGGTCATCTGATACCAAAGGAAAAACTGACACCAGAACTCAAATAGTACATCTATCTGCAGTCTTATAGGGCCCAAAGTAAGAGAAAATAGTCCTATTCTCCTATAAAAACTCGGTAAAGTAAGAATGGTTTAGCATGACAACACCTCCACACCCCACATAAAAGTTTACATTCTATTCAGAATATTGTAGTTAAGAAGACAGGAAGTGGGCTTCCCTGGTGGCGCAATGGTTGAGAATCTGCCTGCTAATGCAGGGGACACGGGTTCGAGCTCTGGTCTGGGAAGATCCCACATGCCACGGAGCAACTAGGCCCGTGAGCCACAACTACTGAGCCTGCGCGTCTGGAGCCTGTGCTCCACAACAAGAGAGGCCGCGACAGTGAGAGGCTTGCGCACCGTGATGAAGAGTGGCCCCCGCTTGCCACAACTAGAGAAAGCCCTCGCACAGAAATGAAGACCCAACACAGCCAAAAATAAAAATAAATAAACTAAAAGAAGGCTCAACATTTAAAAAAAAAAGAAGAAGACAGGAAGCAAGAAAGATTTTGGAAACATTTTCATCCATGATTTTTCAAGTTTCATTCATTTATTGTCTTCCAAATCTTTACTGAGCTCCTATCACATTCCAGGCACTGTTCAGTACTTTGGAATACATCAGTAAACAAAACAGACAGAAATCTCTGTCCTTGGGCAGCTTAAATTTTTGCAGAGAGAAACAAGCAATAACCAATGAATACAGCAAGGAAGTAAACATATACTATGTTCAAAGGTGCTAAGAGCGGTGAAAGAATAAAAGGGCACAGGCGATGGAAGTTGGGAGAAGTTGGGGAGGAGAGGAACAGGTTACAATTTTAAGTAGACTAGTCAGGGAGGCCTCAAAGAAAGTTTTGTACTAAAAGGAAAAACCCTCCGATCTTTGAAAAACCCAAAAGGGTTCCAGGAAAGCTAAAAAAAAAATCACAACTCTTTTTCCGTTATTAAATTCCTAAATTGAAATTTGACTGTACATCTCACTGGCCAAGTAGACTTAAATCCTTTGAGAATGAGCTCAGACGTGTCCCCCACAGACATTTACATGCCCAAGCTAGTTTGATGAATGAATGAATGAACGAATGAATGATGAATAAATGAAACACTCTCCTCTGAGAAATCATGGCTTAACATGTTAACTCATTTCTCTAACAAACTGAATCCCTACTGCCTTCCAAGGGGTTTGGGCATCTTGTCCCCCAGAGCAAGCATACATACCTCTTTCTCCCTACTTCTCTCCCGGGTGAATTTCCCACTCACTGTCCCCAAGAGAGAAGACCTATTGGGGCCAATAAGGCACCTTTCACTACGGAACTCTACTCTTAGGCAGCAGCATCCCAAGCTACCTCATCGTTGAATTTCCTTATAGTTCCATTCTGTCATGACAAAGACCCGTGAACCAGTCTGTTGTGGTCAGGGTGACAGAGTCCCTGGCAGTAGTCAGGGGGAAACTACAGACGGAAGCTCCCAGACACATTCTGCAAGAAGGAGGCTGCAAGAGGGGTTGGCACACACTGGTTTGTGAACCAGCAGGTACATGTAATTTCAAGAACAAATTAGAAAATGGGGAGCGTGAGGCTGAGGTCATGAGATAAGCCCCTGACTTGCTGTGGGAATCTCCGTGGTTTTTTTTTTAATTAATTAATTTGTTTATTTATTTTTGGCTGCTTTGGGTCTTCGTTGCTGCGTGAGGGTTTTCTCTGTTGCAGCGAGCGGGCACTACTCTTCCTTGCCTTGCGCGGGCTTCTCATTGTGCTGGCTTCTCTTGCTGTGGAGCACGGGCTCTAAGCGCCCGGACTTCAGTGGTTGAGGTGCGTGGGCTCAGTAGTTGTGGCTTGTGGGCTCTAGAGCGCAGACTCAGTAGTTGTGGAGCACAGGCTTAGTTGCTCCGTGGCATGTGGGATCTTCCCGGACCAGGGCTCGAACCCATATCCCCTGCATTGGCAGATGGATTCTTAATCCCTGCACCACCAGAGAAGTTCCTCTCCATGGTGGTTTTGTTTTTGAATTTTATTTTATTTTTTATACAGCAGGTTCTTATTAGTTATCCATTTTATACATATTAGTGTATATATGTCAATCCCAGTCTCCCAATTCCTCTCCATGGTTTTAATATTGATTCCTTTCACCACAAGCAGCAGACATAACTTGAGTAGGTTCACAAGGCTAGACAAAAGCTGGCCCTTAGCCAGGAAACAACCAAGATACTAAATTCTCAAATGTGGAATGCTTTTTATTATATATATTTAACATACAACAGTGCTTCTCAAATTTAGACTTATCACTTTCTTATGTCCTATTGCCCATCTGCAAAATCTCAAAAGTTAAGGGTCCATATCATAAATAAATCCTGGGACAAAGGCCATACTTCAGGAAATTAGTCCAAACCAAAACCAAAACCCCAGGAACAGAGTTTAATGGAAGTGTTCGCTGACCCATGTGGCTGGGCTTGAATCAGTTCTCAAGCATCTGAACCATATCTCCCTTTTCATGCCTTGCGTGGAGGTCCTTCATGTCCGAACAGGCATCTGTTTCCTCTTTGTAACCAACTCAAGGTCCCAGAGAAGGCCTTGGGCAGAGCAGCAAGTTGCCTGGTAGGAACGAGCTGAGATGTGCTCTCGTTACCAAGGGAGTGCTTAGTAGGGTGGCCTGGTGAAAACCAACCTGGTTTAAAATGGAGATGAACACCAACTGTGGTCCTTCAGCTTTTCATTTTTGAGCTGTGGTACAAAGTAGGACTGTGTGTCTGATAACTGCCCAGCTCCTTCACTAGCGAGAATAAAGAGGCATGATTTGCAGCAGGCTTGCTTGAAGGCTAACCAACCCCACCCCTCCGCGAAGGTGAGAACTGCCTCTCCTCCCCTGGGGAGATCTTCCTAGATGCGTCTCCTTCTCAAACCTCTGGGACTATGTCTGACTGTGTCCATCAGCACTGACAGTCTTCTGGTCCACGGGCAGGTCATGAGCCACAGATATATTTTGTTGGGGCTGCAGTGAATTAAAACAAAATTTTTTTTGAGATAATTTGCATTTGAAAACTTGGAGGTTTTGTCTAAAAGTCTTGATATCCAACTACTCGATAAATCAGAAGATCTGGCAATACTGACAAGAAGGGGGTGGATGTGAGGAGTGGTTGCCTGTATGAGCCATTCATGCACTCTCCATTTCTCTCCCTGATTTCACTCACAAACCTTACCTGCCTCACCCTTGAAAGCGCTTAAACTGCTGACAAGCTGCTCTGACCATCTTGACAACTAGTCCGAAGCAGAGGATGACAGCCATCATTTATCGAGAGCTCACCATGGGCCTTTCTGAGCTCTTTTCCTATATGACCTCATTGAACCCTCCACCAACTCCAAGAGGTGTACCTTGTCACTCTCCACAGATTACAGAAGGGGAAACTGAGGCAAGAGAAGTTCAGTGATTTGCCGGAGGTCACACAGCTATAAGTGGCAGAAATCCAAGAAAAGCCAAAGACGGTTGACTCTGGAATCACAGTACCTGACTTCCGATCTACCCCGCCTTTAAGACTGGCCAAATACGCTATCTCTTTAGAACGTTTCCAATTTCGTAATCTCGCTTCTGTTTGATTACCTGGTTCGGTTCTGGCCTCACAAGTTTTTCCTCACCTTATGGACATGCACATTGTACCTACACGTCCATACTATACTATAAATAATGAATTTCAGTGTAATACATTGCATTAGCCACATGTTATATGTCTATTAGCAGGCGTATACATATACACACACATACATATATATATACACATATATATCAAATATTTATTCATCTGTTCAAACTCTGAGGGTCCTAAAGGAGCAGAAAAACTAAGCTACAGACACTGGCAGCCATTGGGTGGAAATGAGCCATGGCTTGTTGCACGAGGCAGTGGCTGTGAAGGACCTGGGGCAGGATGATTGTAGCTGTCCCAGGGAGACAAGCTCCTAAACCTCACAGGCTCCTTGGCCAAGACTGTGCTCGGGCCCAAACCACACACTAAGTCAAGCTTCTCAGATTCCTCTCAGAACCTTCTTTCTCTGCTCCATTTCCTGGCCCTCATTTCAGGCCAGTTCCTCCCAGACCATCTTCCATAGCCTGCGCTTCATCCAAGCTTGGATTTTTCCCCCCACGAACAGCAGTTCCCTTGGGTTCACTGCCTCCTTCCTGCTGCTTCTGCAATATCTTTTTTCTGACGGCTCCTTTATTAACAAGGTCTGAAGGCTGGAACGATTTTGGGGGGTTCTTTTGTAATCAAAGAAACTACTTCCATGTTATTTATTTTATTTTGTTTCTGAATACTCCCACTTTAGCGGTGGTTTTTGTTGGTGTTTTCAGAGGAGGTTTTGGTTACTGTTTGTTTAAGGAAGCCTAGGCTGAAGACACTGTGGTGTCCCCCAGGCCCTGCCTCTGGGCTCTGGAATTTTCCTTCAGCCCTGGCCAGCCACGCCCTCGGCTTCCTGTGGGCCCTGGCCTGGCCGGAGACACGCAGCTGGAGCAGAGCTGTCTGGCCTGACCGCCTCCTGCTCTGCAGGCCTCTCTGGGAACCTTGAATACCCAAATTCCCATGCTCCCCCCCAGCCACGCTCAGTTCCCCAGCCTCCTCGGAGAGTGTTTCCTATCTTTATTTTCCAGCACTTCATAATTTAAAGAGGTCGTTTTTCAGGGGAGGTGCAATTGATATCCTCCAAAATCAAAACCTTCTGGGGGAAGTCTATAAAATGAGCACTCCTATAATACGGTACTTCCCCCTAAAATTTATTTTTTCCTTTAAGGACAAGGTACTGTTAACAGCACTAAAACCCTTAACGATGGGGAAATCCTCTGGATTTCGACATGCTGGAATGAAGTACCACAAAAGCAGGGCCCTCTGCTTTCTACTGATATATCCCAAGCGCTTCACAGTTAATAGACACTCAGGAAGAAGTTTCCCGAAGGGAGGAAAGAACTCATTATTTAAGAGCCATTAATATAGACTAGGAAATATATGAGAGACCCACTGATATAGCTCATTAAGTATAAATACTGAAATGGTATAATCTATACCAAAGTCCTTGCCAAAAAAATAGAATTTTCTCTCCAACCTGTTGTCACACTGTGAATTTTGGTTATTTTAAGATCTATCCCACTCCTTATTGGACTGAATTCCAACCAAGATGCCCCAACAAAGAAAAAACCCACAAGAATACAAATTTTAAGGGTGCTAATTATGAATCTGAACATTAAATTCTTATTATATACATACTCTTATAGTGCAAAAGTTACCTGAGTTTTCAAGATGAAGGCTTTTGTCAATGTTTAGGTCAGGTATATACATAATAAAATGTTATTTGCTTAATGTCACTAATTCCAAGTCACTCCTGGAAAGTTTTCTGGCAATAAAGTTCTCTTCTTTCTTCTAGTAAAGCTGATGTTTACCAAAAATGTTGTGTTTAATATCTTTATGTTTATAGAACCTGGTATATAACAGATACTCAATAAATGTTTGTTAAGGGAATGACTTTAGTAATACTTTGCCATAGGGTTAAAAGTATCATCTTTTGAAGGCTAAATTAACATTGGCATACAAACACCATGGAAATACAATCTGTCCCTGAAGCACCCCAGATTTCAAAAAAGGACTAAAACGATCGGCCTAATTTATCTTATTTTGCAGAAAATGGGTTATAAGTCTTTGCCTACTTCAACATCTTAGAGAGGGAAGAGGTTGTGGGTGAGATGGAGTAGACTAGAAAGTTCCCTAGGTTTTCTGAAAGCACTGGATGGGAGTGGTATTAAATAGGACTGACAAGCTCACTTGGTCTTAAGAGGGACAATGATACCTGGGGGAGGGACCTAGGAATCTATATTTTTAAACAAGTTCCCTGAGATGGATTTTTTTTTTTTTTAATTTGCACAGGTAGCCAAAATTCTCCACCCTTCCCTGTATCCATGCCACTTGCCATCTTGCAAAGTGGTACTGAAGCTCCTCCCACGAAGACACGAAGTCTATTTCCCCACCCTGAATTTGGGCTACTCGTTTGACTTGCTTTGACTTGCTTTTCCCTTGTGGCAGGAGAAACACTGGGCCAGTTCTGAGCCTAAGCCTCCAGAGGTCTTGCTTGTTTCCACTCATTCTCTTGTTTGCTGCTACCATGTGTGCAAGCCCAGTCTGGTCAGCTGGGTTATTAGAGACACGTGGCCCCTGTCACCCCAGTTGACAACCACCAACCGTCAGACATGGGAGTGAGAACATGCAGTCTACCTGAGAGCTGACTGCACAGGCATAAGTGGGCCTCCCCAAGATCAGCCCAGCTGAGCTGACTGGCGGAACCACCCATCAGCCCACAGATTTGCAGGAAGTAAGGGATGACTGGTTTAAGCAACTGAGTTTGAGTGTAGCTAACTTATGCACATCTCTGCTTCTTACAATCAAGCAATCTTGGAAATGTTAGTCTGCAAGATCTGCAGCTTTCTTGGAATAAAGAGATAAGTCTGAATGCCAACCTCTGTAAATCCCTTGGTATTTGCCCATTAATTGAACACAAATGAAAATATAATTAGGAAAAGCCTACATTAACTTTAAATAGCATAAAACAATCCACTGAAAGTTGTCAAAAAATAACCAAGAATTATGACCTCCTGGGGAGGCTGAGGGTTAGGTTATGGAAATAACCCCTAGTATTCAGGTGTATGATCTATGATCATCACAAACTCTCTAAAAAATATATTTTTCAGTTTCTCCATCCCCTGACCAGAAATGAAGGGCAGAATTGATATCAAAGCAAGTAATTGTTCTTAATTGTGTTAATCCTAGAGTAACAGGCTATGGTGCAATCATGATTTTTCAAGTGCAGAATTTGAGCGTCTGGAAATAGGTACTGAATTCTTTGTTTTCTAGCAATGGACACATTCCGCACTCCTGATCCCTGGCCTAATAACAACACTGTGTATTAGGATAATGATGAATGCTTATTGTGGTGTACGCAGCTTAATGGCTTGATCACCGGATGGGAAATCCTGTGCATGTCGACAGGAGAGTTGCCTTAGTTTGTTATTAATCATCAAAAAGT
The DNA here is from genome assembly GCF_949774975.1 of Lagenorhynchus albirostris. NCBI lineage: Eukaryota > Metazoa > Chordata > Mammalia > Artiodactyla > Delphinidae > Lagenorhynchus > Lagenorhynchus albirostris. The sequence goes on from NC_083100.1 coordinate 14,190,244, forward strand.
GAACTGCACTGAGTCACAGCAGCAAATGAGAAAGAATAAAGGCTTAGTTATATTGATCATTTTTAATTTACCTTTAGGTCAGCTAGAACGCGTAGGGCAAGGCATTATGAGTAAGTTATATCTAGTGAGGATACCAGGAATAGAGTTGCTTAAGCCAGCCCACATTTCCTTCTTTGGAAGCTGATGAATGAGCTACAACATGATCCTAACAACCTGACAACAACAAGGAAATAGCACTACTTTTTCAATTAGCACATGGATTAAAGATTTCACGCATGTTTTTATTCTCCTTTTATCTACTAATAGGTTTGCTTATTGGAGAAAAAGGCAGCCTGGCGTAGTCTTGCCTATTACAATATTTCACTAAGACCAGTGACATTTTGAAATAATAAAAAGAAAATAGCACCATAAAGGTGATCCCAAAAGTAATCCCCTTTAAAACAAATTTGCTTAACCATTAAAAAATCATATTATGTTTTGTTTAGCATAAAATAGGTTTAGAAGAGAAAGAGTCTATATTCTTTGAGAAATCTCCTTTATGAGCCAGGTTATGAGCTGAAATAACTATATTTCAAGTGGAAGAAGACTGAGGAAATAAAAGAAACCCTGGCTGTGTGTAACTTTTGGCTTTGTAGAGTCCTTTTTCATGCATATGATAATTTCCTTTGAGCCCATCTAAAAAGTAGATAGGGCCTGTTTTATTACACCCATTGTACAGGTGAATAAATTGATATTAACTTGCTAAGTACGCACGCTACAACAAATAACCAAGCATATTTAAAACAAGTAGGTTAAAATATACACATTACTATATATAAAATGGATAACCAACAAGGACCTATTATATAGCACAGGGAACGATACTCAATATCTCGTAGGAACCTATAATGGAAAAGAATCTAAAAAAGAATACATAGGGACTTCCCTGGTGGCCCAGTGGTTAAGACTCCACGCTTCCACTGCAGTGGGCATGGGTTCGATCCCTGGTCGGGGAGCTAAGATCCTTTATGCCGCCTGGCGCAGCCTAAAAAATAAATAAAAAATAATATATATGCATGTATATATATATGTACAATTGAATCACTTTGCTGTACACCTGAAACTAACACGACATTGTACATCAACTATATTTCAATAAAAAAATTTAAAAATAAATAAAATTTAAAAATAAATAAAACAAGTAGGTAACTACCAGTTCAAAGTGGTGTATTAGGTGCATCTGTCCCGTTTCTCATCTGTGCCTACACTAAATGTATTGCAATGGAATAATAGCAACAAAAACAACAGGTATAATAGTATAATAACAGGGATTTGTGTGTTCTTCTCACAACAAAGAAGAGAAAGGGGAGACCATCAGTAGATTTAAGATTTGAATACATTTCTAGAAAAATGGAAAGCAGATGCAGGAGTTGTGGATGATCCAAGTGGAGGAACTTGTAGTCAATAACAGGTAGAGATGGGTGCGCATCTGAAAAGGGAAATGATTGGCCCTGATTTCAAGAAGCACAGGAAAGCTTGAATTTTGGGATTCAAGGTACAATAGAGGGTCAGGGTGGGTCATGACAGCAGAACAATTGAAGTCTATAACAGGTCAAGCCAACCTTCACCCCAGGAGCAGGTGCCCAGTAGACAGGCATTTACCTACGCTTCCAGTAAGGTGTTCTTTTCTTAAAGATTGAATGGAAGAGTCAAAAGAACTAAGACCTTTATGTGGAAGATGGTACCCTAGAGAAATGTTCTGTACATTCTAACATTAGGGTTTCCAAAGCAAAAGAGCTGGATCACCACTCTTTTACCCTAACTTAGACAGCAAACAAGTTTCACCCTTTTCATAGAGCTGGTTAGAAACCCCTCTGGGCTATTTGACTTTTTAACTATATACAGTTATTTCTTTAACATTTTTGAAAGTTGGTTTCATAAATTTAGAAGTTAAAAACCAAAGTGACTTTCTTACTAAATTCTCTATCATCTTAGAGTTCTTTTCCCATTTATGTTTACAATTTCATATTAATTATAAATCATAACATTTTATATTTTCCTGGCCTCAAAAAAATACCCTAAAGTAACTTTTTAAGAATGTGAGTTAGTTATCAGGTTGATATTCACAGCATTAAATATTAGAGAAAAAGAAAAAGTTTAAAAAGAAGACAATATGCAAATGACTAAATAAATCACTTGCATAAAATGAAATGCTCTGCAGCTAGTCAAATTTTTAGAATAAATTTTTTTTTTTTTTTTTTTTTTGCGGTTCGCGGGCCTCTCGCTGTTGTGGCCTCTCCCGTTGCGGAGCACAGGCTCCGGATGTGCAGGCCCAGCGGCCATGGCTCACGGGCCCAGCCGCTCTGCAGCATGTGGGATCTTCCCGGACCGGGACACGAACCCGTGTCCCCTACATCAGCAGGCGGACTCTCAACCACTGCGCCACCAGGGAAGCCCTAGAATAAAATTTTTTTCATAAAAATATGTTTATCATATATTATTGAATGAAAATAAGTTACAAAATATAGTATAAGGCATTATTATAGTTTTTATTTAAAAGTTATTCTTAAATATGGGTACATACATTGAAAAAAGTCTAAAAAGGTATTTAACAAAATGGTAACAGTGTTTGGCCCGGGGTGGTGAGATTAGGCATAGTTTTTCTTTTTTTTTTTTTTTTTTATATGTTTTCTAAATTTTCTACATAAACATGTTATATTTAAGTAACTTAACAGTTTTTTCTTGTTTTTCCATTTAACATCATAGTATAAATTAGTAAGTGCTTTTAGTAAAAATGTTTTGCCTAATGTACTCAGACTCTTTTTTTAAAAAAAATGTAGTATGTGTACATACTACTATATTACTATATCAAAATTTATTTAAACATTTCTCTATTGTTTGATATTTTTGGAATTATAAAAAATGCTAAAAGAAAAATTCTTATTTGAAAATCTTTAATTTCTGAGTTTCCTGAGAAGGTTTTCCTAGAAATAGAATTACTAGATCTAGGAATATGAATTTTACTAGGGCACATGGTATATGTCACCATATTTTACACTTGCAAATCTTTCTGCAGCTGTTTTTTTCCCCATAATTTCACTTCTTAGATTTAACTCTTTAACATTTTTGTCATAGCTGTAAGGTAAGATTATAAATTTAATTTTACCCCCAGATATTTAGTCAATTTTCCCAAGTGTTGTTAAAAACCATTTCCTTATGTTAGGTGCCATATCTTTATATGTACATGCTCAGATGGTTACAGAACTACTTATTCTTTTTTTTTCTTTTTTTTTTTTTTTTTTTTTTTGCGGTACGCGGGCCTCTCACTGTTGTGGCCTCTCCCGTTGCGGAGCACAGGCTCCGGACACGCAGGCCCAGCGGCCATGGCTCATGGGCCCAGCCGCTCCGCGGCATGTGGGATCTTCCCGGATCGGGGCACGAACCCGTGTCCCCTGCATCGGCAGGCAGACTCTCAACCACTGCCCCACCAGGGAAGCCCCAGAGCTACTTATTCTTTTCTTGTGATCTTTTCATCAACTTTTGTTGCTAAGAATGACACAGTTTTGATGATCAAACTTTTAAAGTAAATTTTAATATCTCATATAATAAGTCCTTTCTTAATACTCTTTCAAAATTTTCTTCTTACTGTCTTCATTTTCTATGGCTGCATAAAAAATGAACACAAGCTTAATGTCTTAAAACAACACAAACGTACTTTCTTACAGTTTTTGTGTGTCAGCATTTCACAAAGCTGAGTGGGTTTCAAAGTGTCAGTTGGGATGTGATTCTCATCTGAGGCTTGGAATCCTCTTCCAAGTTCACTGGCTGTTACAGAATTGAATTCCTTGTGGTTGTATGACTCTATATCCAGTTGTAAATTGAGCACTAATCATCCATGATGTGCTCTGGCAATGAAGGTCTGCAAAATATCACCATCTGATACTCCTAATCAACGACTTATTAGAAGCAAGGATCTGAGTGACTGTGGAGAGTCAGTCACCCAGACATTTTTGCCTTTCAAACGTTTGAACATTTTCAAATACTTTAGAACATTTTGGGCAAACTAATGAATATAATGAGATTGGCTGGTTGCTCCTAATTTTCAGGGACAAAGTGAGGAAAGAAAAGCATAAGCTCAGTGATTTGAATTCCCAGCTCTAGTGCCACGTAAATGACCTGAAAGCTTCTGTATGTGCCCTGAAGGAGACCCCAACCTGCAGCTGCAGGGGTGAGATTTAAAATGATAAGGTTTTAGTGTTATTTAAAACCCACTCAGCCACACTGGGAGGATCCAGAAGACATACCTTGCACCACTACTGTAAGGAGGATTCATGAGGGGAGCATCCTTTTTTTTTTTAATTGACGTATAATTGATTTACAAAGTTGTGTTTGTGTTTCAGGTATACAGCAAATTGATTTAGCTATATATATTTATTTTATATATATTATATATATTTTTTTAATGTTTTTTAAATATATATTTTATATATATATATAAGACTGTGCTATACAGTAGGTCCTTGTTGTTTCTCTATTTTATATATAGTAGTGTGTATCTGTTACTCCCAAATTCCTAATTTATCCCTCCCCCCGACCTCTCCCCTTTGGTAACCATAAGTTTGTTTTCTATGTCTGTGAGTCTGTTTCTGTTCTGTAAATAGTTCATTTGCATCATTTTTTTTTAGATTCCACATATAAGTGATATCGTATGATATTTGTCTTTCTCTTCCTGACTTACTTCACTTAGTATGATAATCTCTAGGTCCATCCATATTGCTGCAAATGGAATTATTTAATTCTTTTTTATAGTTGAGTAGTATTCTATGGTGTATGTGTGTGTGTGTGTATACACACACATATATATATATATACACACACATATATACACACACACACACACACACACACACACACATATATATATATATATATATATATATATATATATATACCATGTCTTCTTTATCCATTCATCTGCCCATTGATGTCTAGGTTGCCTCCATGTCTTGGCTATTGTAAAAAATGCTGCAATGAACATTGGGATGCATGTGTCTTTTTGAATTATGGTTTTCTCCAGATATATGCCCAGGAATGGGATTGCAGGATCATATGGTAGCTCTATTTTTAGTTTTTTGAGGAACCTCCATACTGTTCTCCATAGTGGCTGTGCCAATTTACATTCCCTCCAACAGTGTAGGAGGGTTCCCAGGGGAGCATCCTTGAAGACCTCTGTGATCACACTTCTCAGTTACAATGGGAACTGTGATCACTTAGTTGGGAAATCTGAATGCAGTGGGAGTAATTGTATGGCAGGGGTCAAGTGTCAGCACTCGACGGACAAGGGCAAGGTGGAAGTGGTTGCTGTATTGACCACAGAGTGAAAGCAGCATTCGGAATAGTCTGACTCATACAGATCCATGGTGTTGGCTAGTTAATCATGGCGTTTCTAGAAATAAAATAGATAAGAAGTCTTTTCAATTCTTATTTGATCTGTATAAGCAGAAAAGTTCTAGGTTAGGAGAACAAAAGTCTAACCTGAATCATAAAAATACAGAGTTACAGCCCCTCAGTCAGTTCCCAGACTTGATCCAGTTTACAGACCCAGAGCCCCTTGAACGAAGGAGAGGCTGCATCCCCCTGGGGAAAGACCCTGGTACACTGCCAAAAATTTATACTGTTAACTTTTCTCCAGCCTACTTGAAAGGGTCCAATAGTTTTTTACCAAGGTAATGGTAAATTGGGGAAATAGAAATAATCAGATCTTTTGGAGGACTGCTGGACACTGGCTCTGAACTAACACTGATCCCAGGAGACCCAAAATGGCACTGTGGTCCACAAGTTAGAGTAAGGACTCAAGGAGGTCACATGATCAATGGAGATTTAAGTTCAGGTATGTTTCACAGTGGGGACCAGGGCATTCCTGAACCCATTCTGTGGTTATTCCCCAGTTCCAGAATGCATAATTACAGGAGACATAATCAGCAGCTGGCAGGATCTCCGCATTGGTTCCCTGACCTGTGGAGTGAGGGCCATTATGGTGGGAAAGGCCAAGAAGAAGCCACTAGAACTGCCTTTACTTAGGAAAATAATAAACCAATACCAATACCACATCCCTAGAGGGATTACAGAGATCTGTGCCACCAACAAGGACGTGAAAGATGCAGGGGAGGTGATTCCCACCACATCCTCGTTCAACTCGCCTATTTGGTTTGTGCAGAAGACAGATAGATCTTAGAGATGACAGTGGATTACTGTAAGCTTAACCAGGTGGTGACTCCAATTGCAACTGCTAAACCAGACATAATTTCATCGCTTAAGCAAATTAACACATCCCCTGGTAGTATCTGGTATGCAGCTATTGATCTGGCAAATGCTTTTTCTCCCATCCCTCTCCATAAGTTTGCTTTCAGCTGTCAAGGCCAGCAATACACAGTCATTGTCCTACCTCAGGGGTATATCAACTCTCCAGCCCTATATTATAATTTACTCCGATCACCTTTTTCTTCCACAAGACATCACAGTGGTCCATTACATTGATGACATTATGCTGATTGGATCTAGTGAACAAGAATTAGCAACTACTCTAGACACATTGGTAAGGCATTTGCATGTCAAAGGGTAGGCAATAAATCCAAAGAAAATTTGGAAGGCTTCTAGCTCAGTGAAATTTCTAGGGGTCCCGTGGTGAGGAGTATGTCAAGATATCCCTTCTAAGGTAAAGAATAATTTGTTTCCTCTGGCCCCTCTTACATCCAAAAATGTAGCACAACACTTAGTGGGCCCCTTTAGATTTTGGAGGCAGCGTATTACCATGATACTCAGGCTCATTTACTGAGTGACCCAAAAGCTGCTGGTTTGGGGAAGGGCCCAGGACCAGAGAAGACTCTGCAACAGGTTTAGGCTTTTATGCAAGCTATGTTGCCACTTGAGCTATAGGATCCAGCAGATCCAATGGTGCTTGAAGTATCAGTGGCAGAAAGGTTACTTAAGCAGACCTCTATAGGTGAATCACAGCTCAAGCCCTCAAAATTTTGGAGCAAAGTCCTGCCATCCTCTGAAAATAACTACTCCCCTTTTGAGAAGCATCTTGTGCCCTGCTATCGGTCCTTAGCAGAGACCGAACGCTTAACCATGGGCCACCAAGTTACCATGTGACCTGCCCTCCCCATCATGAACTGGGTTTTATGTGACCCACTAAGCCATAAAGTTGGGTGTACACAGCAACACTCCATCATCAAATGGAAGTGGCATAGATGTGATGGGGCCTGAGCATGCCCTAAAGGCATAAGTAAGTTACATGAAGAAGTGGCCAAAATTCCCATGGTCCCCACTCTTGCTATGCTGTCTTCTCTCTCCCAGCCTGCACCTCATGGTGAGTCCTCACTATCAGTTGGCAGAGGAAGAGAAGATTCGGGTCTGTTTTACAGATGGTTCTGCATAGTACGTAGGCACCACCCCAAAGTGGACATCTGCAGCATTACAGCCCCTCTCTGGGACATCCAGGAAGGAAGGTAGTAAAGGGAAACCCTCCCAGTGGGCAGAACTTTGAGCAGTGCACCTGGTTGTTCACTTTGCTTGGAAGGAGAAATGGCCAGATGTGAGACTGTATTCCAATTCATGGGCTGTAGGCATTGGTTTGGCTGGATGGTCAGGGATACAGAAGGAACATGGTGGGAAAACTGATGACAAGGAAATTTGGAGAAGATGTTTGTGGATAGTCTTCTCTGAATGAGCAAAAAATGTGAAGATGTTTGTGTCCCATGTGAATGCTCACCAAAGGGTACCTCAGCAGGGGAGGATTTTAATAATGCAGTGGAAAGGATGACCCATCCTGTGAATACAAGTCAGCCTCATTCCCCAGCTACCCCTGTCATAACCTAATGGAAAAGTGGCCATGTTAACAAGGAAAGAGGATATGGGCTTCCACTCACCACAGCTGATCTGGCTTTGGCCACTGCTGACTGCCCAATCTGCCAGCAGTGGAGACCAGCTCTTTACCCAATATGGTACCATTCCCTGAGATGTTCAGCCAGCTACCTGGTGATGGGTTGATTATATTGGACTACTTCCATCATAGAAGGGACATTTTTTGTGTTCTTAATGGAATAGACTTTTACTCTGGATATAGGTTCCCTACATGCAATACTTCTGCCAAACTACCATCTGTGAACTTATAGAATGCCTTTTCTACTGTCATGGTACCCCACACAACATTGCTTCTGATCAAAGAACACACTTCACAGCAACTGCAGTGCATCAGTGGGCCCAGGCTCATAGAATTAATTGGTTTAACCATGTTCCTCACCATCCTGAAACAGCTGACTTGATGGAAATGTTGTAAGGTTTTTGAAGATGCAGTTACAGCACTAGCTAGGTGGCAATTCCTAGCCACCTAGTTATCCAGAAGGCTGTGTATGCTCTGAACCAACACTCAATATATGGTGCTGTTTCTCCCATAACCAGGGTTCAAGAGTCCAGGAATTAAGAGGTGGAAATGGGAGTGGCACAACTCACTATTACCCTTAGTGACACACTAGCAAAATTTTTATTCCCTGTCCCTGTGACGTTATGCTCTGCTGGCCTAGAGGCCTTAGTTCCACAGAGAGGAGTGATTCCACCAGTAGACAAAACAATTATTTCATTGAACTGGAAGTTAAGACTGCCACCTGGTCACTTTGGGCTCCTCGTACTTCTGAATCATCGAGCAAAGAAGGGAGTTACTGTTGGCTGGGGAGACTGATCCTGAATGCCAAGGGGAAATTGGACTGAAACTCCACAGTGGAGGTAAGGAAGAGTATGTCTGGAATACAGGAGCTCTCTGAAGACATCTCTTAGGATTACCATGCCCAGCGATTAAAGTCAATGGGAAACTACAACAATCTACTCTAGGTAGGACTACCATTGGCTCAGATCCTTCAGGAATGAAGAGCTGGGTCACCCCTCCAGGTAAAGAACCATGACCAGCTGAGGTGTTTGCTGATGGCAAAAGGAATACAGAATGGATAGTGGAAGAAGGGAGTACAAATACCAGCTACGATCACATGACCAGTTACAGAAACGAGTACATCATTGTCATGAGTATTTTCTCCTTACTTTGTTAGGAATATGTTTGTGTGTATGTACTAATATTTCTTTGTTTTCTTCCCTCTCTTATTCTCTTATCATGTAACATAAGATGTATTGACTCTATATCATAATACTTTATACTTATCATTGTAATTATTAATAGACAAACTTATCATTGTAATTTTCCAAATAAACTTCAGAAGAGTTTGGTTAAGCTCTAAAGCAAAATCCCGTGGAAATGTTTCCTTACTTACAGGTGGTGTAAACATCTTATTAGTGTATACCATTCACACAGAAAAGTATACAAATCACAGGTGTACACTAAAATTTTCACAAAATTCGTACTTCCCCAACCAGTTCCCAAATCAAGAGCCCCTAATAATCCTTCCAGTCTTTATCCTCCCAAGGGTAGCCACCATCTTGACTTCTAAAAGCATAGATTGGTTTTGCCTGATTTCAACCTTTATACATATGGAGCCATACAGTATGTACTATTTTATGTCTGGCTTATTTTACATAGCATTATGTTTTCAAAATTCATCCGTGTTGTAATTTGCAGTTGCTGATTCTCATTGCTGTATGGTATTCCATTGTGTGAATCCACAATTTATTTATACATTCTGCTAGAACATTTCCAGATTTTAGTTATAGTGAGTTGTGTGGCTATAATCATTCTTGAAGACATGTTTTGGAGAACGTATAGCCATGAGGATTTTAATTAGAATTTTTATAAACTCCATACACAACCTCAGCAAGAATTGAATACTTACTTTGCTTGATCCAGGAACTTGATAGATCTATCCATTTATTAAAGATTCAAGTCTCTTTCAGTAATGCTTCTTCTACACTCACCTAGTTTGTTGTCCATTGGCCCTGGTCAAAGAGATGGAAAGAAGAGAGGGGCAAGGAAATTCTGACCTCTCTTTTACCTGCTAATGATCACTGTCTTGCCAAAACATTGTTCTGGGCCATTTTCCTCATATTCTGTTCTGGGAATAGATATTATGCCTTTTGTTTCCTTTACTTTTCACAAGTGTTCATTGAGGCCAGTCATTCACTTTCACAACACACTCTTCACTTTCAGTCTTGGTTATCTCTTGCTCATCCATTTTTTGTACATGACCTTTTAAAATGTACACTCACTGGAGAGCTCCCTGGGGGACTGTTTGGGTTGTTTTAAAGACTTCCTTTTCTGCCTCCTGCACTTTTAGAAATGCCCTTCCCTCTTGAGTCATACTCCTGTTTAGAATCTTTTCTTCACATTTAAAAAATATCTGCTACAGTAAAATCTTGGACACATGTCTTACTATGTCTATAATTCCTTCCAAATAATGAAGTAAGTAGTCATCAAGAAATGCCAGAAATTGACCAGATATCCTGCTTTAGGCAAACAAAGCTTCTAGCTGATGGTGTAGTACTAAAACCTACTGTCACTATCATATCTTACTTTGAGCTGAGCTGGTTTCGTGAATCTTTGTTAGGAAAACATCTGCTAGACCAAATAGTCTGTAAGTGATGGGGTCTCAACATGAACTGTGGGCATGTGTTTTGGGACACTCAGGCCCTTCCAACATTCTCCAAGTGGGCATCACCTCCCTTGTCACCTGGTCAGGAATGAAACTCTGTTCTTTCCTCCAACCTCTGTGTTCCTTGACCTGGAGCAACAAGCACCCACAATCCTCTTCTGGGCCCTTTAAGAGCCATGGGAAATACGACTTCTCCCAGGTACACCAGACCACAGCCCAAACTCACCCCTTGGGCCCAATCTGCTCCATTAAGCATCCTACCTTCATATAATTTCAAGTGTGAAGTAGTTAATACTCTCCATGTTTTTTGATGACCCCAGGCTCCCCAGAACACTTATTAAATGTGTACGGTATCTCCCTCACCACACTCCACTCCACTCAGACAGCTGCACTAGGGTGAACCACTCTGCAGCTCTGTCAGTCATCTCTCCAGGGAGCCAGTCTCCCCTCAGTTAAAACCCCCAACTCTAGAAATAAGTCTCTTGGAGATTCCAGGTTCACTTGTTCAGGCAGGATGGTGGTGGGGGTGGACGAAGTAACCTCCCATCATTAGCACAAGACCAGTGGTCCCTGACTCTCTATCTGTCTCTCTCCCCCTTCCCTTCCTTTTCCAGAACCTCATCCCACCATCTCCTGAGGGTAACAGGGCCATATCTGCAGCTAGTTGGTTAGACCCAGGGGAGGGACCGGCCCTGATTTTTTATGGCAATTTTTAGAATTCAGGGGTATATAACAAATGATTTGTCCTCAGCTTCGAACCTTAGTCAGCTATTTAAAAATAATAAAAAAGGTCTCACTCAACGACAGGTTACAAAGGAAACATATAACAATGATTTTGGATGGTTATAAGTGCTATGAAGAAAATGAAATAAGGCAACATGATAAACAGCGACAGGGAATCACTTTAGATATGAAGGTCAAGGACAGCCTCTTTGAGAAGGTGGTACCCAAATACCCACCAGAATAATGGAAATCACTGAGCCCTTTGGAGATATGAGAAAAGATGATTTCAGGCAAAGGAAGGAGCATGGGCCAAGACTCTGTGATGGGAGTAAGCTTAACTATTTTGAGAAACAAAGAGAAAGCCAATGTGCTTTACAATATGAATTTTGCCTGGATTGGGCAGGACTACACCTCCATCCTTAGTCTTCTACCCAATGACACAATTTTCTTTTCAACAAGAGCACATGGCAGTGCTTCTCCCAATAATAAAGACAGGGGGTAGGCGATGTTCAGTGAAGCTGTTCTTAGAAAGAATGACCAAGAAGCAAGTTTGACATAAACACATCATTCACACTTGGACCCTTAGATATCACTAATGCAAAAATTATTCTTGTCTACTTTTAGGTAATATGTCTACTACTGGAAAGACTACACTGGAGTAATTATCCTCTGTTGATGTCTGGACGTTCTTTAAAATAAAGAAACTAACTGAAGTCTTCAGAAAGGTCCCTAGTACATGGGAAGCAGCCGTCTGCAGCTCAGTAATGTCATCAGGATGCCTTTAAACAACTGGATGAACAAGACAAAGAAATGTGTTTCTTGGGATGCAATTTATCAGCAATAAAGCAAAATAAGCTGGTGAACATTTCATTGCAACTTCTAGGAAGGAAACTGATAAAAATATTTCCAGGAGTAAAAGGTGGTAAAATAGAAATTAATTTCACAATTCCTATTCTTAGCTGGGATTATAAAATGTCATTGATAGGTCCTTAAAAATAAAATTTTTATTTAAAAAGAAGGTTTTTAAAAAGCCACTCAAACTTATCTCCCGGATGTGGAGCTATGACCAGGATTCACAGTCAATTCACAGTGGTGGTGATGGGAAGCACAAGCTGAATTGTTCTTCCTCCACTCTTGGACACCCACTGACAAAGACAAATGAAAACAAAAGCTCTCCTCTTTCCTCCTTCAGTCAAAAAAACAAGTCTCTGTGCATATCAGCTTATAGTCAAGTAGTTGTCAAGCATAGTCCAAGTAGACTGCTTAATTGTCTAGCCTTCCTGTTCCACAAAGAGCAAAGTCTTTAAAAACTCTAATACTTAAAAAGTTGTGGTACTGCCCACCACAATTCTAAGATAGTCCCCAAGGTCCTCTCCACCAAGCCCTGTGTGCACCCTTTGCCTAGTTACTGGGACTGTGAATACGATGGATTTTACCCTCATGATTAGATTACATTATATGGCATAGTTGACCTTAAGGTAGGGAGATTATCTGAGTGGGCTTGACCTAATCACATGAGCCCTTTGAAAGCAGAGAGTTTCTCCAGCTCATCACGGAAGAGAAAGTAAGAGGTTGGAAACTGGAAAAGGATTCCATGCACCCTTGCTGATGGCAGATGGCGGAGATCATGAGGCAAGGAATGTGGGCAGCTTGTAGGAACTGTGAGAAGCCTTTGGCTGAAAAAGCCCAGCAGGGAAATGGGGACCTCAGTCCCACAACTGTAAGGACCTGAATTCTGCCAATAATCTGAATGAGCTTGGAAATGGATTCTTCCCTGGAGCCCACAGATTAGAGCTCAACCTGACTGATGCATCGATTTCAGCCCTGAGACTCTTAGCAGAAGCCCCAGCCGCACCGTGCCTTCTGACCTATATAGCACTGTGGGCTAATAAATGGGTGCTGTTATATGTCAATTATATCTCAGTTTTTTTTAAAAAAAGAAACAAATACATTATTTAAATGTTTATATTTTTCTCAAATTTTTTTCCTTCTATTCTCTGATACGTAGGTAGGTATCTCTCTCATGGTCTAATTAGATATTTCCCTCACTTATTAAATATTTCCTTAGACATAAGAATCTAGCCTGTATTCCTTCTACGTGGGCTCAATATAGGAGGACAGAATAAACAGTGATGTTGTACGGCAGAGAAGAGGAAAGAAAGAGAAAGAATAAAAGTTAGTAGGAAAGGAAGGAAGGAAGAAGAAAGAGAAGGGAGGGAAGGAAGGAAGGAAGGAAGGAAGGAAGGGGGAAAAAATGAAAGGGGGAATATTCTGGTTATCTTTAGCTGCATAACAAATCTCTCTAAAACTTGCGGCTTAAAACAACAGTTATTGTATTATTGTCTCATGATTCTGTGGATTGACTGGCTCTGGTGGGTGTCTCTTCAGCTACGTATGATACTGGCTAGGGTTGCAGACATCTAGGGACTTGGCTGGGCTGGAAAGTCCAAGATGGTGCTGATGCGTCTCCATGCCAACTGCTGTCTGGGAGCTCAGCTGGGGCTGTAGAGCACAGCCTCATGGTTTTCCTCCTTGTAATGTCTCCATGTGCGTTGGGCTCCTCATAGCATGGCTGCTGAGTTTCGAGGGGCTGGAAGCAGAAATGATCCATCTTGTTTAGGTCTGGGGGCAGCAGTCCAGTGATGTCACATCCCCTGCATTCTTGTCAGAGCCAATCATAAGAAGAGCTCAGAGTCAAGAGGAGAGGAAATAGGCTCTACTTCTTGATATGAGAAGAGATGTATGTGTACACGTTGGGGAAGGATTTTTGTGAGACATCTTTGGAGACTCACTCCCGCAGGAAGCAAGAGAGAAGTACACACAGCACCACCACCACCACAGGGATCTTCCAAAAACTTAAGTCAGATCATGCCACTCCACCACTCAGGGTCTTACAGTCGTTTACAAAGTGATACACGACCTGCTCCAACCCTTGAGCCTCTTCTGCATCTGACTTCTTTTACTGTCTCCCTGGCTCATTGCACTCCAGACACACTGGTATCCCAGCTGTTTCTCAGACTCCTTAAGCACATTCTTATCTTAGAGACTTTGCCTTTGCTCTTTGTCTGTCTGGAAAGCGTTCTCCAGTTATCCACAAGTTTCCTTCCCTCACTTTTATCTCTCAGATCAAATGTCAGGGAAGGTTGTCACTACCATCCCACATAAAATAGCAACCTCCATCATCCCACCACTATGACTGAATTGTGTCCCATCCATATTCATATGTTGAACCCCTAACCCCAAATGTGACTATATCTGGAAAAAGATATGATGTTTTGTTTTGTTTTGTTTTGTTTTTTGCTGTACGCAGGCCTCTCACTGTTGTGGCTTCTCGCGTTGCGGAGCACAGGCTCCAGACGCGCAGGCTCAGCAGCCATGGCTCACGGGCCCAGCCGCTCCGCGGCATGTGGGATCTTCCCGGACCGGGACACAAACCTGCGTCCCCTGCATCGGCAGGCGGACTCTCAACCACTGCGCCACCAGGGAAACCCCCAAGGATATAATGTTAAATGAGGTCATAAGGATGAGACTGAATCTGATTTGTGTCCTTATAAGCACTCTCTCTTTCTCTGCATGTGAGAACACATTGAGAAGGTGGCTATCTGCCAGCCAGGAGGAGAGCCCTCACTGGGAACTGAATCAGCCAGTGCCCTGACCTTGCACTTCCAACCTCTAGAACTGTGAGAAGTCAATTTCTGTTGTTTAAGCCACTCATCCTATGGTATTTCATATGGCAGCACAAACTGAAGAAGATACCAACCAACAACATGTGACCAACCCTGCACTACTTTTTCTTCATATTCCATTGTATATATGTGCCACATCTTCTTTATCCGTTCATCTATCGATGGACACTTAGGTTGCTTCCATGTCCTGGCTATTGTAAATAGAGCTGCAATGAACCTTGTGGTACATGACTCTTTTTGAATTATAGTTTTCTCAGGGTATATGCCCAGTAGTGGGATTGCTGGGTCATATGGTAGTTCTAGGTTTTTAAGGAACCTCCATACTGTTCTCCATAGTGGCTGTATCAATTTACATTCCCACCAACAGTGCAAGAGGGTTTCCTTTTATCCACACCTTCTCCAGCATTTATTGTTCATAGATTTTTTGATGATGGCCATTCTGACCGGTGTGAGGTGATACCCCACTGTAGTTTTGATTTGCATTTCTCTAATGATTAGTGGTGTTGAGCATCCTTTCATGTGTTTGTTGGCAGTCTGTATGTCTTCTTTGGAGAAATGTCTATTTAGGTCTTCTGCCCATTTTTGGATTGGGTTTTTTGTTTCTTTCATATTGAGCTGCATGAGCTTCTTGTAAATTTTGGAGATTAATCCTTTGTCAGTTGCTTCATTTGCAAATATTTTCTCCCATTCTGAGGGTTGTCTTTTCATCTTGTTTATGGTTTCCTTTGCTGTGCAAAAGCTTTGAAGTTTCATTAGGTCCCATTTGTTTATTTTTGTTTTTATTTCCATTTCTCTAGGAGGTGGAGCAAAAAGGATCTTGCTGTGATTTATGTCATAGAGTGTTCTACCTATGTTTTCCTCTAAGAGTTTTATAGTATCTGGTCTTACATTTAGGTCTTTAATCCATTTTGAGTTTATTTTTGTGTATGGTGTTAGGGAGTGTTCTAATTTAATTCTTTTATATGTAGCTGTCCAGTTTTCCCAGCAACACCTATTGAAGACACTGTCTTTTCTCCATTGTATATTCTTGCCTTCTTTATCAAAGATAAGATCCTTTATCAAAGATAAGGTGACCATATGTGTGTGAGTTTATCTCTGGGCTTTCTACACTGTTCCATTGTTCTATATTTCTGTTTTTGTGCTTGGAAATTCTTACAAACTAGATAGCCCATCTCCTCCTCTTCCATGTTATTACTCCTTTACAACTTTTCAGTCACTTTTATTACTCCTTTTCAACCTTTCAGTCACTTTTTTCAGTTATTTTTGAGTTGTGGTGTTTTGATTCAGCCAACAAGTTCTAAAGGTCTAATCTAATCATAGCAAATTCCCTGTGAGCACTTGTACTATCAAATGAGAAATCCCTCCTTGTGTCCCCCTTTGAGTTTCCCTGATACAATAAGACTGCTGCTCAAAGCATCGCCAGGCTCTTCTAGTGTCTTCTGAATCATTAAGAGAATCAATAATGATCAGTCAAGTTTAGATGCTAAATACATTTCCCCCTCTGCCAATTTCACGGAAATGGCAAGTCTGCATGTTGTTGGTAAGATAAAGCTCATGGATTGTAACCATGAATCATAAATCATGATGTTGATAGGCTTATTTGCTCTGTTCCCTAGTCCTCCTAGATAGACGAATGCCACTATTTTCTAGGATCATTCTAGCTGTTATTACTTAAATCTTGCCGCTCAGTTTAAGGTCAAGACAAGGGCTGCACATTGATATCTCATGTAACTAATGCAGCTCCCCATCTCCCCAGTAAGTTTTGTTTGGAAGACATAGTATAAAAAAGTATAAAAACCTTTTTTTTTTTTTTTTTGCTTTTAAGTGATCAAGTGTTCCCCAAATCAACATGGTTCCTACTACTCTCCTTTTCATTTTTATCCACTTATGCCACTGCCTGAGCCATCTGAATTGTTGAGCCCTGGAGAGATGTAGCAATTTCACTGGAAGATGTTCAATAGTGTTGGCTAATAGATCCACTGAGGGTTCTTAACAACTCCTAGTCTGCTAGGCACACCCATGCAGAGCTGGCTTGGTCATCCTGACTCATGGATTCATATTTCAAGTTTACTCAGTTAATTGACAGATTGTTTGACTCCAAGAACCAGACGCTAAATTGCATTGAGTTATGGCACATTTGGCATTTCCTAAGTTGTGCCATAAAAACACCAGAAAGAACATGTTTGAAATTTTCCCTCAGTAGAATATTTATTTTTTAATTTAACATTTTAAACAAAATCTAAGCAGGCCCAATAAATCCCAGGACAAAGTGAAAAATGTACCCAGGAGCTTGAGTTCTTGTGGCAGAGCAAACACTAAACCAATAGATCAGTCTTTCCCACGTGGGAAACTTGATCTCAAGTTGGTGGGTGTTCTACAGAGCAAGGGATCCTTGGTCAAACATACTGGACAAACTGTCTCATAAATATAAGCAACTAATTTTTTTTTTTACTGTAGGACCTGTGTTGTTAGTATGTTCCAAGAAAAGTTACAGTACATGTTATTTCCTAAATTTATTTGTCTAGCAAAATCGATGCACAGAACATCTGTTCACCAGTATTGCAAGGCACATCATTTTAAAAAGGCCAGTGCAGGCTAGTGGGCAGAATACTTCAGCATCATCCCTGTGACTGAGCCACCCCCCAAAATTATAAGACCTTTATGAGACCTTGAGCAAGTCTCAAAACGCCTGTGAGTCACTCTTTCTTCATCTGGAAAGTAAATAGTTTAACTTCTCTTCCAGCTCGAATAGTTTCTGATTTGCCCCAGAACTTTATGATGTTGTATTTGGTCATTTTCACTAAATGACTAAAGGGGATGAAAAAAAGGAAAGCTATTCTATAAAACAGAGTTCTGGGACTTCCCAGACCCACCTGACTTTGCAGAAATACAGTTCGGATTCCGAGGTTAAACAGGTTTTATTTTCCCAGAGACCCACTGCACTGTTCCTTAAGTGGCATTTCAAACCTTTGAGTGTTAAGAACACCCAAAATGTCTGCTGATGGCTGCTTCAACAGTCCAAGATTTTTTATGGAATTATCACTAGAACTCTTACTCATTTGAGTAAGGAAAATGAGAGAGGCTAAAAGACTTTATTATTCAGTTTCTTAAATGTGATAGAAGTAGGTCTGAAATTAGGACCCCTCCAGTGTTTCCAGTTTACCCATGTGTTGGGTTTTCTTTCTTCAGTACAGTGAACAGGGACGGAAAAGGAGGTCATAGGCCCATCTCCTCTCCCTCTGAGTTTTCACTTCCTGGGGTTTAAATCTAATGACTCATCTTCAGGATTGGTTTAAGTGGCCTGGCAACAACCACACTATTTTCAACATTGATTTGTCTTTTGATGGTTCAGGAAGAAGTAGAAGCAGTTTGTGCAAATCACAAATACAGGCCACCAACCTCTCCAATTTATGACTCTTCTTTCTAAATCCAAGAAATAGAAACAACTATTTCTGTTTGTTTCCCAACCTAAGAAAAAAAATTGGTTTCTGGTTATGGATGAGAACAGAGCTTTTGCCTAATGTCCAATTAGGTAATAAGGTTGTAATAAAGTACATTCAAAAGGGAAATTAATTCCCATTATGCAACTCATTCTTAGCACTGTTTGTTCTTATAACAGATGCAAACACATGCTTTGATTTTTCTACTGGATGATAATCTGTACTTGAAGAGTTGAAAGTCTTCTGTTACAACTTTGAATGAGTCCAGGAAAGCTACCTAACTGTCCTACATGAGGAATTGCCCATATTTGGTGGTGGATGGAACACATGCATGAATGTACACATAATTTTTCTATCAGGGTTTGGTGAAAAGAAAAAAACAAATTTCGGAAGTCCTATTAATCCCTATCTTTTGGCTGCAGGAGATGGAAATCCAACTCAAACTAGCACTTCAGCCAAAAAGACAATGTGTTGGCTGGGAAGTCTGAGATGTGCATCTTGCTTCAAGTATAGTGAGGTCTGGGACTCAGTTTGTTACACCTGAACTCTCTCCCTCTTCATCTCTCCACTCATCTCTGCGGGGTTTTATTATTATTATTATTATTTTTGCAGTATGCGGGCCTCTCACTGCTGTGACCTCTCCAGCTGTGGAGCACAGGCTCCGGATGCGCAGGCCCAGCGGCCATGGCTCACGGGCCCAGCCGCTCCGCGGCACGTGGGATCCTCCCGGACCGGGGCACGAACCCGCATCCCCTGCATTGGCAGGCGGACTCCCAACCACTGTGCCACCAGGGAAGCCCTCTGCTGGGTTATAATCTCAGGTTCTTTCTCCATCGGACAGCAAGACATCTGTTCATAGCCCCAAGCACAGTTTGTCCTTCTATCTCCTGATTCTGGAAGAAGAAAGAGACTCTCTTCCAGTTTTCCCAGTATCAAACCTCATGGAAATGCTCTGGTGGGACTTGGTTGAGTCATGTGCTCATAGCTGAACCAATCACCATGACCGGAGTAAAAAGCTACTCAGATTGGCCGATCTTAGGTCATGTGCCCACACTAAAGTCAAGGCAAACAGAGCTGATGTCCTACCACCATGGTTGGAGGGACAGTTTTCCAAAAGAAGAGAGGCTGGCAGGCACCCAAGGATGGCTAGTACAAAAGACACTCACTTCCCGAAAACCATAGCACTGGAGAGCTGAAGGGAGCTCAGCTAGCCTCCTCTTCCTACACAAGACACTGCTAAGGACTCCTAGCAGTTGGGATATGTATGTAATAACCTATAGGATTTACATTTGTAAAACCTCTTCCCGAACTATCCCCCCTCTCTGAGATGCCTGCTGATAGGAGACTTGAGACCCAGACACTCAAAAATGTAATAAGAATGAAAAGAAGTTTAGTGAGACAAAGTGCCTAGAATTGAAAGAAAGCATTTTTTAGATATACTTATTGAAAAATTATGTTTCATTTAGACTTCAGGAATTTCCTTTATCCCCCCACCTTCTAGTTTTTGATTGCTTAAAATAAGGTTAAAGAAAATATTTTAAAAACACTATCTTCCTGTCCTACTCCAATGTCCCCCAGCCCAGGAAATAGTCAACTGGTATGAGAACTATAAATCACTTGAGAGTGAACACTCAATGCCTGAAAACATGTGCTGAAGATTTTAGATAGTGTCAATGATTCATGGTTTAACATTCTTCTTAAAGTTCCAACTTGCCCTCTGAGTCACGGTTTTCACACTTCCTATTTCCCTGCCTGGAACACCCATCTCCCTTCTCCCTTTCCTTTTCACCTCCACAAAGAAGCTCTCCTGTCTGATGTATAATAATAGATCACTCATCAGTTATTCTCTATCACAGAGCTTCATTTGCTTCCCTCATGGAGCTAATCACACCTGATTACAGATTTATTTATTTGCCTGTTTCCTGTTGGTCCTAGATTGTAAGACCCATGAAGGCAGGGGCATGCTTTATTTGCTAACACCCATCCAGCAACTAGCACAATGCCTGGCACATTGTAGAAAAATAACTGAATAAAGTAAACCAGAAGAAAGAAGTAACTTAGGACTTCTTGGTTGTTGTCCAGGCTGAGAAAAGTAGGGGGAGGTTAACCTAGAAGGCACCAATCATTTCTTTCTGGCAGAAATTGAGAATGTGATGAGATGGAGAATAGGGAGGGGACTGGAGGCTCTGCCTTATCCATTGTGTATGATTCCTCCCATCTCCCATTTCCCATTTCAGTATTTAATCTCCACTCTCTGCACCAGCAAAACTTGCTCTTAGGAAGGAGTAACTAAACTCCTTCACTGTATTGGGTGACTAAGAACAGCTTAACGTGAGAACGTTTTAATACAAATTAAGCCTCAAACTCTTATCTATAGATTTCAGCCATGGAGGCTGGGGAAGGTAGGCAATACATGAGGTGTCCTTGATTCCGACTCTGAATTGCTCCTAAGATGAGTCTCCCTTGCCCTTTGAGAAGCGGAAAAGTTGAGGGCCGGGTTAGCATTGAATTGAAAGCCTCCCTGAGCAGGCTTCTGATCACAGCTTTCCCATCTCCAAGCTCCTCTACATCCTCCTCCAGCAGTTAACAGTGCCACTGGCTTTGGAGCCAGACCACAAGCTTGGAAAACGGCATCATTCCCAGGAGGTCAACAAAATGTATACGCCAATTGACATAACTGAAAGCAGCATTAGTCACTCCTGGCAATTTTTTATTTTGGAAAAGCTCTTTCTGCTCATTGCAACTGTTACTGGAGCTTTATAGGTTATAGCAACATTGAGATAAATTTATGATAAACTTTAAAAATATAAATTTTGGGTTGTTTGGCCTGAGGCAATCCAG
Organism: Lagenorhynchus albirostris; assembly: GCF_949774975.1. Taxonomy (NCBI): domain Eukaryota; kingdom Metazoa; phylum Chordata; class Mammalia; order Artiodactyla; family Delphinidae; genus Lagenorhynchus; species Lagenorhynchus albirostris. The sequence continues at coordinate 14,211,505 of NC_083100.1, forward strand.
AACTGGAGGCTACAGGCTCTTTCTTGGGGCTAACGGTGGGCTCTGGGGGGAGCTCAGGCCAAGAAGTACTTCCCAGAATTTCTGCTGCCAGTGTCCTTGTCCCCGTGGTGAGCCACAGAAAACCCCACCTCTGCAGGAGACCCTCCAACACTAGAGCTGTGTGGCTGACAGGGTCTTGGTGCTGTGTCTGTGTTAGGCCTGAGGCTCTAAGGTGGGAAAGACGAGGTCAGGACATTGGACCACCAGAGACCTCCCGGTCCCACATAATATCAATTGGCAAGAGCTCTTCCAGAGATCTCCGTCTCAAAGCTAAGACCCAGCTCCACACAACGACCAGCAAGCCCCAGAGCTGGACACCCCATGCCAAGTAACTAGCAAGACAGGAACACAACCCCACCCATTAGTAGAGAGGCTGCCTAAAATCATAATAAGTTCACAAACACCCCAAAACATACCACCAGACACAGTCCTGTCCACCAAAAAGACAAGATCCAGCCTCATCCACCAGAACACAGGCACCAGTGCCCTCCAACAGGAAGCCTACACAACCCACTGAAACAACCTTACCCACTGGGGACAGACACCAAAAACAACAGGAACTACCAACCTGCAGCCTGAAAAAAGGAGACCCCAAACACAGTAAGTTAAGCAAAATGAGACAACAGAGAAATATGCAGCAGAAGAAGGAGCAAGGTAGAAAACCACCAGACCAAACAAATGAAGAGGAAATAGGCAGTCTACCTGAAAAAGAATTCAGAGTAATGATAGTAAAGATGATCCAAAATCTTGGAAATAGAATGGAGAAAATACAAGAAACATTTAATAAGGACCTAGAAGAACTAAAGAGCAAACAAACAAGGATGAACAACACAATAAATGAAATTAAAAATTCTCCACAAGGAATCAATAGCAGAATAACTGAGGCAGAAGGACGGATAAGTGACCTGGAAGATAAAATAGTGGAAATAACTACCACAGACCAGAATAAAGAAAAAAGAATGAAAAGAATTGAGGACAGTCTCAGAGACCTCAGGGACAACATTAAACGCACCAACATTTGAATTATAGGGGTCCCAGAAGAAGAAGAGGAAAAAAAAGGGACTGAGAAATATTTGAAGAGATTATAGTTGAAAACTTCCCTAATATGGGAAAGGAAATAGTCAATCAAGTCCAGGAAGTACAGAGAGTCCCGTACAGGATAAATCCAAGGAGAAACACGCCAAAACACATATTAATCAAACTATCAAAAATTAGAAACAAAGAAAAATATTGACAGCAGCAAGAGAAAAGCAACAAATAACAAATAAGGGAATCCCCAAAAGGTTAACAGCTGATCTTTCAGCAGAAACTCTGCAAGCCAGAAGGGAGTGGCAGGACATATTTGAAGTGACGAAAGGGAAAAACCTACAACCAAGATTACTCTACACAGCAAGGATCTCATTCAGATATGACGGAGAAATTAAAACCTTTACAGACAAGCAAAAGCTAAGAGAATTCAGCACCACCAAACCAGCTTTACAACAAATGCTAAAGGAACTTCTCTAGGCAGGAAACACAGGAGAAGGAAAAGACTTACAATAACAAATGCAAAATAATTAAGAAAATGGTAATAGGAGCATACATATCGATAATTACCTTAAATGTAAATGGATTATTAAATGCTCCAACCAAAAGACATAGACTGGCTGAATGGATACAAAAACAAGACCCATATATATGCTGTCTACAAGAGACCCACTTCAGACCTAGGGACACATACAGACTGAAAGTGAGGGAATGGAAAAAGATATTTCATACAAATCAAATAAAAAAGAAGCTGGAGTAGCAATACTCATATCAGACAAAATAGACTTTAAAGTAAAGACTATTACAAGAGACAAAGAAGGACACTACATAATGATCCAGGGATCAATCTAAGAAGAAGATATAACAATTGTAAAAATTTATGCACCCAACATAGGAGCACCTAAACAATACGCTACGAAATCACCAAGAGATCACTGAAGAAGTCAAAGAGGAAAGCAAAAAATACCTAGAAACAAATGACAATGAAAATATGATGACCCCAAACCTCTGGGATGCAGCAAAAGCAGTTCTAAGAGGGAAGTTTAGAGCAATACAATCCAACCTCAGAAACAAGAAACATCTCAAATATACAACCCAACCTTACACCTAAAGCAATAAGAGAAAGAAGAACAAAAAAAACCAAAGTTAGCAGAGGGAAGAAATCATAAAGATCAGATCAGAAATAAATGAAAAAGAAATGAAGGAAATGATAGCAAAGATCAATAAAACTAAAGCCTGGTTCTTTTAGAAGATAAACAAAATTGATAAACCATTAGCCAGACTCATCAAGAAAAGAAGGGAGAAGACTCACATCAATAGAATTAGAAATGAAAAAGGAGAAGTAACAACTGCACTGCAGAAATACAAAGGATCATGAGAGATTACTACAAGCAACTATATTTCAAAAAACTGGACAACCTGGAAGAAGTCAACAAACACTTATAGAAGCACAACCTGCCAAGACTGAATCAGGAAGAAATAGAAAATATAAACAGACAAATCACAAGCACTGAAATGGAAACTGTGATTAAAAATCTTCCAACAAACAAAAGCCCAGGACCAGATGGCTTCACAGGTGAAATCTATCAAACATTTAGAGAAGAGCTAACACCTATCCTTCTCATACTCTTCCAAAATATAACAGAGAGAGGAACACCCCCAAACTCATCCTATGAGGCCACCATAACCCTGATACCAAAACGAGACAAAGATGTCACAAAGAAAGAAAACTACAGGCCAATATCACTGATGAACATAGTTGCAAAACTCCTCAACAAAATACTAGCAAACAGAATCCAACAGCCCATTAAAAGGATCATGCGCCATGATCAAGTGGGGTTTATCCCAGGAATGCAAGGATTCTTCAATATACACAAATCAATCAATGTGATACACCATATTAACAAACTGAAGGAGAAAAACCATATGATCACCTTAATATATGCAGAAAAAGCTTTCGACAAAATTCAACACCCATTTATGATAAAAGTCCTCCAGAAGTAGGCATAGAGGGAACTTACCTCAACATAATAAAGGCCATATATGACAAACCCACAGCCAGCATCGTTCTCAATGGTGAAAAATTGAAACCATTTCCACTAAGATAAGGAACAAGAAAAGGTTGCCCACTCTCACCACTATTATTCAACATAGTTTTGGAATTTTTAGCCACAGCAATCAGGGAAGAAAAAGAAATAAATTAATCCAAATTGGAAAAGAAGAAGTAAAGCTGTCACTGTTTGCAGATGACATGATACTATACATAGAGAATCCTAAAGATGCCACCAGAAAACTACTAGAGCTAATCAATGAATTTGGTAAAGTAGCAGGATACAAAGTTAATGCACAGAAATCTCTTGCCTTCATATACACTAATGATGAAAAATCTGAAAGAGAAATTAAGGAAACACTCCCATTTACCACTGCAACAGAAAGAATAAAGTACCTAGAATAAACCTAACTAAGGAGACAAAAGACCTGTATGCAGAAAACTATAAGACACTGATGAAAGAAATTAAAGATGATACAAACAGATGGAGAAATATACCATGTTCTTGGATTGGAAGAATCAATATTGTGAAAATGACTATGGTACCCAAAGCAATCTACAGATTCAATGCAATCCCTATCAAACTACCACTGGCTTTTTTCACAGAACTAGAACAAAAAATCTTAAAATTTGTATGGAGACACAAAAGACCCCGAATAGCCAAAGCAATCTTGAGAAAGAAAAACGGAGTTGGAGGAATCAGGCTCCCTGACTTCAGACTATACTACAAAGCTACAGTAATAAAGGCAGTAAGGTGCTGGCACAAAAACAGAAGTATAGATCAATGGAACAGGATAGAAAGCCCAGAGATAAAGCCACGCACATATGGTCACGTTATTTTTGATAAAGGAGGCAAGAATATACAATGATGAAAAGACAGCCTCTTCAATAAGTGGTGCTGGGGAAACTGGATAGCTACATGTAAAAGAATGAAATTAGAATCCTCCCTAACACCATACACAAAAATAAATTTAAAATAGATTAAAGACCTAAATGTAAGGCCAGACACTATAAAACTCTTAAAGGAAAACATAGGCTATGTTTTCCTTTCCATAGGTTATGTCACTCTATGACATAAACCACAGCAAGATCCTTTTTGACCCACATCTTAGAGAAATGGAAATAAAAACAAAAATAAACAAATAGACCTAATGAAACTTAAAGGCTTTTGCACAGCAAAGGAAACCATAAACAAAATGAAAAGACTACCCTCAGAATGGGAGAAAATATTTGCAAACCAAGCAACTGAAAAAGGATTAATCTCCAAAATTTACAAGCAGCTCATGCAGCTCAGTATCAAAAAAGCAACAACTCAATCCCCAAATGGGCAGAAGACCTAAATAGACATTTCTCCAAAGAAAATAGACAGATTGCCAACAAACACATGAAAGGATGCTCAACATCACTAATTATTAAAGAAATACAAATCAAAACTACCATGAGGTATCACCTCACACCAGTCAGAATGGCCATCATCAAGAAATCTACAAGCAATAAATGCTGGAGAGGGTGTGGATAAAAGGGAACCCTCTTGCACTGTTGGTGGGACTGTAAATTGATACAGCCACTATGGAGAACAGTATGGACATTCCTTAAAAAACTAGAAATATAAATACCATATGACCCAGCAATCTCACTACTGAGCATATACACTGAGAAAACTGTAATTCAAAAATAGTCATGTACCACAATGTTCATTGCAGCATTATTTACAATAGCCAGGACATGGAAACAACCTAAGTGTCAATCGACAGATGAATGGATAAAGAAGATGTGGCACATATATACAATGGAATATTACTCAGCCATAAAAAGAACGAAATTGAGTTATTTGTAGTGAGATGGATGGACCTAGAAACTGTCATACAGAGTGACGTATGTCAGAAAGAGAATAACAAATACCGTATGCTAATGCATATGTATGGAATCTAAAAATAAAAATGGTTCTGAAGAACCTAGGGACAGGACAGGAATAAAGGCGCAGACATAGAGAATGGACTTGAGGACGTGGGGAGGGGGAAAGGTAAGCTGGGACGAGGTGAGAGAGTGACATTGACATGTATACACTACCAAATGTAAAATAGATAGCTAGTGGGAAGCAGCTGCATAGCACAGGGAGATCAGCTCCGTGTTTTGTGACCACGTAGAGGGGTGGGAGGGAGACGCAAGAGGGAGAGGATATAGGGATATAAGTATATGTATAGCTGATTCACTTTGTTATACAGCAGAAACTAACATAACAATGTAAAGCAATTATACTCCAATAAAGATGTTAAAAAAAAATCCATGGGGTGTCCTTAGAGTCCGGGGGGAAAAAAGGCAAATATGCAAAATGTTCTCTACGAGATCCTCAATTTATAAAGAAATAACATAATATTATCTATGTTTCTTTACGTAATGGACATCGTGTATTTCCTATCTATATACATATTTCCTATAATATGTATATGAAGGGCAGGGCATCTTTTAAGCTCACAGTTTTTGAAGGTTCTGGGGCTGAGAGAAGATAGATTCTTCTTTACTAAAATTCAAGAAGAAGCAAGGAAAATAGTCTAGCACCTGCAGAAATTTTCATAAAAGTCTATGGGTTAAGGGAGTGAGCAAAGTGCGAAAACACAAGATAAAGGGGAAAGAGGAGGAGGACAAAGCCCTCTTTTTTTTTGTTTTGTTTTTGTTTTTGCGGTACGCGGGCCTCTCACTGTTGTGGCCTCTCCCGTTGCGGAGCACAGGCTCCAGACGCGCAGGCTCAGCGGCCATGGCCCACGGGCCCAGCTGCTCCGCGGCATGTGAGATCCTCCCGGACCGGGGCACGAACCCCTGTCCCCTGCATCGGCAGGCGGACTCTCCACCACTGTGCCACCAGGGAAGCCCCCAAACCCTCTTAATCTTGATGAGTTCTAAATGGAAAGCTGGAAGGAGATATTTTTGCCTGGAGCAGATTAACCAGAGTTTAAAATGTATTTACTTACATGCTGGAACATTTTTTTCCTTTGATCTTATGGAGACTTGAATCTGAAGTCTGAATAAATCCATCCTTAACCACTGGCTCAAAGAATTGTTTAGCCAGTATCAATGGAATTCAGGTTTCTAAAAAAGTCTGCTCCTTCCGGGACACGCCCTATTGGTTTATAGGTTTTTTTAATCCCTCTTCAAATGCAGAAATATATTGAATCTCTCTCTGGGTGTGAGTCCAAACTGAAGGCCCTATCATAGTGCGCTATTAATAAAGGCACTAAGTCATCCATGTTCACGTGGATGAAGTCTTTACATAGTAGCCTGGCCGCTGGTGTAGCGAATCGCATTTCCAGACAGCCATTCTCAGCTAATGTGGTCTTTTGAGTCCTTGCAGCTGAGCTCTCTTCCACCCTGTTACCTACCTCTCCAACTCAGCAGTTCAGCGCTCTGAGTACATTCATGCCAGTAAGTCAACTAAAAGCTTGATTCCCACTTACTGAGGAAAATGTAAATAATGCTACTAACCATTATAGATGTTGGGACTTGCTTTTCACTTTTTCCTTCTGGAAGCCACCACTAGAGTTTTAATGGTGATGAAATGAGTAGCTGGGTCCTAGAAAACATCTCGATGCCAGAAAAGACTTGTTGATACCACAGACACCAAGAGAACCAGACATGATTTCCTCCTGCTTGTGGTACTGATGAAAATGACAAAGGAACCTGAAACTGATTCTCAACTGGCAACTCACGTCTGGGTCATGTGTTTCCGTGAACCCTGATGAGCACTTCTCTGTGGTCAAAGTATAAATATAGTGGTAATTGTATGCCTGTGTCCTCACCAGCAAGTCTGTCAGGGGGATTTCTTAACTTTTCAATGCCTTTGTTTTTAACATGAAAGAACAAGTTGTTGATACCTTAGTAAATACTGCCATTGCCTCAAGCATTTGAAATATTTTGAACAGACCACAAAAGCTTTGAGTTTCCTGTATATTATTTGTAACCATTTTGAATGGACCCTACTGCTTAATTTAATTTGTAGTGGGAATTTCTACACTGACTGACCATATTCTCTCTGTAAAGTGGTTTTAGAAATCGTGAGTACTGGAATTTAATTACATGGACATTTTTTCCAATAAGGGCTTGTTCAGTTTTGGATGTAGATATGCCTTGGGTCAAAACAAGCTGCTCTATGAAAAATAAGGTATATAAATCAGTTAGAAAGAGAAACTCCTGAGGTGAAGCTACAGTGTAAACTAACACACTCATAAAACTCCAAAATGTACCCAATCAGTTTCAGTTCTAGTCACATCACTGTGGAGTCAGAATGAACCTCTTCTAACCTTTCATTTTACAGACAAGGCCCAGAGAGATTGAAAGTTGTATCCAAAGTCAGGGAGCTGATTAATGGCAGAGCCAAGACCCACTCTATACCTTGGCACTAAAATGAAGCACTGCCTTTGCCTTAGGATCCTTTTCAAGCCAAACCTGTTCATTATGATTTATTCAATCGATTTAAGTTTATTGGCTGATCACGAGGTACCAGGCACTGGGATTTGACTGTGAAATAATGCAGAGTTGGTCACTGCCCTCATAGAGCTTACATTCAAGTGGTCAAAATAGATGAACAGATAAATAAGATGATTACAAAATTAGGACATAAACTCTAAACAAAAACACTTAAGGGGATGAAAGAGAATAACAGGGAGGTATCAACTTACCTACCAAATAATAGCTCCCATCTTTGGACAGAAGAGGCATTTGAGCTCAGACATCTAAAGGAAGAAAAGGAGATAACAAAGAGAAGAGTTTGGAGGGGCATGAGAAGAAGATTCCAGGCATACAGAGGTGCTTTCAATGTTGCTGAGCATGAGGCTAGTCTAGACTGTTCTCTGATAAAGGACATATTTATGATGTCCAAGGATGAACCATGCCTGATCCCCATACATACCTGGTTCAACTCTTCATTCAACTCAACACAATGCTTCTCGTATTCATAAGAAGGGGTCTCCTCTTATTATCTAGAATGAGACTCACACACTTATCCATCCTCTCCCCCACCCCAACCATCTGCCACAAACAACAGAAGGAAAGAGGCCGAGGTTGCTCGGATTCCTACTCCTAGCCCTGCTCAAACAAGCTAGATTTCCTCCTGATTAGACTGAGAGCAGATCTTCCTGGCAGGGGCAAAAATAATCAAATATAGGACTTAGGAAGTTATTCACATAGTTCATGAGCAGGTGAGAATCCCACCCGCTCTCATCAGTTGCTGTATGCTCAGGCCACTCAAGATGGCTGTTTTCTTGCTCTTTGTACATCCCTGCTCGACCAGTCCCTGCTTCACCTGCACCCTACTCACATGGACATGTTTGCCCCTTGTCCCTTAGACCAGAATAGCTCTACCTGCTAGTTTGTTAAAGGGAAACATCTGGCCTCGTGGTGGTCATTAACCTGAGGGGCTGTGAGGGACGTGCCCCTGCTGCTGATTTCCCTGGTAGTTGATGAGCCAATCCAATGTCAATTCCCCCTATAAATGGTAGCCTCCTTCTCCCCCAGGTAGCGAAGACTTCTGCTGTGTCCTGCCCGCTGTCTGCTGCACACAATGTGGGGTGTTGCTCCCAGACTTGCCTCAGCTGTATAAGATCCCCATCTGTTAAATCATTTGTGTCTCTGTCGCTGTCTCAAGGCTCTTTCTTCAGTCTCGAGACTGGGCAACTGCAAGGCTTGCAGGCCTGCAGGGTGCAGCCCAACAGTTATATTTATCACATAATGAGCTTGGTTTTCCTTATTTTACGCACTAAACAGATGTGTAACAAAAATGATGCCTAGAAAGTACAGTTGCATTGGACTTGCTCACTTGATAACATGGGAGTTTCTGATTGCATCTGAATCCATCGACCTTCTTCCAATTTGTCCCATTAAAATATCCCAGTCACTTATGTTCATTTAAAAAAAAATCTATTCTCCCATTTGGGCATAAGTAGGATTACTTCCTCAAAGTTTCATTCAAGCCCCACTAGACTCCCTAGTGTCCGACCTCACACACTATGATATAAAAGTTTTGTAGATAACAAGAATGTGAACCCACCCTGTCTGTCTGACTCAGTCAATAGCTTGACCTCCCAGATAATCTTGGATTTGACTGCTGAAGCTTGCCCAAAGCCCAGTTGCTCTCCAGCCAGTTGATTCAGCTGGAATGGAAGTCATGAAGCTGGGGCTACAGATTTGGCTCTCCTGAGGACTAATTAGTTTCACACAGAGAAAAAATTCTTCCAAACTTCCCTCATAATCCCAGCCATCTATTTTGGAAGTGCACTCACTGAGGAAGGAAGGACATTCTAACTCACTCTCTCCAAATCTCCAGATTCCCTCTTCTTCTCAACAAAGTTTCTTGCAAGAGATGTTTAGACTCATTAGCTCAGCCTCCTTTTTTCAGTTACTCCTTCAATGTCTGGATTCCTTCCTCCTCCCAACAATCCATTGAAATAACTCCTGCTGAAACCACCAACAATCTGCTAACTGCTCTGAGTGAGGACCATTCAGAGCCAATCCATTTCTCCAGGGAGGAGAAACAGTGGCAAACATAGTCTCACTCCTGGAAGACAAACGAGCCCTAGTGGATGCTCTGCTGCCAGATCCTTCTCCAGCTGCTGGCATGGTTGGGGGCTGAAGGCTTTCAGCTGGATTGCTCTTTGGGAATCTGCATCAGCTGAAAGCAGCTGTCTGACCCAAAGTCTTTACCTTTCTGGGGACAGCCAGCATGCAATGACTGGTTGGTGGGGGGTTGAGTATAAAGTGTCAGCCCTCTTGCCTTAAATTAAGACAACCCTAAGGGGCCATCCTTCTCCCAAGCTCCCTGTGGGATTGACTGAAGCCTTTGTTACAAATGCCGTGACGTGACACCATCTCTTGATGAGAACTACATTGGACCCTCCACCATAGAAGGGACAGAGATTGATTCTGACAGACATATAAACATATTTTGTGGGGTCTGGGTTTGCCCTTTCTTCCCACAGGACCTCAGCCAGCAACGCTGTCTGAGCATCTGATCCAATGACGTGGGTCCTACATAACATCATACTGGACCAAAGAACCCACTTTATTTTATTTTATTTTATTTTTAATAAATTTATTTATTCATTTATTTAATTTTTGGCTGCATTGGGTCTTCACTGCTGCATGCGGGTTTTCTCTAGTTGCGGCGAGCCAGGGCTATTCTTCATTGCGGTGTGCAGGCTTCTCATTGCAGTGGCTTCTCTTGTTGTGGAGCACGGGCTCTAGGCACACGGGCTCAGTAGTTGTGGCACATGGGCTCAGTAGTTGTGGCACACGGGTTCAGTAGTTGTGGCACATGGGCTTAGTTGCTCCACCGCATGTGGGATCTTCCCGGACCAGGGCTCGAACCCGTGTCCCCTGCATTGGCAGGCAGATTCTTAACCACTGTGCCACCAGGGTAGCCCAGAACCCACTTTAGAGCAAAGAGATGTTGCAGTGGTCACATGACCATGGGCTCTACTGGTCCCACTCAGAAGCTGCTGGCCTGATAGAGCAATAGGATGGATTTCGAAGGTGCAATTAAGGCACTGTCTTGAAGATGATACCCTGAAAGGGTGCTGCCTTCCCTCCCCACCCCACCTCCCAGGATTCAGCATATACTCTAAATCGGTCACCATTACATGGTGTTGGCCCACAGAAGGTAGAACACAAGTATCCATAACCAATGGGGGGTAAGTAGGAGTGGTCCCATCCACCATCATGCCCGGCGACTTGCTCTTCGTCTTCAAAACTCTAGTTCCTATGGATTTAAAGGTCCTAGTTCCCAGGGTAGAAACATTTGCACCAAGGGACAAAGCAAGGGTCCCATTAAAATGCAAGCTACTGGGCTGCACCCAGTCATTTCAGTCTTCTAGTGCCAAGAAACAAGAAAGTAATACAGCAAGTTGTCCACCCTGGCAGGAGTGATGGATTCTGTTACTCAGAGGAGGTGAAGCTCCTGTTACACAGTGGGGAGAGGGAAGATTATGTTTGGTACCCAGATGAACCACCTGAGCCTCTCTTGGTACTCCCCTGCCCAGTTTTGATACTGAATGGATAAACGTAGCAGCCATAGCCTGAGAAGGGCAGATTGACCAATGTTCAGGCTTCTCAGTGTTGAGGTTCTTGGTCATCCCACCAAGTAAACCACCTGAAGCAGCAGAAGTAACAGCTGAGGGAGAGAGAAATCTCGAATGGGCAGATCATTTGCAGCTTTGAGATGAGCTACAGTGATGGGTCCCATAGTTCATCCCACTATCCATTTTCTTATAATCCTGGGAGAGTTGGTCCCAGAATGTCTTGTATGAAAAAAACTGGATCCAAGCAGTGTCAAGGGTAAACAGCAGTGCACATTTTAGCGCACCTCGCAGACCCTCCACCTCAAGATTCTGGTAACCTTTCTTCCAGTTGCTGCGAGTGTTGACAGCAGAATACTTTCAGATGAGTTGTCCTCCAGAAATTGCCCTCTATTAGGTAAAGCCACCTCACACAAGACCATGCCTTCTTCTCACTGGCAGCTCATGTCCAGTGACTGGACAGTTCTGGGAGGGTATAAAGAACCACCCCCTTTGCCTCAAGGCAAGATGACCCTGGAGGACCACCTCAGTTTCTGAGCTCCCCACGAAACAGGATGAGGTCTTTGTGACTGTATTACAATCCAACTTCTCCCTCTGACCAACCCTGCTTTTGTCAATCCCCATGAGAACTGATATTGGCGACACTCCCCAATGAACTTTCTACAGACCAGTCTCCAACTCAGAGTCTGTCTGCTGGGAAACCTAAGACAGAAGCTTGAATATAGGAAGAAGGTATCACACTGGGTTTAAGGAGAGTATGGATTTCGAAGTTCCACAGAACTAGTTCCAATCCCAGCTTTCCATGTACTACTACCTGTGAACTTGTAAGCAAAGGCTTACATTCTCTAAGCTTCTGTTTCTGCATCTGTAAAGTGATAATAATAATATGGCCCTCAAATGGCTATGGTTGATGTGTAAATTAGATATGATGAAGTTCTTAGCCTGGTGTTTCACATAATAAGCACTCAAATGAAAGCAAATATACTTAAGTGTGTCTTCTGCTGGGTTCCTCCTGAAGCAGACCCTGAGCCTAGTATTTGAATGCAGGTAGTTTACTGGGGAGGTGATCCACAGGAAACACTCACAGGGGGAAAAGGACGTGAGATGGAGAAAGGAAGGAAGTCGATCCTGGGTATGTTAATGAGAAAGTTAACGATGTGGGCAATTAGGACTCAGTCTCGCCAGGGACCTCTGAAAGATTGGGTAGAACTTGCTCTCCTCAAGATGGCTAAGGAAATTGGGGTATTTGCCCCCAAATCCCATCCATCGTCTGTTGAATGCTTTTCCCCAGAGGATTACTTCCTTGATCATTTTAGTTCTGCCTCACCTGCTCTGGGGCAAACACAATCCAGCAATGAGAGAAAACTCTTAGGCAGAGACTGAGAGATGCCTTCAGGTAGGAGCAATTTGTTGTCTGGGAATGGCAGCGCTGTGGGGATGCGGCCAGGGCAATGATAACATTTGCTGCTGGCTGTGTTTGCACATATTATACACTAACAGCAATCTCCTTGCACATTTTCACCTTATTCGTACACTTCTATTTTCTCTTGATCCTCTCACTGTTTTGTGTTTTGGAGAGTATAGTGGATTGTATGGTGTCCCCCCAAAAGATGTGTCCACATCGTAACCTCTGGGACCCGTGAATGTGAATTTATGTGGAGAAAGGGTCTTTGCAGATGTAAGTAAGATAAGGATCTTGAGATATGGATCATCTGGGTGGGCCCTAAATTCAATGATACATGTCCTTATAAGAGAGGCAGAGAGTTTTGAGACAGAGGAGGAAGAGGCAGTGTGACCATGGGGTCAGAGACTGGAGTGATGCTGCCACAGCCAAGGGACACCTGGAGCCACCAGAAGATGGAAGAGGCAGGGAAGGATTTTCCCCCTAAAGACTAGAGGGGTCACAGCCCTGCCGACACCTTAGTTTTGGACCTCTGGCCTCCAGAACTCTGCAAAGAATCAAGTTCCGATGTTTTAAGCCTCCCAGCTTATAGTAATTTGTCGTAGCAGGAAATGAAAACAGGGCGTGTTCCATAAATTTGTTTCTGGATGTTTTTGGCATTCTTCAGAGAGTGTCAGCAATCACGGTCTTAACTTAGCTTTTCGTTAAAGAAGAAAGAGGCTTGAACGCAGACCAGTTCTCCAGCCCAAACCAGCCTCTCACTTGGAGGACCTATGCTGACTGCATTTCCCAGATTGGCAGATGCGCTCCAGGCCTTGGGAACCAGGAGGTTCTCACCTCTGGTCCCTTCTGGTTCCCTGGCTCCAGGCTACAAGCATAACACTTCTCTGAGGTTCTCTGGCTGTTTCAGAGAAGCCACAGGGCATGAGATCTCTTCTGTGCTCTCTTAGGCAGTCTGAAAAAAATGAAAGCTAAATTAAATTAAAGCTAATTGAGGAAGCTGATTACTCTATTAGAAGCACTTCAAAAGGTGTTCTGCAAGTTGATGCCCAAGTTGGATATTTATTCCACAAACATTTATCAGTTTTTCTGGTGTACCAGGAATTTTTCTGGATGCTAACAGAGATAGGAATCCTTAGGGAAAAGCAATGATGGTTTTATAAATTGCACATTTATTGAAGTCCATATTCCCACTCCAGACAAGGTCTGTGCATGTGGTGTGTCAGCGTGGCAAAGATCCGTTTTTGACTATGTTCAGAGTTCTGGTCCTCTGACCTGTTAGCTGGGGATTGATGTTCCTCCTGTGATCCATTTTGTTCTGAATGTGCTGTCTTGGCATGATGTAGTGGGGGAGAACTGTCCCTAGGGGACACTGGATGCAGAGGCTACAATGCCCCCCAAAGCTCCTTTCACATTCTAGAGAACAACATCTACAGGTTTGAAACAGGAAAATATGATCTGGGACTTCCCCTGTGGAGCAGTGGTTGAAAAACCGCCTGTCAATGCAGGGGACACGGGTTCGAGCCCTGGGCCGGGAAGATCCCACATGCCGCGGACAAACTAAGCCCGTGGGCCACAACTACTGAACCTGTGCTCTGGAGCCCATGAGCCACAACTACTGAGCCCATGCGCCTAGAGCCTATGCTGTGCAACAAGAGAAGCCCCCGCAATGAGAAGCCCGTGCACCGCAACGCAAAGTGGCCCCCGCTCACCGCAACTAGAAAAAGCCTGCGGGCAGGAACGAAGACCCAACACAGCCAAAAATAAATAAAATTTTAAATAATAATAATAAAGAAAAGAAAATATGATCCTTCCCACCCATCCTTCCTGGACCATTTAGTCTACCTCCTCCAAAATGCTTCCCAGACTTTTCTGGCCCAAGTAATCCATCCACCTATGATACTCTGGGCTGGTCAACCCATGCCAACCCAAATGTCTATATTGTTACTTACCACCTTGTTAAGTGTTATCTCCTTGGGAAGCAGGGACAGGATCCTAACATTGTCCTAGCCCAGGAAATCTAATAGATATTCAATAATTTGTTTGAATGAGTATTGAATGAAATTCATTAGACAATTGGAGAAAAATGAATGAATCTTGACACTTTTGCTCAAAGCCTCCTGCTGACTTCCTATCACGCTCAAAGGCCAAAGCCAAAGTCATTACAGTAGCCCAAAGGCCCCCTGTGACCCAGCCATCTGCCACCTGTAGGACCTCATCTCCTATCAGTCTTCCCCTTGCTCATATCTCTGGTCTTCTGTTTCCTTGAATACACCAAGCATACTCTTTCTTCAAGCCCTAATATGGCTTCCCAGATTTAGCAAATAAGATACAGCATGCTTAGCTCAAGTTTAATTTTAGAATTTTGTTTTAGTATATAAGTATGTCCCATGCAATATTGGGGATACACTTATACTAAAAATATTTTTTTTATCTGAGGTTCCGCTTGAACTGGGCATCCTGTATTTTATCTGGCTACCCTGTGTGGTGATTCCTCTTCACAGACCACGCTTTCCCAGGGCATCTACATGGCTCAGTCCCTCACTTCCCTCAGATATCACCCCATTAGAGAGGCCCACTCTTCGCACTCTGTCTAAAAGGGCACATCACCATCAACTCCATCCCTCTCGATCCCCATTCCCAGCCTAATCCTTCTTCTTAGTACTTATGACAACCTGACGGAGAGTATTTTTATAGGCTATTGTCCATCTTCCCCACCTTGCACATCCACCCCATATGAGTGGGAACTCGTTTCATTTACTGACATTTTTCTCATTCCAGGGACAGAGTCTGGCGCAGGATAGGCCCTTAGTAACTACTTGTTAAATAAATAAATTTTAATAGCTTATAATTTGCTTTAAATTGTTGATTTCTATAGAGATGATTTGCAGGTAAGAATTTAAGTTTTAAATTTTAATATTGTTCTCCTTCAAGAATAATACTCCCTCTCGCCTCCCCTTCACCCATCATGACAGACCCTCTCAATATGAAAATATCTCAAGCAAGAAGGGGATTTACCTTGATTCTTGGGCTTCTTCACTTGAATCTTTTCCCTTCTTTGTTCCATGCTGAATGCCAACTTAGAAACATGGAAGTTTTTTTTTTAAAATATAGTTGATATATAATATTATGTTACTTTCAGGTGTACTACGTAGTGATTCAACATTTGTATATGTTATGGAATGATCACCACAGTAAGTCTAGTAGCCATCTGTCCCCATACAAAGTTATTACAACATTTTTGACAGTATTCCTTATGCTGTGTATTTCATCCCTGTGGCTTATTTATTTTATAACTGGAGGTTTGTACCCCTTAATCCCTTTTAATATTTTGCCCACCCCATACCCCTCCTCTCTGGCAACCACCCATTTGTTCTCTGTATCTATGAGTCTCTTTTCATTTTGTTTTGTTTTGTTTTTTAGATACTGCATATGAGTGAGATCATACTATATTTGTCTTTCTCTATCTGACAGTCAAGTCCCACTGATACTTGAATTAGAGGACTTGTTTGACCTTGAGTTTCCTTGAGATGTCCTGTGGACCAATTTATCTGTAATTGACAATCTGGGGAAGACAAAAACGAACACTAGTAATTAAGGGGATGACCCATGTTATTTCATCCCATGTTCCACTTTTCTATTTGTCCCTTGCCTGGGGATAGGGAGAGAATTGTCTTTTGTTTTATTATAGAGTTCAGGTAGAATGAAAATTGTAGCTGTTATACCAGCTGCTGGCTAAGGCCTACTGTTCTAATTCCTATTTGTCTAGCACTTGAAGGATGAGGCATTGTTTGGAAACATCTAATAGGCAGGTACCCTTGGTTCTGCAAAGTTGACAACAAGGAACGAGAATCTCAGTTCTTCTTTCTCGTACCCAACAGGATAGCTTTTACCTTCTGAATCTTTACCCAAAGCAGATATTCGAGCCAGGATCACACTGGTGGTCAGTTGACTAAATGGGGCTCAGAAGAGCCCAAAACTCCAAAGCTCTCCAACAGTCCAATAGTGAAGAGTCTCTGTGACTTTCTTCTGCCCCTACCACCACTACATTAGGCAGGGTTCCATCATCATGTACCTGACTCCCTGCCAACTGACACTTGACTCCAGGCTCTGCCTCAGGAATCTGGAGGTCCCTGCCAGACACTAATCTTCACGATTTCTTTCACTTGTTCAGAAATTGTAGTGATAATGTAGCGTTGGCCCCATCAAGGGTCTTCTGCCTGGCTTTCAAAACCTTCCATCATCTACTTTTTCCCCACCAGATCAGCCTCCATCCACCCATCTCTCTAATCTCTACCTTCCTTCCTGGTCTACATCCCCCTCCAGGCATTCTCTTAGATGCTCCTTTTGCCATGTCTATACCCTGAAGCTCGCCTCACCTTCAAGATCCTCTTAAGCCTTTATTGATCTTTCCTTAAAGGCCCCCAAATTCCAAATTTATCATTTCATTATATACTTACTGCATTTTAAATTTTCTGTTGTCTTTTTTTCCCAAGTAAATTGTAAGTGCCTTGAGATCTTGAACATTTGTATGGAAAATGAAAACTATACCTGATGATTTATTTGTAAATGGCCCCAGTGGCATAACACTTAACACTAACTCCTAAGTTCATAGCTATACCTTTGGTTCTCTCTTATAAGCAACTAGAAGAAGAGGGGTCTTTGTTGGTTCAGCGACTTCCTGACACTGGACTTTAGACAAGTTTATTTGACCAAAGTTGGGAAATCTGTACTATCTTGACACAGGCTCAGTAAGGGCTGGTTTGTAGCCTCTTCTTGAGGAGTCAAAAATAAACATGTATGTGCTTAACACTGATTATACATTATCTTTAATCCTTACTACAAACTTATGCAAAAGGATTGTTATCCTCATGTTAAGAGTTTAGAAGAGCTTAGTCAGGTAAGAAATGTGCCCAAGTTCATGTAGTTAGTCAGGATTTGAATTACAGGCTGGGCTAACTTTCAAAGCATCTCCAATTCATTTTGTAGGTATTAGAGATCGTAAGCACCAACACCATTATTATAGACATGGGTGAACAAAAGGGCGTGGGCTCAGAGGAGCTGACTGTCAAATGTTCAAACAAACTGGCAGCATCATACACCTAGGAATTAGTCAATACATTATTTCTTTACATTCCCATGAATATTGGAAAAAACTCAAATCACACAGTTTTCAGAGAACACCACATTCACTCAAAATTTTGGCTTGCTGAACCTAAGAGTGCTCAGGAGATATTCAACATCTAAATATGATTGATTGTCTTCTCTGGGGGGGAGGGGGGAGGGAGTAATGTTTTACTTTTCCTCTAGTTTGTTAGAGCCTTTTTTTTTTTTAAAGATCTTCCTTTAGAAGTCTAAATGCTTAATCAAAATAAGTCCTGGGACCCCGCAGAGCTTCATCTTACACAGTTGCATTTAAAAAATGCATGGCTCAATAGGCAAAAAAATCACTTAATGGAAATTTCATTCTTTACTTGCATCTCTTATAGAATATCAAAAGAGATCAAATTCACATATCCAAATCCTATTTCCTCTTACACCTATTTCTCTGAAGCTGTTTTGAAGCCTCTCATTTACCAAAAGCAGAGTTGCAACATTCCTAAGTGTGGGAAATTAAAAATAGCCACAACTTTTTAAAAAAATATTTTATTTGGCTGCGCTGGGTCTTAGTTGTGGCATGAAGGATCTTTTATGCCGCATGTGGGATCTTTAGTTGCAGCATGCAAACTCTTAGTTGTGGCATGTGGGATCTAGTTCCCTGACCAGGGATTGAACCCGGGCGCCCTGCATTGGGAGCATGGAGTATTAACCACTGGACCACCAGGGAAGTCCTGGCCACAACGTTTTATGCCTCTCTATATCTGTATCTGTTGCAATGTGATTTTGTAGCTCCTCTTGTTGAGGTAGAAGTGACTGTGTGCCGATTCCGAGTTTAGACTTCAAAAATTACCTTGTCCATTCCCTCTCTCTCTCTCTCTCTCTCTCTCTCTCTCTCTCTCTCAGCCCTGACATGACTATGTGAACAAGCACAGGCTAGACTTCTGGAAGATGACTGGAGGAGAGCCCTGTTGTTCCATCTGAGAACATCCTAGACAAATATACAGCCAACCAACCACCAAACATGTGACAGTATAGTCAATATCAGCAAAGCCAGCCAGCAGCCAGCCCACCAACCCATCACCTATGCACGAGCAAGCTCAGCCAAGACCAGAAGAGCCACCCAACGAACACTCAAATTCATGAGCTAATTAATGTTTACTGCTTTAAGCCACTACCTTTTGGAGTGGTTTGTTACACAGCAATAGCTAACTGATGCATTAGTGAAAGAGGGAAATCAAAGCTGGAAGCAGAAGGGAAATAGAAAATACTCATAAATAAATTTTGTTTCCTTCTGGCAGAAGGAAACAAAATTTGTGAGAGTTTCTAACAGTCAGCGATACTGGCTTCAGTGTTATCATTTTCTTCTTCTTTTGGTCCAATCTACCAAAATAACTCTGGTCAAAAACAAAGTATCCGTGGACTTCCTATTACAAATGTAAAAATCTTCTCTAGCCTCCACTTGATCATAACCATTTCATCTGCAATTTTCCTTATAATCCAAAGCAAAAGTCTCTTTCTATCACACACATGGCTTCTGGTCAGAGTCCACTGCTTGAGGGTTTTGCTGAGAGTAGTGCCTACATATCAAAGAAGCATTTATCATAATCTGTGAAAGGTTTATGTGTGAGCAACAGCAATGTATAAGTCATTGGTTCCTGGCAGAGCTGTAATAAAATCTACATATTGGCTGCATCTACTTAGGAAATATTCCCCTTCTAAGGATATTTGTTTGCTTTCAGACATTTTGGACATAAATTGTTTTGAAGTTAGGGCACATACCTCTGAGATATTGCCAAAGAACTGCTTCCATCACATCCAAATTCTATCCCCATGAGATATTCTATAGCTGTTTTTTTTTTTTTAAAAAGCAGAGCTATAACATACTAATGATGATAAGGCATTTCCTCAAGATTTAACAAACACATTCCAAGATAAATTGGATTAGACAATAGTATGTAATGTCACCATCTGGTGAGTTCCCCAAAATGTTACAACTATCTCCATGCCAATAATCAACAATTTATTAGTGCCTTAAAGCAAGAAAAGATGATTTTTTAACAAGACATATGGGAATTGTTTTGTAATATTTGATAATCTATTAAAGAACAGTGTATCGGAGTGTCTTTGGGAGTTCTTTGCTTACAACACAGAAATCAGCTGTAACTAAATTAAGCAAAAAGGAACTTGTTGAGAAGAATATGGGATGACTCTCACAATCAAAAGTAAAGCTAAAACAAACAAACAGAAAAACCCCACAGACACCTGAAAGGACAGGGAACAGAGTAGGCTCCCGGTACGAGGTGTCAGGCACTATTTAATGAGTCACCTGTTCAAATTGCCATTGTCATGATGAACAACCTCTGGCTGTTTTCGTCTTTTGGTGCCATTTCCTTTATGATTTCATTTCCAGGAAAAGAGTATCTACTTGGCCTAACTTGTGTCACCTACTCAATTTTGCCCAAGGGAGGGCTAGGCCACGTCAATTGACAGTCCCATCAGGACTGCATCCAATGGGACAGAGTATGCGTAGAAGGAAAGGAGGTCGGTCCCCAAAGCAACATCAGGGTTTCCATAATCTGAAGAATAAAAAATGGGTGCTGAGAGATCAAACAACAGACGTCCACACAGACGTCCATGCTTAAAACACTTTGGGAAGCTGAATAAAACCTAAAGATCCCTCCCCATTGCTCTGTCCTCTTCAGCTCTACGTAGAGGCTTACAAATACTGTTAAAAACACTCCATAGACAAGGCCTGGGGTGAAGGTGGGAGATATAATATTTTAAGGGCAATTTGAAAGGAGAGAGGGTATTAGCTTTCAGCTTAATTGGGCATAAAAAAGATCTTGCTTTAGTCACTAAGGCAAAGTGAAAAAGGGAGTAGAGAATATGGGGAAGCAAAAACACACATAAACAATGAAAAGTGAAAGAGATTAGAAAAAAGAAGCAGACTCATAGATATAAAGAACAAACTAGTAGCTACCAGTGGGGAGAGGCAAGTGGGGTTACCATTGGGGTAGGGCATTAAGAGATACAAACTATAAGGTATAAAATAAGCTACAAGGATATATTGTACAACACAGGGAAGATAGCCAATATTTTGCAATAACTATAAATGGAGTATAACCTTTAAAACCTGTGAATCACTATATTGTACACCTGTAACTTATATAATATTGTACAGCAACTATACTTAAATTTAAAAATAATTTAATTTTTAAAAAGTGGAGGGGAAGGAAATAAATCCGTTATGAGGGGAAAAAATGCCATGATAGTTACTCCTTCCCTATGAGACCATATAGACTAAGCAGACCCAGAGTGGGTGCTTGCCTGCGGTAACATCGCTGTATTCTGCTGCTTAAATGTGACTTCAAAGATACCTAGAACAACTACGAGTTTTGTATTTTCTAAACTGATTCTCCTAGAACTATCTCTGTCCTCTCTTCTTTGTACCTAAACTGACTTTTTCCTCTTATAATTAATTTAACTTAATCTTGTACTATTATTAGTGATGGTAGAGAATAATATGGTACTACCCTTCCTATAAACATCTTCTCATATGCTTACCATTCTTAAACCAATCCCAACCCTGCCGTGAAACAAGACGAACGATCAAACGACATTCTCCCATCAGTCCTATGTACTCAGCCCTAAACAAGCTTTTCTGAAAGAAGAGGTGCCGCCTTCACTGGGTTCTCAGAAGAGGCGGAGGCCTATCTGTCCTCCATTCAGAGTGGAAATTATTGCTTTTTTAATATTTATTTATTTGGTTGCACCGGCTCCTTAGTTGTGGCATGTGAACTCTTAGTTGCAGCATGCACATGGGCTCTAGTTCCCTGACCAGGGATCAGACCCAGGTCCCCTGCATTGGCAGCGTGGAGTCTTATCCACTGCACCACAAGGGAAGCCCCGGAAATGATTTTTTAAAAAGGAAGAATCATACTGAACTGATGGAATTTGATCCCCATCCTTCCTTTTAGATATATGCATGAGAATATCCTCTCACACGAATGCAATGGCAGAGCTTCTCTAGAGCACATCTCAGCCTGAGATATGTTAGCATCTCAGCATCCTAGTTTGGTGGAGAAAGGACAGAAGCCATAATAAGAAGGAGCCGGGGCGAGGGCAGCAGGCAGCCCCCAACCAAATCAGCCAATCATGAAACATAATAATAATATCAGGTAGTATCCACATGTGCTGGACCTCAGGTCAAGTGATTTACATGCATGGTTTCATTTAATTCTCTTATCCACCCTGGCTTTCAGGTTATTTTTCTCACCTACAGATGAAGAAACTAGGGCTCAGAGGGTGAAGAAATAAATTCAAGATTACACTTTGTAGGAAGTATCAGAGCCAGAATTCAGACCAGATAATCTGGCTCCAGGACACAGATTAGAAATGGCTGTCCCCACAGGGTGATACCCAAGGTTGGAGGTGGAGATGGAGTGCCCACTGTGGCGCGCAGCTGCCTGAGGGTTCTGGGGGAAGCAGGTGAAAGGCCAGCACCACAAGAGGCGTATTTCTGGACTGGGCAGGCTATGGGAAATCCTGCAGGGAGGAGGGTCAAATGGCTGGGGGCCTGGTGTTAAGTCTCAGCAAAAATCCATATGCCAGGGTCCATGTCTGACTGCCTCAGGCAAGTCCAGGTTGAAGACCAGAGACTTGTTACCTGATGGGTGTTGTTCAAGCCAAGCTCACAAGCCAATGAGAGACGAGCCTGGCAACATATCCAGTTGCAAACCATTAGGGCCATGCTCAGTATCTGGCCCCGAGCCTAGATAAACAGTCACCTAAGAGACCAGAGCCAGAACCAGAACCTATGTACTCCCTCCAGCCCTGCTCACAGCCGGTACCGTGTGTGCCCAGTCACTGTATCCAGCCAGGTCCCGATCCATTCCCTGCTGACCAGAACCCTAAAAACCTGCTCAGCCCCTTCCTGTCCTCTTTTCTCTCCAGTGAGCTGAACCCTGTTCCTTAACCCAGCATCTATTTTTCAGTAACACTGTTTCATTCCAAATACATGCCCCCAGATTCAACATACTACTGACCATTGATGCTGGTTACCACGACTACTCAGAGATCTTATTACTGTACTCTCGGTCCCCAAACGGGGCCAGTTGGCTGCTGATGCCCGGCGTGATTAAACCCAGTCTTTCTGGTAATTAAGATGGCTGGCTACATTCTTGGGCAGGAGCTCCCAAATGATCACTCCCAATTGTATCAGTCCCTGCAGCTCTAGCCCAGTCTGAGTCTGCTTACTCCCCTTCCCTACCAGCCTATGGATGGGGTCCCCACATACTTGGGAACCCGGCTGGAACACGTCATCATAGCACAGGTTGCAAAACAGAAGCCTGGTTTGATGCCCTCTCCTGCAGCACAGGTCACCAGGATAAGGGCCATGGTGAGCTAGCTGGCTCCACAGAAGCAGGGCTGGGAGTCACGGGGCCTCACGTGACCTCACTCCCTCTTGCATGCCCTCCCACTTCTCGGCATCTGTACTGGATGTTCTCTTATTGGGGACCTGCCTTCTCTTACCCTTGCCCAGAAGTCCCCTAGATACCCACTGGCTTTTCGCATTTTGAAACTGCATTTCTTCAATGAGTATTGTTTCTGGAAAAACAGTTACGAAAGCCCTTTCTGTGGCTGTCCCCTTAGACAGGGTCTCCACGCAGGTGGGGCCCTGGTACTTCAGGCACGGGGCTATTGAAGCTGATGGCTTCACTCATGTCAGGCAACATTGAACCACTCCAGGCAAACCTCACAAAGAATAACGTCAGCTTGGCTGTTGCTTATCAGAAGCTCAGACGAAGGAAGTAGTTTTTCCAAAGGTCTGTAACTCTTTCCCTTGAGCCAGAACTGTTAACCTCAGAAATGAGAGTGGGTTTCAGGAGTCTGTAACAGGAATAACTGTATTTATATAAAATGTTTTGAATGTGCATTTTCCTGAAAATAGGGTCCACAGCTTTGATCAGATTCTACCCCTCACCTATCCTTCCTACGTCCTATCAATATTGTTCCTGGACTACACCTGCACCTGCATTCCTTCTCCATCACCCTAGTCCAAGCTATCAGAACTGCTGCAATAGGGACTTCCCTGGTGGTCCATTGGTTAAGACTCTGTGCTTCCACTGCAGGGGGCATGGATTTGATCCCTGATCGGGGATCACGCCTGCCACGTGGCATGGTCAAAAAGACAAACAAACTGCTGCAATAACTTCCCAGTGGCCTCCTGACCTATGGTCTTGCCCACGCTCAACCATCAGACTCAAACTAGGGCCAGAATGATGTTTTAAAAGGCAGAGTTGATGGGAGCAGCCTGTTAACTTAGAGGGTTCTATCCTTCCACTCCCAGTCATCCACTAAAATATTTTGCTTTTGCTGCTTTATTTCCTCCCCTTTGCTCCACCCTCTATGGGTGTTCTGCTTCTGCCAGCCCAATTCCCGTGATTATTGTGATCCTGAAAAAGGATGACTATTTGGAGAGATGGTACATAGAGAGTAGGAGAGAAAGGTGAGGTCATGGTAAAGCCATGGCCCTGTAGGCTGAAAGCTGGGAAGGAGTAAGGGTGAAAGAGGAAAAAGGGGGAATGAAGAGGTGAGGGGTTCCAGAGCTGCTCTGGAACTGTGGAGGATAGGCATGGTGGTTTTAAGAAGGGCTGCTGTGTGTTATAAATTACACGGTGTATTAGTCATTGTGGTGGGTTGAACAATGTCCCCCCAAAATGCATGTCAACCCAGAAGCTCAGAATATGACCTCATTAGGAAATAGGGTCTTGGAAGATGTGATTAGTTAGGATGGGGTCATGCTGGATTAGTGTGGGCTCTAAGCACTGGCATCCTTATAAGAAGGCCATCTGAAGACACAGAAAGATGCAGATACACACAGGGAAAGAGGCCATGTGACGATGGAGGCAGAATTTGGAGTGACGAACTACAAGCCAAGGAGCACCAAGGATTACCAACAGCTACCAGAAGCTGGGAAGAGGCAAGAGAGAATTTGTCCCTAGACCCTTCAGAGGAAGCCTGGCCCAGCTGACACCTTGATTGCATACTTCTAGCCTCCAGAGCTGAGAGTATAAATTCCTGCTGCCCCTGGGTTTGTGGTACTTTGTTACAGCAGCCCTAGAAAGCTAATACACAGTCGTATTACACTGTGGCAAGAAACAAACCCTGAAGCCTCAGGGCCTTAAAAGGGGGTGATTTCTCACTCACCCAAAGTCTGAGGTAGGTCCCCAGCCCTCTTCCATCTTCCATTCCAGAAAGATGACCTCCAAGATCATTGTTGCTGGTAAAGTGAGGACTGAAAGATCACACAAAATGTTTTTGAAAACCAGACCTGAAAATGACTTCCATCATTACTGCCAAACCCAGTCTCATGGTCCCAACCAAGCTGCAAGGCAGGCTGGAAAATGGAGGAGAGCATATAGATACCCACTGACCTCTAACGCTCTGCCAAAGATCCCCCTTAAAGGCACAAGGAATGACTAGAAGGACCTTTGGTTGCATTTCATTGACAGTGTTTTGCATCTAAATGAGGTGCTGTGGCAAGACTGAGCCCTAGGGTGCGCAGAAGGGACTGGTTAGGTTATATAATCACATCATTCCCAGATTAGAGCCCTTTATTTTCTTTCTTTTTTTCTCTTAGGGGAAAGAGAGAAATCATTATGCTCTCCAAGATCTAGCCTATGTCATCTGGACCCTGCCGACCTCTTTGGTCTTAGATGTGACACTTTCTCCCCCAGTCTCTCTTCCCCATCCCATAGATCTTCTTCAGTTTCCTCCAGGGCACACACAGTACTCCATCCCCATACCTTCCTCCTCCTACAACTGCTTTCAGACCTCAGTTCACACACACCACTTGCTAAGTAAAGTCTTAACCTTAATACCACTCCTTCCCAGTCTAAATTGTATCCTTCAGTTATTCTCACATAGTTTCTTATACTTTCCCTTCTTATTACTTATCGTAGTTTGTCATTCTATGTGCATGTGATTATTTAATCAATCTCTCTTTTTTGCTTCCATTTCTCAGTAATATTTTATTTATTAAAAATGAATGAATGAATGGGTAAATTCTGAAAAAGACTTTGGATTCCCCCCAAAGTTAATTGCTTTAAAGTATTCTAAAAGATGTATTCATTATGATGCTTTTGGCTGCAAGTAAAAGAAATAACAATTCAAAATTCCCAAGACAATATGGGCTATTTACTATCTTATATAATGAGGGTTTCTTAGATAGGGGACTTCCTGGGTTGGTTAATTCAGCAGCTCAGTGACATCATCAAAGACCCAGGTTCTTTCCATATTTTGTCTCTTCCACCCTCAGCATGTAGCTTATTTCCTCCCATAGTCACAAGGTGGCTGCTGTAGTTCTGGGAAACAAGTAGAAGAAGTGATCTCCTCTTTCAGTATGAACCTCTTTTATCATCAAGACAACCTTTTTCAGATGCTTCTCTGCCAACTGACTTCTCTACAGATCATTTCTACTTCTAAACCAAGCACTGGCAAAGAGAATAAAATGATTATTACTGGTCAAGATTAATGAGGATTTACTCCTAAAACAGGTATCAGATAGATGGATGGGTGTCTGACCAAAATCCAGATTCTGCTAGCAAGAAAGAGGGATGGCATTAACAGATAAACAACCATATCTGCTACACATTGGTTGGCAACTTTACAGATGTATTGCCAAATACTGATCTGAATATAGAATGTATTATATGAATACTTATCTTGATATATTAATAGGTGTCAGATAAAAATGCTATGTTGAGCTAATTGTATTGCTGTGGTACGGTACAGGGTATATTTTCACATGAATGAGTCAGGAGGCATCAAATGTTACAAAGATATGTGTGCTGGAACACATGAAAACCTTTTCTCACGAGTAAATCAGAGTACATGTCCAGGACAACGGAGACATAGGTCTAAAGAGACACCAAGTGGATTATTTCATATCTATGGTGCTGGGCTGCACCCCACAGGCCTGCAAGCTCTACTTGCCCAGCCTCAAGCCCGAACAAAGAGCCAGAGTCAGCGACACTTTCATGGATAAGGAGGATCTTACACATCGGAAGCAAGGTCTCGGAGTGACACTCCACCTGCGTGCAGCAAATGGTGGGCAGGACATGGCAGTAGTCTTTGCTGGGGAGTGGGAGAAGGGGGAGAGGGAAGGTACCGGTTATAGAGAGAACTGATGCCAGGGAAACCAACAGAGAGGCACGCCCCTTTGATAAACTATCCTGGTGGAGATAGTTCTGATCTAAAGATTAGAACAATCACTAGCTGAGGTCAAGGGCAAGTATGTTGGCATTCACTGATTAGGCTCTATGAGTAAGAGGGAAGTTCAGTCAGGTGAGTAGAGAGTAGAGTGTAGGTGAAGCAGGGGCTGGTTGAGCAGGGGATGTACATTGAGCAACAGAGCGGCTATCTGGGTGGCCTGATCATACATATGGGTATAACTTACGCACTAAAACTTCAGCATAGGGGCTCTGGGAGTGTCCCATGCCTCAGTAGCAACAAACATACACATTAACCAGATCTTGGTTTCTACAATAAATGCTGTTCCCTAATAAAAGGAATCAGGGCTCCTTCAAGAAATGACTGATTCTAGGGCTGAGGAGAGAAAATATAAGATGAGTCTACAGCATCCTGTAGTTCCAGAAAGCAAAGAAGTAATCAAAAGACAAAAGATGGAGGCATATCAAAGGGACACAGGAAAAGCTCCCAGGAGCTAAACCTGGAGCAACAAAATGACTAGTGTGGTATTGCATTATGATCCAAAATGTAAAATAAACATACATAAGTTCATCTTGATATAAATAAATAAATGAATTAAATAAATACCTGGGGAAGAAGAGATAAACCTTCCCTTCAGAAGAATCCCATTTAATATAAGGAGACATTCCCACCTCCAGAAGGTGGACTTTGACCTCCTTGAGTGCGAGCTGGACTTAGTGAATTGCACCCTAATAGTACATGGAAAGGGGGAAAATAGTAACTTTTCAGTGGAGAAAAGGCAATATAACCACATAATCAAGGTTAACTTCACTGATGATATTGAAGAACGCAGCCCTGATCTAATGTGATGAGAAGGGCACTTGGCCTATGTGGTCCACATAATCAAGGTTAACTTCACTGATGATATTGAAGAATGCAGCCCTGATCTAATGTGATGAGAAGGGCACTTGGCCTATGTGGTCCTCTTCCTCCAAACCCATAATTCCAATCTAATCATGAGGAAAACATCAAACAAACACAAGAAGAAGTATATTCTACAAAACACCTGACCGGGGCTCCTCAAAACTGTCAAAGTCATGAAAAGTAAGGAAAAACTGAGATCTGTCACAGACCAGAAGAGACTAAGGAAACATGATAACTAAATGCAATGGATACCCTGCACAGGATCCTGGGACAGAAAGAGGAGGTGGCGGGACGCGTGAAATCCAAATAAAGTCCGGAGTTTAGTTAATGATAATGTGCCCGTGTTATTTTCTATGTCTCCACAAATGTAAGATGGACTTTCCACATTATCTCTGCAACTTTTCTGTAAACCTAAAATTATTCCAAAGTTCAAAATTAATTTTTTTAAGTGTAATTAAAGAAACAGGTTGAGAACAATTGCTCTAAAATCTATGCTTGGATTAGGCAACAATATCAAAGAACTGGATTGCCTGGGTTCCTGAAGCAAATGGTGTTGCTACTCTGCCTTCACTCTCTCCGTTACAAAATTTTCTGACGGTCATTACCATCAGAAAACTCATATTAAAGGGTATTGCTGTTGTCTGAATGTTTGTGCCCCTCAAAATTCGTATGTTGATTGCTACTTATTAGAGAAATGCAAATCAAAACTACAATGAGGGGGCTTCCCTGGTGGCGCAGTGGTTGAGAGTCCGCCTGCCGACGCAGGGGACGCGGGTTCGTGCCCCGGTCCGGGAAGATCCCACATGCCGCAGAGCAGCTGGGCCCGTGAGCCATGGCCGCTGAGCCTGTGCGTCCGGAGCCTGTGCTCCGCAACGGGAGAGGCCACAACAGTGAGAGGCCCGTGTACCGCAAAAAAAAAAAAAAACCTACAATGAGGTATCACCTCACACCAGTCAGGGTGGTCAACATCAAAATCTCTACAAATAATAAATGCTGGAGAGAGTGTGGAGAAAAGGAAACCCTCCTACACTGTTGGTGGGAATGTAAATTGGTGCAGCCGCTATGGAGAACAGTATGGAGGTTCCTTAAAAAACTAAAAATAGAACTACTGTATGATCCAGTGATCCCATTTCTGGGCACATATGTGGAGAAAGCTATAATTCAAAAAGATACATTTGCCCCAATGTTCATAGCAGCACTATTTACAATAGCCAAGACATGGAAGCTATGTAACTGTCCATGGATGTGGCACATGTATACATATATATATATAATGGAATATTACTCAGCCATTAAAAAAATCATGAAATAATGTCATTTGCAGCAACATGGATGGACCTAGAAATTAGCATACTAAGTGAAATAAGCCAGACAGAGAAAAACAAATATCACATGATATTCCACATTATATGTGCAATCTGAAAAAAAAAATGATACAAATGAACTATTTACAAAACAGAAATAGACTCACAGACATAGAAAACAAACTTACGGTTACCAAAGGGCAAAGGTGGGGGTGGGGGAGGGATAAATTAGGAGTTTGTGATCAACATATACACACTACTGTATATAAAATAGATAACCAACAAGGACCTACTCTATAGCACAGGGAACAATACTCAATATCTTATAATATACTGGAAAAGAATCTAGAAAAGGACACACACACATATATCTGTGTGTGTGTGTTTATGTATAACTGAATCACTTTGCTGTACACCTGAAACTAACACAACATTGTAAATCAACTATACTTCAACAGAAATTTAAAACAATATTTGTATGTTGAAATCCTAATGACCAAGGTGATAGTATTAGAGGTGATTAAGTCATGAGTGTAGAAACTTCATGAATGGGACTCGTACCCTTATGAAAGAGGACCCACAGAGCTCCCTACCCTCTTCCACCATGTGAAGACACAGCAAGACGTCTGCAGTCTGGAAGACGGCCCTTGCCCAGCCACACTGGCACCCTGATCTCGGACTTCCAGCCTCCAGAACCGTGGGAAATAAATGGCTGCCTAACGAGTAGATCTTGAGATGGATTCCCAGGTGCATTTTTAACAAGAATCTCAAAGATAACCTTGCAGGCCATCTTTGGACTACACTTTAAGAAATGCCGGGCTGTTGATCTATAAGGCTCCTTCCTCACTTTAGAAATCTTGGAAGAGATGTTCAATGCTAAACTGACACAGGCATCAACAGCGTGTGTTAATAGATACAGTTAGACAAAGCTCACACTTACAGATTCCTTCGAGATTCAGTCACTTGTTCCTAGATCGTTTAGGGTAGAAATGCACAAAGTGTAGACTGGAGAGACTAAAGAGTGTTCTCCAGTGGCCCTTTATTGCTTAAAAAGTGATAATGGATCTCTATGTCTGGGCTTTGGTTTTTTCTTTAATAATAACCAGTCTTTTCTCAAGGTTTCATAAGGATGGGGCATGGTTATCTTCCTTAAATCTAAAATGGTGTGTAAGAAGAGGTGATAAGGGGAAGCTGAGAGAGGGTGGAACACAGGATCCTTCCCACAATGGAGATGTTGGGGGCCTGGAACAGCGAGAACCACTCTAAGGGGAGGCAAGATGCAGAGCATATCAGCTCCTGTCCTGTAACCACCACAAAGATGATTAAGCAGGGACTTCCCTGGCAGTCCAGTGGTTAGGATGCTGTACTTCCACCACAGAGGGCATGGGTTCAATTCCTGGATCCTGCACGCCATGCCATGTGGCAAAAAAAAAAAAAAAGATTAAGCAACCTGTGATTAAAAAATTTTTTTGTTTTTCTTTTTCACTCAGAAGCCATTCTTGAGATTTCAAAGCCTGGTTATTCTCACTCTGCAATCTGAGTCGCCTTTGATAATTCAGGGGTCTTCCTGAGCATTTGAAGACAGCTTTCTAACCTGGTATGAAGTTGGGAACCTAAACAGACAAATTCATTCCTTCTATTTAGAACTGGAAATCTCAGAACACTTGTCTTTACTTTCCACTCCCCCAACATCTGTCCAGAGGGACTGGGAAAACAATAATAAATGCTATTATCTATTGATTTCTATAATGTGCCAAGCACTACAGAAGGCACACCGGAAGGGCTGGTATAGAGCAGAATCTGCAAGGAACCAAGATAGACCAATGAAGATCAATTGTGTGCTTCAGAAGTAACAATAGTAGTGTTATGGCTGAAGGTTTATGTTCCCTCAGAATTAACAACAGTAAAGTTATGGAATGAATATTTGTCCCTGCAAATTTTATCTGCTGTAGCCCTATCCCCCAATGTGACAAAATTTGGAAACAGGGTCTTTATGGAAGAAATTAAGGTTAAGTGCATTCAGGTGGGGCCCTGATCCAACAGGATTAGTTTCCTTATAAGAAGAGACATCAGAGTTCTCTCTTTCTCTCTCCCATTCATACGCACAAAGAAGAGGTCATGTGAGTACACAGTGAGGAGGAGGCCATCCAGAACCAGAGGAGGGAAGAGTCTCTCCAGAACCTGGCCATGCTGGCACCCTGATCTTGGATTTCCAGCCTCCAGAACTGGGAGAAAATAATTTTATATTCTTTTTTTTTTTTTGGCAGTACACGGGCCTCTCACCGTTGTGGCCTCTCCCGTTGCGGAGCACAGGCTCCGGACGCACAGGCCTCATGGCTCACGGGCCCAGCCGCTCCGCGGCATGTGGGATCTTCCCGGACCGGGGCACGAACCCGTGTCCCCTGCATCGGCAGGCGGACTCTCAACCACTGCGCCACCAGGGAAGCCCTAAATTTCTATTCTTTAAGCCATCCAGGCTATGGTACTTTGTTGACGACAGCCCCACTAGACTAATGTAAGTAATAACATCTGTGAAGCTCTTTGGATTTCACAAAGTGCTTTCACCTAAATATCATACTCCTTTCTCATGACAGCCTTAAAAAGGTATTATCCTTCTTCTATTAGACTGAGCCTTGGAGAAATCAAATGACTTGCTCACAAACACAATTAAGAGGTGACAGAATGGGACAGTAACCTAGGCATTTTGGCTCCCAGTGTCCCGTCTTCTAGTTCTTCCACATGCAGTTGTCTAGGGTACCGGAAGAGGTAGAGGACTGAGGACACAGAAGAAGCAGTGAAGTGTGCAAACTGCCCAGGTGCCAAACCTAGTTGATCTGTGAGTGGCTGTCACTTTAGGGAACAGTAAAATTAATTGTATTTTTCTTCATTCAATAAACATTTATTATGGCCCCTCCGTGCAAGGCACCACACGAAAACTTAAAGATATGAAAAAAAAATGGTTACTGCCTTGAGCTTAGAGCCTAAACCAAATGCTTACATCCAAGGAAGGATGTGGTCATGTGAAATAAACAACCCATACTTAGAGTTACAGGAGTGCTGAGTGAGGAGATATCAACACTGGCGAGGCTGAGAGGGGAAAATTGTGAAGCATGAAAATTATTATTTCAGTGGCAGAGAAGAGTGGTGAATTAAGTCCAAAAATTGGTGCAATGATCCCTCCTTTCCTGCAGCCCCTTCTGCAATGTGATTTTTCTACTCCTCTTGTTATAAACTGTGTTCCTCCAAAATTCATATGTTGAAGCCCCAACCCCCAATGTGACTGTATTTGAAGATAGGGCTTTCAAGGAGGTAATTAAGGTTAAATGAGGACAAATGTGTGGGGCTCTTCTCCAGTGGGACTATTGTCCTTATAAAAAGAAACGACACCAGAGATCTCTCTATGTGCGCATGGAAAGACTGCATGAGGACATAGTGAGAAGGCAGCCACTCAGAAGACCGGAAGAGAGGTCTCACCAGAAACCAACCCTAAGGGTACCTTGATCTCAGATTTCTAGCCTTCAGAACTGTGAGAGAATAAATGTCTGTTGTTTAAGCTACCGAGTCTGTGGTGTCTTATTATGGCAGCCCTAGGTGACTACTACATCTCCTTCCTCATTTGAGATGGTTCTGTGACCTACTTTGAATCCAACAGAAATGACATTATACTAAATCCAAGGCTAGTCCTTAAGAGGTCTTGCAAGTTCTGGTTTGACCGTCTCGGAGTCTTGAGCTGTCCTGTAAAGAAGTCTGTGTAGGGACTTCCCTGGTGGTCCAGTGGTTAAGACTTCGTGCTCCCGATGAAGGTGGCATGGGTTTGATCCCTAGTTGGGGTTGCTGCACAGTGTGGTTGAAATATAAATAAATACATAAAACAGTGGCTATGTAAATTATACTTCAACAAAAATTTTAAAACAAACAAACAAAAAGGCAGTCTGTGTATTGTTGGAAAACCAATGCAGAGAGAAGCCTCTCAGTTTGAAATATGACAAGGGGGGGGAAAGGCCCGTAAAGATGAAAAAACTGGAGCAAAGAGAAGACAGAGTTCCAGCCATGCCTGCGCAGGGTCCACACATGTGATTGGAGCCATCTGGAATCCTGCAGCTGTGCAGGTCAGACAACACTGGGTGAATCAGAGATGAACCATCCCAGCTGAACCCTGCCCAGCCAACCCATAAAATCATGAACAAATAAAATGGTCACTTTAAGCCATTAAAATTGGGATAGTTTATAATGCAAGACTAGATATCGATACAGGTGGAGTGAAAGAAGGGATATTTGGGGCAGAATGGTTTAAACAATGGCACAATAGTAGAAAACTACAATAGAAATTTTGATGAGTAATTCTGGTTGGTAAAGCCTTTATGAACATATTAGAGAAAATGAGAGGACAAGGCTAACAAGGTAGGTTAGAGTTAGACTGTGGAGAGCTTTCACTGTAATAATTTTTTATTGAGCACCTACTATTTACATTCAGCTAAACCCTTTTCACAGATTAACTAATTGTCACATAACTCTATGTGTAGGTTATACGATTAGTATCCCCCATTTTACTGATAAGGAAACTGAGGCTCAGAGATTTAGTTAATTGAAAAAAAATTATGTAGTGATGAGGCTGGTATTTGAACACAGGCAATCTAACTCCAGAACCTGTGACCCCAACCTCTACAAAAGACTGTCTAAGCCAATGAATTCAGACCTTAGTGATAAACATGAAATTATTTTAAGCGTTGGAGTGGCATAACTGAAGCAGTGCCTTAGAAAGATTAAGCTGGCAGTGGTGGATAGAATCTGGAAGCTGAAAGAATAGTTAGGGTATACTGCAGTGGTCCAGGGATGAAGTGATAAGGGTCTGAACTAATCTGAAAAACAAAAAATAGGAAAGGGATGAATAAGAGGGACTTAGGGAAGGAACTACTAATAGCACCAGGCAATGGCTGGATATAGGATAAAGGGAAGAGGAGTCATCAGAACTCATTCCCATCCTTCTGGTTTCAGTGACTGAGGCAGCACTCAT
The DNA here is from genome assembly GCF_949774975.1 of Lagenorhynchus albirostris. Classification (NCBI taxonomy): domain Eukaryota; kingdom Metazoa; phylum Chordata; class Mammalia; order Artiodactyla; family Delphinidae; genus Lagenorhynchus; species Lagenorhynchus albirostris. The sequence continues at coordinate 14,245,640 of NC_083100.1, forward strand.
CCCTCTAAAATCCTTATGGAGTTCAGGAGGAAGAACTGCTTCAGGAGGGAGATAATAAATTGCTTTAGACTTGTTAGGTAGGAGGTGATGGTGGAATATTTATTTATTTATTTAGTCGTTCATTTATTTATTCGGGCTGCGCTGGGTCTTAGTTTTATCGCGCGGGATCTTCGTTGCGCACACAGGTTCTTTTAGTTGCTGCATGCTGACGTCTTAGTTGCGGCATGCAGACTCTTAGTTGCGGCATGCATGCGGGATCTAGTTCCCTGACCAGGGATTGAACCTGGGCCCCCTGCATTGGGAGCATGGAGTCTTACCCGCTGGACCACAAGGGAGGTCCCTGACAGTGGGATACTACGTAGAAGTTATCTGCCAAGCATTTGGAGATATATGAGTAGGAACTTGAACAGAGGTCAAGGCCATCTGTAAATACAGGCTTGGAACTCATCCAGAACTAAGCAACGTTACAGGCATCTAGGATGTATCTGTTAAAGATTCTTGATTACAAGCAACAGAAACCAAATCTGGCGAGAAAAGAGTCCAGTGTGGACTTCTATTCGGAAGAGGCAGGGACCATGGTGGTTCTGGGGATCCAGATGGGAAGGATTCATAAACAACCTTATCAAGCTAGGATGAGTCAGCTCCAACTACTCTCCCCATTCCCTTCAAGTATTCAAAGTCCTGGGAGGGGATCCAGTGAGCTTGGTCATATGCCCATCCCTTGGCTAGAAGAAGTAAAGACACCTTGTCATCCATTCCCAACAGGGTGACATAAAGCAGAAGAAGTGATTCTCCAAAGGAAAACAGATCTGGCAATCAAAAGACAGGGAAGAGATGCTGGGTGGCCACAAACCAATCAATGGTCACTCCACTGGGAGAGAGTGTGTGAAGGAGAGGAGAGAGCTGAGGGCAGACAATAATATAGCACCCACATACGGGAGGAGAAGGATTTGATGAGGGAAAGACAAAGGCTGGCTAAGGAATTGGAGAAGAGAGAAAACAGGCAAAGGAATTTCAAAAATGGGCAAAACACCAGAGTTATATGCTGCCAAGAGATCAAGGGTGATAAAGAATGATGAAAAACCACTGGGGTTGGCATTGGAAGTTATTAGTAACCTTTGAGAGAGACGGGGGCGGGGTGGAGGAAGAGAGAGAGGGAGGAGACAGTGATGCAGGTAAGAAGCGAGGGCAGAGAGAGTATAAAAGAAAGGGAGGCGGGCTTCCCTGGTGGCGCAGTGGTTGAGAGTCCGCCTGCCGATGCGGGGGACCCGGGTTCGTGCCCTGGTCCGGGAAGATCTCACATGCCGCGGAGCGGCTGGGCCCGTGAGCCATGGCCGCTGAGCCTGCACGTCCGGAGCCTGTGCTCCGCAACGGGAGAGGCCACAACAGTGAGAGGCCCGCGTACCGCCAAAAAAAAAAAAAATGGGAGGCGGCATCCTTGTTTGGTGGTAAAAGGAAGAAGAGAAGAAGAGCTAGGTCATTGTTTGAAGGGGTCAGCATCACAGTGAGCCTCAGCACCTAGGGCTTCCCATCTTCTTTGGTCAAATATAAGTAGAAAATAATCCTCAGCCCAGCAATTACTGACGTCTTTTCTCTGAAGCCCTTGGTGAAAAGTAGCGACGAGAGTGGGAAAGTGTGAACTGATGCTCTGGTTGAGTCTGTTTCAGAAGTTACAGAAAGAGGAAACTGGAATTATTTGAAAGCCAACTTGAAAGGGAAATAAAAAGACAAAAAATACCTATTATAAGCTTAAAAAAAGAGTTCATACCAATGCAACAGTCCCAGAAACTAATTGTCTAAGTGAACTGTTATAACCAGTCTCCTTTCCCCTGGTTGAAACAACCTTACGAAACAGCATTTGCATCTATAAAGTTGTGTAACAAGTCGTCTTGTGGTGAAATGCATTTTAAATAGGGGTTAGATAGGAGAGGAGCAACTATTATTATCTTATTATAGAAACATCAGTAGCTCTTCCAGACAAAACACCATCACCCATTGGGAGCTAAGGATAGCTTTTACTTAAATACAAGGTCATACTGTTTGGGTGTATGAGGGAGCAGTGGGGGTGGGGTGGGGGGATTTTCATCTTCTTCCAAAGCACTCAAAGCTGGACCTCTTCCAAGAGAGGAAATGAGACTAAATAGATCATTTGTTTTATTCTGTTTGGGCATTTCTTGCGTTTCTCCCAACTGCGGCTTATGGACACAAAGCCAAACTCAGAGACTGGCTGGAGCTGGCTAAACTCCAGGTCACTTAAAAAAAAAAAAAATTAAGGAATAAACCATTTGAAGCTCTATCAGAGGATTAAGGCAAGCCACACAATTGAGGGACAAAATGAAATTCTGCTGTGAATGTGAAGTTGTACAAAAAGAAGCAGGTAGGAGCATTAACCGATTTGGATTTCTCAAACAAGACAGGAGGGAAACGCCAATTGAAAGCACACACCTATGACAAATCCATTTCAACAAGGGTCATACACCCTCTGGTGTCTGAACTGCCGCTTAGGGGCACCAAGTGAGGTAGGAACACAGCTTCTTTGGGGCAGCCCCTAAGATGGGGGTCAAAGTGCCTGGTCACTTGAATGTTGTGGAAAGCTTGGGAGATTGCTTCTGTACCCTCTTGCTGGCATCGGGAAGGCCGGTCAGCAGTCGCCGTGCACATTCTGTAACAAGCATAGTTGGTATTCCCAGCATAGCCCACTGGCAGAATGGGTCTTTGTCTTGAATCACTTCCCTCTGGGAGACACTCAGTGGCAGTCCCATCCAATGTCCAAGGAGAGAGAAAGGCCCATTAGTGGTTAGGCATAGTTTAGCATATTAGTTAACACTGCATCCTGTCTGATTTCAGAACTAAGAAGTCATGTACAGTATTGCTCAAAATGTTCCTTCAACAGTACTGGGTAGGGCAGGGAAGTGAACAGTCAGAGGTAAGTCCCAAAGATTTCTGACTGTCTTTTACAGATGAAGAATCTGGACCCTCATTATGCTCTAACTGGGAAAATAAAACATTCTTCCCCTCTAAAAAAAAGTTGGTTCCAATAAAACAAGAGACCAAAACCCTTTAACATAATCTTTGTTCATTTCTGGGCTTCCCTGGTGGCGCAGTGGTTAAGAATCCACCTGCCCATGCAGGGAACATGGGTTCGAGCCCTGGTCCGGGAAGATCCCACATGTCGCAGAGCAACTGAGCCCACGTGCTACAACTACTGAAGCCCATGTGCCCTAGAGCCCGTGCTCCACAACAAGAGAAGCCACTGCAACGAGAAGGCCGTGCAAGGCAACGAAGAGTAGCCCCCGCTCTCCATAGCTAGAGAAAGCCTGAGCGCAGCAACAAAGACCCAATGCAGCCAAAAATAAATAAATAAAATAAATAAATTTATAAAAATAATATTTGTTCATTTCTTTCAAAATTTTAGAGTAACTTTACTAAAAATTTGAAATGGCAAATAATTACCCAAGGTGTTTGAGACATGAATCAATGTATACATGTTGATATACTGATTGTGATATTACACAGTAGTCTTGCAAAATGCTACCCTTGGGGCAAACGGGACAAAGCATACAAGGGACCTCTCTGTGTTATTTCCTACACCTGCATGTGAACCTACAATTATCTCAATAAAAATGTTCAATTTTAAAAAGTGATAAAGATAGAAGTGGATGCAGGGAATCGGGCAGGCTTTCATAACCTGGCTTCACCCACTTCTTGGTTCTATAATAGTTTGTTTCTCCACTAGTCCCCTGAATGACTCCCTTCCAGCTGAGAGACGCTGATCCTAGCTTCTCAAACACACCAAGCTCAATCCCACCTCTGGGCTTTCACCTATAGCTTCTCCCATCCCCACCTCATTCTTCCCAGCTCCAGCTTGCCTTCCCAGATGAGACCAAATGATAACACTGTCCCTGGAGCAGTCCTTACCATGTTAACAGTCACTTGGCACTTGTCCACAAATATTTCTTGAGCAAAGACTATAGGTGGAGTGTTGGCTCCAGGCACCAGGAACCAGGTGAGTTAGAAACCACATTCAACTGGTTTCTCTTCCTTCCTTTCTGGGAGCATACATTCTAATGAGGAAGTGTGGAAAAAACTAGTCAAGAAACAAGTTAAAAAAAAAAAATCAAATCATGCTGAGGACCATGAAGAACGTCATGGGTTGGAGAAAGGCGGGTGACTTTAGCTCAAGTGACCAGGAAAGGGTTTCTAGAGAAGGTGACATTTGAGTTGTTGACCTGAAGTAAAAGGAAGCAGTCATCAGGAAGATGGTGGGGAGAAACAAAGCATTTCAGGCAGAGGCAACAACAGGAAAAAGGATTTTTATCCTGCCTGTAACTGAATATGAATACTGGGCACGAGTGTAAAGCAATGAAGTGGGTTTTCTTTTTGTGGACTGTGCTTCCTTTTAATTTTAGGGCCAAAACTCCCATAGCATGTTTCCCTATATGAGAGGCTGTGAATACCCTTCCAAGATTCCAAGTTGCTCTAATGAGTAGATGCAAGCTTAATTCAAGGCTGTGTCTTAGGAGATTTACCATATTTCTTTCTCACAGTCGGGGCCGTGGGCCTGCTGGTGAGGGTTCTGCACTGTCTAAGGGCAACATAAATTATGCCATTAAAGTTGGGTACCTACAAAACTAAGCTGATGCAAAGGCGGGCCGCGTGCGGGAGATCTGGGTCATACAGCTGGGAGCAGGACGGTAATTTGCCGCCGGCCTCTGGGGTCTGTGCTTCTCTGCGGCGCACGAGGTCCCATCGGCTGTAGTAACCGGCTGGGAAGGGCCGGATTCCCAGGTCTCTGCGGGGTACCTCACGCTGTCACCGCAACCAGGAATCCAGTTTTCTGGATCCCCTGGTCTGCCTTTTGCCTAAGGCGACCAGCTGCGGCTCCTCTGTTCGCGAGGCCGGGAGAAGTCGGCTCTGGGGCACCCGGCGAAGAGGTTCGAGGGGTGATCTGTCCCTCCCCGGTCGCGACCTGGCACCGTTATCCCCATCACCCGGACCGGTAGGCACTGTCCCGGGGCGTCCCCCTGTTTCTCCCGGGGACGGGGGCAGCCCAGACGACCAGCCCTGCGTCCCAGGGACGCGCCGCGAGCCCTTGGGTCCCTCCCCCTCCCAAACCTCCCCCCCCGCCCCCCCCCCCCCGCCTCCGAGCCCGGCGACCCACGTGCAGCTCAGGCCGGGCTGGTGCCGCAACTCGGGGTCGGCGCGTCTCCCGGCTCTTCTGGGCGCAGCCCCGGGACGGGGACCCGCGGGGGGCGGCCTCGGCGGGACGGCGGCGGGAGCGGGGGCGCCCCGGAGTGCGGGCGCGGGGACGCGGCGGCCGCGGGCACACAAAGGAGGCGGCGGGAAGGCGGGGCGGGGCGGGGCGGGGGCGGGGGCGGCAGGAAGGGGCGGGGGCCGCGCGCGCCGCGATAAAGCCCCCGCCGCCGGGGCCGGCCCGCTGGCTCAGTGGGGCTGCCGGGCTGCTCGGGTTGCGAGGCGTGTGCAGGCGTCGCCGCCTCTTTCCTCCGCTGCCCCTCCTCGCCGCCGCCGCCGCCGCCGCCGCCGCCGCTCTTCCTCCTCCGACTCCCCCGCCCCACCGACACCCGGCTCCGGCTCGGGCCGCGCCGCGCTCCGCGGCCGCCACCTGGGGATCCCGAGCGAGGGGCGGTGAGTACGGGCTGCGCTCCCCGCGGCCGATCCCGGGCGCCCGGGGCGGGAGGGGCGCAGCAGGCGCTGCCCGCCGCGCCGGGGACGGTCCCGGGGCTCGGCGCGCCGCCGGCTCCGCGCGGCGATCTTGCGCCGGGCCGGGAGGCTGCGGGGCCAGCGGGGCTGGGGGCGCCGGTGTCGAGGAGGAGGAACTTTCTCAGCCTCCCCCGGCCAGGCTGCCTCGGTCAAAGCTGCGTGCGCGCCCCGCACCCGTGCCCGGCCCGCGGGGAGCCCGAATAGGACCCGGGCGGGGCACGGAGGGGCCGCGCCGGCGGGCCAGGTGTCCGCGCGGCCGGGAGTCCTGGGGCCAGCGTGTCTGCTGCTGCCGCCGGTCCAGCCTAGCGGGCGCCCGTGACCCTGAACCTGGGATACCCAGGTACTCGCGGGCGTCCCCTACCCCGTACTTTGCGTGTGCGCCGCCTGTTCGCGAAAGACAAACGGACTCCTACTTGTTACCGCTGCCTGAGCGGGCTGGGGGTAACCGGTGATTTGGGGGAGAGCCTTTAAATTGGCTTCTGGCAACCGATGTAAGCCCATGGAGCTGATCTTTGCCATTTTCATCGTCTGTAGAAATGGGAATTGCAATGCTGATCAGTGCCTACAGGTAAGGTGAAAGTACTCAGAAATTCTGGGCGGAATTAGGTGTTTAATTTGCCTACAAACTGAGTGCGGAGGGAAGACTTCTATTACATAAGACAGCACTCCACCTTCAGGTATTATGGAAGATGCTATTGAAGGTTTTAGTGTTTTAATGAGCGAAAAATAGTCTTCGTGTGTGTCTCTCTTGAGAAATCTCGAATGCTGCTGTGTCTTGCTTTGACTACTTCACAGGGAACGTTTTTATATTTATATTATTTATATTTAGCATCAACATAAAAAGCTGTTTGAAGGTTTGACTTCCTCTTTCAAGCCAGGAAGCAGTTTGCTCCTCTGAACTGTTCAGGAACAATTTACGTGATAATTTTATGCTTCGGAGATTTTATATCGGAAAGTTGAACACAGATAACTGGGGAAAAAATGTAAGCATTGCTAATTTGTATATCTAAAGCACACTTCAAGAATTGAAGATACTTTCAATGCTGACTGCATATCTAAATCAGTAATTATGTACTGTTTGCAGTATTTCAGCAAAAAATTTTCTTCAGCTGTGCAAATGAAGGTGTTAGCCTAAATCATCGAAGGCTTCTCTCAACCCCAAGTTTTGATGCTTTCTTAAAATCATGTTCAAAAATATTGTACAGTGCAGGGCAATTACTGAAGGTCATCAAGATGTCGCCTATCTCTTATTCTTTAAAAAAAAAGAATCTATGCAGAAAATTTCTGCCTCCCATGAATTCACATAGTAGTGTAATTTGAAAAGGACAGAAATGATTCAATCTCCAAAGGACAGTAATTTTCAGTTCCACATGAGTGATTAAATACTAGTCAGAGGTTGTTTGAGGTGGCAGAGTGGGAAATGAGTGGTGACCTAGCCAGGTCCCAGCTACACTTCTCTGTGGCCGTTCTCTGCCAGCTAGTCACTCTCCCACAGCATGGGAGACTTTGGCCCGTGGGCTTTCTCTCCTCCCCTAGTCCCACAGTCCATGTAGGGGCTGCTTCCGATTCCTGCTTCCTTAACCATCTCGACTCCAGTGACCCCCACCCACTCCAGCTACTGGGTCCTCTACATCCAAGTCTTGCCCTCACCCAGAGACGCTCAGCTTCTGAAATCAGCACCTCAGTGTCTCTGCACCACAGGCTCCTTCCTTCCAGGTTGCAAACTGGTACTCCCATGGCAACTCTTCTTGAACACAAGAGATCTGTTCCCTTCCCTCCTTCCAGTTTGGTAGGTGCCTTTCATGGCCCACTCTAATGAGAAAGTAGGGGTCACCAGTTTGAAGTCTCCCCACGTCCTACCCCATTTCCTTCCTACAGATTTTTCCAGATTTACCCACATCCAAGAAATCTTCTTAAGCATCTGTTGTGTCCAGGCACTTTGCTAGGCCCTGGTGTATGGTAAATATAGCCGGTCGCTGTTCTCTTGAAACAGTCTTTCCTGTGGCAGCAAACAGACACAAAGAAACCTAACTATGCTCTAATAAAATAAGAATAAGGCAGAATAATAGAAGAGAAATCAAGTTGGGGCAGGGGCTTAGAGAAGGTTAGAGAGAAGACTTTCCTGTGGCAGTGCCTCATGTCTCCCAGTGAACTCTTTTCTTTTTTAACAGTGTTTTTAAAATGCCATAACCTCCCTTGTCAATGCATCCCCAGCTCACCTACAGCCACCACCTGTCTCCCAGGCTTCTTAAATGAGTTAACACTTCCCCAGGCTTCCCTTTTTTCCTAACTCTCTGCAAGCTGGCCAGAGACTCCCCAAAGTAGGAGAAGACCCCACAACTCCTGCATGAGTGGTCCTGCGCACGCGTCCTAGACCTCTCTGCAGCATCGGATACGGATCTTTCCTCTTTTTCTGATGGATGCTTTTCTCCTTCCCTAGTTGCCACCTCCTCCTGGTTTGCCTTCTGCCACCCTGGCACCTGCACTCCCTCCTGGGGTGACCCAGGGCTCTGTTCTTACCCCTCTTCAGCTTCATGCAGAATGTTTGGGATACCACATTCCCACAGCTTCCACTTTCACCAGTACGAAGTGAGTCCCAGATTGGTACCTGCAGCTAGTTACCTAAAGTCTATGCCCTTTAGGCAGAAAAACCCACAGTAAGTCGAAAACTGATTTTAGTTCTCATCACCCACTCCGTACCTGTTTCAGCCTTGACCAAAATTTATCCTTTTTTTTTTTTTTTTTTTTTTTTTTTTTTTTTTTTGCTGGTGACTCGGCTGTTTACCAAGGTGCTAAAGCAGGAACCTCCCTCCCAGGGACGCTGGGCTTCTCCAGCAACCGCCTGCCGCCCGCATCCAGTCACCGAGTCCTTCTCGTGCTGTGAAATCCCATAAACCTCTGCTCTAGTCACCATGGCCCTGCCCTGCTTTAGAGCCCAGAAGTGGCAAAATGGTGGCCAGTGTGCCAATTCAGCTGGCAGATGTGTTGCTGGCTTGAACACAAGTATACAAAAATCGTGTGAATATTTGGAAATGTTACGATATCACTTGGATTTATAGCTCCTCTTAAAAACCAGGAGGCCTGGAACAGGAGGCCTACGTTCCCACGTGGCAGCGCTTGGCTGGCACGGAGCTCCCAGTGCCTGGCCATGCTGGAGGCTGCTTGCTTTCCGCTTCCTCTTGCACCCGTGGTCCCCATTTACAGCAGCTTCCTAGCTCCCGTGGGCTTCCAACCATAGGCTGGGGGACCGTCAACAGCCCGGGAATGCTGAGTGGCTGACTGCACCGTTTCCTGCCTGGTTTGTTGCACTAGCTTTGCACCCCTTTCAAACCATCATCCACATTGCTTCTGGGGCTACTTACCTCAGGGCCCTCAAATCCGAATCTGCTTGTGTCCCTCCTGATAAAAACTCAGTGCCTCCCTCTTGCCTTGGGGACAGACCCCGACTCTGAAGGAGTAGCTGTGTTGCGTCACAAGCTAGGTATCTCAGATAGAAAGGTGAGCTTTCTATTGACTTTTTAAGGTGATGTACCTGCATTTCTCAAAATGCTTTTGAACCTCTATAAGGAGGGTCGCTAATATGTAATTCCAGTGTTATCTCACCCTTACTGAGATGCAGTCTCTGCTGTTTATAAACCGTTTCCACAGGCCTCACCACCTTCCCACTGCCTCATAACCACTCTGGAAGGAGACGGGGCAGGGTTGATTCCACATCCCAAGGCACGGGCTGCCCCAGAAGACCTCAGCCCTTGGAACATGGCGGAGCCCATTTCACATGGTGCCCAGAGTCATACAGTATGTCCCCAAGGTCACTCAGCTGCCTTTGGGCAGTCCTGTCCCAGAAGTCCTCAGCGCTCAGCCAGGGAACTTTCCACAGTGCCCTGCTCTCCTCCCTAGCAACTCCCCAGACTGCCGGCCATTTGTAATGACAGAGTCCAAGCTTTCTTCAACCCTTTCCCACCTCCCTGCCTTGTACCCTCCCGCAAACTTCGTTCTCTTGCAAAACTGAACTCCCTGCAGACTCCTCACACCATGGCGGTGCCCTTACTCCCCGCCTTGGCTCCTACGGGACCTCTGCCTGGAATTCTCTTTCTCCATCTTCTGCATTCATTGTCTGGCCAACTTCCCCTTTTTCAAGACTCATGTCTAGCATCACCTGTTCCAAAAAGTCTTTCCTAAAGACCAGTATCTCCCAGTCCCCTGTGGCACACGTGTGGTGTGTGCACACACATGTACATCCTACCAAGTGGATGCCTCTCTGACGGCGGTTACTGTGTCATAGCAACATACTCTGCCCACCAGATTCTTAGTGCCGTGAAGTCGTGCCCGTGTTCTGGTTTCATTCGTACCAGCAGTGGTGTGTGACCCAAAGGCATTTAATGGCTGTTGAACTAAACCATATTCATATTTTTCATAAGTTTGCTGCACACTTTATGAAAGAGAGCTTGTCTTTGGGGCTTAAAGAGGAGCTCTCCTCCCAGACCTCTACCCCTGGTGCCGGATACTTCTGCATTTAATATATATCTTCAGATTAAAAAAAAAAATCTTTGATCAACCATGTCTTCTAAAAGACAGAACATTACCTAGAAAAAAGCAGAAGTCTAATACAGAAGTGCTTCTGTGTCTGTGTTCCCTTCAGTTACCCTCATCCGAACCCTCTTTGGCTTCATTCTGTCTTCCTTGAAGTCCACTGGCTGTACTTTGTATTTCACAGTTTATACAAGGTAGGAGAATACCTTCTGAGTTATTTCCATTAACCTTCTCGGTGAGGGTGATACATGCCCTCTTGCTGACCCTTGTTTTTCGTTTTGTTTTGTTTTTCAGTTTTTACCAGGGCAGTTTTTTGGCTGTCTTAAGCCGGGTTTGGTGGAAAGAGCCCTGGGTTGGGAGAGGGTCTGGGCTATGCCACAAACGATTTACATAGTTGACTATCTAGAACTTAATTTCCTTGCCTATACAATGGGTGTGTTGAAATAGTGATCTCAAAGCTGCCTTATTTAAAAAAACAATTTAACTTCTTGGCTTATTTTCCTTTCTGATCCAGCTTTCTCATAAATATCAGGCCTAGGGGAAATTTTTTCTTAAATGCATTGTTTTATGTTTATCTACATGAAATTCTTCTCTTTCATTTTCCCTCTCTTTTAAACCTAAGAAATATATATTCAGTTTGGTTCTTCAGGACTTAGAAATAGCATTGAGGCCCAACATGAAGATTTATTTAGTTTGTATTCCCACTTGGAGGCATTTATAAAAATGTTAAATAGATTGGGTCCCATATACTTGGATCTTCTTTGCAAACCACTGTTTCCAACCATAAATGTGCCCGTCTTCTCTTTCCAAAACCATCTTTCCTCGTGAGTAGATTGCACGCCTGATCTAAAAATCAATATTGGGTTTTAAAAAAATACCCTTAGGTATGAAATGGAGTGAAATGCAATAAACTACATCTTTAGGTTATTTCTTTTCTATAAGTTCACAGTTTGTCTAAGAACACTGAAAGACTAGGACAATTTTATTTCTCTTTTGAGAAATCCTACCTTTCACCCAATGGGACAAGTCAATTTACACAGTAAATGATTCTCCCCTTATTCTGCTGTTAGATTTCTAGGTCTGGATGGAAGCCCAGCCCAGAGAAGTTGGCGTTCCTTCTGCGACTCTTTTTGTGCATGGGGATGGCCACGGAGCCCAAGCAATCCTCTATTTGTAATTCCATTCATGCATCTGGACAAACATTTCATCTCCACTTCACCCTTGAATTCCTTCAAAGGTTGGGGTGGACACCCTAATTCAAGATCAGATGAGGAATACCCCATGCTCCTGCTTCAGTCTGACCTCAGACTTTGCCCTTTGTCTCAGAAGATAATTGGAGAATTGGAATCCACTGTGCCTTTCTATTTTTATCAGTTAATTCTTGGGAGAAAGATAATGTGGAGGGGTCTTCATATAAAACAGAAAAACTCTCATGAAAAGGCAGAAAGGATTTCGTCTAGTGACTGCAAATCTTGGTGAATGTACTTTGTTTCGTTTTTGTGATGCCTTCCCGCACCTTGCAGCAGTGAGAAGTCCGGTAACCTGGGGAATTTCTAAGAACATACTAAAAACAGCATCAGTACTTTCTCCCCCTTCCCTTCCCCGCTCCATTTAGTGCCAACTAATACAGCTATAGAAAAATTAACTACTTGTTTTGGGCCTAAGGTTTTATGGACCAAATCTTGAAAGTGGGTGTGGGTATGCGGGAGAGTTTAACCCCAAATACGAAGCCCACTGGAAAATGTATATGGTGACTGCAAATGAAAATCGATTTTTCTTTCTTTCTTTTGAGAAAATGCTATATAGATAATGGCAGTGTTTGCATCCTCTACTAAAGAGTTGTTTTCTTTTTTTAACTGGGGAATCCACTTAGGAAGAAATTATTTTTATTGAGGATTTGGTCATTGATTGGATTATATGAGCTTTAACTACCGTCTTATCTTTTGGTTATAAGGGCAGAAACCCCAATCAAAATAACTGACTCAGAAACACGGAGAGCATGGGGGGAACTACTGGCTTATGCTGCCGTGCCCGAGCCATGGCGGAGGTGCTTTGGCCTTGGAGGTGACTGGAACTAGAGACTCAGGGCCTTGGGCCTCTTTTCTCTCCCTCCATGTCTCTTGTCTCCGGACCATGACATGACTGCAGGCACCTTCAGGCTTATCTCCCTACAGCCTTAGGATCAAAGAGGAAAGATGAGCTTCCGGTCAGTTCCAGTGGGAAAAATCGTACGGAGGCGCTCTGATTGGCTCAGGTTGGGTCGTGTGTCTTTCCCTGGACCAATGGCTGTGGTCAGGGGAATGGGATGCTATGACTGGCCAGATTCTGAGTCACAGGTTCAAGCCTGCAGTCAGGGGAGGAGGGAGGACTGAGAGGGTGTGCTGGACAGGCAAGTTAGCTCAACTGTCATTAGTATTTGTTTGCAGTTGACAGAGGCACTGTGCTATCTCCTCCAGCCTCATGTTTACTTGTTGGACAGATACTAATATTCCCACTCGGACAGTTGTGAAGAAGAATGTGGAGCTGCCCAGGTGTCCGTGGTTATTCATACAACCTGTATGTGTCAATGCCAGAGCCTGCACCCAGGTCTGTAAATGTGTGCGCTGTGAGCTGGTACCATGAGCTGTCAGAGATTTACGACTCGTCAATATTTATAACCTCTCGAAAGGAAATTCCTGTCAAACAACGGGCCTCCTTTCAAGAGACCAGCTTCTCACTTTGCTGTATGATCTGCTTCAGTAAGACAACCAAAACAGAGATGGAAACAGACTAATATTTTTGTGTTATGATTGAAGTAATGTTTTTATGCCTTTTGGCCCCTGGGCCCAGTTGTTCCTTAGATACCTGTTTTTTTCCTGAGACTCAGATGCTAAAATTAGTACTGACCTTTGGATTGAAAAGGTAGAGTACATATACCCAGAGTCCAGGGGAATAACTTAGGCTGAGCTGGATAAAACTCAACTGAAGAACAAGTGTGACATGATTTTTAAAAGATGTCTAATTGAACTCCACAAATGTGTGGAGACTTAGCATAAAACATGGAGGTTTAACTTTTCTTTTTATTGTTTTTTTAATTTTTTAATTTGTTATTTTTTGCGGTATGCGGGCCTCTCACTGTTGTGGCCTCTCCCGTTGCGGAGCACAGGCTCCGGACGCGCAGGCTCAGCGGCCATGGCTCATGGGCCCAGCCGCTCCGCAGCATGTGGGATCCTCCCAGACCGGGGCACGAACTCATGTCCCCTGCATCGGCAGGCGGACTCTCAACCACTGCACCACCAGGGAAGCCCCTATAGTTTTTTTTACATTTAACTTTATTTCAAAGTTTGTCACATCAAATGGTACGTGCTCTCTTCCTCCCCCTCTTCCTTAGTCTAGTGTAGTAATTAAGAGTATGGAAGATGTAGAGACCGACGGGCTTTGGCCTGAACCTAGATTATATCGGTTACTAGTTGGAGGCCAGAAGGCCATAGCCAATTGCCTAGACTTCTCCAAGCCTCAGTTTCATCATCTGTGAGTTGGGCACGAAGGTAACCACATCTTAAGTGTTGTGAGGGTGCCGTGGAGAGTATGCTTTAGGTGCTGAGCACAGGGTCTAGAATGGAGCTGACTTCCAGGGCACGAGGTGGCAGTGGGGTTCCAGGCAAACATTTAACTCCTCTGGGACTGGTGTTTTCATTGCGCCTTTGACCTGAAGAATGAGTGGCTTGCTCTCTGTGTTTGCATACCTAGTTGCAGACCCTTTTCTGTAAAACTCTCAGTGGGTAGCACTCCCAGGGATCAGCTGGTCATCTGTCCTTTCCACAGGCTTCCAGCTCCTCCAGTACTGGCCATGGAGCAAAGGATGGCTGATGCCAGAAGTAAACTCCCTTTTACCCCACCTTATGAGGAAATGTAAGCAGCAGTGTTACCAGAAGTTCCTTCTAGAGGCACATTGCAGGCTAGCCCTGTCAGGCTGGGCGCTGTGTTTGTTTGTTTTGTTTTTTTGTTAGTTATGAAGAATGAATAAATTGTCTGTGCAGTAGGAAAAATAATCTATTTAGGTTTCTGCAGATGTAGTGTCCAGAGTCTTCTCTTTTTGTTCTCATTTTTCCGATTGAGAAAAAGTCATTCTACTGTATCCAGTGATGTCCATATACCTAGAAATAACCATTTTAACCACACACTGAATGTATTTAAAAGACATTTAATTATTCCTTCAATATACAAAAGAGTTCTATGAATGTTGGATTAACCACTGCCAACATCGTTAGATAGGAAATGTATTTTCTGCTGCCATTCGTAGGATTTTTTTAGGCTTTTACTGGCAGATATCCATATAGGACTTTATACAGCACTCAGTGTATGCCCACACGTGAATTATTGCTCAGACAATGGGATGGGAGATGCCAGGGAGAGTCTATGTGATGGCTTAATTATAAAGAGAGTTTTCTTTCTAAAGGTGTGGATTTTCTTTTTGAAATTAATTTACTTGATAGACTCATATCATCTCTTGCCAAACCTGCGTTCATTTCTAGCAACTTGGAGGACTGGCCAGAGATGCCGAAGTATCCGTAGTGCACCTGTTCTTGCGCAGCAAGGTGGTAAATCGTGACTGTCAAAGTGCTAATCATACTAATGTGGATTAATTCAGCAATTACTGAAAACAGAGTTGTTCCATGCATGTGTATCACTTACTGGTGTCAAATTTCTTTGAGAACAATATATTTTTTATGTATACAATGGCAAAAACGTGCTTTTCTCTTACTCTCTACCGTGTGTTCTAGTTATGTGTGTGTCTTATCCACCCCACTAGGAAACCGCCAGGACTTTGTGGTCTCTCTTACTCCTCTGGGCTCCCTTCACAGTACCTGACACAGAGGAGCCCAAAAGGCGCTTGAAAGGGGAGAATGAAGCGCAAGATCATTGGATCATCAGGGTGTCAAGGGCTGTGAGGCACATTTTATACCTGATCTTGTTGAATCTAAATAGCCCTTGTAGGGTAGAAATTAGTACTAGTTTACAGGTGAGAAAACTGAG
The DNA here is from genome assembly GCF_949774975.1 of Lagenorhynchus albirostris. Lineage (NCBI taxonomy): Eukaryota > Metazoa > Chordata > Mammalia > Artiodactyla > Delphinidae > Lagenorhynchus > Lagenorhynchus albirostris. The sequence continues at coordinate 14,260,907 of NC_083100.1, forward strand.
ATTCAGGTGTGTGGAGTACCCTGCTGAGATTCCCACCCATGGGGATGTTCTCTCCAGGGCTGGGTGTCTTGCAGAGGAGAGTTTTGATTCTGAAACATTTTTTTCAGGGAATGACTGAGGCCAAACAGTGGTGATGGAGCAGCAGTGCAGGGAACCACAGACCATTGCTGGATGGAGAATGACTTGGGGAGTCAGATGGACCTGGGTTTAAATGACTATTCTATCCTTAGTAGTTTTGTGTCTGCAAAATACTACCCGCCCCCAGTGTGCTCCATTTCCAAAGCTAGAGAATGGAGGTGTTGAGGATGCAGCTTCCTTGCAGAGAGAGATAGTATTGTTCCTGTCTTACACACAGGGAAATAGGAGGTATCATGAATTAGGTCACTTGACAAGCCTGAGGTCATTCTGTAGATGAGGAACTCGGAGGCTCCATGAGGGTCAGGAACATGGGCAAGTGATGGACTGTGTCCAGGTCTCAATTTCCTCCCATGTGAATTGAGGGCTTTGATGCCTGGCTTGCCAGGAGCCCGAGAGCGTCAGCCATGCCGATGCGAAAGCCCTTTACACATAGGAGTTTCTTAAATGTCAGTCACTGGGTCAGGGCTGTGACTTAGGTCACTTGGCAAGGTCAGGGCTGTGGCCGAGTGAGGATTCACCTCTCTGTTCCTATCACTTGTCACCTCTCCAGACGCAAGTCTAGGTACAGTTTGGTAACAGACCGCCATGACCTGTCACTCACCCCTGGTTAGCCCCCAGAGTACCCCCACTGACCTGGGGACTGTTACCACTCATTCCTTAGGGCCACTGGCTGGTTCATGTCTCCCTTTCTCTTTGTTGTTCACACCCATGTTCTCAAAGAGGATTATTCCCCGAGAGAAAAAGGGTTTCCCAACGCTTACTCTTGATGAATCTGCCCCACACAGGACTTCAAAGGAGCACGATGTGGCAGATCTGTTGTATTTGGGTGGCATGCAGTGTGAGAGCTACTTTTTGAGTGCTTACTCGGTGATAGGTGCTCTGCGAGACAAGAAGTAGACACAAAATAGGTTGACCTTTGAGGATCTTCTCTATGTAGGTAGAAAAGGCATATCCATGAGACTTTAGCAATTGAAGATAGTCTAGAACAGCGGTACACTGTAGTGGGGTGGCAGCAGGGGCGTTCGGGGGAAGCACTGTCTGTAGAGGATTTAAATGTAATAGTGAAGTTACCTCAGGCTTGGTTTGCTTTTTATTATCACTGTGTGCCATGGTGATAAACTATTTCTCCCCTGGACCAGACCATCACCCTGCCCCTCACTACTGTTCTGGGTCACTTATCCACTGCTGTGTAATGAGTGCCATGGATGAGATGCTCAGGATGTCCCACTGGACTGGTCGGTGTGTGCTGAGTTGTTGGTGTGAAGGGACTCTAGGAGCGCCGTGTGTAGCCCTGGTGACCGGAGCGGCCACTGGTGCCAGCCCAAAGCCACGGCCGTGCACTGCCTCCCTAAATCCACTTGGCAGCCCTGAAAGGCTGGAGGCCTGAGGTCGTTCTATGGATGAGGGACCCGGAGCCTCCGTGAGGGTCAGGAATGCAGGCAAGTGATGGACGGTGTCCAGTTCTTGATTTCCTCCCACGTGAAATGAGGGCTGTGATGCCCACTTTCTAGGAGCCTGGGAAGCTCAGCCGTGCTGATGCTAAAGCCCTTTGCACACGGGAGTTTCTTAAATGTCAGTCGCTACTAATCACGTGTGTTCGTGTTCGCGCGCAGGGGTGTGTGTGTGTGTGTGTGTGTGTGTGTGTGTGTGTGTAGAGGTAAGTGTGCACAATGTGAAGCGTTGGCTCGTAGCTAATAAGCACAAATGTCCAGACAGCCCTCGGGGGTAATGCAGTCCTTTCTTTTTCTTTCATGTTACTCTCCATGAAAACCGTTTTGATCTAAATTGTGTAGAATTGCTATTTACTGATTTGTATCAATAATAATGAATTGGCCGGTTAGTCTCTCACATGGTCTCTATGACTAAAGATGTGGAGATAACTTCTCCCATGGGGGAGAAATCAGATCTCATAAAAAATATGACAGTTTTAGTGCACAGCTTTGGAAAGTGTGAAACATTACTTGCATGGAACTTCTACTTTCATTAAATACTCAAGACTACAGACGCGGAGTGTCCAGAGCTGCAGTAAGGCCCGCTCTCTTCCGAGTCAGGCACGCACACTGAATTGGTGCCTGAGAGATGCCTTAATGAGTCACTGAAAAGCACTAAAATGGTGGAGTTTTGTCTGTGAAAATGAGAGTGTCCTAGTTTAAAAACCGTGTACATGAATATGAAGTGAAAAATTTATCTGAAATTGTCCCTCAGAGAAAGAGAGATTTGCTCTATATTAGGGTCCTTACAAAATCTTCCATTTTACTAAGATCCTGATATGTTTTTGGTCAGCGTTCACCAAAAGCACTGGATGGACGAGACTCATGAGAACACATGGGGAAGGCGTATTAGCCTGAAATCCCCTGTATCAATTCTTACTGTGAATGCTTTTAGCGACTGCATGATGAAAAAGGGTTTTTTAAAAAAAGGCAGAGAAGATGGCAGAAGAATAAGTGGAGATCACCTTCCTCCCCACAAATACATCAGAAATACATCTACACGTGGAACTGCTCCTATAGAACACCTACTGAACGCTGGCAGAAGATCTCAGACCTCCCAAAAGGCAAGAAACTCCCTACGTACCTGGGTAGGGCAAAAGAAAAAAGAATAAACAGAGAAAAGAATACGGACGGGTCCTGCGCCAGTGGGAGGGAGCTGTGAAGGAGGAAAGGTTTCCACACACTAGGAAGCCCTTTCGCGGGCGGAGACTGCGGGTGGCGGAGAGGGAAAGCTTTGGAGCTGCGGAGGAGAGCGCAGCCACATGGGTGCGGAGGGCAAGGCGGAGAGATTCCCGCATGGAGGATCGGTGCCGACCGCCACTCACCAGCCCGAGAGGCTTGTCTGCTCACCCGCCAGGGCGGGCAGGGCTGGGAGCTGAGGCTCGGGCTTCAGTCGGAGCGCAGGGAGAGGACTGGGGTTGGCGGCGTGAACACAGCCTGAAGGGGTTAGTGCGCCACGGCTAGCTGGGAAGGAGTCTGGGAAAACTCTGGAGGTGCCGAAGAGGCAAGAAACATTTTCTTGCCTCTTTGTTTCTTGGTGCACGAGGAGAGGGAATTCAGACCGCCGCTTAAAGGAGCTCCAGAGATGGACGCGACCCACGAGCATCAGCACAGACCCCAGACACGGGCATGAGACGCTAAGGCTGCTGCTGCTGCCACCAAGAAGCCTGTGTGCGAGCACAGGTCACTATCCACACCCCTCTACTGGGGAGCCTGTGCAGCCCGCCACTGCCAGGGTCCCAGGATCCAGGGACAACTTCCCCGGGAGAACGCACGGTGCACCTCAGGCTGGTGCAGCGTTACGCCGTCCTCTGCCGCCGCAGGTCCGCCCCGCACTCCGTGCCCCTCCCTCCCCCCGGCCTCAGTGAGCCAGAGCCCCCGAAGCAGCTGCTCCTTTAACCCCGTCCTGTCTGAGCGAAGAACAGACGCCCTCAGGCAACCTACACGCAGATGCGGGGCCAAATCCAAAGCTGAGCCCCTGGGAGCTGTGAGAACAAAGAAGAGAAAGGGAAATCTCTCCCAGCAGCCTCAGAAGCAGCGGATTAAATCTCCACAATCAACTTGATGTACCTGCATCTGTGGAATACCTGAATAGACAACAAATCATCCCAAATTGAGGAGGTGGACTTTGGGAGCAACTCTATATATATTTTTCCCTTTTTCTCTTTTTGTGAGTGTGTATGTGTATGCTTCTGTGTGTGATTTTGTCTGTATAGCTTTGCTTTTACCATTTGTCCTAGGGTTCTGTCTGTCCGTTATTTTTGTTTGTTTGTTTTGTTTTGTTTTGGTATAGTTTTTAGCGCTTGTTATTGGTGGATTTGTCTTTTGGTTTGGTTGCTCTCTTCCTTTCCTTTTTTTAAATTACTTTTTAAAATTTTAACAATTTTTTTTACTTTAATAACTTTATTTTATTTTATTTTTTCTTTCTTTCTTTCTTTCTTTTCTCCCTTTTATTCTGAGCCGTGTGGATGACAGGGTCTTGGTGTTCTGACTGGACATCAGGCCTCTGCCTCTGAGGTGGAAGAGCCGAGTTCAGTACATTGGTCGACCACAGACCTCCCAGCTCCATGTAATATGAAATGGTGTAAATCTCCCAGAGATCTCCATCTCAACGCCAAGACCCAGCTCCACTCAACTACCAGCAAGCTACAGTGCTGGACACCCTATGCCAAACAACTAGGAAGACAGGAACACAACCCCACCCATTAGCAGAGAGGCTGCCTAAAATCATAATAAGGCCACAGACACCCGAAAACACACCACCAGACGTGGACCTGCCCACCAGAAAGACAAGATCCAGCCTCATCCACCAGAACACAGGCACTCTTACCCTCCACCAGGAAGCCTACACAACCCACTAAACCAACCTTAGCCACTGGGGGCAGACACCAAAAACAACGGGAACTACGAATCTGCAGGCTGCAAAAAGGAGAGCCCAAACACAGTAAGATAAGCAAAATGAGAAGACACAGAAGCACAGCAGATGAAGGAGCAAGGTAAAAACCCACCAGACCTAACAAATTAAGAAGAAATAAGCAGTCTACCTGAAAAAGATTTCAGAATAATGATAGTAAAGATGATCCAAAATCTTGGAAATAGAATGGAGAAAATACAAGAAACGTTAAACTAGGATCTAGAAGAACTAAAGAGCAAAGAAACAATGATGAACAACACAATAAATGAAATTAAAAATTCTCTAGAAGGAATCAATAGCAGAATAATGGAGGGAGAAGAACAGATAAGTGACCTGGAAGATAAAATAATGGAAATAACTACCGTAGAGCAGAATAAAGAAAAAAGAATGAAAAGAATTGAGGACAGTCTCAGAAACCTCTGGGACAATATTAAACGCACCAACCTTAGAATTATAGGGGTCCCAGAAACAGAAGAGAAAAAAAAAGGGACTGAGAAAATATTAGAAGATATTATAGTTGAAAACTTCCCTAATATGGGAAAGGAAATAGTTAATCAAGTCCAGGAAGTGCAGAGAGCCCCATACAGGATAAATCCAAGGAGAAACACGCCAAGGCACATATTAATCAAACTATCAAAAATTAAATACAAAGAAAAAATATTAAAAGCAGCAAGGGAGAAATAACATACAACAGAATCCCCATTAGGTTAACAGCTGATCTTTCAGCAGAAACTCTGCAAGCCAGAAGGGAGTGGCAAGACATATTTGAAGTGATGAAAGGGAAAAACCTACAACCAAGATTACTCTACCCAGCAAGAATCTCATTCAGATTTGATAGACAAATTAAAACCTTTACAGACAAGCAAAAGCTAAGAGAATTCAGCACCACCAAACCAGTTTTACAACAAATGCTAAAGGAACTTCTCTAGGCAGGAAACACAAGAGAAGAAAAAGACCTATGATAACAAACCCAAAGCAATTAAGAAAATGGTACTTTGAACATACACATCGATAATTACCTTAAATGTAAATGGATTAAATGCTGCAACCAAAAGACATAGACTGGCTGAATGGATACAAAAACAAAACCCGTATATATGCTATCTACAAGAGACCCACTGCAGACCTAGGGACACATACAGACTGAAAATGAGTGGATGGAAAAAGATATTCCATGCAAATGGAAATCAAAAGAACGCTGGAGGGCTTCCCTGGTGGCGCAGTGGTTGAGAGTCCACCTGCCAATGCAGGGGACATGGGTTCGTGCCCTGGTCCAGGAAGATCCCACATGCTGTGGAGCAGCTAGGCCCATGAGCCATGGCTGCTGAGTCTGCGCATCTGGAGCCTGTGCTCCACAACGGGAGAGGCCACAAGAGTGAGAGGCCCGCGTACCTCAAAAAAAAAAAAAAAAAAAGAAAGCTGGAGTAACAATACTCATATCAGACAAAATAGACTTAAAAACAAAGACTATTACAGGAACCAAAGAAGGGCACTATATAATGATAAAGGGATCAAATCCAAGAAGAAGATATAACAATTATAAATATTTATGCACCCAACATAGGAGCACCTCAATACATATGGCAAATGGTAACAGCCATAAGAGGGGAAATCGACAGTAAAACAATCATACTAGGGGACTTTAACACCCCACTTTCACCAATGGACAGATCATCCAAAATGAAAATAAATAAGGAAACACAAGCTTTAAATGATACATTATACAAGATGGACTTAATTGATATTTATAGGACATTCCATCCAAAAACAACAGAATACACTTTCTTCTCAAGTGCTCATGGAACATTCTCCAGGATAGATCATATCTTGGGTCACAAATCAAGCCTTAGTAAATTTAAGAAAATTGAAATTGTATCAAGTATCTTTTCTGACCACAACAGTATGACACTGGATATCAATTACAGGGAAAAAAACTGTAAAAAATACAAACACATGGAGGCTAAACAGTACACTACTTAATAACCAAGAGATCACTGAAGAAATCAAAGAGGAAATCTAAAAATACCTAGAAACAAATGACAGTGAAAACACGATGACCCAAAACCTATGGAATGCAGCAAAAGCAGTTCTAAGAGGGAAGTTTATAGCAACACAATCCTACATTAAGAAACAAGAAACAGGCTTCCCTGGTGGCGCAGTGGTTGAGAGTCCGCCTGCCATTGCAGGGGACACGGGTTTGTGCTCTGCAACGGGAGAGGCCACAACAGTGAGAGGCCTGCGTACCCCCCCCCCCAAAAAAGAAACAAGAAACATCTCAAACAACCTAACCTTACACCGAAAGCAATTAGAGAAAGAAGAACAAAAAAACCCCAAAGTTAGCAGAATGAAAGAAATCATAAAGATCAGATCAGAAATAAATGAAAAAGGAATGAAGGAAACAATAGCAAAGATCAATAAAACTAAAAGCTGGTTTTTTGAGAAGATAAACAAAATTGATAAACCATTAGCCAGACTCATCAAGAAAAAAAGAGAGAAGACTCAAATCAGTAGAATTAGAAATGAAAAAGAAGTAACAACTTACACTGCAGAAATACGAAGGATCATGAGAGATTACTAGAAGCAACTATATGCCAATAAAATGGACAACCTTGAATAAATGGACAAATTCTTAGAAAAGCACAACCTTCTGAGACTGAACCAGGAAGAAATAGAAATATAAACAGACCAATCACAAGCACTGAAATGGAAACTGTGATTAAAAACCTTCCAACAAACAAAAGCCCAGGACCAGATGGCTTCACAGGAGAATTCTATCAAACATTTAGAACAGAGCTAACACCTATCCTTCTCAAACTCTTCCAAAATATAGCAGAGGACTGTAGCCTGTGCTATAGATGGGAGTGACTGTATGACTGAAATGCAGACTGCATGACTGAAACACTCCCAAACTCATTCTACGAGGCCACCATAACCCTGATACCAAAAAGAGACAAAGATGTCACAAAGAAAGAAAACTACAGGCCAATATCACTGATGAACATAGATGCAAAAATCCTCAACAAAATACTAGCAAACAGAATCCAACAGCACATTAAAAGGATTATACACCATGATCAAGTGGGGTTTATCCCAGGAATGCAAGGATTCTTCAATATACGCAAATCAATCAATGTAATACACCACATTAACAAATTGAAGAGTAAAAACCATATGATCATCTCAATAGATGCAGAAAAAGCTTTTGACAAAATTCAACACCCATTTATGATAAAAACCCTCCAGAAAGTAGGCATAGAGGGAACTTACCTCAACATAATAAAGGCCATATATGACAAATCCACAGCCAACATCGTCCTCAATGGTGAAAAACAGAAACCATTTCCACTTAGATCAGGAGCAACACAAGGTTGCCCGCTCTCGCCACTGTTATTCAACATAGTTTTGGAAGTTTTAGCCACAGCAATCAAAGAAGAAAAAGAAATAAAAGGAATCCAAATTGGAAAAGAAGAAGTAAAGCTGTCACTGTTTGCAGATGACATGATACTATACATAGAGAATCCTAAAGATGCTACCAGAAAACTGCTAGAGCTAATCAATGAATCTCGTAAAGTAGCAGGATACAAAGTTAATGCACAGAAATTTCTTGCATTCCTATACACTAATGATGAAAAATCTGAAATTGAAATTAGGGAAACACACCCATTTACCATTGCAACAAAAAGAATAAAATACCTAGGAATAAACCTACCTAAGGAGGTAAAAGACCTGTATGCAGAAAACTGTAAGACACGGATGAAAGAAATTAAAAATGATACAAACAGATGGAGAGATATACTGTGTTCCTGAATTGGAGGTATCAACATTGTGAAAATGACTATATTACCTAAAGCAATCTACAGATTCAGTGCAATCCCTTTCAAACTACCACTGGCATTTTTCACAGTACTAGAACAAAAAATTTCACAATTTGTATGGAAACACAAAAGACCCCAAATATCCAAAGCAATCTTGAGAAAGAAAAACAGAGCTGGAGGAATCAGGCTCCCTGACTTCAGACCATACTACAAAGCTACAGTAATCAAGACAGTATGGTACTGGCACAAAAAACGAAGTATAGATCAATGGAGCAGGATAGAAAGCCCAGAGATAAACCCACACACATATGGTCACCTTATTTTTGATGAAGGAGGCAAGAATATACAATGGAGAAAAGACTGCCCCTTCAATAAGTGGTGCTGGGAAAACTGGACAGCTACATGTAAAAGAATGAAATTAGAACACTCCCTAACACCATACACAAAAATAAACTCAAAATGGATTAAAGACCTAAATATAAGGCCAGACACTATAAAACTCTTAGAGGAAAACATAGGCAGCACACTCTATGACGTAAATCACAGCAAGATCCTTTTTGACCCACCTCCTAGAGAAATGGAAATAAAAACAAAAATAAACAAATGGGACCTAATGAAACTTCAAAGCTTTTGCACAGCAAAGGAAACCATAAACAAGACAAAAATACAATGCTCAGAATGGAGAAAATATTTTCAAACTAAGCAACTGACAAAGGATTAATCTCCAAAATCTACAAGCAGCTCGTGCAGCTCAATATCAAAAAAATAAACAACCCAATCCAAAAATGGGCAGAAGACCTAAATAGACATTTCTCCAAAGAAGATATACAGATTCCAACAAACACATGAAAGGATACTCAACATCACTAATCATTAGAGAAATGCCAATCAAAACTACAATGAGGTATCACCTCACACCAGTCAGAATGGCCATCATGAAAAAATCTACAAACAATAAATGCTGGAGAGGGTGTGGAGAAAAGGGAACCCTCTTGCACTGTTGGTGGGAATGTCAATTGATACAGCCACTATGGAGCACAGTATGGAGGTTCCTTAAAAAAGTAAAAATAGGGCTTCCCTGGTGGCACAGTGGTTGAGAATCTGCCTGCTAATGCAGGGGACATGGGTTCGAGCCCTGGTCTGGGAGGATCCCACATGCTGCGGAGCAACTAGGCCTGTGAGCTACAACTACTGAGCCTGCGCGTCTGGAGCCTGTGCTCCGCAACAAGAGAGGCCGCGATAGTGAGAGGCCCGTGCACCGTGATGAAGAGTGGCCCCCGCTTGCCATAACTAGAGAAAGCCCTCGCACAGAAACGAAGACCCAACACAGCAAAAGTAAATTAATTAATTAATAAACTGCTACCCCCAACATCTTCTTTAAAAAAAAAAAAAAAAAACTAAAAATAGAGCTAACATATGACCCAGCCTCCCACTCCTGGGCATGTACCATAATGTTGAAAACCATAATTCAAAAATAGTCATGTACCACATGTTCATTGCAGCACAGTTCACAATAGCCAGGATGTGGAAGCAACCTAAGTGTCCATCAATAGATGAATGGATAAAGAAGATGTGGCACATATATACAATGGGATATTACTCAGCCATGAAAAGAAACAAAATTGAGTTATTTGTAGTGAGGTGGATGGACCTAGAGTCTGTCATACAGAGTGAAGTTAAGTCAGAAAGAGAAAAACAAACACTGTATGCTAACACATATATATGAATCTAAAAATAAAAGGTTCTGAAGAACCTAGGGGCAGGACAGGAATAAAGATGCAGATGTAGAGAATGGACTTGAGGACACAGGGAGGGGGAAGGGTAAGCTGGGACAAAGTGAGAGAGTGGCATGGACATATATACACTACCAAACGTAAGGTAGATAGCTAGTGGGAAACAGCCGCATAGCACAGGGAGATTACCTCTGTAATTTGTGACCACCTCGAGGGGTGGAATAGGGAGGGTGGGAGGTAGGGAGATGCAAGAGGAAAGAGATATGGGGATGTGTGTATATGTATAGCTGATTCACTTTGTTATAAAGCAGAAACTAACACACCATTTTAAAGCAATTATACTCCAATAAAGATGTTAAAAAAAAAAAGGCAGAGAAATCGAATACAGACTTAGTCATTACTGCAGAGGTCATGACTTCACAGTCGCCAAATGTTGAATGTTGTATTAGTTAAGGTCATGCTAGTTGCCGTAACAAATAAACGCAAACGTGTACCATGGTTCAAACATGATGGAAGGTTATTCTCCATTTGCATAAAGCCCCAAATGGGTGTGTCACTTTCCTGGTGCGGACCTGGTGATTCAGTGACCCAGCTTCCTTCCATCGTGTGGCTCCACTTCATTTCACATGTGGGTTCCCAGGGCATGATGCCTGTCAGCAAGAAGCTGGTGGAAGCAGAAAGGTCATGGCAGAATGCGCATGGCAGGTCTTGATGGGCCAGGCCTGAGGGCAGCATACATCACTTCCACTCCCGTTTCGCTGACGGCATTTCAGTCATACAGTCATGTAGCACAGGCTACAGTCCTGTCTTTAGAAGAAGAGGAAATGGGTTTGCTGAGTAGGTAGCAATTCTGTCAGATGAAATTTTATCAAAACCACAAAGGGTCATTTTAAAATGGAACACAGTAATATGCTGTGGGGAATCACAGATATATTTTTTACCTATGAGGGCCACTGCGCTGATGCTCTGTGAAGGGCTTCTTATGGCTTAGGATAGATTTTTCCATGGCAGTGTCACACATAGATTTGGAAAGCGCGGTATCACAGGCAACTTGGAAGAAAAGTGGATAATGTGCTCGGGGAAATCGTTAGACAACACAAAAAGCGATGACAGGCATGTAGAAGATGTCTGGGGAAAATCCTGAACTAAATTGCTTCACAGAAGGTGGCAATGGAAAGAAAGGTTCTATTTCTAGAGTCACATAATATACGTGCTTTCACGTGTTAGTCATAAAGTTTACCTAGTCCTGTGGACCAAAACTTGGGTGGGCTGGGGAGGAGGTGTCAGGATCTTCTTGTTGGGGAAGAGGGCTGTCGTTTTTGGGAGATACCATATATTCAAGCACACATTAGAAGTAAAAAATAAAGACTTAAATGATGGAAGAAGGGGCGCCTCTTGCAGCTTGGGAGAGGGTCGTCAGGTGTGCTCAGAGCACCATTCTGCAACCGGGAGCAGAAGGCGAGGCGAAGCTGGAGGACGGGATCAACGCCAATCCTGAGCTCTGACGGGGGGTGGGGGGGGGGAGATGGGTGAAAGAAGACCCGGAAGGATAGGACAAAGGGGGAGGCAGTTGACAGCGTGACGGGCGCATCTCTGCCCTCTCTCTGGAAGAAGCCTCTGGCAACATCCGTCGCGCCGAGGTGGGCATATCCACGTGGTCCTCGCCTCTTTCTTGCTGTGTGACGTGAGGCAGATGCCTCAACCTCTCTGCATTTCTGTTTTCTCAACCGTATCCCGAACGGCTCACGTGAGATTTAGTAAGACGCTGTGCTCACAGGGCTGTACACACAGGAAGAGCTTTAGAAACCTCCCGTCTCCTGTGCAGAGGCTCGCCGGCTCCACTGTTGGTGAGCGTTGTCTCCATAACTGGCCCTGAGAAAAGGGGGAGGCATTCTCCCCCTGCAAACTGTGGCTTCATGACAAAGAACAGCTCAGCCTCCTGTCCCGAAGGATTCCTCAGTGCAGTGCCTTATAGCAGAGGTTAGGCAACGGTGAGAACTTTCATTGTCATTGTTTTTTGTTTTTTTTGTATATCTGGTATTGATTCTTCTTTTCCTTTAATTTTATTGGAGTACAGTTGATTTACAGTGCTGTACACCTGAAACTAAAAACTAACGCAACGTTGTAAGTCATTGATTTTTAATTCCTGAAATCCTTTTTCTACCTGAGCTTTGTATAAAGGCCGTTCCTATGAGGAAGAGTTCTGTGGGACCTGAGAGTTGTCATATCGCTTCTCAGGACAGTGTTTCATGTGTGTACCTTCTGAGGTGCAGAATGGGGGAGAGGGGTAATCACTGATTTGACAGATGAGGAAGCTGAGACACAGAGCAGGGATTTATGCTACACAGGCAGGCCTAGGGCTAGACAATCCTATTCCACCATCGTTTCAAAGTGGACACAGGTTAGAGCAACTCCCCTCCCCCTACCAGATCCCTTCGGAAGGCGCCAGCGGAGACCTCAGTGAGAAAAATCAAGTCAGGCTAAAGGAAGAACCTTGGTATTTGAGTAACTAAAGCCAAGTTTGGAATTGTGCTTCCCATAACTTCAGGTGGTTTCTAAGCTTTGCAGAACTTTGCTGGTTAGATGGTTGCTTGCTGGGAAAAGAAAAACCAAAAACAACAACAACAAAAACATGGAAGTAGAGAGTGGTCATCTTAAATATTCCTTTGGGATTTTATTTGTTTACAAACTCATCTCGCTCTCCTTTTGGGAGATATTCTCTGGGCCACAGAAGTTTGAATGGGTCAAGTCTAGGAGTGTTTGTATTCCTTTTAAATCCATTGCTTTAAAAGTCACTTGGAGCATTAAAAACCTCAGTTCCTAGTGTGAAAACTTAGGCATGGTTGAGGCTCACCAAGCAATGTTGACCTAAGTGTGCAGAGCACTTGATTGTACACTGTAAAACAGGAGATGCACGTTGAAATTCCTCCTGGGTGCTTTAACTCATGCATTACATGTGCAGTATTTTCAATTAGCTGCAGAAAAAAGTACCTTCGGTGTGGGTCTATTTTTACAGCTGGGAATTGCCCTGAAAACACAACTATTTCATACATGTGAGATTTATTTAAGTGACTCACGGGGCATTTGCAGTTTAACCAATAATTGAAAATATTATTGCAGTGTGGCAGATAAAAGTAGGAAGTCATTTTGCATTCCTCCAAGCTCAATAGGCTTATGTTAGTCCAAGGGGCGGGCAGTGGACAGCGGGTGAGAGCAGTGTTGAGATTCGATCCTTCCCATTTCATTCCCGGGCTGTGCTAACACCATGGAAGGAAAGAGACCGCCTGGCCTAAGGATGCTGTGAGAGGGTGTTCTCAGCAAGGACCCAAAGCACTAAGGTGTTCTCTTGTCTCTCTCTCCTGTTTTCACGTACCAGACACAGATGGAAGGTCCGATCATATGTGAGGAGCCCCATCCTTCCCCTGATTCTTCGCCGACTACCTGTTTCTTCCCTACCATGCTTTTGCCCCCTGTTTCACATCAGCTGTCACCCAACTCACCAAGGCAGAAAGCTAGCTTGAGACTCTCAGGAGGGACCAACCAGCCCCTCCGTGGTGGTTCATAAACATTACCAAGGATTTGGGATACGTGTTCCCGCTGAAAGGATGTTGTAAATGGTAGTTAGGTAACGCTGTATTAAAATGCATTCTTGCTCCCGTGATTCAGTCAAAGCGTGGGTTACTTAGGCATTCTGTGGGCAGAATTCAAATCCTAACCACCAATTTTTAATTTTTCTCTGGGTCAACAGTTCTTAGCCAGGGGCTATCCCTCTCTTTCCCAGGAACGTTTGTCAATGCCTGCAGACATTTGGTTGTCACACTGGGTGAGTGGTGCTACTGGCATGTAATGGGGAGGCCAGAGATACAGCTAAACATCTCACAATACACAGGGCAGCCGCTACAACACAGAGCTATCCAGTCCCAAATGTCAATAGTGCCAAGCTGTGAAAGCTTGCTCTAGAAAAGAAGAAATATCTTCCCCAAAGACTTTTCGATCCCAACCTGCCTGTAAGATGGTGGCTTCTGCAATCGACATTAGTACGTGAGGTGAATTCAGGTGCTCGCCAAAGGGCTGGCTTCTTCATCGATGCCCTGGTTACATAGAGAATCCCTTGGTATCCCTTGTGCCGCACTGGACACTGGGGAAATTTGGTGAACAGAACAGAAAATGTCCCGCCCCATCCCCAGTCAGAAGGAGCAGGATTACGGAGGCTGGAGGTGGGAAAGAGCCTGGCAGCTTCTACAAACTGCCAGGGGGAGAGTGTATCTGTCAAAGGAAGCCAAATCCGAGCAGGCTGGCCAGGTCGTAGGCTGTGGGAGGGTAAGAGTTCAGGGAAGCCACTGCAGGTTTGATGCAGGTCTTGGTGCCAAAAGTCAAGGTCAGCCTTCCGTATCAGCAAGGTCACTGGGCAGTGCAGACGGTGGGTTCAGTGTGGGAGACTGATGTTTTCTTCCAGGAATGTCGGTGGCTTGCTTAGCACAAAGAAGGCAGAGAGAGTAGACCATTCAGGAACCGTCTCAGGGGTGGAGAGAGAGAGCTTGTTGATGGTTCAGTGGGGTAGGGGAGAGGCTGGAGGATGACTCCCAGACTTTCTGCTTAGATTCTTGAGTGGCTGGGGAGCCGCACTTACGGGGATGTGGATCCTGGAGGAACAGCAAGTTTAGGGAGGAGGAATACTCTTTCCTCCCATTACAGAATCTCTGTGAAAACCGATAAGGGCACTTCTCCATCTTTCTACCCAATGTTTCTTTTGAAAAGAAGCATTGGGCTTTAGAGTCAGCTCTGTTAGCTAAAATCTAAGATATTTCTCCTGGATTACCTCTTCTCTCCAGTTCCCATCATAATTGGCTTTCCAATGTAGCTCAGAGTTATTTCTAAATGGCTTCCTTGGGCAATCATCAGGCATCTTCTCTGTGAGATATCCCCTCCATCTAAGCAAATTAAACAGTAATGAGACTCTGCACACTATCCAGGCTTCTGAGCTACAGCTTGTCTGGCTTTGCCACACTAAAACTTTTTAAAAATTGTGATAGTCTAATCCTGCCCTATTCCATTTTCAGCTGGTAGGAAACACTTTTCCTTATTCATGAGTCTGGCAGTCTCGGAAGAAGCACCAGGAAATCATCAGAGCCTGATGCCCGTTTCCTGGGTTCCTCAGTAACCATTGGTCCTTTCCTGACGCCAACGCCAGGGCCATTCAAGGAGGCTGCATGGGGCCCAGCTGCTGCCTCGGGAGGACAAGGCCACTCAGGTCACCTTCCCTGAGGACTTGTGACCAGAGGTGAAACTCTGATAAAGTCACATGGTAGACCCTTGAAGCCCACCTGCAGCAGAAACATGAAGGAAATGGGCCACAGTTGAAAAAAGACCACGAGTAAATAGAAAAGGCAGCTTAAAAATTCCCTTTGACTTTCAGAAATTGGAATTTGAGGACATTTTGCCTCTGAGGAAACTGTTAGGATGGGCTGGCGAGTCCACCTTCAGAGGCTGAGGAGAGAGACCCCAGGACTCCTCGACTCTCTGTGATAACGGCAGTCAGGGCAGAGCCAGCTTGGTTGAGCCCTTGGTGTTCGAGAGCTGTCCAAAGAACCTGAGATGGGGCTTCCCTGGTGGCGCAGTGGTTGAGAGTCCGCCTGCCGATGCAGGGGACGCGGGTTCGTGCCCCGGTCCGGGAAGATCCCACATGCTGCGGAGCGGCTGGGCCCGTGAGCCATGGCCGCTGCGCCTGCGCGTCCGGAGCCTGTGCTCCGCAACGGGAGAGGCCACAGCAGTGAGAGGCCCGTGTACCGCAAAAAAAAAAAAAAAAAAAAAGAACCTGAGATGTATCACCCATTTTTATTCCTCACATCAGCCCCTGAGGCAGGGACTACTGTTGAACAGTGGGCACAGTGAAGTGTAGTGCTTGTCGAAAGTCATGCAGTGAATTGGTGCGGGACCTCGTCTGAATTTGAGTAGTTTGTCTCAGGAGCTTTACAGAGGCCAAGATGCCTAAGAGTTGGTGCTCTCTCAAAGAGTTATTAAAAGGCACAATTATGCAAAAAAATATTTTTGGTATCTTTTTTAGAATATTGACATTTTTAATGTGCCTGCAGTAATTGGGAAAAGAAAGTAAATAATAAAAAGATCTGTCTTAAGGTGTATTTGTTTGCTGACTAAAAGTTTTAAATAAGGGGTTTTATTTTTTACTTTTTATTTGAAGGTAGTTGTAGATTTTTTTTTCACATCTTTATTGGAGTATAAATGCTTTACAGTGTTGTGTTAGTTTCTGCTGTACAACAAAGTGAATCAGCTATATGTATACATATATCCCCATATCCCCTCCCTCCCATCCTCCCTATCCCATCCTTCTAGGTCATCACAAAGCATCGAGTTGATCTCCTTGTGCTATGCATAGGACCCAGCAATCCAACTCCTGGGCCTGGGCATATACCCTGAGAAAACTATGATTCAAAAAGAGACATGTACCACAATGTTCATTGCAGTACTATTCACAATAGCCAGGATGTGGAAGCAACCTAAGTGTCCACAACAGATGAATGGATAAAGAAGATGTGGCACATATGTACAATGGAATATTACTCAGCCATAAAAAGAAATGAAATTGAGTTATTTGTAGTGAGGTGGATGGACCTAGAGTCTGTCATACAGAGTGAAGTAAGTCAGAAAGAGGAAAACAAATACCGTATGCTAACACACATATATGGAATCTAAAAAAAAAAAAAAAAAAAAACGTTCTGATGAACCTAGTGGCAGGGCAGGAATAAAGATGCAGACGTAGAGAACAGACTTGAGGGCACAGGGGGAAAAGGGGAAGCTGGGATGAAGTGGAAGAGTAACATTGACATATATACTACCAAATGTAGAATGGATGGCTAGTGGGAAGGTAGTTGTAGATTGATAGGCAGTAATAAAAAACGGTAGAGGGAGATCCCATATAATCCTTCACCTCGTTCCCCCAAAAGTGTCATCTTGCACAACCAGTACACAGCAATAAATACCACAACTAGGACATTGATATTGTATAATACACCTCGTTCAGATGTCAACAGTTTGACATGTACTCGTGTGTGTGTGTGTGTCTGTGTGTATACTTATTTCTATGCAATTTTATCATACTGTAGATTTGTGTCACCACCACAGTCAAGGCACAGAACAGTTTCATCACTAGGACCCCCTCATGCAAGCTTTCTATAGTCACATCCATCCACCTCCCTCTCAGGCCCCCTAATTCCTGGTTGCCACTAATATGTTCTCCATCTCTATAATTTTGTAATTTTAAAAATATTTTATAAATGGAATCATACAGTATGTAACCTTTTGGGTTTTTGGGGGGAGGGTTTGTTGTTGTTGTGTTTTGTTTTGTTTGGCGGTGCAACAAGGCTTGCAGGGATCTTAGTTCCCTGACCAGGGATGGAACCTGGGCCCCGGCAGTGAAATCGCCAAGTCCTAACCGCTGGAACACCAGGGAATTCCCCAGTATGTTACCTTTGGGAACTGACCTTTTTCTCTCAGCATAATTCCCTTGAGGCCCATCCCAGTTGATACATATGTCAATAGCTCATCCGTTCTTCTTGCTGAGTGTGTTCCATGCATGGATGTGCTACGGTTTATTTAACCAGTCACTTGTTGAAGGACGTCTGGATTGTTTCCAGTTTGGGGCTATTACAAATAAAGCTGCTACCAACATTGGTGCAGGTTTTCGTGTGAAGATGAGTTTCCATTTCTCTGAAATAAATGTCTAAGATTGCTGGATCGTATGGTTAAATGCATGGAAGAGACTGCCAAACTGTATCCTGGAGTGGCTGTACCATTTTACATTCCCACCAGCAATGTGTGAGTGATCCAGTTTCTCTGCATCTTCTCCAGCATTTGGTATTATCACTAGTTTTTATCTGAGCCATTCCAGTAGGTGTGTATTGACAGCCAGTTGTGGTTTTAATTTGCATCTCCCTAATGGCTAATGATGTTGGACGTCTTTTCATGGGCATATTTGCCTTCCGTATGTTCTCTTCAATGAAATGTCAGTCTGTGTCTTTGGCCCATTTTCTGATTGACTTGTTTGGTGTTTTTTACTTTATGTTGTGAGAATTGTTTGTATATTCTAGATAGTGTATTAGCCTTGTGTCAGATATGTGGTTTGCAAATATTTTTTCCTCATCTGTAGCTTGTCTTCTCATCCTCTTTGCAGAGTCCTTTGTAGAGCAAATATTTTTAATTTTGATGAGGTTGATTTATCAGTTTTACCTTTTTGGGGGTCAGACTTTTAGTATCAAGTCTAAGACAAAGCAGGGTTTTGTTTCCTGCCTCGTCTAATGTGCAGTGTCTGATCATGAGAAAAAGGCAGTGGGGCAGGATGGACGCTGGAGTGTGAAGGGTTGTTCTTCCAGCCTCTGTCTAGTTGGGACTCTGATGTGTGTCCTGATGAGTTGTCACTCAAGGTCATGGCCCCAGGGTAGACCTGGTCCTACAAAGACTGTAAGATGATGATGGTGTAAAGCAAAACTTTCAAAATCTCAGTTTCCAGAGCCATACGTGGTACCTTCTAACACAAGGCCTTTTTGCACATGAGATCATCTGTCTGGAGCACTCTCCCTTGCCCCCAGCCCCCTCCTGCTTTGTCATATAAAGTTCTTCCTCCAAAGCTGGCCTACCAGGCCCTTCCTCAGAGCACCTCATCAACCCCTGCCTGCCCCCATCCCCCCAGGTGTGTCTCGGCTCCCTTTGTTGTAAATTCCACTTTCTGTCATACCACTTGCAAGCAAATGTGTCAAAATGAATGTAAATATCCATTCAGTATTTGTGATGATTTCATTAAAGTCTGTTTCCCTCCAGACCAAGGTTTCTCAACCTCAACCCTATTGACCTTTTGGAGGTGACAGGTCCTTGTTGTGCACGGCTGTCCTGAGCCTCGTAGGGTGTTGAGTGGCATCCTTGGCCTCCATCCACTACATGCCAGGAGCACCCTCCCCCTATGCCCAGTTGTGACAACCGAAAACGTCTCCAGATGTTGCCGGATGTTCCCTGAGGGACAAACTGCCCAGGTGGAGAACCATGGCCCTAGACTCTGAGCTCTGGGAGGGTAGGCACCAGCCCCTTTGTCCATGTTCTCTCCCCAGCCCTGTGCCTGACACACTAGTGCTTCATTAATACTTGTGAAATAAATGAATGGACGAACAGTACCTGTTATCCAACAGTTCTTTACATGGCAACCTTGAAAAGACCACCTGATTCTTTCAAAAGAATCAAGTGGGTTTCATTGTGAATCTGAGCCCCAAAATTCCTCTCTTCATAGTTGAGTACAGTTTCCTTTCCCTCTTCCCGCGCTGCCTGAAATAAAGATGCAGGAGTCTTCGAGTTCCTGCCTGATGAAAGCCCACATCCTCTGTTAACACTGCCAGCGCACCTCCATCATTCACAGGGCTGGGAGGCCTCCCACGATCTCTGAACATCCCTGCCGGCAGAAAGGGAACCTCCTGCAGGTGGCATTTGGCAGGTAATTTGGCTCTGCTGGAGATGCAATTCAGCATTGGTCTGCTGAGTCTCCTTCCCTCTCTGGCCTCTGCTCCCTTTTCATGAGGAAAGGGAGGAAAAGAGAGATTTGGGCTCGGTTTTGCTTAACTAAGCATGTAACTGAATATAATTAGTTCAGAAAGTTCCCAGGGAGTAAGTACAGTAGTCGTTAAGAATAACTTAGGGATGTGTGAGCATTTTAGGTTTTTCTCTGTACCTGGCAGTTTTGTTCCCTGAATGATAGAGCTGGCTTTGCTTTAGGGGGGGATAAAAAGGGCTGCTGGGCATGGGGGAGCAGGCAGTGGGTGGGGAGGAGAGCCCGATGGGGGTAATGGCTGGGTATACCAGCCTCGGCTCCCTACTGCTGCTTTATGGGAGGGGTCTCACTGGCGCTCAGAGGTGCCGCAGTAGAGGGAGGCGGGGGCTGGTCCTCCCCACGCCGTGGAGGAACAGCTGGGCCTGCTGTAAACTCCTTCCCTGCCGATCCTTGCAGGAGGCTCTGCATGACGCAGGCATCCTCCACTCCAGCCGCAGAACGTCCGCGGGCTGTTGAAGAGCCTGATTTGATAAGGTGGGCTGACGGGCCAAAGCTTTAACTACTGGTACCACAAACCTTACCTCCTGGGATTCACAAAAGGGATGGGCTGGATCCCTTCCTCTCTCGTGGGTCAAAAGTTCCAGGGAGGGGGCTTCCCTGGTGGCGCAGTGGTTGAGAGTCCGCCTGCCGATGCAGGGGACACGGGTTCGTGCCCCGGTCCGGGAAGATCCCACATGCCACAGAGCGGCTGGGCCCGTGAGCCATGGCCGCTGAGCCTGCGCGTCCGGAGCCTGTGCTCCGCAACGGGAGAGGCCACAGCAGTGAGAGGCCCACGTACCGCAAAAAAAACACTGTGACGGTGTCAGCACAGTTGTTGCTTTGACAAGAAACGGTCTGTGACTTCAGACTGAATGCTCGATTCTAAGTTAAGGAAAGTCAGTTGTGACGCACTGGGGAAGAGTGGAAATGTGTGCTTTTTTGTGCTCTAGAAGAGCCTTCCTTATCCTCAGCACAACTAACGTTTGGGGCTGGATAATTCCTTGAGGTGGTGACCGTCTCCTGCGCTGTAGGGTGTCTGGCAGCATCCCTGGCCTCAACCCGTGAGAAGCCGGTAGCACTCCATCCCAGGTGTGACAACCCAAAACACCTCCGGATGTTGCCAAATGTCTCTTGGGGGGCAGTGCCGCTCCCCCTTCCAGTTGGAACCACTGCAGTAGAGTAACAAGCTTTCTGTTCAATTCCTGTGCCCTGTAGAGCTGTGGTCACTTGTTTACTCCAAGTATTTGGTGATTTAAGCACAGGACAGAGAGGTAGAAAGAAGGCAGTGTTTCTTTACTTTTTCCTTGGTTGACCCTTTAAACTCTCGCACAAGAGTCAGCATGATATATTGACTAAAAGTGTTGGTTTTCAGACATCTCTTCACCTTGTATGATCTGGCAGGTCATTTAATTGGGCCTCCGTTTTCATTATCTGTAAAATAAAAGTACTAATGCCTACTTCTTAACTTGAGGATTCAGCTAGACATTGAATATATAAAGCTCCAGGTACAGTGTCTGGCATATGGTAGGCATTCCGTAAATGATGGCTAGTATTCTTGTGCACTTAAGAATGTATTTTACAAGTTTTAAACAAATCGGATTTGTTTTTGAGTTAGCAATAGCAGTTGCTGCTGCTACCTAAAATAGTAATGGGAACAGTTAATTTCCATAGAATTACAGCTTATTTCAATAACATTATGGAGTTCCAACTATACAGTAGGTACTATGCTATATGCAGGGAATAAAAAAATTAACTGTAATCCCTGCCATTAAATATCTAATATGTAGATTTAGCCACATAAATGGGTCAAATCATGTTCATCAAAATAAAGCCATCGCTTACTGAAAAAGCTCAACACGAAATGGTCCATGGGTTGTAATGGGGTGTAGCATTCATTTTAGTGTAGACAAAAGGATCCCACCATATTTCTCAACTCTCTCATTTTCCAATAAGTACCAATTTTTATTCAAGTTTTTATGATCCTGTGATTCAACCACGGTGATTTAATTGTGTTCTGTAACCTTCTCTGCTCCCTCTTAGTACACATCTGAGCTGAGCTATCTGGAATATATTACCATATCTTTAAGTTTTCTTCAAGGATAATTTCCTAGCTTCTGAACGATACTGTGTTGGATGGATGTCATGAACTGTCCTTTACTGTTGGGTGTCGTAAGTTGTGCCCTCCCAGATGTAGTCCCTGAGTCAAGGATAAAGTGTAATTGATTCATTGAGGAAGTGCTCCCAGTGAAACAGTAAGGGAATGGAAGAAGTGGGAATTAGAAAGGGAAGCAGCCTATCAAGGGGCAATATCAGGGGAAGTCCTACCTCAGCCCAATCCCACGGGGAGCTCTAGAGAGTCTATTGCACCTTCAGGTGTTCTGTGCCACCTTGAGGCAAAGAAGCTGGGCTTTTGTACTCCTGACCAGTAGTCAGCGGCTGGTGACCTCCCAGATGGCAGAATGCTATATGTAAACTCCCAGCCACTTAGAACCCACTAAGATCGTGGGCTCCAACTCGCAGTAGCAAGCCTCTGAAAATAGCAGGTGCAAATGATTAGCAACAAAGCACACAGACGCTAGAGGAGAAGTGCACAAAGCTGATGAGAGGTCACCCACAGTGTCCCTTCATTGGAAATTTAGGTTGCAGTGATCATTGTTACTGCGATTTATCTATTGCAAAGAAGATTGCAGTGATTTTGCTGCTAGAAATAACTCCACAGTGAACATTTTTAGACTCAAATCTTTCTTTTTATTATTACCTTAGAATTGAGAGATAGAAGGAGCATTACTTTTCCAATAGGTATATACATTTTAAAGAACATGCATATGAAAAATTGCCTTCCAGAAATATTTTTATCAATTTACACTTCCAGCACTTACTGTTCATTTTCTTTTTTAGCAACAGTCTAGAGAGCATTGATTTCTCACCTATGAACTGAAGACCTGTAGACAACATCAGAGTTATTCTCAGGGATCAGAAAAGTCATGTTCCTGGTCTAGCTTTGAGTAGAGACTGAATAAATGATATCTCAAAATATGATTGTTTTGAAATGTATCAAGATGCTGTTATGTATAGATAAAAAGCATTTGCATTTTGTTAGTGTTTATGAATTCACGGTAGCATTTCGTCATGTATTTTCACCAGTACTAAAAATATAACTAGTCATGAAGCATCTGTAGTACATTTTTTTAGGTCTCAAAAAGTGCTACCTTGTTTTAAAGATTGAGAACTACGAGTCAATATCACTAAGATGTCTTAGGACATGTCTTGACTATTGATTAGAAAATCACCCATATAAACTGTTTTGTCTTAAAGATTTGTCAGTAAGAAAGTCTATACGACTTGGCACCATACATATAAAGCAGATTTAATGACCAAGTCAACAGACTAAAAAGCACATCTCAGAACAATTAAAGGTTTTTTGGAACATATCTACCTACCTCCACCCCCACCATAATAGAACCCCTTATTTCTCTTATAGGGGTAAGGGAACACACCAGCATTGTCTTATTCTGTGTTTTAAATAGTCTAAAGAAATTAGAAAGACACAGACAGGGCTATATCAAGGTGGAAGTATTGTTTGACCTGTCTTCTTAGCTTGATCCTTGAGGCTTTCTAAACAGCTGTTGAAGTAAAAATCAGAGACTGTTTTGGGTCTTGAGCATCGAGGAAGTCAAGGGTGACACTTACTGAGCCCCTACTCTGAGCCAGATACTGTGCTAGTTCCTGTCTGCCTTTCTGTTGTGAATATGGAATTCCCGTGACCACCCTTGAAATTTGATTTCTAATACAGTAAAGGAGAAAGCTGAGGTTGATAAAGGGCATGACTTGCCTTGGTTAGTAGATGGGAAAATTGGGATTTGAACCTTACATGAATTTCCCCTGACACTTAGAGGAAAATAGAATAAATGACCCATAATCTTGTATTTTAAAAGATGGACAACGCTCAATTTAAAAAAGACCATAAAAAAAAAAGATGGACAACTAACAAAGCCCCAGTTGCCTTCTTCCTCCTAACCTTCCCCTTTCACCTCAAAAGAGGTTTCAGGGCTTCCCTGGTGGCGCAATGGTTGAGAGTCCGCCTGCCGATGCAGGGGACACGGGTTCGTGCCCCAGTCCAGGAAGATCCCACATGCCGCGCAGTGGCTGGGCCCGTGAGCCATGGCCGCTGAGCCTGCGCGTCCGGAGCCTGTGGTCCGCAACGGGAGAGGCCACAACAGTGAGAGGCCCACGTACAGCAAAAAAAAAAAAAAAAAAAAAAAGATTTCAGATTGAATGGTATGTGGATGAAAGACACTTGGATGTTAGTTAGAGTGTACTTATATCTCTTTGTTGAAGGAACCTTTTAGACATTGTTGCTATATATTTCAGTAGCTGAACATTTCTTTCCTGGGTATTTTTAGGTTCCTTTCTGGCAAAATTAATTAGTGTCATAGATCAAGCATATACTTTGAAGTCTGATAAAAATGTAAGAAAAAAATCCAAAGAGGTCTCTAAGTCTCTCTCCAGTAACCTGAAAGAAGACATTTTAGAACCACCAAGCTACTGTCACTTTGATCAGTTGGCATTTCCTGTTTGTTCTCTTAAGTCTTAGGAATGCTAAGTCATTCAGATAATACTCTGTACACTTCCCAAGGGTATCAAGAGGCCCTTTAGTTTTGCTTGTTCATCTTATTTTCTGGCTTAAGAGAATGTGGTAGATATTTGGAAATGAGGACAGGTTCTGGTGGAGGTAGTTCAGTAATGTCTGCAGAGGCTAGAGGGACTAGAGTCCTTCTCTCTCCATTATAGGACCAGACCTGAGGCTTAATCACAGTTATTTGTTCATTAGCAACTGCAGTCACTTTGCAGATACAGCCTTCACTTCCATAGGTCAACTCCTGAAGGCCTCCAGAATGCCTATTGCCCAACACCCTTAACAGTTAGGCCTTTGCCTGTTGGCAGAGTGTCGGTGAGAACCATTCGGCCTGACTGCTGGGCAGCACAGTCCTGCTCAAGGCCACCTAGAAGTCTCAGTTTGGCAGCCTTTCCTTCACATTTACTTCTTTGGGAAGCTCTGTCAAGAAAGCTGTTGGGAGAGGCCATGATTCTAATATCATCTGATGTGCTATTTTTTCTCCTCCTCCTGTAGCCTCCTCCTGTAGCCGCCCCCCCCCAGAAGAACTGGTTAATCCAGAGGTAGATTAATAAAGGATCTCAGTTTCTAAGAACCAGGATCCTAGGAACACAGAGACCAGAAGGATATCAATAGTTTCCCAGGGCCTGAGAACATGTCAGCTTTCATTGACGGGAAGGGAACTGGTTGTCACACCTTGCCCCCCACCAAGATAAACTGGGATTCTCTCCTTGTCATGCTGTGGGCCAGTTGTTCATTCCAGGAGCTTGCATTGTTAGGACCTCACTCAGGATGGGGTTGATCCAGGAGACTCAGTACCTTCACGTGAAGGTGATTCATTGTGATTATCCTAGCCCAACTTTTAATGCCCAGCTCACTCCCCCATATTATCATTATCTAGTGTGCCTCCCCTGTGCCATACAGGCCTGGGAGGCAAACCAATTCACAGGGTAGCAGTCTATCTTCCATAACTTGAGTTTCAGTGTTCGGCTATAGTCCAGAGAGGGATGTTAAGTGGATTTTGGATTTTTCTACATGTCTGTTGCCCAGTATCCCCACAGTTAACTTAGGGTTTATTTGGTCATGATACTCAGATTGTGGTCTCTCAATACTGTCTCCCACTGAAAGGAACCAGAGTTCCCTAGAGAAGTGTCTGATTCCAACTGGGTATGCAAAATGAGCCTGGAACATCTTGCCAAACCAGAAACAAGGAAGCTATTGAGACTACAGGGTCACATGAAAGGTTCAGGAGCCAACCTGAAGAGGCTCATTCTGAGCATCAATAAAAGTAGTAACATTTTAGTAGATCAAAACCCTTAAAATATGTTGAAAAACATGAGTTTGTAATTATACTAAGCAAACAAACAAAGAAACCCCCTCTGGTCAACACTAAGAATTCTGGGTAACCAAGTCACTATTTGGAGAATGATACAGGGAATGGATCTTGCCTTTGCTATACAAACTGAACCTCAAGACAACCAAATCGTTGGTTATGGGAAATTTCTTTTTATAGAAATATTCCAGCCAGTAAATGGAGAAAGAAAGGATTACAAAAGCACCATTTGGCAAGCCATAATAAAACAATACACTTAGGCAATGATCATGAGTAACTGCTAACATCACAAAAAAGAGACAGACAGCCGCTGTTTCCTGATTCCAGACCCCTGGGCAGTACCTCTGTGAAATACTCTTGCAAAAAAGAAATTTGAATCTGATCAGCCTCTAGAGCAGAAGTTGGCAAACTTCCTGTGAAGGGCCAGGTAGTAAATGTTTCCTGGCTTTGCAGCCAACTGGGCAGCTGTCTGTTCAACTCGCTGTAGGAGCCTGAATGCAGCCAGAGACAAAACAAAAAGTGTGGCCAGATCTGGCCCAGGAGTTTGCAGACTGCTGTTCTAGGTCTAACTACCAGTTTACAGGAAGTAAGGAAGACAGATGAGCTTGTTAAACAGCATCACATGAGTGCAATTAGCAAAATCTAGACTGGGAA
Organism: Lagenorhynchus albirostris; assembly: GCF_949774975.1. Classification (NCBI taxonomy): domain Eukaryota; kingdom Metazoa; phylum Chordata; class Mammalia; order Artiodactyla; family Delphinidae; genus Lagenorhynchus; species Lagenorhynchus albirostris. Next base: position 14,287,185 of record NC_083100.1, read on the forward strand.
ACTCTGTAGGACAAATAAGCTGGTTTCTTCAGTTAAAAATAAAGCAACTAGGGGAAGATTTTTTAAAAGACAAGAGACATATCAACCAGTTACAATGTTTGGAGCTTATTTAGATCCTGATTCAAATAAACTGTAAAATAGAAGGCAATCAGGAAAACTTGGACACTGACTAGATATTTAACATAATAAAGAGTTATTAATTTTTGAATGGGATAATGATATTATGTGTGTGTGTATTCCTTAGGTTTCGAGTATATACTGAAAATATTTTGAATTATATGCTATCTAGAATTTGCTTCAAAATAATCTTTGATTCTGAAAGAAATAAAATAAGCCACAAGTTGATAATTATTTTTTCTGGATGTTGGGTATTGAGGGTTTTTCTTGCATATATTTGAAATCTTTTATGACATAAAAAAATTTTAATATGTACATTTTACAAAATATATCACTTTAAACTTTTTTTTTTTTTTTTTTTTTTGTGTTACGCGGGCCTCTCACTGTTGTGGCCTCTCCCGTTGCGGAGCACAGGCTCCAGACGCGCAGGCTCAGCGGCCATGGCTCACGGGCCCAGCCACTCCGCGGCATGTGGGATCTTCCCGGACTGGGGCATGAACCCGCGTCCCCTGCATCGGCAGGCGGACTCTCAACCACTGTCCCACCAGGGAAGCCCTAAACATTTTTTAGAGAAGAAGAAGGGATGGAGTATTTTCTGTTAGGCACCCCTGGGTCCTCCTAAGACTGGTGGGAATTATCTGGCTAAGAGTTGGCGCCAGAAGAGTCTTTCCGGTGTTTTTTCCCCCAAAACTGTTTTCATACATCTTATTTGTCATTCTAAATAGATTCGACAGATATCATATTATTTATCATTTGAGCTGACAGATATCACATTATTTATCATTTGCTCATGTGTTCTATGTAACAGACATTTTGTTTTGTAAAAAAAGAATTTATAAGGTTGAAAATAAGCTTCATCTTTTGTGACCAACTATACTAGGCTCCCGTTGTTTAATCGATGAGCGTTTGTTCAGTGCAGGAGTCTGGCCACAAGTGCTTTTCACAGCCTGGGGAGGTAATGTGAGTGATGGCAACTGGTGGGGAGCAGAGGGGGCATGTAGGAAAGCAGGTGCCCACCTCCTGGGGCAGTTGCTATGCAGGATGTCTGCCGTGGGAATGAGGGGCCTGTGTTACCAGAACACCCATTCATTTTCCTTTTTCCTGAGAAGAACTCTAAATCTAGATTGTATGTGACATTGTCTAACTTTTAGTTCCTTAAAATATTTCTACAATGCCTTGTCTTCCAAACCAAACACTTGCACAGCTGGATTAGACCTCTGATTTAGCGTCTGCCCAATGGCAGGGCCCTAAATGAGAGCCTGTGGGCACCAGGATTCTAAAGTGCCCTGGCCCTGCTTTCTGTGAGCTTCCAGTCTAGTTGGGAGGAAAAAAAACATACTTGAAAAACAAAATGAGAGGTGTAGATAGGAAATGCTATGTGAATTCAGAGAAGGGGGTGGCTAACCCCATCTGGAGAAATTAGGGAAAGCTTCCCACAGGCCACAGAAGGAGTTGGGGGAAGCCCTGGTGTTCTAGGTGGAGAGCCAGGGAGAGAAGCAATGTCATGGACATGGGCAAGAGCAAGGCCCAGCAACAGGAAACCAACCCTTTGGGAGGAGAGTCAGTGGCCCTCCACAGCCCACCCATGAAGGATGTTTCAAGACAAGATTGTGTTCTGTACAATCAGGTGAAAATAGGCAGCAAACAGTGGAAAGCATGGCACTGAAACTCAGCTGAGGATCTGAGCAAGCACATCAGAGTATCATCTGTCTAGAAGTGATGGTTGAAGTCATGGGGCCTGTAGAGAGTGTGTTTCTTTAATGCTTGCCATTGGCAGGTGGTACATTTATATAGGTGGTAGGGATGCTCTCTGAGTCTGGCATTTCAAAACTACCAACCCATTGTTTATAACACTAAATCTTACTTAAAGCTCAAAGCAGCACCCAAATACTTCAAAAACATTCCCCACACTGGAAAGGAAAGGTTTGGAGTAAGAGAAACTAGAAGTCCATGGGGAAAGAGAAGCCCACATATGGAAGGATATGCCTGTGGTAATGGCTTTATTTAAAGGTATATGATCTCCCTCCAAGGACGGCCTAAAGTAGAGACTTTTTCACTGTTAAGAAAAGATTATTCAAGAAATTGAAATATTATATAGATTATGATTGTCCATATTAATGCTATGTAATACATTTGAGCAACATCTTTATTCCTTCCCTTATTTGAAAGTTTAAAGTGTAATTTCTCTTAAAAAATAAAACAGGATGTTATCCTGTTCTTCCCATAATGAGAATCTCTTCGTTCTAGAGAATAAGCATTTCAAAGCCTGATAACTCCAACAGTTATATCCTGTAAAAGACTATCTATTTGGACATGAATATGTGTTAATATTAGGAATGTTATCAGCCTATAATAATGTATGGATTAATACCCACTTTCCTGGCTACTGAACTTTGGAGAGAAGTGAAAGCTTAGTCTTGGACATGTACGCAAGCCAGGTGAGTTTAGACCACTGAGCATTTAGCCTAGGAAACTGAGACCAAGAAGAAGTTATGCCCAGAACATAAATCAAAAATAGCTCTGATGATTCATTTGGAGATTGGTTCAAGACGGTGGAGTGTAAGGACGTGCACTCACTCCCTCTTGCGAGAGCACCAGAATCACAACTAACTGCTGAACAATCATTGACAGGAAGACACTGGAACTCAGCAAAAAAGATTCCCCACATCCGAAGACAAAGGAGAAGCTGCAATGAGACAGTAGGAGGGGCGCAAGCACAATAAAATCAAATCCCATAACTGCTGGGTGGGTGACTCACAAACTGCAGAACAATTATACCACAGAAGTTCACGCACTGGAGTGAAGGTTGTGAGCCCCACCTGGGGGTCCGGCCACGGGAGGAGGAATTCCCAGAGAATCAGACTTGAAGGCTAGCGGGATTTGATTGCAGGACTTTGATAGGACTGGGGGAAACAGAGACGACACTCCTGGAGGGCACACAAAAAGTAGTGTGCACATCAGGACCCAGGGGAAGGAGCAGTGACCCCATAGAAGACTGAATGAGACCTACCTACCAGTGTTGGAGGGTCTCCTGCAGAGGTGGGGGGCAGCTGTGGCTCACCGCAGGGACAAAGACATGGGCAGCAGAAGTTCTGGGAAGTACTCCTTGGCATGAGCCCTCCCAGAGTCCACCATTAGCCCCACCAAAGAGCCTGTAGCCTCCAGTGTCGGGTTGCCTCAGGCCAAACAACCAACAGGGAGGGAACTCAGCTCCACCTATCAGCAGAGAAGCAGATTAAAATTTTACTGAGCTATGCCCACCAGAGCAATACCCATCTCTGCCCAACGCCATTCCCTCCCATCAGGAAGCTTGCACAAGATAGCCTCATCCACCAGAGGGCAGACAGCAGAAACAAGAAGAAATACAGTCCTGCAGGCTGTGGAATGAAAACAACATTTACAGAAAGATAGACAAAATAAAAAGGCAGAGGACTATGTACCAGATAAAGGAACAAGATAAAACCCCAGAAAAACAACTAAATGAAGTGGAGATAGGCAACCTTCCAGAAAAAGAATTTAGAATAATGATAGTGAAGATGATCCAGGACCTCAGAAAAAGAATGGAGGCAAAGATCGAGAAGATGCAAGAAATGTTTAACAAAGACCTAGAAGAATTAAAGAACAAATACCTAGAATAATAAAAGAACAAAGAAACAGAGGTGAACCATACAATAACTGAAATGAAAAATACATGAGAAGGAATCAATAGCAGAGTAACTGAGGCAGAAGAACAGATAAGTGACCTGGAAGACAGAATGGTGGAATTCACTGCCATGGAACAGAATAAAGAAAAAAGAATGAAAAGAAAAGAAGACAACCTAAGAGATGTCTGGGACAACATTAAACACACCACCATTTGCATTATAGGGGTCCCAGAAGAAGAGAGAGAAAGGACCCGAGAAAATATTTGAAGAGATTATAGTCGAAAACTTCCTTAACATCAGAAAGGAAGTAGCCACCAAAGTCCAGGAAGTGCAGAGTCCCAGGCAGGATAAACCCAAGGAGAAATATGCTGAGACATGTAGTAATCAAATTGACAAAAATTAAAGACAAAGAAAAAATATTGAAAGCAGTAAAGGAAAAATGACATATAACATACAAGGGAACTCCTGTAAGGTTAACAGCTGATTTCGCAGCAGAAACTCTACAAGCCAGAAGGGAGTGGCATGATATACTTAGAGTGATGAAAGGGAAGAAACTACAACTGAGATTACCCAGCAAGGATGTCATTCAGATTTGACATAGAAATCAAAAGCTTTATAGACAAGCAGAATCTAACAGAATTCAGTACCACCAAACCAGCTCTACAACAAATGCTAAAGGAACTTCTCTAAGTGGGAAACACAAGAGAAGAAAAGGACCTACAGAAACAAGCCCCAAACAATTAAGAAAATGGTAGTAGGAACATACATATCAATAATTGCCTTAAATGTGAATGGATTAAATGCTCCAACCAAAAGACTCAGGCTCACCGAATGGATACAAAAACAAGACCCATATATATGCTGTCTACAGGAGACCCACTTCAGACCAAGGGACAAATACAGACTGAAAGTGAGGGGATGGAAAAAGATATTCCATGCAAACAGAAATCAAAAGAAAGCTGGAGTAGCAATACTCATATCAATAAAATAGACTTTAAAATAAAGAAGGTTACAACAGAAGGAAGGACACTACATAATGATCAAGGGAACAATCCAAGAAGAAGAAATAACAATTATAAATGTATATGTATATATGCACCCAACATAGGAGCACCTCAATACATAAGGCAAATGCTAACAGCTATAAAAGAGGAAATCAACAGTAAGACAGTAATACTGGGGGACTGTAACACCTCACTTACACCAATGGACAGATCATTCAGACAGAAAATTAATAAGGAAACACAAGCTTTAAATGACACAATAGACCAGATAGATTCAATTGATATTTATAGGACATTCCATCTGAAAACAACAGATTACACTTTCTTCTCAAGTGCACATGGAACATTCTCCAGGATAGACCACATCTTGGGTCACAAATCAAGCCTTGGTAAATTTAAGAAAATTGAAATCATATCAAGCATCTTTTCAGACCACAACACTATGAGATTAGAAATAAGTTACAGGGAAAAAAATGTATAAAACACAAATACATGGAGACTAAACAATACATTACTAAATAACCAAAAGATCACTGAAGAAATCAAACAGGAAATCAAAAACTACCTGGAGACGAATGACAACGAAAATATGACAATCCAAAACCTATAGGATGCAGCAAAAGCAGTTCTAAGAGGCAACTTTATAGCAATACAATCCTACCTCAAGAAACAAGAAAAATCTCAAATAAACAATCTAACCTTACACCTAAAGGAACTAGAGAAAGAAGAACAAACAAAACCCAAAGTTAGTAGAAGGAAATAAATCATAAATATCAGAGCAGAAATAAATGAAATAGAAACAAAGAAAACAATAAAAATCAATATAACTAAAAGCTCGTTCTTTGAGAAGGTAAACAAAATTGATAAACCTTTAAAACCAGACTCATCACAAAAAAGAGGGAGAGGACTAAAATCAATAAAATGAGAAATGAAAAGGGAGAAGTTACAACGGACACTGCAGAAATACAAAGCATCCTAAGAGACTACAGCAAGCAACTCTATGCCAATAAAATGGGCAACCTGAAAGAAATGGACAAATTCTTAGAATGGTATAACCTTCCAAGACTGAACCAGGAAGAAACAGAAAACATGAACAGACCAATCACAAGTAATGAAATTGAAACTGTGATTAAAAATCTTCCCACAAACAAAAGTCCAGGACCAGATGGCTTCACAGGTGAATACTGTCAAACATTTAGAGAAAAGCTAACACCCATCCTTCTCAAACTCTTCCAAAAATTGCAGAGGAAGGAACACTCCCAAACTCATTCTACGAGGCCACCATCACCCTGATACCAAAACCAGAAAAAGACACTGCCAAAAAAGAAAATTATAGACCATTATCACTGATGAATATAGTTGCAAAATTCCTCAACAAAATACTAGCAAACAGAATCCAACAACACATTAAAAGGATCATGCACCATGATCAAGTGGGGTTTATCCCAGGGATGCGAGGATTCTTCAATATATGCAAATCAATCAATGTGATACACCATATTAACAAACTGAAGAATAAAAACCATATGATCATCTCAATAGATGCAGAAAAAGCTTTGGACAACATTCAACACCCATTTATGATAAAAACTCTCCAGAAAGTGGGCATAGAGGGAACCTACCTTAACATAATAAAGGTTATATATGACAAACAAAGGAAACTATAAACAAGATGAAAAGACAACCCTCAGAAAATATTTGCAAACAAATCAAGGACAAAGGATTAATCTCCAAAATATATAAACAGCTCATGCAGCTCAGTGTTAAAAAAAAAAACAAACAACCCAATCAAAAAATGGGCAGAAGACCTAAATAGATATTTCTCCAAAGAAGACATACAGATGGCCAAGAGGCACATGAAAAGCTGTTCAACATCACTAATTATTAGAGAAATGCAAATCAAAACTACGAGGTATCACCTCACACCGATTAGAATGGGCATCATCAGAAAATCTACAAACAATAAATCCTGGAGAGGTTGTGGAGAAAAGGGAACCCTCTTGCACTGTTGGTGGGAATGTCAATTGATACAGCCACTATGGAGAACAGTATGGAGGTTCCTTAAAAAACTAAAAATAGAATTACCAGACTTCCCTGGTGGTGCAGTGGTTAAGAATCCGCCTGCCAATGCAGGGGACACGTAACCACAACTACTGAGCCTGCGCTCTAGAGCCCACGAGCCACAACTACTGAGCCCATGTGCCACAACTACTGAAGCCCGTGTGCCTAGAGCCCTTGCTCTGCAACAAGAGAAGCCACTGCAATGAGAAGCCCGTGCGCCACAACGAGGAGTAGCCCCCAATCACCACAACTAGAGAAAGCCCGTGTGCAGCGACAAAGACCCAATGGAGCCAAAAATAAATAAATAAACAAATAATTTTAAAAAGTAAATAAATAAGATAAAAATAGAATTACCATATGACCCAGCAATCCCACTACTGGGCATATACCCAGAGAAAGCCATAATTCAAAAAGACACATGCACCCCGATGTTCATTGCAGCACTATTTACAATAGCCAGGTCATGGAAACAACCTAAATGCCCATCGACAGATGAATGAATAAAGAAGATATGGTACATATATACAATGGAATATTACTCAGTCATAAAAAGAACAAAATTAGGTCATTTGCAGAGATGTGGATGGACCTAGAGACTGTTATACAGAGTGACGTAATTCAGAAAGAGAAAAAGAAATATCGTATATTAACACATATATGTGGAGTCTAGAAAAATGGTACAGACTAACCGTTTTGCAGGGCAGAAGTTGAGACACAGATGTAGAGAACAAACATATGGACACCAAGGGGGGAAAGCCACGGGGGGGGTGGTGGGATGAACTGGGAGATTGGGATTGACATGTATACACTAATATGTATAAAATAGACAACTAATAAGAACCTGCTGTATAACTAACTAAATAAATAAAATTCAAAAAAATTTAAAGAAAGAAAAACTGCTCTGATTCCGAGTTCTGCACAGCCCCTGACACTGTCCCAATGCACTGTTATGAAACTACACACAGACATCTCACAAAAACTCCTAAATCCAAGGAGCTAAGACAAACACCCCTGGCAGCCTTCCCCCACTTTATAATGAAACTGTTCTTTTAGCAAAAAATTCACAACCAAGAAAAATTCTGCTAAATAAGATGGGTATTTATTTGGGAGACCGTCTTTGCTGATTTCCAAGACCTTGGAACTTAGCTTTCTCTCGTTACTGTTGTTTTCTACCCGTTTTACAATCTTCTACATAAGTCTATAGTATGTGGGTGAATCAACTTTAAGCTATCAGAGGCAAAACCAATATGATGTCCATTATGAGTATGCAGATTCAAATATTTATTCAAACACTTGCTGATCCAGGAGTATTTCTTTGGGAAGCTTGGGGAGAATAGCTAATGGCATACTGAAGACAGATGCCAGAAGCCATCGTAATGCAAGAGTCAACAGTTCAGAGTGATGAAGTTGGTGCCAGTCACCGAATTTGGCCATTTGTAACAAAGAAGGTACAAATTGTTTTATACTTATGATGCCTTGGTAGTATATTAAATGTTAAAGACGAAGTTTAGTTCCAGAAAGAAAGAAGCAGGGGAGCGGACACAATGTCTAATTTTTAGACCAAATGAGTAGAACTTCCATTCAGGATTTGGAAGCGCTCCATTATCCAACAGGCTGAAAGTAACTCAGGGGATTGTCGTGGTATTAGAGACAGTCCAAGGGGCCAAAGTCAAAACAGGCCACTCTGGCCATAGGAAAGCCCCAAGTGGGAGTGTATGTAGGTCACTTACATGTTTTGAATTTAGACAGGCTGCGTTTATACAATCATTTTACAATTAAGCGCTGGATAAGTTCTGAATGTTCTAAATTTTTTATAATGTGCTTTTTCCCCAACATATAAGAAAATTGCACCATCACCTTGAACGATGGCCTTAATGGTTCACCTTGGGGCCCTGAGTGTTTGGTAGGGCGCTGGCGGGGAACTCTGCCTCTGCTGACAGGCCTCTTCCCACCCCAGTGAATTTCACTCTGCTTGAGAAGTATTTGGAGCTAAGAGTGAGGGAGGCTCAGGACTAAATTAGTCACGCTCAGTAAACATTATTTTGATGCAGTGAAAAAGAATGAACAAAAATAGAAAGTGTATCAGCCATCAGGTTTGATCCCACACATATTTACTGAACATCTACTTGGGTGGGAAGAAGGACAAGTACATAGAGAGGAAGACAAGGGAACACACGTGCCCGTTTTGCCCGATGCTGTCCTGGTGCCCTTTCTTTCCCTGGAGCACATGGACGTTATTTCCCCTCGCTCCAGGTCTCCTCTCTAAAAGGCTCCCCTCTTTCTTGTTCTCTGCAGACACCCCCAACTTCCCCCATGTAAATGCACATAACAGGAGGACAAATTGTTTGCTGGGGAAACTTGTGCTGATCAGAAGCTTGGGTCTATAAGGGAGGAACCAAATTAGCCACATCTCAAATTCTGCTTTTGTTTTACCAGCTGCTGCTTCTGAGTTCTTATTTAATGAAAGTATTTGCTTTTCCATAAACACATGTAAATTTCCTACCTCTTGCTTCTCACAGCCAAAGAAAGCTCAGTAAGTGGTAATCAAGGAAGAAAGCATATTTCAAAAAAATCACTAATTGAGAATATCAGTGTAAACAACGCCATCTTCACAATTGATGAATTTGCCAATTGTTCTGCCGTCTTGTAGATTTAAGGGTGTCACTTAAATTTATTTTCATTAACAATTCATTAATTAAGAAAGTTATATATATGGTAAGAAAAAGAAAGTGTGTAGTTATAAGATAATCACAGCAACCCAAGGGATTCACTCCCTTATTTCAAACTCTCCAGTGCCTTCTTTCTTTTTTTTCTTAATTTATTTGATCGCACTGGGTCTTAGTTGCAGCTCACCATCTCCTCAGTTGCGGCACGTGGACTCCTTAGTTTTCATTCGCGGGCTCCTTAGTTGCTGCTCACCAGCTCCTTAGTTGCGGCACGCAGCCTCCTGAGTTGTGGCATGTGAACTCTTAGTTGGGGCATGCATCTGGGATCTAGTTCCCTGACCAGGGATCGAACCCTGGCCCCCTGCATTGGGAGCGTGGAGTATTAACCACTGCGCCGGCGGGGAGCTCCCTCCAGTGGTTTCTCGTGACCCCTAGAATGAAATGCAAGAGCCATACCTGGTGTGACAGGCCCTTCAGGATCTGGCCCCTTTTTCTTCTTCACCTCCTCCCCAACCTCTCCCCTTCATGTCCCTTACATCGCTCCAACAATCCACCTTTGTTCCCACCTCAGGGGCTTCGCCCTGCCGTCCTTCTGCCTGGCACATCCTTCCCCCCTTTCTCGTCACTCAGCTCTCAGCACGCGTGTCCCTCTGCAGAGGTGGCCTCCCTGCCTGTCCTGTCCCATGCTGCCCCACTTCATTCACTCACATCACCGTGTCTTATTGCTGTGGCCTGATCCCTCTCTGAAATGACTTTATTGCCTCCTTGTTTATTTTCTGTCTCCCCTCTAGAATATAAACTCCAGGAGGGCAGGGGTCTTGGCCATCTTACTTACATTTCTATGCTCAGCACTTAGACAAGTGCCTGGCACACAGTAGGCTCTCAGTAAATATTGGTGTGATTGGGTGAAGGGCGGTAACAAGGATGGAATGATTAGAATTGTGTCCGGCACAGAGTTGGGACCAGCAAGTGGAAGTTTCCTTCCTCTCGCTCCACATCCCCCTAACAAAATATATATAAAGGAAAACAATCTAATCTACACTGTTGTGTCTTGAATACATTAAAGATATTCGGTTACACTGAGTATAGTAAATCATATCTAGCTGAGTATTCATTAAATGTAGAATGTAAATATTTTCTTGATTTCATTTTTCAGGTTGTCCTTGCCAGAAGGAACCATGAATTGGCATTTTCCCTTTTTCCTCGTGGCCACCGTGACATTGCCCTCTGTGTGCTCCCAGTTCAACCCCCTGTCTCTGGAGGAGCTAGGCTCGGACACAGGAATCCAGGTGTTCAATCAGATTGTCAAGTCCCGGCCTCATGACAACATCGTCATTTCCCCCCACGGGATTGCGTCCGTCCTGGGGATGCTTCAGCTGGGAGCCGACGGCAGGACCAAGAAGCAGCTCACCACAGTGATGAGATACGGCGTGAATGGTGCGTGCGCCTGGGCCTGGCTGGCGGGACTTGCAGGAGTCCCAGTCTGGAGGGCCCCTGGCTTGGTCTTTGCTTACCACACAGAGGAGCAGAGCAGCTGGGAGGGGTCTTGCTGGTGCCCTCTGGGCTTGAGGGCCAGTCTCCTCTAAGGCACAGTGGCGATGCTAGGAGTTAGGAGAGCTGGGTTCTGGTCTCCGTTCGGTAGCTGTGGGGCTTTGGGCAGTCACTTGACCCCTTGAATGCCCCTGTTTTCTCATCTCTAACAAGAAAACTTCCCGTCTGCCCCCCCTCTATGTTGCACAGGGCTCAGAATGCATCATGGCTGTGAACGTCCTTTTAAATCCGTAATCTGGGGAGGTGGGTGGGTGTGACCATGGAGGGCAGCCCAGGGCAGCCTTCTGCGTCTCAGTTGAGGTGGCAGACACATGAATCTCCATGGGGGGTAAAATTGCATAGAGCCACACACACACGCACGCACACGCACACACATACGTATGTAAAACTAGTGAATGAGCTCTGGGGACTGTACCAGTGGCAGTTTTCTCGTTGTGGATCTGTACTACCATCATGCAGGAAACTGGGTGAAAAGTGGAAATACACGGGACCACCTTGTATATTGTTTTGCAACTTCCCATGATTCTATCATTATTTCAAAATAAAAAGCTATAAAGGAAGTTTGTTTAAAAGTAAGGCCCAGGGCTTCCCTGGTGGCTCAGTGGTTAAGAATCCTCCTGCCAATGCAGGGGACACGGGTTCGAGCCCTGGTCTGGGAAGATCTCACATGCCGTGGAGCAACTAAGCCCGTGAGCCACAACTACTGAGCCCATGTGCCACAAGTACTGAGCCTGTGCTCTAGAGCCCATGAGCCACAACTACTGAAGCCCACGTGCCTGGCGCCCGCGCTCCGCAACAAGAGAAGCCCCCGCTCGCCACAACTAGAGAAAGCCCGCGCACAGCAAGGAAGCCCCGACACAGCCAAAAATAATAAATAAATAAATTAAATTAAAAAAAAAAAAAGTAAGGTCCAATAGGATGGTTTTGTTTTCTTGAAAGAAAGCCCCATTTTAATTACCTGTTTAAGCTTAAGAGCTGACATCTCCTAGTTCTGTCACTCAGCTTTAGCTTGGTTTCTCACCCGAGTCCCCTTCCACTGCCCCCTCCACAGTGCTGGGCATGGGCCAGCGCCAGCCTTGGAGCCCTTCCTTGGCACCAGCCTGTGCCGTGACCTTGACAAGTCACATCTGACGTCCAGGTTTTAGTTGCTCTATTGGGGAAGCAAGGACGTTCTCCCACCCACGTTCCTCCAGTCCCACTGGCCATAAAGTTCTAGGAATCTTGACCACATTGACGCCTTTGCTGGGAGAGGAGGAGAGATGGGGGTGTGCGTACTTCAGGGCTCCCCTCTGCGCCCCAGTTCGATCCTTCTCAGAGTAGCCCCCGGGGGCTGCAAACACGAGATGCCCACCCGCCCCGCTCTGTTTACAGGACATTAAACTTTTGCATGAGTTTGCAGTTTGCTTACCTGTTGGAAGCACTGGGGGACTAAATATTTGGAACACACCGTTATGCCCTTGCTTGGAAGCCCACAGAACTCTTGGTGATTTATAACTTCATAGTGAATCACCCACGGGGCTCCTGGCCTCTCCCAGCGCCATCCGGGCCCTGTCGGCCAGCACCAGTCCCAAAGAGCAACTGGATTGTCGTTGTTTGTCTTCCCGCTGAACCACATTCATTTTCACTAGTGTTTCTAAAGTTTTGACAATATTGGTCTGTTGGCCACTCCCCCCAACCCCCATCTCTTCTTCCTCCCAAATCACTAGCAGTCGAGTTGTGAAATGACTTCAGTTCACATGACAGACTCATCGGGGGAGCCCGGGTGGTTTTTCAGGCCCTGGTTTGGGCTCAGCCTCTGAGAACTCAAGACAGCGGCACTCTGGTTGAGGGCAGAGGCAGGACAGTCTGGGGCACAGGGGGAGGATCTGCCCTGATCTTTTCTGGGCAGGAGACTGGGGAGCGTGGAGGAGCTGAAAGGGACAAGTGCCGGGATGGGGCTGTGAAGTCTGCTGGTCCCTTCGTTGTACAACGTGCCTGCCCACTTCTGCTGGGCCTGCCCCCACAGAACCCGTGAGGGGCGCAGTCTCCAGAGGCCTCACAAAGGGCCAAACCGTGGGGCTCTTACCTGCCATCATTTAAGAAGGACAGGTCAGCTCTCCAGGGGACCGTCAAGGTGACTCTGCCGGTTGTTTTAGGACAGTGTCATTTTGAAAGGACCCCAAGCGAGTAAGACAGGTCTGTAATTCGAGCTCTCAGTAGGAACACATTTCATCCTTTACAACTTATTTCCCTCTTCTCCATGCTCTGAAACTAAATGGAGCGTGTATGAATGGCCTGTGTAAAATAAAGCTTACGTTGCCATAAAACGAATTCCCTTACTTTGTGAGCTTCGCATCAAGTAAAAATCACCTTGTTCTTGGCTGGTGGCACATGGCCATTTTTTATAGTCTTTCTGATGCTCAACTTTATACCTTTTTTTCCCCAAAATAGAGAAAAATCGTGTTGTTAAATCTTTGGCAAGAAAGGAAATAGCGCTTAAGATTGTTAAGAAAGAGAGACGGCATAGGAAATAGCGCTTAAGATTGTTAAGAAAGAGAGACGGCATTAGGAAGAGTCCTTTGGTTTATTCCCCCACGGCTACATAACTGAAGAGCTTTCCAGTCTCCCTATTGACCTGGTGCCAGGAAAGTCTTCCAGGGGAGCCAGGTCTACTTGGGGAAGCTGTGGAGAAGGCCTGGAAGATGCCTGCTTTGAGGCCAGAAGCGCAATTGATCTTTAGGGGCTATTAATAGTTATACTTCATTCTACGCCCTCCCTTTTCTTAACAGAAGGCCACTGAGAAAGCAGATGACTTAGTCTCTTGCTACTCGTACTAGTTTTGTTTCTACTCTTCTTATTTGCCATAATATAGAAGATATTAAAAAAAAATAACCTTCCTACATTCTTGCGGAAATATTGCTGCATTTTCTCCTTTCTCCTTCAGGAGTGGGTAAAGTATTAAAGAAGATCAACAAAGCCATCGTCTCCAAGAAGAATAAAGATATTGTGACGGTGGCCAATGCCGTGTTTGTGAAGAATGGCTTTAAGATGGAAGTGCCTTTCGTCACGAGGAACAAAGACGTGTTTCAGTGTGAAGTCCGGAACGCGAACTTCGAAGACCCCGCCTCCGCCTGCGACTCCATCAACGTGTGGGTTAGGAACGAGACCAGGGGTGAGTGGCCACGGTTCCCGGGAATGAGCGGGCGTGGTTTTCCACTTTGTGAATGAAAGCGTGAGTTGGGCTCTGAGACCCTCATTGGGGCCGGCGTGTCCGGTGGCCCTTCTGTTGTGAAAGGCCTGGACCCACCGACTGCTCCGCCCTTTCTCTCTCAGAGCCCCACGGCTCAGTCCGCCTTCCTCCCCTTTTCCTGCCGCCATCACCTGTGCCCCTGGGGACTTGTCTCCCCGTGGCTCTCGGGCAGCAGGGCGGAATACCGCTCTGCAGACTCTCTTCTTTCTTCGCAGCATCTCATCTCCAGAGCCCCTGCCCACAGGCCCTTGTCTGTTTCGAAGGTTTTGGTGCTCATTCCTTCCTACTTCTGTATCCGCATTCCCTTTGCCCAGAATGTGCTTCTCAGCCTTTGAGATTCGGGATTGAGCTCTCCCCACGCCTTCCTTGCCTCTTTCTTTTTACATTGAAGTATAATTGATGTACAATATTATATAAGGTACAGGTGTACAGTGCAGTGATTCACAATTTTTAAAGGTTATACTCCATTTATAGTTATTATAGAATGCTGGCTCTATTCCCTGTGTTGTACAATACATTCTTGTAGCTTGTTTTATACCTAATCGTTTGTTCCTCTTAACCCCCTGCCCTTGTGATGCCCCTCCCCCTTCCCTCTCCCCCTCCCCTTCCTCACCTCTTGCTTCTGTCGTCCCAGGAAGTAGGTGGCTCCCCCGGTTATGATGGGCATATGCTTATCCACGACTGCACCCTTCGTTAGAGCACATCCACACGATGTGATTACTTGTGTACGTGCATCTCTCCCTCCACGAAACTGAAGAAATGTCTAACATCAGTGTTTTTAGCCTGTTACGTTGTAAACGTCAGGTTCAGGCGGAAACATTCAGAGGGAGAGGTAGGTCCAGAACATCGGAGGAAAGTTAAGGCTAGAAATAGAGATTTGGGAACCGTTTTTCACCGAAGGGGAGAGTTAAAGTCACAAGAGTGGAAGCGAAAGAGACTCAATAAGGAGAGTAAGCCCAAAGACAAAACTTGGGGGAACTCTGGCCTTTCGGGTCATGTCTCTCAAAGCGTGGCTCCTGGGGGGGTGTGTTTAGAATGCAAATCTCTGGGGAATTCCTTGGTGGTCCAGTGGTTATGTCTAGGCACTTTCACTGCTGAGGGCCCACGTTCAATCCCTGGTCAGGGAACTAAGATCCCAAGCAGAAAAGAAAAAAAAGGAATGCAGATCTCTGGACCCCAATCTACTGAGGCAGGGACCTAGCATTCTGCACTAAAGTAAGTCCTCCCCCGGTCTCCCTCCAGACTTGTAGATGTGAATATTTGCAAACCATGTGAGGGGCTAGAGAAGAGCCAGATGGGGAATGCTCTGGAGGGTGGAGGAGAGCCAGCGTGTGGTTTTGGTAAACCTGTGACATCCCTTTTCAACAGGATCCTGCACGGTGCAACCTGGGATCCCTTCCTGAAACCACGAAATGATCAGGCGGACTGAGCCGTGGGGCTCTGAGAGAGAAAGGGTGGAGCAGTCAGTGGGTCCAGGCCTTTCACAACAGAAATGCAGGAGACCAGCAAATGGGAGGGGGTTGGTGTGTTTTTCTGAGCCTGTGGGGCTAAGAACAGAGGTAGGAAGCTGATGGCCCTCAGATGCTGGTAGCTGTATGATGTGACGTGTCAGCGCCCACCCAGCCTTCTTCTTTGCTGTGTCCTGGGAGTAGTAAGTCCCTCAGGATGCCGCCCGACCGTTTCAAACCACTTGAACACACACTGACTCAATGCATTTCTCACAGCAACCGGGGAAGGGAAAGCGATGAGGCTAGAAAAGTGATTTTCAACCCTGCAGACCTAACTCCCTCTGTTAAACAAAGATTTTCACTCTGTTTACTGTCTTGAAATGAAACTCGTAGCTCATATAACCTATGCACATGTACACAAATTTAAAAAAAAATTAATATAATGCCAAACTGTAATACTAGGAAAAACAAAAGTTATTTATAGATGTAGTTCAGTAGGTAAACCCTTGGGTACAGCCACCCCTGAATACGTAACAGTCAGATTCTTAGAATAAGAATTGACATTCACATTGACTGTGAATTGACAGCCACAAAAGCAGACCGAGACAGGCACACTGCACTGGTGACACAAAAACCACGGGCTGTGTTACCATCGTTGAGGCAGTTTTCTCTAAAACGCTGCAAAACTCTTGGTAAATTTCCGAGCAAAACAAGTACAGACTTTATTTGGTTTGCGTGGTAGTCACATTCCTGACAAATTCAGCATACATTAAAAGTATGCAAAAGAAAAGATACTTTGTGTTTACACCGGAAAAAGAATAAGGTTCTGGGCTCAGATGACAGGAGCAGGTTTCTCAAGAACGTGACTGTGCAGCGGGGCGTTTGAAAGCAGGATAGTTCATCGTTTGGGCTGTTTTGAACACTGCAGGATGTGTAGCATCTTTGGCCACTGTCTTTGCAACCAGAAACACTCCCACAAATTTCCAAACTGCCCGCTCAGAGGCGCTTGTGTATATGTGAGGTGTCAGAAGGATCCTGGTGATCAAACTGTCCACGTGTGGAAGACTGCTGCGTGATGACATATCCTGCCCCGCAGAGAGTGGGGGAGCCTTTCCAGTGTGCTAGGGATGTGGTGATGGCCTGGCTGGGGCTGCCCTGCCACCTCTCTGTGGCCTCAGCCCCAACCATGCGGGCTTCCTCCCAACTCTCATACTCGCCATCCTCTCTCCACAGAACCCGCCCCCCGCCCCCCTCCCCCATCCCGGTGCATCCTGCTACCTGGAATGCTTTCCTTCCCCGTTGCCCTTTGCCTATTCATTTCACACTATCTCATGAATGGAATAATAGTTACAAGCATGAGTGCCCAGTTTGAACCTCAGTTCTGCCACCTGCTGGCTGTGTACCATTAGGCAGGTTACTTAACCTCCCTGTGCCTCAGCATTCTCCTCTGTAAAATGGAGCTATAGTAGCAGTACCTACTAGAATTGTTATAATAACATTAAGTTTGTTATGGGACTATAAATAATAAGCGTAAGTCATTTCACAAGGTGGTTGGCACTCTGCAAAGGTTCAACGAATGTGAGCTATTTTTATAGCCATTGGCTCAAGTAATACTTCCTCAAGGAATCCATCCATCCCTGACCTCATCCACCAGATCAGATCCCCCTCTTATTTGCCCTCACATCCTTAAGTACTTTCACTTGAAGATATTTATTACAATTGCATTTCTAAGTCACTTATATCAGCCTCCACTTCCCTCTAATCTATAGCTTTCGGAAGGGCGGGCTTTATTTTTATTTTGTTTTGTTTTCTCAGGTAGACATCAAAGACTGGATACCTGGATGGATGGATGGGTGGATGGATGGATGGGTGATGGGTGATGGATGCATGTTTATGGTAGTTATTGATGGCAGGTCCCCCATGTGCCTCCTTGCCTCTACACCATGCATTTCTTACACTTCTCTTTTATCCTTTCTTTTCATTTCTTTGTGCCCCTTATTATATCTTAGTTCTACCAGTGGCAATAAGAGGCTTTATTTACCTTAGGAAAAAAGGGCAGAAGAGATTCCTTCAGACTCTTGGTGTGCAACAACAGAATAGTGCACATAGAATCTTAGGTGTGATTTTTAAAAAATGAATGACAGCGTTCTTGCTCTTGTGCAGCTCACAGTTTAGTTGAGGGAGACAGATGCTACATTTGGCTAGAATAAAATACCGCAGTGTAACAGTGGTGCTGAGCATTGGGCTTTATGGAAACTCCAGGAGATAGGGAGGAGTGACAGAGAAGAGATATAAGAAGAGGGGACCACTGAGCTCTGTCTCAAAGGCAAGGAGGAATTGGACTGGGTAATGGTCCCAGCAAAGGCAAAACACAGCCTTCGCTATTGGGAAACCAACTCTCAAGAGCTTGCTATCACTGGAGCACAGAGTTCTCACTTCCTTCCCACAGGACAGAGTCTGTTCACAGATGCCGCTTTGCTTTGAGCGATGGCTATTTATATCACATGTATTTTCCTTCCAGATCCTGATGTAAGGTGGCGTTGGTGCCCCCTTGTGTAAGTAATGAGCAATGACGACACTGACTTGCCGGGCGCCCTGTGGGTCAGGGAATCCTCCAAGTGTGCTTCTTTCCCATGACTGATGTAAACATCTGTTTATTGTACCTCCAAATCTTCTTGAGTTTCATTTCAAAGAACTTAAAGCTCTCTCTGCTGAATCAGATATTCTTGCTTCTTCAGAAGCTGTTGGTTTTATTCTCACCATTTAATGTATTGTAACTTGCATTTACATTATGAACATTTTTTAAAAGTTGGACTAAAAGCTACACTGAACTAATTTTTAATAGCTTTAGTGTTAGTGATCTCTCTTAACCCCCCCCCACACACACACAGTTGAATCTTCGAAAACCAAGCAAAAGGAACCTAAATGAAAATTCAAAGCTTCAAGCACAGGTGGCACTTTAGAAGGACCTTTGTGACTTCACAAGAACAGCCTGAAATTGCAACTGTTGTGTGTGCTTCATTCCTGCACAAACAAGCTGGACCATCCTGATATCTTGTGAAGAGCATCTTCCTTAACAAATAATTATTCTAGGAAGGACCTCATTTCTTTTTATCTCTATAATATGAGCCTAAATGGACCCCTGACCCATAAATATAGATACCAATTTTAGTCTCAACTCTTCTTTAAGTAGCTATATAATAATCAGGGATTCCAAACTAATGCTCAACATTCCTAAAATCTTAAGAGAAATTAAGCATTTGCCTTTGATAACATTACACAGGCTGAAATGTTCCTTTATTTTTAACTGGGATTAAATCAACCCAGTGGTTACAACAAAGCAACATGACAACTGTTTATCTTGTGTCGACCAAAAGCCCTCACTGGCAGTCATACGTGTCAGTTATTATCAAAAACAGAAATTAATTATGAATTAAGTATAGCTTATGCAGATGAGCAAAATGTTCTTAAAATATGAGGTTTATGGGGAATTAGTTATAAAAGAATTTTTTTTTTTTTTTTTTGCTGTACGCGGGCCTCTCACTGCTGTGGCCTCTCCCGTTGCGGAGCACAGGCTCCGGATGTGCAGGCTCAGTGGCCATGGCTCATGGGCCCAGCCGCTCTGCAGCATGTGGGATCTTCCCGGACCGGGGCACAAACCCGTGTCCCCTGCATCGGCAGGCGGACTCTCAACCACTGCGCCATCAGGGAAGCCCCTATAAAAGAATTTCTGGATGAAAAGTTAGGTAACCCTAAATAGAGGGTCTCTGAAGTCTTTTCTGGTTCTCTGATTTTTAGCTTGTTTTCAGCTTTTAGTTTTTAGTGAGGAAAAAAATTAGAAGGGACAACAGGATATTGTAAAAGTTCTTTTATAAATCTTTGAAATTTAAAATTTTAAAAATCTTTGAATTTTTAAATTTTACAAATCTTTGAATCTTAAAATTTCTCAGATTTTTCATTCCTCCCGATCCTGCAGCTGCCTTTGCCCCCAAACGGACTGCCCGTCCTGAGTGTCCTCTGTGTCTGTTCTCTGACTGCACAGGTATGATCGACAATCTGCTGTCCCCGGATCTTCTCGACGGTGTCCTCACCAGACTGGTCCTGGTCAATGCAGTGTATTTTAAGGGTTTATGGAAATCACGGTTTCAGCCTGAGAACACAAAGAAGCGCACGTTTGTGGCAGCTGATGGGAAATCCTACCAAGTGCCGATGCTGGCCCAGCTCTCCGTGTTCCGGTGTGGTAAGTTCACACTCAGTGAGGCTCTGTCCTAGAATGTGCCAGGCGCAGAAAGGCCCTCGGGTGCTGTCACTTAGCTCAAGAGCAAACCTGCCTTTTTATTTTTTATAAAGGGCAGGGAGGAGACGGCAGATTTTTTAAAAGCTCATGGTAAGTCTCTGCATTACTTACAAAGGTTATGTATTAATGTATAACACATGTAACGCTTTTAGGTTGAAATTTAAAGATGACAGGACAATTCACAAAATGAGAAGTATAAATGGACATGAAACATATTGCATGCGTTATCAAGTCATCATGAGCAATCTTACATTACCAAATCAAAAATAAAAGTAAAAATTAGATTTCTTTTTCACTGATCAGATTAGCAAAAATTACGAAGATTGACAAAGCCCAGTCGTGGCTCTGGTGTGGGGGCCACGTGGGCACCCTTGGGTGCGGTTGGTGGTGGGGAACCGTGGTCTGGAGGACTTTCTAGAAGCCCCGCCTCAGCAGTCTCACGCCAAGGAATTTATAATATGAAGATAATCATTCACTAGCAAATAAATAGAAGCCATATATGTACATGTAGTGGAACACACATGATAATTAGATTTATATAAGCAGAAAGTTATATAATATGTGGTTGATTTCAGAAAACAAGTTACAGAACGGCAGATGCTGTTTCATCTCATTTATGTAAAATACTTTCTATATATTCATGCAGACATGTCTTGGAGGATGTTCAATAAAATGTTAAGTGGTAGTATTTCAAATGATTATTTTTCTTTGAGTTTGAAATTTTTTTTAAGGAACATGTGTCAGTTTTACAGTTGGGGGAGAAAGAAAATGACCCATCTCTGTAGTCATTACCACACATAGGTAACTAAGGCTGGTGACTGTTTTTTAAACCTACTTTCGTTGAAGTATCAGTGGTCCAGTTTAAGTTAAACTTCTTTTTCCTCTATAAGTTAGCCTTTATGTCTCCAATCTATATGTGGACATGTGGGTCCCAAGTATTCCCTTTGCATATACAGTATATGTTAGATCAAGCATTGCTCAACGTTTCTCCAGCTGCCTAATTCTTTAAATTAAGAAATGACTCATGCTAGAGACACAATAAAGTCACTTTCCTTCCCCCATGTCTTTCATCAAACTTCCAGGTAGAATTTTGTCGTTCACTCAATAAATTTTTTCAAGATAATATGTATTTAAAAGCCCTGCAGAGGGACTTCTCTGACAGTCCGGTGGTTAAGACTCTGCACTCCCAATGCAGGGGGCCCTGGTTTGATCCCTGGTCAGGGAACTAGATCCCGCATGTTGCAACTAAGACCCAGCACAGCCGAATAAATAAATAAATATTTAAAAAAAAAAAAAAAGTCCTGTAGAAAGGTAGCATGCTAAACAACTGAGACCAATGAAAGGCTCTTTTTGTCCAGAACTCATTCTCAGGTTACGTTGCCCAGGAAGACATCATGGAATGCTATCATGGCCACCAGCTCCTATCCGAAGCACAGTTATTTTTTTTTAGGTCAATCTTTGTACACATTCTAATAAAACAAAACGCGAGAAGGCCTCATTTACTGTATGTTTCTGTTGCTGAAAAATAATGAATAAGTCAGTAAAGAATAAATCAGCAAGGCTTCTATAGGCATTCCCATGAAAGATTAAAATGTTTGTATTTGTAGGAATGGAAGATGTTTTTCTTGAGTATATAGGATGTTCCCAGAGAGGGAGTTACATATCCAGGTGGCTTTTCTATTAAGAACTGATTTGTCTAAGAATTTGTGGTGTGCCTTATGGAAAGTAAGACACAAATACATTCTTATGGTCCAAGATTCAAACTCCACAGCTCCACAGTGTGGGAGATCTCTTCCCCCACCTTCCCTGATTCATGCCCTCCCTTCTCCACCCTCTTCTGAGCCCCCAGGAGACTGCATCAGTGGGCTCCCTTTTCCCCTGGCTTCCTGTTGGTTGGCTAGTGGTGTGAACCAGCAGGTGATGGGTAAGGGAGGAGAGCGGGCTTGGACACTGGCTTCCCAGCCCTCTCCTTGCATCGCCAGGGCCGCAGCATCCCTCCACCCAAGGTCTCCTGCCATCAGGACCTGCCCAAGGGCTCATTCTCTCTGGGCCACCAGCCCCTACCCTTGGCCCTCCAAGGCTAAGGCTGGTAATGGTGCCCCACTGTTTGTAGCCCAGGGTACCATCCTTATTGGCTCCTCTGTACCCTATCCTTGCCTTATAAGTGGTCCCTTCATTAAACTCTGCTGAATTGACCCAGTTTGGTGTCCTGTCTGTTAGCTGTCAGACCTTGATTGATCTCTACTGAATTCAGAACAGAACATGAAAGTCCCCTTGCTCTCATTCCCTGCCAAGTAAACGCTGTAAGTGGTCTGGGACCATCCTTCCTGCCCCCACTTTCTATGGTGTCATGGGTTTTTACTGAGTAACTTGGGATTGGAACCTAGCTCCTTCGTGGGCCAGGAGACAGAGTCCAGTGGTGTCATCTGCTCCCAGGTTTCCCTCTTTGGCCGGCAGAGCAGTTTTTCATGGAAAGACGAGGCAGGTTTGTCTTGTGGAGAAAGCTCAGCTGTCTGTGGTGGCCCCCAGTCATTTGTTTTCATGACCATAGACCACACAGCCGGTCACCCATTTTCATCCTGTCTCATCGCAGTCTGGCCCACTCGACCAGCCAGGGATGGGAGGCAGGTGGCCCTGGTAGCTGAGCCAGGCCAGGCTGCCTGCACTCACTCACTCAGCCTCTGGTACCACCTGCCCAGCGCCGCGTGAGGCCCCAGCCAAGCCTCGCCACCTTTGGTCACTTTGCTGAAACATTGTCCTTCCATTTACTGTTTTTCAGCCTTCCTGACTTTTCCTCCAAGATATCATCAAGGTCTCTGAGAGGATTTCCTTAAAAACGTTAGGGAGAGGGTAGAAAATAGGAGGGGAAAACTCTTCTGACTTAAGCCCCATAAAGTGTAAGCACTTTGAGGGCAGAGACATTTTCCATTAAAAAAAAAAAAGCCTTAAAGATTAGTAGAAATGTATTTCATATTCATTGCAAAGTCCTCAAATACAACAGTATATAAGGCAGAAAGTAAATGTTACTCTATATTCCCATTTCCCAGCATAAAAAGCCCTATTAAGTGCTAGGCGTTTTGAGGCTTTTTCTATGCATATCATTTGAGGCTTTTTCTATGCATATGTAAAATTTGTCCAACTTTTTTGCATACACAGGATTACACCATAATTTCTATTCTGTAATGTTTATTCATTAGTCTATCTTGGAAAACCTTTTATTGTCAATCCTCGTGGAACTACTCGATCCTTTATCAGCTGCATAACACTCCATAATGTTATAAACGTATCATAATACCTTAGGGATTGCCATTTACTTTTTTTCCTATAACAACACTACAGTGAGCATTCTTGTACATAAATCTTTAGATATTTGCGTCAGAACTTCTAAAGGTAATGTCCTTGGGTAGGAATTGCTGAGTCAAAGTTATTACAAATTTTCTGTTTTTATGGTTATGGATTTAGATTTAAGAGACTTTTCTGCTTTGAAAAAGACCACAAAGAATTCCAAACATACATACGTATGTGTATATACATGTGTGTCTGTGAATATACAGTATGTTTCTAGCTTCCGCTCTTCTCTGAGTTTCCAACTCATACCTACACATCCATATTATGTCTCTAATTAGTTGTCTATTAAGTTCTGGTTCCACAGATAAATACACTCTTGCCCTTGCCATCTAGTTCTCCCCGCAGTGTTCCTTCACCCAGCAAATGGCACCAACACTCACCCAGTTGCTTAAATCACTCCTCCTTCCCCATCAACTCTCCCCAAACTCCCTTTCCACTGAAGCCTGAATACAGACTACTATATACAGTGGGTCTACTTGTTGTGGTTCTTTTTTTCAAATGTATATTTCAATTTCTACTTAAGTATAGCCTGAACAGTTCCTTAAGACTCAGACATCCACAAAACTGCTTGTAGTAGAAGGTAATTAAAGGGACTTTCATGCTGTCATGCCCCGGAGCAGTCATTTATTAACAACTTCCCACATTTCGCAGGTTTTTTTTTTAATTAATTAATTTATTTTGGCTGCATTGGGTCTTCGTTGTGGTGCGCGGGCTTCTCATTGTGGTGGCTTCTCTTGTTGTGGAGCGCGGGCTCTAGAGCGCAGGTTCAGTGGTTGTGGTGCACAGGCTTAGCTCCTCCGTGGCATGTGGGATCTTCCCAGACCAGGGCTCGAACCTGTGTCCCCTGCATTTGCAGGTGGATTCTTAATTAATTTATTTTTGCTGTGTTGGGTCTTGGTTTCTGTGCGAGGGCTTTCTCTAGTTATGGCAAGCGGGGGCCACTCTTCATCGCGGTGCACGGGCCTCTCACTATCGCGGCCTCTCTTGTTGCGGAGCACAGGCTCCAGACGCGCAGGCTCAGTCGCTGTGGCTC
The DNA here is from genome assembly GCF_949774975.1 of Lagenorhynchus albirostris. Lineage (NCBI taxonomy): Eukaryota > Metazoa > Chordata > Mammalia > Artiodactyla > Delphinidae > Lagenorhynchus > Lagenorhynchus albirostris. Next base: position 14,311,583 of record NC_083100.1, read on the forward strand.
ACGGGCCTGGTTGCTCCGCGGCATGTGGGATCCTCCCAGACCAAGGCTCGAACCCGTGTCCCCTGCATTAGCAGGCAGATTCTCAACCGCTGCGCCACCAGGGAAGCCTGGCAGGTGGATTCTTAACCATTGCGCCACCAAGGAAGTCCCTTTTTCGCAGTTTCTAAAAATGAGCTCTACCAGTGTAGGAACCTAATGTTTTCTTTGAAGATTAAAGGGTTTATTAGGAAGTGGGTTTTTTTCTCACTTTCCAATCAATTTTTCAGTTCCTGCTGAGACCATTTTATCATGCAGGGTAATAGTAACGGTGAAGACTCCCATCTTGGACTCTCAGGCAGCCCCAAGACGGGACCCGGGCAAGAAGGAGAGTCCACGTGTGTCCGGAGCTGGGGCCAGTCACCCTGGGTACCTGAGCAGCCCTGCAGGCGAGGGCGGCACATGGGGACCTGAGACACCGAGCACCCCTATGAATTGCCCGCATATTTCTTCCTCAAGGAGAAGCTGTCATGTCATCCTGTGGTGTCATGTATTCTAAGAGCTTCACCATTTTTATCATATTTTACAGCTAAAAGTGTTTGTTGCATGACGAAGACACAGTACGCTGTCTCTCTCTCTCTCTCTCTCCATCGGTGCCTCCGTCCCAACCCCTGTCTATGGACAACTGGCTTACTGAAGTTCCTTGTCTCAGTTGCAGTGATTAGCAAAGTCATCCCCAAAGAAAAGACAAGTGACAATCATGAGAGAAACTCACTTTCTATTTTCTCTCGTTCTTAAATATGTTGTCCTTCTGGGTCATTCAGGGGAGGCGGGAGAGGGAGCCAGTGTTCACTGGGCACCCACCGTGAGCCAGGCCCTGCTGAGTACCTTATAGGCATATGTCTTCTAATCTCATCATCACAACAATCCTGTGAGCTACACACTGCAATATCCCTGGTCTCTCCATGCTCCAAACCAGGAGGCACACAGAGGTTAAGTAACCTCAGCAAGATCACCGAGGTCTTCTTCAAAAGTTGGAAGTGTTTCAGAAAACATTTCAGACATCCACCGTCATCTAGAAATGCTGGTTTTCCATTCACCTGGTTAATTCTTACAACTCTCCCATCACGTGTCTAATGTAAAGGTTCTGTGGGCTCCTAAGGCATGCTCTGTGGAAGGCTTTTTCTCCCGGGAGTTCATGGCCCCTCTGGGCCCCATGCTCATGCCCTGGGCTTCTCTCCAGCGCCTCTCATGTCTGCACTTGCGTCCACTCGGATGGGCAGTGCTCAGCTGTGCTGCTCAGTTGCTAAATGTTTTGAACATTTTACGTGGGGATAAAAGGGTTCTAAGATCAAATTAGTTTTGGAAACCTGAGAATAACTAGAGTTAAACAGTTTTCTTCGGGATATCTCAGAGCCTTTCTAGCATTGGTGTATATTTTGAATCTGCAGGAAGAATCGAGTGTCTGGGGCTTCCTCAGCTTCCTGGGATGTGGAATCTGTTTTGTCTACCGGACATCTTGCAGGGATGTGTGTTCTCTAGACGACATTCAGAGAAATGCTGGTTTAAATCCTTCTTGTGTTTTCATCAGTAAGCACAAGTACCATAATGTATCAAAAAGCCCTAATGGTAGTTACTGGAATGAATGAAGAGTGAGTAGGAAGTCAGGCAGTGAAGGAGGATCATCTTTGCCATTAGACGTACTGAGTCCTGGTCCACCTTTTAGCCATGTGTCCCTTGGTAAGTTACTTAATTTCTCTAATTGTAGCCTCCCCAGCTGTAAAATAGGACTGCGTATGCCTACCTCGTGGGGTGCTGTAGAGGCTAATTGCGTTGGGGTGGTTGGTGTGGGCCCGGCACAGAGTGGACCCTAAACAGTGGAAGCTGTTTACCCCCACCCTTCCTCCCTCCTTTTCACATGCATTCAGAGACACCACCAAAAGAATCATTCTTAGGCAGCTCAGATTCATTCCTTCATCCACATGATACGGGCCAACTTGCAAAACACTGTATGCTAAGTGCCTTGTGATCTAGTTAAATTCTACTCAACAGAATTAGTATGACTTTAGTGATAGTCAAAGGTATTCTGTTAAGACATGTCTAGACTAAAGAATTCTTTACCAGGGAAGGAAGAAATAATTGCCCTTATCTTTGACTTTGTAAGCAAGCTATTTTTATTTATTTTCTTTGAATTTTTGAATTTTACTTTTTTTTATACAGCAGGTTCTTATTAGTCATCCATTTTATACACATCAGTGTATACATGTCAATCCCAATCGCCCAATTCCTCACACCCCCACCCCCACCCCCCACTGCTTTCCCCCCTTGGTGTCCATACCTTTGTTCTCTACATCTGTGTCTCTATTTCTGCCCTGCAAACCAGTTCATCTGTACCATTTTTCTAGGTTCCACATATATGCGTTAATATACGATATTTGTTTTTCTCTTTCTGACTTACTTCACTCTGTATGACAGTCTCTAGATTCATCCACGTCTCTACAAATGACCCAGTTTCGTTCCTCTTTATGGCTGAGTAATATTCCATTGTATATATGTACCACATCTTCTTTATCCATTCGTCTGTTAATGGGCATTTAGGTTGCTTCCATGACCTGGCTATTGTAAATAGTGCTGCAATGAACATTGGGGTGCATGTGTCTTTTTGAATTATGGTTTTCTCTGGGTATATGCTCAGTAGTGGGATTGCTGGGTCCTATGGTAATTCTATTTTTATTTTTTTAAGGAACCTCCATGCTGTTCTCCAAAGTGGCTGTATCAATTTACATTCCCACCAACAGTGCAAAAAGGTTCCTTTTTAGCCACACCCTCTCCAGCATTTGTTGTTTGTAGATTTTCTGATGATGCCCATTCTAACTGGTGTGACGTGATACCTCATTGTAGTTTTGATTTGCATTTCTCTAATAATTAGTGATGTTGAGCAGATTTTCATGTGCTTCTTGGCCATCTGTATGTCTTCTTTGGAGAAATGTCTATTTAGGTCTTCTGCCCATTTTTGGATCCAGTTGTTTGTTTTTTTGATATTGAGCTGCATGAGCTGTTTATATATTTTGGAGATTAATCCTTTGTCCATTGATTCGTTTGCAGATATTTTCTCCCATTCTGAGGGTTGTCTTTTTCGTCTTGTTTGTAGTTTCCTTTGCTGTGCAAAAGCTTTGAAGTTTCATTAGGTCCCATTTGTTTATTTTTGTTTTTGTTTCCATTACTCTAGGAGGTGGATCAAAAAAGATCTTAGTGTGATTTATGTCAAAGAGTGTTCTTCCTGTGTTTTCCTCTAAGAGTTTTATAGTGTCCAGTCTTACATTAGGTCTTTAATCCATTTTGAGTTTGTTTTTGTATATGGTGTTAGGGAGTGTTCTAATTTCATTCTTTTACATGTAGCTGTCCATTTTTCCCACCACCACTTATTGAAGACGCTGTCTTTTCTCCATTGTATATCCTTGCCTCCTTTGTCATAGACTAGTTGACCATAGGTGTGTGGGTTTATCTCTGGGCTTTCTATCCTGGTCCATTGATCTATATTTCTGTTTTTGTGCCAGTACCATATTGTCTTGATTACTGTAGCTTTTTAGTATAGTCTGCAGTCAGGGAGTCTGATTCCTCCAGCTCCGTTTTTTTCCCTCAAGATTGTGTTGGCTACTTGGGGTCTTTTGTGTCTCCATACAAATTTTAAGATTTTTTGTTCTAGTTCTGTAAAAAATGCCATTGGTAATTTGATAGAGATTGCATTGAATCTGTAGATTGCTTTGGGTAGCATTTTCACAGTATTGATTCTTCCAATCCAAGAACATGGTGTATCTCTCCATCTGTTTGTATCATCTTTAATTTCTTTCATCAGTGTCTTATAGTGTTCTGCATACAGGTCTTTTGTCTCCCTAGGTAGGTTTATTCCTAGGTATTTTATTCTTTTTGTTGCAATGCTAAATGGGAGTGTTTCCTTAATTTCTCTTTCTGATCTTTCACTGTTACTCTATAGGAATGCAAGAGATTTCTGTGCATTAATTTTGTATCCTGCAACTTTACCAGATTCATTGATTAGCTCTAGTAGTTTTCTGGTGGCATCTTTAGGATTCTCTATGTATAGTATCATACCATCTGCAAACAGTGACACTTTTACTTCTTCTTTTCCAATTTGTATTCCTTTTATTTCATTTTCTTCTCTGATTGCCTTGGCTAGGACTTCCAAAACTATGTCAAATAATAGTGGTGAGAGTGGACATCCTTGTCTTATTCCTGATCTTAGAGGAAATGCTTTCAGTTTTTCACCATTGAGAACAATGCTTGCTGTGAGTTTGTCGTATATGGCCTCTATTATGTTGAGGTAGGTTCATTCTGTGCCCACTTTCTGGAGAGTTTGTATCATAAATGGGTGTTGAATTTTTTCAAAAGCTTTTTCTGCATCTATTGAGATGATCATATGGTTTTTATTTTTCAATTTGTTAATATGGTTTATCACATTATTTGATTTGTGTATATTGAAGAATCCTTGCATCCCTGGGATAAATCCCACTTGATCATGGTGTATGATCCTTTTAATGTGTTGTTGGATTCTGTTTGCTAGTATTTTGTGGAGGATTTTTTAAGCAAGCTATTTTTAGAATAGGGAAGTTCTCAACCCGAATTGCTCTCTTCCCTCTGAAGCTACCCTGGTGATCAGCAACCATTCATGCCCCTTCTGGAAGTCACCAAGGATGCACTGAACCTGCCTCTGATTTCTTTAGGGTCTACAAGCACCCCCAGTGACTTATGGTACAACTTTATCGAGCTGCCCTACCACGGGGAAAGCATCAGCATGCTGATCGCGCTGCCGACAGAGAGCTCCACCCCACTCTCGGCCATCATCCCGCACATCAGCACCAAGACCATAGACAGCTGGATGAGCACCATGGTGCCCAAGAGGGTGCAGGTCATCCTGCCCAAGTAAGTAGCCCCTTTCCCTAAAAGAGAAAACAACAGGACTACTCGATCCCTGGGAGTGATTGTGTCAGTTACTGGACAACTGAAGGCTGAAAGAGACATATCATGAAACCTGCCTCATTTTGCAGAAATTGCATGGTGGGACTACAAGGCTGTGCTTTTGTAAAAGTTGGTTTTCAATCCCTGTGCCTCTTATATGGCAGGATAGTGATGATGGGGAAGGAAAGAAGGCAGCCTGGTCTCTAAGCCTCCACAAGACTACAGCTCTTGTGCCACTACAAGGGCTTTTAATATAGGTCACTGTTCAAAAGACTGAAAAGCAGATGCATATCATCATCTGATAGTATGCTGAAAATACAGTGAAGTTTAGTAGTGCTCCGTGTGTTTTGATAAGGAGTTTCATCTTAGGTACTTAAGTTTTAGCTGCAAGTTGCTAAAGGCCAAGGTCCAAAAGATAGGTAATAAGGAAATATTTTGAAGCCACCCAGGCAGAGTTCTTACATTAGTATCTAGGGCAGTTTTTCTATTATACCCTAAAAGTATAATATAAATGAAACCTGAACTGTTAGGACTTGAAACCAAGGGGAAAGGAATCCCAAATTCTGTCTGATTCCTAAATTTCTAACAGGTCAGAGAATACTTTGCCCAGATCTGTGAAGCAGGCAGTGAATGTCCCCTTTTTATAAACTTTTCAACATTACTGTGTGGTCAGTACCCAGGGCTTTAAACCACCCAGGCCTCAGTGGTGGTGGCAATACTTTCCAGTTCTAATAGCTTTTAATTCTCTAGCCACTGAGTTAAGTAATCAGAAGAGTACATTCATAATAAGTATTAGTAATTCTTATTAGTATTAGTAATTCTCCCAAGAATATTTCTTTTTTTTTTAATTAATTAATCTATTTATTTATTTTTGGCTGTGTTGGGTCTTCATTTCTGTGCGAGGGCTTTCTCTAGTTGTGGCAAGCAGGGGCCACTCTTCATCGCGGTGCGTGGGCCTCTCACTATCGCGGCCTCTCTTGTTGCGGAGCACAGGCTCCAGACGTGCAGGCTCAGTAGTTGTGGCTCACGGGCTTAGTTGCTCCGCGGCATGTGGGATCTTCCCAGACCAGGGCTCGAACCCGTGTCCCCTGCATTAGCAGGCAGATTCTCAACCACTGCGCCACCAGGGAAGCCCGAGTATTTCTTTTTGTTGTAAAATAAGCCTTCACATAGGCAGTGCTTGCCATAAATGAAGAAGCTGGTGATGTAAATAAATTATAGTTATAATGGTAAATTACCATATAAATTACCATAATAGCCCATCTGTGATGAGAATCTGCTCACTTAGCCTTGCCGCTTTTCCACAGGATGTGATAAAATCTGGTAAAACGTCCTCTGATGCTAGATTTAATAACTGACATTTACATATCTATAGCTATAACGCCAGATAGTCCACAAATGTCCAAGAAATCCATATCACACCCAAATGAATACCACTCCTAATGTTTGCCCCTGTTTTAATGGTAAAATGCTTCCAGAATCCCAACACGAACTAGCAGCAATGTATTTCCTCTCTTTTGACCATCCCCAATCCCAGTAAGTATGGTGGCTCTTACAGCAGCCAAGATCATGGCTCTGTTGTTGGGTATGGGGAAGAACAGTAGATATTCCAGAATACCAGACACTCAGCAACACCCTGTTACCGAATCCAAGCTTGTATTTCTCGCCACATGACAGACCAGTAAATCAAGAAATATCAAGGAATAGCAACTTTATTCAGAAAGCCAGCAGACTGAGAAGATGGTGGACTAATGTCCCAAAGAACCATCTTGCCTGAGTTAGAATTCAGGCTTCTTTTATACTAAAAGGGGAGGGAGTAAAGTCAAACATTTCCTGGTTCCCATCAGCCTCCAGAGGGGATGTGTTCATTTCTTCCTTCCTGCAGTCATTCACAGGTGGGCCTGGTCAAGATAGTTACTGTGAGCTAAACAGAAGTATTTTAGCTTAATGCTTATTACCTGGGAGGCAGGGTTCCCAGAGATGGGCCATTTATGTGTAATTTAAGCTTATAGGCAACATCCCTTTAATGATTAACTTGCAATAGCATACAAAGTTTCTTCCCTATTGCAACCCTGCATCTCCTCATCAGCATAAGAGAAAGTGCTTCTGTAGATCTTCCTAGGACTGGAATGGGGAGCCTGTTGCCCATGAGGGTAAGGACACCCCTACTTGCTGATACTGTGCTATTTTGCCAGGTATGTGTTTGAGAGATGAGTTGTTCTCTACTTACCTGGTACTTAAATCTTGGGATTAAAATTAAAGTTATAGGTGTTCAGAGTGTACTTTAAAAAGGATCTGTTTGTACACCTTTTTTCCACTGGCACTGACTATATCATTTTATATCATGTATAGTATATTGATTTTCCCCCTATTTTCTGCTTTTGTGCTAGGTTCACAGCTGTAGCACAAACAGATTTGAAGGAGCCGCTGAAGGTCCTTGGCATCACCGATATGTTTGATCCATCAAAGGCAAATTTTGCAAAAATAACAAGTATGTTCAATTTAAAACTTGCTCTTAAACTTGTGGAATATGTTACTAATTGAGTCTCTGATTTGTTTAGAAAGAAAAGGTCAAAATTAGGAATGTGCTGCCATAAAACTCTCCAAGGCTTAATCTGATATATCACCCAATGATGCTGTTGAACCTTCATCACTTAAATCAGCATGTCATCCATCCCTACATTTCACATGTACATTTCATGTGAAGCCCACACGATCCCACACATTTAAAGAAGCATTTCAGTGGCTCACGGGCCCAGCCGCCGCGGCATGTGGGATCTTCCCAGACCGGGGCATGAACCCGTGTCCCCTGCATCGGCAGGCAGACCCTCAACCACTGCGCCACCAGGGAAGCCCTCTGCTCCTCCTCTTCACTAATATGCCTGTAAGATGAGTGACTTTTGTTATGAAAAGACAGCACTTACCACGCCACTAATTAGCCATGTGATTGGGGGCAGATTTCTTAACACTCTGGTCCTCGCTTTCCCCATCTGTAAGTGCCTTTTTTTTCTGGATCTGACATTCTGTAATTGAAAAATAATACTGTTGGCTTGCTTCTTCTGGAAAACTAGGCTACCTTTTTAAAGCCCTGCTCTTTTCTTTTTTTAATAAAATTCTTAGTGATCAGAGTTGAATTGATAGAGTCACTAACACATTTGGGATCCGGGACTCCCTCCTCTGAAGTGATGTCACAGTTCACTTAGCAGAGACTGAAATTAACCATGGGTGACCCTCACCCTACATGCAGCCTTCAGTCACTAGGACTGTAAGAAGTCACTTCTTCTGACACCTTTTAAGAATTGGAGCTTGCCATGGCGTTGAGGCTACTTCCGCCACTAACCCGATGGCCTGCATATCAAATAAGTGCTGTTTTTGTTTTATTTTCTGGAAACAGGGTCCGAAAACCTTCATGTTTCTCACATCTTGCAAAAAGCGAAAATTGAAGTCAGTGAAGATGGAACCAAAGCTTCAGCAGCAACAAGTAAGTAAGCCCTGGGTCAGCAAGTAAGTAAGCCCTGGGCAGGACTGGTCCTGGTGAAGGGAGCAAGTGTACCCTGGTCCACTCATCAACTTAACGAATGTGTCCTGAGCCCTATTTCTAGCCAAGCACTGTGGATTGACCCTCGGGAGACAGTGGTGACTTTAGGAGGGTCTGCATCCACGAAGCTCAGAGTCTGTTACATTAAGGAAAGCACTTCAGTAGAAATTCCTCTAGGACAGGAGTCGGCAAACTTCTTCTATAAAGAGCTAGATAGTATATAGTTTCTGCTTTGTGAGCTATACAGGGTCGCTCACAACTTCTCAACTCTACCCCTGCAGTGTGAAGGCAGCATAGACTATACAGGCAAATGGCATGGCTGTGTTCCAATAAATCTTTCTTCATAAAAGCAGGGCCCCTCAGACTTGGCCTAAGGATGGTAGTTTACTGATCCCGCTCTCAGAAGGATGAAACATATTGTGGGTTCTTATCGACAGAAAAGACCCATCGTCACATTAAAACATAAAATAATAGCAACTACTAATAGGAAAATAGCCAGTTGGGTCTGGACGAAGGACGAAGTGAAGAATTAACAAGCAGCTATTGTTGCTATACAAGATTGCTCTGCAGCCTTCCTCGATAATTAGAACATCCACATTTGCTTTCTCCTCAATAGCTTATATAATTAAGCTAGAGAAAATAGAACAATGTTAGGTTGGTTTTTGTACCCCCGAATTATCCACATGAGATTGGATGAATAGATCTGGCCAAACTCTGTGAATTCATAAAGTGAAGGTTTTAGCTATACCTGTAACTAGGTCAAATATTTCTGGTCATTAAAAGGCATCATTTATACTCAAAATAGACATTTTATTGCTAGAATAAACATTTATTTTTTATTCCTTTAAAATAGGGTTTAAAACAAAGACCTAGAAAGTGATATCTAAATTTTGCCAAAGTTGTTGAGCAATTTTGCCAATTGGTATAACTATCGGAACTGACTACTTAAGATGCAGGACCCTATGCAAAATGAAAATATGGAGCTCTTTGTTCAAAACTTATTAAGAATTTCAACACAGCAATAGCAGAGCACTAAACCAAGTGCAGGGCCATTGTGAGCATGGGGCTTTTGTGACTGCCCAGGTCACATGCGCTTGAAGCCAGTCCTGCTGTATTAGTCTGCTAGGGCTGCCATAGCAAGGTACCACAGACTAGAAGGCCTAAGCAACAGAAATTTATTTCTCACAGTTCTGGAGAATAGAAGTCCAAGATCAAGGTGTTGGCAGGGTTCCTTTCTCCTGAGGCCTCTCTCCGTGGCTTGCAGACGGCCACCTTCTCACTGTGTCCTCACATGGCCTTCTCTCTGTGTGCTCACATCCCTGGCGTCTCCCTCTCTTCTCATAGGGACACCAGTCCTATTGGATTAGGTCCCTACCTTCATGGCCTCATTTAAGCTTAAAGAGTTCCTTAAAGGCCCTGTCTCCAAATACAGTCACATTTGGGGTTAGGGATTCAGTATACAGGTTTTGAGGGGGTACTATTCAGTCCATAACTACCCTCCTGCAAGGCCTTATCACTGGCTTATACATCAAAGCTACCATTGGTAAACAGCAGAGTAAACATGTGTAAGACCATAAGCCGAAATAAGTTTGCTTTCTAAGTCCCATGTCTACACCAGATACTCGAGTTGAACAGCAGTATAAGGTAGTAGGTCCCAGATGAGCAGTCTACACTGCCAGTGAGAGGACAGTCTAGATGATGTGCTCAAAGAAGGCACAGACAAAATGGATGAGAAGTGAATGGGTCCTTGATACAGGATTTGGATAAGCTAAAAGGTCCAGGGACCAGGCATCAGCTAGGAAGATGGTATGAATGAAAAACAGCTAATAATAATGGTGAATATGCATTGGGTGTTTATTAAGTGACAAACACTGTTCTAAGAGCTGTAATATGTTTCATTTAATCCTAATAAAAACCCTACAAGGAGTAAGTACGTTTATTAAAGGAGATGGGGCTTGTGTGGACTAAATGTGGAAGGATGGAAAGGGCCTGGCCAACGGCAGGTGTGCAATCAGTGGTGACCACTGGACCTGTTATTACATGGCTAGCCTGCGGGACAGGAATCATGTCCTGCCTTGAATTACGAGCTGCCTTGCTGGCCTCATGCTGGGCGTACAATGTATTTTCCTTTTCCTCCCACAGCTGCGATTCTGATTGCAAGGTCATCGCCTCCCTGGTTCATAGTAGACAGACCTTTTCTATTTTTCATCCGACATAATCCTACAGGTAAGTGATTCTCCTCCTCGTTTTTCGCTAGCTGTTAGTTAACTCCAGCAGCGCTGCTTTTAATCCTTGTCCCATGTGTCAACAAGTGCCAACGCTTTCAGTAATGTACCCACGCCCCTCGCAGAGAGAGGAAAATCAGGCTGTTTTTACAGAGTGTGATGGCATTTTTCAAACACAGGATTTTAGGTTTTGTTTTGTTTTGTTAACATCTCGAGAGCTCTGCAGCCCTCGAGACGTCTACTGATTTTTTTTATAAATGCAGTAGGTAAATTTTGCAGGAAGCTACCTGTCTTCAACCTTTATAAGGCCACCCTGCGGTTATGACCTGAGATTTGTTCATTCAGTCTATCTTAGCTCCATGAGTCATGGGTTCAAAGTTGGCTCTGTCCTTTAGCTTCATCTTTAAAATTAGAGTAACAATAAGTCCTACCTCTTAATACAGTTAGGAAGAATACTTAAGACTGTCTTTGTGGAGACGTTGTCGTCATGTTGGTACAGAGTAGAAACTAACACAGTCTAACTTTTACTCTGCTTTTAATCAATAACGTAAGCTAATTCCTTATCCTTTTATCTCATTGCATCTTCATTGTTATAATTCGTGTGCTCCCGAGCCAAACAGTCCAATATGGGAGCCTCTAGCCATATGTGGATACTTAGCTCTTTAACTTTAATTAATTAAAATGAAATGTAATTAAAAATTCAGTGTCTTAATCACACTAGCCACATTCCAAGGGCTCAGTAGGCACATGTGACCACTGGCTACCATATTGGACGATGAAGATACACACATTCCCATCACTGCAGAAAGTTCTATTGGACAGCACTGCTTACGAGCAGTGGGTTAAACACAGCCCAGAAACCTCCCCTTAAATATACCTTCCATCTTATTTGAAGGATCGTTTTTTATAGAGTTCTGTGTTGTTTCCTTTTAATTCTCTAGGTGCTGTTTTATTCATGGGACAGATAAACAAACCCTGAAGAGTTATACAAAAGGAACCATGCAAAGCAAAGACTACTTTGCTATGAAGAAAAGACTCCTTTCCTACATCTTTCATAGTTCTGTTAAATATTTTTGTACATTACTTTCTTTTTAAAAACTAGTTCTTAGGAACAGAGACTCAATGATGCAGTGTTTCTGTTCTGGGAGGCGTTAAGGGAAAAAAGGGCAAGACGGCTGGAACACTGTACTGAGAAATGAACAGAAGGCTTCAAAATGTCTAAAAGATTCTTTAAACTACTGAGTGGTTACCTAGGTCAACAACCCTCTTGAGTATTTACTGTCCAGTTCAGGATCTTTGTTTTGTTTTGTTTATATGTGTGGCTTTTCAGAAAAAAAATTAATCAGTGTGATGGGAGGGAAAAAAGGACATTTTATGGTAGCTCTTACTTTTATATGAAAAAATATTATTGGCCTTTTAAATTTTTTTTTTTGTCTCATCCAAAGTCTTGATAGTAAGAATTACTTTGGGGATAGAAATAGCGAAATCTCTAGGCTCTTTGTGTGTTTTTGTTGTTGTTGTTGTTTTATATAATGCATGTATTCACTAAAATAAAATTTAAAAAACTAATGTCTTGCTAGACAAGGTTTGCTGTTGTGCAGTGTGCCTGTCACTACTGTTCTGTACTCTTTGGATTTGCATTTTTGTATTTTGTACAAAGTAAAAATAAAGTGTTATGAGTAGTAGAAGAAAAAAAAAAGCCATTTCTCTGCTATTTGAAAATACAACAGAAGAAATAGCCTTTTAAAAGTACCTCAGCCTCTTCTAGTAAACCTTTGCACTTAGGCAAACAGCAAGAAACCCCTGGCCTTCCCTTCCCTTCCCTCTAAACCTAGCAATCAGACACTGTTCCCTGCCCCCGCACTCGCCAGTTTACAGATCACTCCGGAGAGCCACTGTCACAGTAAATCCACCTCTGATGTCAGCTGCGGTTCCTCAGGTGAGGGCCGAGGCGTCTCAGCAGAGGTAGGGATTTTGTAGCAAGAGTAGAAAGAAGTTACCTAGTGAACAGTGACTGTTTCTTTTTTTTTTTTTTTTTTTTTTTTTGCGGTACGCGGGCCTTTCACTGTTGTGGCCTCTCCCGTTGCGGAGCACAGGCTCCGGAGGCGCAGGCCCAGCGGCCACGGCTCACGGGCCCAGCCGCTCTGCGGCACGTGGGATCCTCCCGGACAGGGGCACGAACCCGTGTACCCTGGATCGGCAGGCGGACCCTCAACCACCGCACCACCAGGGAAGCCCTGACTGTTTCATTTTTGATGATAGGCCAGAGCTTTTGTTTTTTGAAATGACAAGCTTTTGGTCTTTTGTGTTTTTGGAGAACTCATCACAATTCTAATGTTACCATTTTTTATTTGTCTGTTTTTTTTGTTTGTTTTTTTTACTAATTTCCTAAAGATTTGGGTAGTCTTATCTAAATCAGAATGCTTTTAAAAATATTTCTTATCAAAACTTTGAACTTTTTTTTTTTAACCTTCGAGCTCTGTTCGTCTCTCTTTATACACTTAAACCTCACGTTCAACTCTCCACCAGTTTGCCATTTGTAAGTTGTATTCATCAAGTGGACTGAGTTTTGCTGTTTGCAACTATTTAAGTGTGGATACCTTGGTTAACCAAGAGAGAATGGAGAAAGGGGGCAATTATTTTCCTGATTTAAGAGTAAATGCCAAAAAATTATTTTGAAGGGTTACCTGAGGCCACTTGCATTCTAGCAAACATGCTAGTATAGTTATTAATGCCTCTAAAGTAGTTTTACTGGTTTTTCCAGTTTTCTGATCCCATTCAGTTATATTATTTTGAATAGTTTAAAAAAGGCGTAGTGTTAGCGGTAATTTGAGAATTATACATTCATTCATTCGTTTATATACCTATTGGGGTACCAAGTACCAGGCGATACAAAGACAAATATGTCCTTCCTTAAGTGACTTGATTTTGGAAGGGAAGGAGAGAATCCTAGCCCAGCAAAGTATCTATTGCAAGTGTATTTATAAGATGTGGAAGTGGGATCAAGCGGTCATTAGTCCAGGAGAGAGGATATAAAAGTGGCTGCAGGGTCAAGACTAGATCCCTGGGCTCTTGACTCCAGCACTGCTCATTCCAGAAAGGACCGGAAGAGTTTGCCTTTCAATATAGTGGCCCTACTACATGATACAGGTAGTCTGCTCCCCCGTAAAATAATTAGTCAAATTTTACTGGCCACATTAAATTTTGAGGTATCTGGTCCCATTTCTGAATGCCTCTTCAATAGATTATAGCATTTCAAATTTATGATATACAAAACTTGGAAACATCTCATGGAAAATTCATAATATGAAGGTTCTCAGACTATATATATATATATATATATATATATATATATATATATATATATACACACCCTATTTTTCATTTGATCCTCCCAACCTACTCATCTTTAGCCTCTCCTCATGTTGACCTAAAACACGTAGAATGCCAGGTGTTTCTCCAGCAAAGATGGGTTTATTTGGGATCAGCAGAGAATTACAATTCGGGGTCTGCAACTTTGGGGAGCCTTGTACAATCCACCCCCCATGGCAAGAGAAGGAAATGCTTTTATAGAGGAGAAAAGAAAGTTGAGCGGCTGTGATAAACAAAGGGTTCATGGCTTCCCATTGGCTGAGTCCTTGCAGGGAAAGAAGAGGAGTCTGTCTTTTCCCTGTTGGACACAGGGCGTGAGAGCTCTCCCTTCTGGTCTCCAGACTCTATAGCAGTTTCTGTTTATTAACTTTTTACACTTACCAGTCAACACCCAGATTCTGACCCTGGCTGACTCTTAGACCCTGTTTATAATCTCTGGACTTGGGGAAAAATTTCCTCTCAAATTATTATTTTTCTAAAATTCAACTTTTATCTTTTGATATACTTAGTGGGTCTGTCGGCCTTGTCTTCAAAATGATAAAGTTTATGAAAACTCCTTTACTTGAGGGAAACGAATACATTTAAAATATGGAGACTGCCACAAAAATGACATACCTGGGGTAGAAGATCATGTTTGCTGTGCTGCTGCGATCTATAGTAAGAAATATATTTTGGTCTTCATCCTCATTTCTGGCACAGAACTCCCAAAACCTTTGGAAGTTCTTAAGTGAGGAACACAAAAAAGCGGTCTTTTGTTATGTTAATACGGTAACTTTTCCTGCTCCTAAGGATGGGGGTTGGTCGCCAGGAGACCCAACCGCGTGATTGGAGGGGGTTGGAACTTTTAGTCCCACCCCCCTGACCTCCTGGGACAGGGGGAGGGGCTAGGGGTTCACACCAATGGCCAAAGGTCTAATCAGTCGTATTTATGAAAAGAAGCCTCTGAGAAAATCCAAAATGACGATTTGCAGAGCTTCTGGGTTGGTGAACTGAACACATGGAGATACAGGGAAAGCGGCATGCTCACTGCCCTTGCCCTTGCCCTTCCCCCAGACCTTGCCCTATTTGTCTTTTCCATTTGGCTGTTCCTGAGTTACATCCTTTTGTAAGAAACCAGTAATCTAGTAAATAAGATGTTCCTCTGCATTGTGTGAGCCGCTCTAGCCAATTCATCGAACCCAAGGAGGGGGTCATGGAAACCTCTGATTTATAGCCAGTGGGTCAGAAGCCCAGGTAATCACCTGGGCTTGCAATTGGCATCCGAGGTGGGAGGCAGTCCTACCGGCCTGAGCCCTTAACCTATGGAATCTGATGATACTCTCTCCGGGTAGATAGTGTCGGAATTGAGTTGAATTGTAGGACACCCAGCTGGTGTAGGGAAAACCCACACACACTGGAATTGGGTGTCAGAATCTTTATTTGCTATGTAGATATTTGAGCAAACGATCTACACGTGGATTAGATGTCATACTGAGTTCGGACAGGAGACAGGCTGCAATTTCCCTAAAGTAACAAAATGGTAGACTTCTGGAAAAGCTGAAGACAACGGCCAGTAAACTCACTCCTCTGACACTTAATGAGATGGGGACTTTCAATTCTTTTTTTTAAATTTAATTTTTATTTACTTACTTATTTGGGCTGCACCAGGTCTTAGTTGTGGCACACAGGCTTCTTAAGTTGCAGCATGCGAACTTTTAGTTGCGGCATGCATGCGGGATCTAGTTTCCCGACCAGGGATCAAACACTGGGCCCCCTGCATCGGGAGTGCAGAGTCTTACCCACTGGACCACCAGGGAAGTGCTGGGACTTTCAATTCTGCCTGAGACACAATGAAAACAAAGAGTAGGCACTGACCCAAATAAGTTGAAAGCGCTATGTCTTGTTGGCCTTCGAGTCTTTGTTCTAAAAAGGAAATGATGACGGGTGACCTGAAAAAAATGCCAATCATAAGAGAACTTTACAGAAAGACACAAGGGAGTGGCTTTTGTACCCGCAGCTCTTTGTTTTCCTGAAAATAAAAAACTGAAGGACACATGTGCTCCACATTAAGGGACTTAAGAAACTGAAGGAGGAAGGGCAGGGATTTGCTCAGAGCCGGCAGAGTAAATGTGGTCGGCGGTGACTGCCCGGTAGAGGTGAGGTTTGGGTGAGCTGCTGGACGACCTCTATGTCCTTGACCTCCCGAGAATGCTGAAACACACTGTGTCCTACCAAGAGTCCACTTCGGGCGGCCAGAGTGGACAACACCACTGGCTCCAAAGCCCTGTTTCTTTCAAGATTCCCCAAACTGCCCCTTTGACCCTCTTCCAAACCTTGAAGAAAAAAGGATGCAGATGTTGTGATTTAAAGGAGAAATTTGCTAAATGAGAAACCACTGCTCTACACGATATCAGGTATGTTGTTTGCAGATTAAATTGTTGTATACGAGGTAGTAAAATGGAAATGAGTTGTTTAATCCCTTAACGTTATACCTCTACCGTCTGCAGTTTAAAATCCCAGCTACCAAAGGTAAAGGGAAGGGTGGCAGACTTTTGTGCTTGTCCTTTCTAGACAAAAAACAATCCCAGGACCAAAACCTGAGTCCTAGTGGCAGGTTGTCTGGGGCCTAACTAATGGTCACCATTGCCAAGTTTATCTGTGGATGGTCAGCTAATTTTTGACTGTATGTGTCTTGTTAACTGTAACGTCTGCTGGTAAGTATCTCCTGGCCCTTGCTGACATGTTTTCTTGCTGTGGAGGCGCTGATATCAATAATTTATGTAGAGGAAGTGTTATCAGAAAGTCAAGTAAACCCTTCCTCTGACTAGAAATGTCCTTCTCTAGCTGACAATGACCTGATTACTCATCTGTCCTGCAAAACTCATTAAAACAAACTCACCAGTTCACTGTGCAATTTTAATGTACAACAGATATGGTAAAACGGTGTTCTGTGAATCATCAAATTAATGGGGTTCTTCCTCAGTTGAAGGGGGAATAAGCTAATGTATTTAATTTTCTCAATCATTTTTCTCTCAGAAAATTTTCTTAAAACCCTTAGTCTTCTGGTATCGGTGAGCACTAACAGGCAGCCGGATCATTGAACAGGAGCAAATGAGCGTTGAGTGGAAAGCACAGACAGCTTTTTTTCAGGAGCGTGTGTGCTTGTGATTATGATTTCTGACTGCATGAATTTTCTCCTGGAAAAATTGTTCTCTGTTTGCAAGATGCGATTCAATCTAGCCATCAGTCTTGGTATCCTACAGAGAGAACTGTGGCTTTCAAGTGCTCTGATAGTCAACCAAAGTTGCGAACCATAGCTCTAGGGCCTAGCAACAATGGTGGAGGGCTTTACCAACTGAGAGAAGACTCAGGGGTCTGCTGAGGGGAAGAGAAAAAGCGGGCTTAAGGATGCAGATGTGGGCAGCATGGGGCCACCCTCAGCTGGGGAAAGTTGTGAGCTGGACCACCCCCCCATGAGAAGAATGTCCACATCTGGCTTTATGAAGTGTCAAGATGGACAGTGAGATTCCCTTGCCTCTGCAGTGCATTTTCTGCCATCATAAAAAGAGGGGGAAAAGTCTTTTCAAAGTTTTATCCATGGCAGCCCTGCAATTCTCCCTTTCCAGTAAAGATAAAAGAGCTCAAACATCCATACCTTGGCATCAGAAATGAATTGTTCATACATGAAACTCTTAACTTTACGTCCTGAGGGGAGAGGTAAACTAGCTTCTGCAGAAATAGTCATAAAATATTATAGCCGTAAGGGGCCTAGAAAAGTCATGTTTCACTGTAATGAAATGTAATCAATCTTTCCTGTATAGGGAGAAAATGGTGTTCCCCATAATAGCGCTTTATGTATTACTTCACTGAAAGTAGGGTTAGAGCACCACCTTGTGGCCAAAATCTAACACATGCTGAACACAAAAAGCTGCATTTGTTCCATTCTTACTTGGGATAATAGTTTACTAGTTTCTAGTAATACTTTCTCATGGCCATATAAAACACTTTTGAGAATAATATGCCCTATTTTACATATGTATATAATAAAAACATAATATGAACTAAAAAGAATAAGCCTTGTATAATTGAGTCTGTAGATATCAATCTTAACATTTTTGGCTAAGGAATCTTTTTGGAGCAATTGTATTTTGGGCTTAGGAAACTAGAGGGTGGGAAAGAGTGTCAGAATTTCAAAGCAAATGACTTTAAATGTCTGTCTCTGCTGCCAAGGTTAAGCATCAGTGCTTTTATATCCCACCAACTTCCTATGGTCATAACGACTGTCTTCTCAACATGGATTAGACTTTAGTCAAACAGGAGTTCTCCGAATGGTCACTGAACGCTCTTGGGTACAAACCCCCTTTGGCAACACCCTCAGACCCACGTGTTCCTCTTGCCCACACATCAAACTTATGCAGTATTTATTCTCATACAGCAAATTAAGTAATTGTCCAGGTTGGTTCCAAGTTTCAAGCTATTTCACACAGAAGTGTTTCAAAAGCATATTATTTGTTTTCTGTGTTCTAGTCCATCATGTTTTAATGGGTGCTTTTAAGAGGTGTAACTTAATTTAGGTTCTAAGACTTTAGAATTGTGTTGAAATCATTCTTTTTCAAGGCATTTGGATCTCTTGCGAAGCAGTTTTCATCAACTAGAGCTAGATTTGCTCCACATGTTAATCTAAAAGCATTCAAGTTTAGAAGCTTGAAAACCTGAGGATAGTTCCCCTCCAACCTTGTAGATTAAGGTCCTACAAACTACCCTCAACAGGAGAAATATCAGCACAAATTTATGGGGGGAGAAAAAGGATTTTACTGAGTTTGCTACTGAGTTCTCCAGACTTTTCAAAAAAATATTCAACTAAAATAAAATTAGAACACTGCTCTAGCTGGAATCTGACATTTTGCACATGCTGGATGACTAAGTGGTTGGAGGACATGTACCATCTTTTGCGTCCCAGAAACTTTCTATAATCTCTTTCCTCCTATGGTGTCAATGAGATGCTTATCAAGTCAGGTTTACTTGTCATGGATGATACGCATAAGAGTAGCATTTTACTACTGGATTTGGTCCTCTATCCCTGTGTTGAATTATTAGGAGTTGCAGTTACTCTCAAAAGAAAGGTGAAATAGTTTGCATTTAGCCTACTAATTCTGCCAACTAGGTCATTCTCAAACGTCCCTCCAAATGCAGTCTCTGTGTTAGCTGTCATAGCTGTGAGCCTTCTTACATATAACATTAAGTCCACTTTCCTAACCAGTCTCAGGAAAGGAGTTTCAAAGATCCTTCATCTTCCCTTATAAAAAAGATTTCATGGCAAAAGTGCTGTCAGTTTAAACATTTTACCACTTTTCTATTCTCAACTCCCACTTTTCTTGTTAACCTCTGGGAGTGACTACTGGCAGACTGAAACTAAAAATTATTACTGTTGCCAAAAAGTTGAAAAGAAATAAATCAAAGGGAATTTGCAGGATTACTGAATTGAACACAAAGGATTAAAGAACCAGAAGGACACACTCTTAAGATTTGTCCTCTACTGAATTAAACGTGTTATAATAAAATACTTAGAAGAGTGCTTGGTACATGGTAGGTATGATGATGATTATGGAATACTAATTGATAAATACATACCCTATTTTTCCATTAGCTTCAACATTTTAAGCTGCTTTTGATTTCTGTTTTATTTTAAAAGCATAAAACGTATGTTCCCTGCCATTCGTTTTATAGCTATTGAATAACTATGAAATTAATTAGTATACAGAATTTTAAACCTAGACAGAATCTAGAGTTCATGTAAATGCCTAATTATTATAATCAGCCCCTTACATTTCTAAAGGTTAAGAGTTGTAACATTACTTTTTAGCTAAAGTCATACTAGGGAGGCAACCTGGTTCACTAACCTGGGTATAGCAAATTAAGCTACAATGAAACACTTAAAGAGTAACTTTTTTATTGGCATTACAGCAAACTTCACATAAAACATATATTCAAATTATGATACTTCAAAGCTAGAAGGGAATAAAATACACCTAACTGTACAAGTTAAATATTTACAATAATAAAATCAAGAACTTTAGTTAAAATTTATCAGAAAAATAACAAAAAAGACTTTTGACAAAACAAAAGTGATTAAAAAGAAAAGAAAAGTGACCTGATAAATATCAATACTTGTTTAATTTTAGGAACTCAGTATGAGGAATAAGATATATTTCTTTACAATTTAAAAAATGTCCAGCTTTGGATGTCTTTTGACATTTGTCTCGCTGTTTTGCTTACAAATTTCAGGCTGCCACATCTCTGGCTGGCTGGCTGGCTAGCTGGCAGTGATGGTCTTCTCTGCTCTCACATGTTCTTTGGGCTTGGAATAGTCCCAGGGCCGGCGATTCTCGGTGAACCCGTAGAGCTTCCTAAGTGCCACTCGAGCAGCTTCTTCTTCTGCAACTATTACTGTCTCCCCAGGTCCTTCTGCGATCAACTTTTTATCACTAGGAAAAAAAACCCAACAGTAAACTAAAATTACATGGTGCATCGTAAAACAAAGCGCACAAATCAGTTTTGCCTGATCTAATTTTGGCAACAATATTCACCAGAAGTAACAAATACTGCGCTTTTTTTTCTTTCTACCATCAGTGTATGAACTGCTGATAAAGGATGTGTTTAAAGCTCGCCAATCTGATAAGCAAGAGTATCTCATTTTGCTTTGCACTTCAATTAAAACTAAAGAAGAAACTTCTTAAAACATTATCAGTTTTCTCCTTTGTGATGTCTTCCATTGCTTTCATACCTATAAAGTCCTACATCACATAAAGATCAGAAAAATATTTACCTAAATTTTAGTTACCTTAGATATTCAGTTTACATTTAACACTTCAATCCACCTGAAATCAATTTGAGGCAGGTCAACTGTTACTAAGAAACCAAAAATGTTCTCAGCATGGGTGAATTATACATTTTTGGTGGACAACGTTTAGTTTCTTTTCTTTCCCAGTTCTAGGCTCAATTGAAGCTGTTACAAGTGTGGACTGCGGTTAAATCTGTAATACTTATGAGTCAAAATTTTTTTACAGAAATATTTATATTAGCAGATACTCCATGAAATTCTACAGTGAATAGTTGGTTAACAAAAGCTACTATACAGGAAAGGAAGTAGTGACTAGATAACCATGGGAATGAGATTTTTAAAAAATCTTTTAATGCAATTAGAGGTTATAATAAGAAATTGTGAAAAGTCAGTTTTTAAGGCTTCTGATCAATATTATGAAGTTAAGATTAAAATTTTACTAACCAGTATAAGCCAACAAAATACACAGGCAAAGCTGTGGTGCTTCCAGACTGCCGAGTAAGTCTAGATTCGGGAGCTGAAATATTCCTTTTCTTCAGTTCTTCTACCAGTAGCCCCATGGGGTTTATTATCTTCCAAATCTCAAAGAGTTCTTTTCCAGTCATTTGAGTAATTAAGAAGTCCTGCATATAAAAGTACAACTGATACATTTAAATTAGTATAAAGAAAATAAGGACCATAATTCAAAGTACATTTTTTATAAAAATTTAAAAATTTAACAGGATTAAGAGGTAAGAACTACTATGTATAAAATAAATAAACCGCAAGGATATACTGTATGGCACAGGGAATATAGTCAATATTTTATAATAACTTTAAGTGGAGTATAATCTATAAAAATATTGAATCACCATATTGCACACCTGAAATTAATACTGTAAATCAAAATAAACAAGTAAATGCACATTTGATCATGAAGATCTCCTACCTAGAGCTTCTCCATCTGTCTCCACATCAGCCTTTACTAGACCATCAAATACAGACTCCTCAGCATGGCTAAAAATAGTGCTGTTCAAATTCTGGGGTGCTTAAGGATCAGCTGGAGACCTAGTTAAAGCAGATTCCTAGGCCACACTCCCAGGGATACGCATTAGCAGTCCGCGGTGTTGCCTGAGAGTCTGCATTTCTAGCACGTTCTCAGTGATGGTAATACTGATGCACAGTTTCAAAAGATCTTCCCCACACTGGCTCTAAAAGGTCCAGACCCATCTCCCATTTCCCCAGATACAAAATGATCTGACCACACAAAATTACTTGCAGGTCCTAGAGCAGAAGCTCATCCTCAAGGTTTCTTCCTGGAATGACCTTCTTGGGGCAGGTGTCAGTTCCGTAAAGCTTCCCCAGCCCTGCTAGAGTTAGCTGTTGCCTCCTGAGCTCCCTCTCCTCCTTACAATAAGTGGGAGCACCGCCCACATTCCACTCTACCTCTAATGAGCTGTGAGTAGGACCCTGAAGGCAAGGATCGAATGCTACTAAGCTCGGGCTTCAGTGCTCAGCACAGTGCCCGGCACACAGCAGACAATAAATATTAGGTGGACACATGAATGAAATAAGACAACTCAAACCTGTCAGTTCTACTATGGAAGGCAGCTACACTCACCACTGTATCACCAATGCAGTCAGTTCTACTATGGGAGATACCAAAGCTCTTGACTTAGACATGGCTATCTGAATTATCTGACTCTACTAGGATCTACAATTGGAACTGTCAACAGAGGCACTAAAATATGGTAAACAAGTATTTCCAAAATGGTCTCATGACTACCCTGTGAAAATTTCAAAAAGGTGACTGAAAACTAGGCAGTTCTAGCCTCTACATAAGCTATAGTGATAGGGAGAGAATGGAAATCAAGGGAAGATTTTGTCAGAATTTCTTTAGGAAAAGCTATTTAATTGCAGGGGGAGGAAGGGGCAGGAGAGGCTCCCCTTTTCACCTTAAGCCTAGAGGGCTTCAAAGGGTCCACTGGCTTCTGAATCTGAGGCAAGTGATGTTCAGTCAACGGGCAGCCAACACACATGCCTGCTCAACAGGCGGGCAGAAGCTGCCTGCAGAGGTGGGGTGGAAGTCTGCACCTGATCTCAGAGGGACACAACTCCTTAAGGCCTGACATGGAACACAGAAGGGATGTCATTTTGGGAGGAATCCCACCCAGGAAACTAGAAGCTGACAGCCAACACCCATGTAAAGGAACCTGGTTATGAGGTTCCAGCAGGGAACAAAATGCTCACTAGAGTCTGTTTTAAACACTGATCAGGCTCAGAAAGCACTAAACCAGTTTACAGACATCAAGTAAATATCTTCTGCTTTCCTTCTTTCCCTCAGCTCCCACTCCAGAGGGGTCACTTAACATACCTGCTTCCCAAAGGCAAACAGGTAGTCTACCTATTATAAGCTCTGGTTGGGGAAGGAGGAAGACAGGTCTCATCTATGAATGAAGTCTGAGTGTTGGTCAACACAGGTATCCTTCTTGATCAAAATGATCAGTGTCAAAACTAAATAAATAGATTCCAACAGTAAGGGATGCTGGTTTAAAACACGTGAGGTTCAAAGGTCTGAATCAAGACTGTTTTTGTGAATTGAAGTGACTGCCTGGACTATGCATTATGTAAGAAAGACCAAAAACTCATGTTTTCATCCAAAAGCAAAGGATGAAACTTCTCCCAGTTAACAATTCTAAAAGGGCAGTGGAGTTAAGTCATACCAATTATTAATTATTTTAATTAGCCAAGCTACTGGCTAACAAGGAGTTAGGTATACATCATAGGGACTCAGAAATCCAAGATTTTATCACTTTAGAAGAACAGAACAGCAGCTAGTACTTAAGCATGGAGCTCCCTAACCATACTAGCCCCTCCAATAGCGTTCTTTGGACTCATTCATTCACTAAACATCTACTGAGCATCTACCATGTAGGCACTACCCTTGTACCTGAGGATGTAAAGCTAAAGACATGGCTTGCAGTGCTTACGAACTCACAACCCAGAATTTAGTATTCACCTCTGATGCTGTCCTCAGTAAGAGACAACTGGAATAATTAAGACACTACCATAAAAAAGCTTTAGGTCTTTCTCAGTTTGGGCAGGGAGAAAAACTCACACGTAACCTGCCAAGGTCACAGAGCAAGGACATTAAGTATAAAAAGAAACTTTTCTTTCTGTCTACCTCAAGCATGTCCCAGAGTGTGCAATTAACAATCACCTACCCTGATGAAAAGTGCAGTCCTCTCAGGTCCGCTGCTCTGTAACAGGACTCCAATCACTGCAAAGAAAGTCTGCCTTAACACAGCTGGGGGGACTGGGAATTCTGCACTCAACGTTAACTGCTCCACTGCCAAGTTTCTAGCTACATGACACACAACTTCCTCACTGGTGAGAAAGTCAACTAGACTTTTAACGCCTTCAGTGGGTAAGTCTGAGAATGCATCCTCAAAAAATTGTGTGAGGCAAGTTTGTGAAAAAGATGTCCCTTGTTCAGATAGTTCTTGATTATCTTTAAGGTTCAGAAGAACAGCTTCTTTCTCTATTCCAAGTTTTTGGCGTTTGGCCTCCTCACTTTTAATATAGCAGCTATTAACAAATGCAGTTTTGAGAAGATCTAAGGAAAAGGTTTCCTGTAACCGATGGCCAAATGCTTGCATTTCAGCATGGTAATCCCAGTTGGGCTTCTCTGAACTGAAAATGTAAAACAGAAGATAGATGGTAAAGAGAACAACAAGATGTTACTATGATGCAAACATTTTTCATTGTGATGCAATTTTATTAATTATATAAAGGAGATTTAAAAATACTGAGTTTCATTCAAATTCCAGACTCTGATTTTCTGAAAATTAAAACTTATGTCACGTGATTACTTGTGGTTCTTTGCCAGATTAATTTTCCCTTTGAGTCAAATGCCACATCAAAGTGGTTCTTCAACATCAGAGACTAAGCCATTATCCTAACTTTTAGGTTCTTTACTTCTGCTCTAAATGGGACTACGCTTCATACTTAGATATGAAATACAAATTATAATTTCATAGGATCAACCCATAAACAGTAAGTATATTATATTTATCTTGTATTTTATTATTTTAAGTTTTGAAAACAACCATTTAAATTAGCAATTAAATAATCTAGTATCAATATTACAAATAGGTTAAAAGTTCATAATCATTCTCAAGAATTATTAATAGGTCTTTTTAAAAATAAAGACAATAAATCGAAAATAAAACTCTTTTAAGTAAAAAAGTGCAGCAAAGTATAAAGATATGGGCTGTAAGTCATACGATGTATATAATCTATACAATCCATAAAGTTTCTTCCACCTATAAAAGCCTAAAGTGACTAACCTCACAATAATCAAATGTGAATTAAGAAGAAACATTATTTTATTTTTCTTTTTAGAAAGAACTTAATATTCTGTGTGGAGAGTATGCAGGACTATGAACACGTATACACCTCCTAGTAGGTGTATAAACCGGATCAACCTTTTTTTTTGGAGGGCAACATTAAAGTACCTATCAAATTTTCATACTAAATTTCCAAAACAGTAATAACTTCAAAGCTGTTACGTCGATGTAACTAACAGGTGTACACTGTTTCATCGGTTGTAATAGCAACAGTATGGAAATCAAAGAACCATAAATGGAGTCATAAAAGAGTGCGGTGCATCAACCTGTATAGCCACAACTACATGTCAAAGACACGTTATTAAAGAGAAAAAGGTGCAAAACCTCATGCATAGTAGGGTATTTTTTGAAGCTATAAAGACCTGCGTCTATTCCTACCAGATTTTCTACTACTGGAACAAGGTTAATTTCGGCAGAAACCTAAAGCCAAACCGTTTTCCTTTTTCTCTGGACAGTGGGCTTGTGATTGTGTAATTTTTTCTTGCCCTAAATCGCAATACTGTAGAGTGCTTTCTTCCCTCTTGTCCGTACCCAAAGAATTCGCAGGCATCATCACAAAGCAGGGGCTACAACACCCAAGCCCAGATAAAGATTACCCTCCAGCCAGCGTCATTTCTCACAACTTTTCCACAACTTTCGGATTCTAAATGGGAGTTCCGAAAGCGTCGGGGGCAGCCACGCGCCCAACCCCTTAGCAGAAGTCCATCATTCCCTTTGCCTCGGCCACGCGTCCACGTCCCGCGGGTGTCCCTATAGCACAACTAGGGTCAAGCCAGAAGCGCACTAGCAATGAGCAATCCTTCCCGCCGCCGGGCCGAAGCTGCGGGGAGGGGAGGCCAAGGTCCCCAACCGCCACCCCTACCCCGTCCTGAGGCGGCTCCTACCGGCGCACGGGCGGCGGCGGGCACCGAAGCAGGCGCCACCGCTCTAACTCCTTCTGGAAGCGGAAGGCGGCGCGGAATGCCTTCTTCACTCCCCGAATCGGCGGGGCGAGAACAGGTACGGCCGGTGCCAGGAGGCATCGAGGCCTCCACAACAGCAGCCTCACCAGCCCGGACGCCATCGCGCAGAAAAAAGCGATGGATGGCGGAAGGAAGAAGGTCGGCCCAGCGTCGCGGTAACACAGTTCGCCCGGAACCGGGGTAGGAGAGCGAGGTCGGGGCGGAGCCAGCGCGCGGCGGGTGGGGCGACTGGGCTGCTTTAGTGCGCATGCGCAAACGTTGGTGTGTTTTGCTCGCCTGGGAATTTATTTTGGGGGAGCAGGGCCTGCTGGGTATTTGGGTGCAGGAATTTCTGGAAAAGTTTCTTCATCCTGTCAGTTGCTCTCGTTCCTTCCGTTCTAATTAAAGTAAAACAAAAAAGTTGTTTCACGTTTAAAGAAAACACTTAAATTCTCAAAAAAAGAAAACACTTCTTACCAACCTGTCTTAGCCACTATTTATGAGAAAATATTTACCTGGCATGTCTCCAGAAGCCTTCGTTTTAGGACCCCTATACTAAAACATATTGATTTATCCAAAATAAACATTTTTATTTAAAAACTAAGTACAAACTTTTTTACAGCAAAAAAAAAAAAAAGGGGAAAGCATGGAAAAAACTACACCAAGATGGGAACAGTGGACTTATGTCTTTTTTTAATCTTTCACTTTTTAGCAATATCATCATATTGCTTTCTTATCAAACTGTAATTATATATTTTAAATTTAATATTAAATCACAAGGGAAATCTTGTCTGAATTACCAAATTTTGAGTTGGGTGCAGAACATCTAGATGTTGAAAGGGGCACCTCTTTCTGTGGTGTCTCTACTTGTTAATGGCGTTAAAATCCCTCCTCACCCAGATTGGGCTCCTATGTCTTCAGTTGTTCCTTTTTCCACAAACACCCTCTTTTGTCTAGTTGCCAAGTCTTTTTTCAGTTTAGACTGAAAGCAGCTACCTGATGGCTTAGGCTACCTCTCTCCCAGGTTATTGTAATCAGCCTTCATTGTAATCAGTCTTTTACGTTCCTCTCTTCCCTTGCACATCTCACCTACACATGTCACCTACATTCATCTCCCTGAAACACAGACCCAAACATGTTACTACTTAACTCAAGAATCTCTGATGTTAGGATCTGGCAAAGATTCTCCCTTGACCAAAGTTCAGTCAGGCTGCTGTAAGCCCTCTCCTCAACAAGGCTTTGATCTTAGGTTCCAGTGTCCCCCCCTTGACAGGCCTGCATCACCCAGTTTCAGCAAGAATCCTGTTAAGTCAGTCTAGAGAGGCTCCCCCATCTTCATTATCTCATCACCCTTGATAACCAATCAAATTTATAAGCCTCTCTATCCTCCAGTCATGTCTGATCACGCTGGCCTGCCTTCTGCAAGAGTTCTGTCAACTTGGTTTAGCCAGGCTCCTCCTTTACCCCTGATGTTTCCTCTTAGTACTTTTCCACCCACTGACCACCCACCCTGCTCCTTGGCTTCAAATCCCCACTTGTCCATGCTATATTGGGAATTGATCCCAGTTGTACGCTGGGGTCCCTTTTCCCTCATTACAATAGTTCCTAAATAAAATCTGTTATTAACTACTGTCTAGCTGTTATTTTTCTTTGACAGGTCATACAACAGTTTAGGTCTCTTAGCTTAACTTTTCAAGAGGAAGAATCTGAACTGTTCATTCCAGCTTGTAAAAAGGTTCCCTATAGGGAGGGAGAGAAGAAAAGAGGGATTTGGTACATATCACAAAACAAGCTGATGAATTTCTGGATGAAGCAAGTTCTCTAAGAAAAGGTGAGAGGGGATTGTGATTGGTCTTTTTATTACACTGCAATGTGAAGTATTGAAAATTCATGGAATATCAATCAAATAAATGGAATGGACGAAAGCACAGGGAACTGTATTTTTGCAATATCCCATTACTTGAGAGAAATAATCTAATAAATGATCTAATAATCTAGTTGGAGCACAATAATGTTAAATGAAGTGTCTCTGTATTGAAAGTTTCTCATTGAGGAGTATTAAAGAAAAGGGGGGGATTGAAACCAAGCAGGACAAAAAAGCCCTTCCATGTCCCCAGTTTCTTGTTGGTAGAAAAAGGCTTTAGTCACTAGGTGTTCCCTGAGTTCCAAAGAGCACACTCAGTTACTGATTAGGGGAGTGAAGGAACATAGAAACAAAGGAATAGCAGTCAAGCAAGGAAAGTAATGATAGCTTAAACAATAGTTTAGCCATAAAACAGAGTCCTTGTTCCTCCTCAAGGAAGAGAGGTAGCAGTCTGATGCATATCTCTGAGCTATTCTGCAGAAACTAAGACACCCCTCCCCCTATCCAGGTGGAGAATGGTGACTACAGGCTGACCAAAAGCACATAGACTTCAGACCAGTTGGAACCAGAGGTTGATGTTTAAGATTCTGAAACATAACTCGTAACCTCACCACTAACCAACCAGAAGAAAGTCCACAAACTGCAACCCGCACCCCAAATGTTGCCTTTAAAAACCCTTCCCTGAAAGCCATCAGGGAGTTGGGTCTTTTGAGCACGCTGCCTGTTCTCCTTGCTTGGTGCCCTGCAAATAAACGCTGTACTTTCCTTCACCACCTGGTGTCAGTAGGTTGGCTTTGCTGCGCTGCGGCCTAATGGACCCAAGTTCGGTTCAGTGACGTTTATGTTCCACAGGAACCAGCTGTGAGCACCCAGCCAGCTCTTAGCAACACCCAAGTCTGGCTGACAGTACCAGGCCAACTCCTAGAGGTCTAGGGCTGCTTTTCTCTTTCTCATAGCTTTGTGACCTTAAGCAAGTGATTTAACTTCTCCATGGTTCAGTTTTCTCATCTCCAAAATAAGATTAAAAGAGCACTTACCTCTCCACCTCTTATGGTTGTTATCAGTATTGAGATAGCCCGTGTAAAGATTTTGGGATAGTGCTTGGTATATAGTCACCCCTCAATGAGTGCCTTTCAAAGATTCTAAATTGCACTCATTTTTTTCACACTTTATCATGTCTGAAATGGAGCTGTGGTCCAAACAAAGGCTTCTTAGAATGGATACAATGTAGTATTATTATTTTCCCAAGGCTCTGGTTTGGGGGACAGTTCCTCTTCGCCGCCAACTGCTCAATCCACTCCTGGGTGAATGACTTTACTTTTCAACCTTTGTGAGTTTCACCACGTCTCTGGCAAATCCCTAAGGGCCTCTCTCTCCGCCAAGTAATTTCACTTGCGCGTCTTCCCCAGCCAATACGATCGTTGGCGGCAGCACTCGGGAGCTTACGGCGGTGCGGCACCCTCAACGCCGAGGAGCCAAAGCGAAACCTGCAGGTCCCCGCCCGGCCATCAGCTGATGGGCCGCCCGCCGCGAAGACCGCCACCGCCGCCGCCGCCGCCGCTGTGCGAACATGGCGGCCGAGATCCACTCCAGGCCGCAGAGCAGCCGCCCGGTGCTGCTGAGCAAGATCGAGGGGCACCAGGACGCCGTCACGGCCGCGCTGCTCATCCCCAAGGAGGACGGCGTGATCACAGCCAGCGAGGACAGGTAGGGCCGGCGGGTCGAGCGCGGGGCCGAGGCGCGACGGGGGCGGCCCGGACTCCCGCCGGCGACCGGGTGTAGGGACCGTGGGGTCGGCGGCCTCGTCGCTTTTCTCGTGGGGACGTCCACGGCCCCCGGGTCCCGCGGCCTGTCGCCCCCGCCAACCTTTCTGGCCTCTGGGCCCCACCCCCATCCAGGGTTCCCGCTTTTGGGTTCCCTAGTCTCGACCCCCACGGCGCCCCTCCCGCCCGGTATGCCGTACCTGGTTCGTACCTTCAGTCCGGGACACCTGTCCCTCCCGCGTCCACTGCGCTCTGCCAGCCCGAGACCCGCATCTCCGCCACGTCCCTCCAGTCTGGGACTCCCGCCCCACTTCGCACTCTCCTTTGTGGGATTTCTCCCAGAGCTGGATGCGTCCCCTCCTCGGTCAGTTCCGAGCCGCTTTCTCTGGGAGCCGGGACTGGCGGCCGGTTACAGCGGGACCCGTGCCAGTGATTTACTTCTTGCAACAAACCTTCCGGGGCTTCAACGGTCTTCCTTCTGCTTTACGCTGGAGTTTACACCTCTGTGTCGCGCACACCAGGTCCCTAGATCAGTTATTTTATCACAGCAGCTCGGACCACCTGAATTGTTATTTACAAAATAGTTTCTTTTTTTTCTAAAAGTGACTCTCTTAAGAAAAAACTTAATAAGAATAGTGAAAGATACTTTTATTTTTAAGATAACTTGATATTTCCACTATTAATGGAAACCGGTTATCACTTGCCATAAGAAATTAAACTAAAAGCTAAAACATGTTCATCTGTGTCACCTAAAGTCAAATGTATCTTGTAACAAGACGTCTTGCCCACCGTATTTTGGGAAACACTGATCTGATGCGATTTTCTCATTCTATCCAAGAGGAAACTGAGGCCCATGGAGAGGCACAGAAATACTGGTGATGCCACAAATGCACCCCAGGATTCCCCAGTCCAGCTCTCTGGTCTTCCCAGGGCTGTGTGATTGGATTGGAGAGAGGTTTATTTGTTTTAAAACTTTGGCATTCTTTTAAACCCTAAAAGTTTAAAAGGTTAGTGGCTTTACTGTGGGAATTTGGAGGAAACGACTGATGTTATTGAGAGAAACTGCGTTTCCTTGCTGCAAGGAGTGGTCTTAAATGGTGATATTGCAAAAGTGGAAAGGCTTTCTGGAAGAAGGAAGGTACTGCTGTTCTCTTAAAGCTGGAGGCCTTTTGTAATCTACATTTGAAGTAAGTATGTTTGGGGGCCTGTCCCAAAAGGAAAGAGGAAACCTGAAGCCCTCAGGGCCTCTTTGACCTTTGCATTTTGCTTTTGAGTGAGTTTATTGTGACCTGGCAATTTACATGTAGCTGACCTTGGTGGGACCTGGGTATGGGTGCGTCACCAGGATGGGAATGGGGGAGAGAGGGATGCGTGAGCCACAGGGAGAAGAGGGGAATGTAAAAACAGGCAAAGGACAGAATAATGATATTTGCATGATATGAACATAGATGCAGGCAACGCTTTATACAAGTTATCTGTCTTTATTCGGTAAAATATTTTATTCATGATTCGTGTGTTGGGTCAGTCGCTGAATATTTGAGATTATTGGCCAGGAGCAGTGCTGATTAATGTTTTATGGAAAGTGATTACTTAGCTGCTCTGGGACTGAAGTGTTCTGGGGGAGCCTTAGATCAGCTCATTTTGTCACTGGGGCACAGCAGGGTCCTGGCAGATGACTGGACCAGGTGAGGATAGGGGCCTCAGGTTTCTAATTTGTGTTTCAGGCCCATGGACCGTCCTGGAAGGTAGGACACTGTTTTCAGGAGGTGCTATACTTCATGAGATTTACGAAAGCACATGGCTATGGGGTTTTTTGTTGTTGTTGGATGTGGTGGTTTGTTTTTACATTGTCATAAATATGTGTCATATTCTTCTATCATTTACTTATTCACTCATTTCTATATTTAGCAATACTGTACTTACTGAGTGCCAGGCCCTAGAGATAGAACAAGGATCAAAAGTCATAGCACCTGCCCTTATATAACTTTGGAATCATTGATTTTATGGCCTCTGACCTGATAGAACCAGCCGGTTGAGGAAATAGAACACTGACCACCCTAATTCATCAAACAAGCATTTATTGGACACTTACTGTGTGCTGGGCCCATGCTAGACCGGTGGGTAGAAAAAACTGATGCTGAAATTGTTTTTTCTAAAGGGCTGGATGGTGTGGTGAAGAGATGGCCATGTGCTCTCAGCTTCCTGGGTGCTGGGGAGACACAGAGGAAGGAGTATCCTTGGGTGAGGGCTGGGTTTCAAGGAAAGCCTCCCCGAGGAGAAATCACTGGAGAGAGGAGTGGTCTGTGTGACCCTCGTCCAGGCAGAGGGAAAGGACAGGAGAATTTGGACTTTAGTTTGCAAGCAGTGGGGGACCATCAAAGAGTTCAAAGCAAGCAAATGACATGATCAGAATTTGTACTTGAGAAATAACAATAGTTAACCTTTTAAAAGTCCCTTTCCTCTCTCAGTACAGAAGTGGACCAATGTACGTGACTGCATCCAATCCTCACATCTCCCTGTGAGGTGAGTTCGGTCACCTAGTCTTATCAGCAGTTCCAAAATTCAAAGTGTTTAAAAAGTCAAATGTGCTTTTGTTTGTTTTTTTGTGTGAGTTAGGCCTGAAAACTCATTGGCGCTAAAGCTTGACCTATATAGTTGAGACTATTTGTAATCTTTATTTGTCCCATGTGGTGTGAATATTCATTTGTTTCACTGCAGAAATAGCAATGCATTTAATTGCAGGCGCTGCCCCAGGCCCCGCTGGGAGTTTTATGGAACATTTGGTGTAAGCATCTTATTGTAACGGGCATTTGATCGTGTAGAAAACTGGGGCACAAAGAACATTGAGTAAGTACCCAAGGTCATGTAGCTAGTAAATGATAGGACTGCGATTTGAACCCAGGTCTGACTCTGAGGCCCTAGTTCTTTCTGCCATGGCCCTAGTTCTACACATTTGGAAAACCTGAGTCCAGGCAGTGTCAGTGATTGTCTACTCTGACAGCAAGTGTAAAATGCTAGGATTCTGCCTTCCACCCCCTCCCCGCTCCCCCTGGGGACATTTGGCAATATCTGGAGACATTTTGGTTGTCATAACTCGGGGAGGGTACTCCTGGCATCTAGTGAGTAGAGGGCGCTCAACATCCTTTAACGCACAGGACAGACCCTCATGAAAAGGATTATGCAGCCCCAAATGTCAGTAAAGCCCAGGTTGAGAAACCCTGGTCCAGGCTTAATGTACTTGTTCATCTGGTCTCTCTAGACAGTGGTTCTCAAACTTGAGTGTGCGTCAGAGTCGCATGGAGATAAATCTTGTTAAAACACAGAGATTCTGGTTCAGTAAGTCTGGGGCGGGGCCTGAGAGTTTGTCGAGAGTTTACTTGTCATGATTCTTGCCTGTGGAAACCCACGGGGAGAGAATACTCTTTATATTTTGTCCTCTATTTGTCAGCTTCTGGGATGTATTTGCCTGGAGTCATTTAGATATACCCACCTATTTCCCAGCAAAACCAAACTATATATATGATAGAGCTACATACAGAGAATCCCCCCCCCAAGGAGTAATAAACCATTGTGGGGTATTCAGCTTAATTCCATCGGACCTGGTGTCACTGGGAATGGTTTGGGCAGTGAGCTTAGGGGTCTAATCAGAAACCTTCAGGGGTTACTGTGCCATGAAGGGTTAACAGAGAATGGCACTACTCTCACATGCATTCATTTCTATTTTGTTGAAGTAATAAGTACCCTACGCTCTTTTGCTTAAACTTCATTCTTCATGAAACCTTAATTAGTATTTTTAAATTTTAGTTTTCAGTTGCTTGCACTTTGGAACTAGAATATTTGAGCATGCAAAGTAGAATGATACATTTGTAAAGTGAAAAAAAATATTCTTGAGTCACTGGAGTATGACTGTCTTTCTGGTCAGGAGACTGTGAAAATAAAAGTAATAACCTCAGTATTACGTTTCAGAATTTGAACCGCAGCAGTCATTTTCCTGGTAAGGGAAACAGAAAATGAGACTCTGCTTTCAGGACAGAACTGAAATGTGGTGAGGCAGCAGG
This sequence comes from Lagenorhynchus albirostris, assembly GCF_949774975.1. Taxonomy (NCBI): domain Eukaryota; kingdom Metazoa; phylum Chordata; class Mammalia; order Artiodactyla; family Delphinidae; genus Lagenorhynchus; species Lagenorhynchus albirostris. Next base: position 14,345,502 of record NC_083100.1, read on the forward strand.
AATTGATTCCCTAGACGCGTTTGCTTTTTGAACTTCTTTGCTGTGAACTGCACCAAAAAATTAGACAGTCAGTTGGTTGAAAAGGATAGATAGCATTTTTTAAAGATAAAAACTTTATTAAAAGCCTTATCAATAAGTTAAGGCTGTGGGCCTGCTGTCTTCATTGTTTGGAAAATAGAGTTTGGAGAAAAGCGTGCTAATACTATTGCTTCAGGGGCCTGTAGGCCAAGGTTGATTTCTGCAAGAAACTCAATTTTGTCTGGCCCAAGTCAAACAGAGATAACTCATATGTTTTAAGATATTTTAGGATGTTGCTGTTAGGCTGGTAAATAATAGAAATTATAGAAAATCAACTTTTAAAGTATTTTTGGTGGCCTCTTCCTTTTTTTTTTTGTTACACCAGCTATTTAATTTTTTGTTTCCTTTTAGACATTTCTAAGTATATTAAGACGGTTTAAAGGAAAAATTGTGTATTTAGTAGCTGTTCACATGGAAACAATCTTAAATAAACAACTTGATTTTTAAGTGTTATGCTTAGGAGGAAACCTGGCGTAGCTGGAAGTTTTTAGTTTATACAGAAAACCAGAATGTTAACCACTGTATTTTTGTTGTCATGCAGTGCCTAAAAGTAGACTCTTTCGTTTGTGTTATAAAATAAAGTGAAGAAGTGAGAAAGGGGAAGGCTGGGTGGGAGAGCGTTTATTCCTCTGTCGTTAGAGTAGCTCATCTAAAGACGAGCTATCGTTTTAGGTGGTAGATCATTTTCTTTTTATAGCGTAGTTTAGAACAGATTCTGGATCCAGAATGCCAGAGTTTGAATCCCAGCCGTGTGACCCTGGGCAGGTTACTTATTCTCTCTGTATCATAGTTTTCTCATCTGCAAAATGGAGATAATAAAGGCACCTACCTCATAGGGTTTTGTGGGAATTAGATGAATTCATATGCAAAGCACTTTGAACTGTGCCTGGCACAGATAAAAGCGCTTTTTGTGTGTTGGCTGTTACTGTTTTCGTTCCCATTTATTTTGCATTTAATTGCTTTAATCTCATCAGAAGCTAAAGATGTCTCTGCTTACTGTGTCTGGGTATGTATGTGTGTGTGTGTAAATAAAATGAAATTTCTCCTGTCTGAATAGAATAATACCATTTTGGGGGTCACTTACACACCTAAGTTCTTATAACTGTCTTCGAGTTATGCCTTTTCATCATTTCCATATTTGGTCACTTACAAGTCACATCAGTCATAAGTTTTCCCTTATAAAAATCTTTGCCCTGCTGTGTTAGGGGGCGCCAAGGCCACCGCCAATTTCCTTGACTCACTAGGACTGTCATTATACGGTCATGTTTACAGTCCTGATTTATTATTACGGTGGGGCAACCCACAACAAAATCCATGAAGGGAAAGGCGTGGGGTGAAGTCTAGAGGAAAGCAGGCATGAGCTTCCAAGAGTCCTGGCCCTGTGGAGGCAACTCAGGAGGTGCTCTCTTCCTCCAGCAGAGAGTTACATCACATGTGTGAAATACCTTCTACCAGCAAGGTGGCTGGAGACTCAATACCCAAGGCTTTCACTGGGGGTTGGTCATGAAGGCAGCCTCTGCCTCACATGTGCTGCAATTCCAGACTCCCAGAAGGAAAGCATGTGGTCAGCGGTCTCTCAAATGTTAGTCTGAGTGAATCAATAAACAAATAAACCTGGTAGGAATGAAGAAGCATGGACCAGAATTGAAAACCAGGCTTCTCCCTTACGGCCCCCAACGGTGCTTCTTTTAGGTTAGTTTAACCTTGCATTTCAAGACTTCTAGGCTGTGAACAGAGTTTGAAACTTTTTATTTTTAATTCAAGAATCAGTGTTGCGTGGACCCTACATTGACTGACTCCATCCTATCCTCCTGCCCCGGCTCCTCAAAGGTTGTGATAGCTTTTACCCTCCTGGGTGGCGCAGAGGTCGCAAAAAATAATTTTGATGCTAACAAAAGCCTAACAGCAGGAAAAGATAACAGCAAGAGTGGTTCCTCAAGTAAAAAAGAAAACATCTGCAGGTAGAAACCCAGCCATCGGGCTTCTGGAGCAGCGCTATTCATTTAGGGGCTGGCGCAAGCACCACACAAGTCAAGTGGCCTTCCCTCCAGGATAAAAGTCTGCCTGTGACACGGGCTGCAGTCTGAGAGTCTCCATTGTCATGGACCCTTGAAGCTGCCCCGGATTCCTTCCCTGGACTGTAGAAGGGGGTGGAAATTTTAATTTTTTTAAACCAGTCTGATTCTCCTCTGTAGAACGAGGCTAGTTTCCCTGCCTTTCAGTTTAGATAATCAATTCAATAAAAATCTAGTGTTTCCCCCCTTTGTTATCAAAGGAGAAAGGCTGCTTTCTGCCGCAGTAATGAAGAGGGCAGAGTTCAGGAGACTTGGCTGGAAGGAAACTGCTGTTTATTTGATAAAAGATTGTACCATATCCTTTCCTCTCCCTCTTAGGCTAACATTTTAATGTTATAGAAACCAGCCAGGCTACCAGAATTACACATTTTTGTAGGTAACCCTGGAGGTACTGTCAGACTAGGAAAAAATATCCTTTGTAGTAGGTAACACAAATGTTTGGTGATTTACCAAGATATAAAATAGCATCAGTGATCCTAAGAGTGACTGGAAAATCAGATTTTCCCAAACTTACTATTTGTTCAGAGTTTAAAAGAAATCAGGCCTGGGGCTTAATTAATTTGTAGCATATGCTATACTCTGTATTCTTTTAAATCATTTTGTTGAATAACCCCTGTGTATCAGTTTACAATTTAAAGATGGTTAAATTGCTTTAATTTAGCTATTTTGGGATGATTAGGGTGGTTTTTTGAGAACTTTCTTTTTAAGTTTAAAAAAATATTTATTTATTTAGGTTGTGCCAGGTCTTAGTTGCAGCACATGGGATCTTTAGTTGTGGCATGCATGTGGGACTTAGTTCCCTGAACAGGGATCGAACCTGGGCCCCCTGCACTGGGAGTGTGGAGTCTTACCCACTGGACCACCAGGGAAGTCCCCTGAGAACTTTTTTAAAAGAGCTGGTTTTAATCATCAAAAAATCTACAAACAATAAATGCTGGAGAGGGTGTGGAGAAGAGGGAACCCTCTTGCACTGTTGGTGGGAATATACATTGATACAGCCACTATGGAGAACAGTATGGCAGTTCCTTGAAAAACTAAAAATAGAACTACCATATGACACAGCAATCGCACTACTGGGCATATACCCTGAGAAAACCATAATTCAAAAAGAGTCATGTACCACAATGTTCATTGCAGCTCTATTTACAATAGCCAGGACATGGAAGCAACCTAAGTGTCCATCGACAGATGAATGAATAAAGAAGATGTGGCACATATATACAATGTAATATTACTCAGCCATAAAAAGAAACGAGATTGAGTTATTTGTAGTGAGGTGGATGGACCTAGAGTCTGTCATACAGAGTGAAGTAAGTCTGAAAGAGAAAAACAAATACTTTATGCTAACACATATGTATGGAATCTAAAAAAAAAATGGTTCTGAAGAACCTAGGGGCAGGACAGGAGTAAAGACACTGACATAGAGAATGGACTTGAGGGCACGGGGAGGGGGAAGGGTAAACTGGGACGAAGTGAGAGAGTGGCATGGACATATATGCACTATCAAATGTAAAACAGATAGCTAGTGGGAAGCAGCCACATAGCACAGGGAAATCAGCTCGGTGCTTTGTGACCACCTAGAGGGGTGGGATAGGGAGGGTGGGAGGGAGAGGCAAGAGGGAGGAGATATGGGGATATATGTATAGCTGATTCACTTTGTTATACAGCAGAAACTAACACAACATTGTAAAGCAATTATACTCCAATAAAGATGCTAAAAAAAAGAAAGTGATACCAATAAAAAAAAAAAGGGCCGGTTTTAGAAATGCTGATGTGTCGGGCGAGGTGGAACTTGGCCTCGTGATTTTACAGAAACACTTGTGTGCTATTTGCATCTGTTTATCAAAGTGTGGGCATGATTTTCAAGGTAAGCATGCCAGAAAATAATATGTATTGAACCAAATGTATGCTCTCATGGAGTGACAGGTTTGAAAATGGTATTAATCATGACTTAACACGAGATGCCTCCTGTTTTGAGAGCCAGTGAGTTTTAGAAGAAAAATCATGCTTTGAATCTGTCTTTGCTCTAGTATGTTGTAGCTTAAGCAGATGAGGCTTTATAGACTTGGTGATTTCCTGAAGTATATTTTTAACTTGCTTTCAATCAGCTCTTTGAAAGAGTCAAACAAAGGGACTAGAAGAAATAAAAGGGGCCTCTCTGCTCCTCATCAGGAATGTCTTTGAGCAGATCACAGATTAATCTCCCTGGAATAAGTACTTCTTTCTTAGTCAAACTTTTGGTTTTTAGTCTGCTTTTTATGTATCTGCTGTAGTAAGGTAAAAGAACATACAGAACTACTATCCTTGATAGGATGAAAATATTGAATAATATTTAATTAAGAGTAATGACTTCATTTATGCTTTTACAGTAATGTCTTCAGTTTCTTGGGAATCAAATTAGCATCTGAGCAAAGTGAGGATCCTAGAGCTCAGTTAAAAGTTAAAGTGGACTTACGTGTTCACTAAGTACTTTGAAATTCTTGACACTTGGTCAACGCCAAATGCTGTTTTTATTTCCAGTTTTAAGGTCAGATTCCTAACTATTCTTCAAGATATACTGCTTGGGACAGATGGCATTGTATCAGTTAGCTATTGCTATGTCGCAAACCAACCGAAAATTCAGTGGCTTAAAACAACAAGTGTTATCATTGATCATGAGCCTATGGGTCACCTAGACAGTCCATCTAGTCACAGCTAGGCTCACTTATACACGTGTTGGCCCTGCTCATCTTAGCCGCAGCCCTGTGGAGGACGGCTTCACCTGGCACAGTGGGGCTCTCTTCTGTGCGATCTCTCATCCTCCAGCAGGCTAGGCCCTCTTGTTCATGTAACCATGGTAGGCTTCCAAGAGAGGGCCTCTTTACTTAGAGCTGGCGCTGCATTGCTACAACCACGTTCTTCTGGCCAAAGCAAGTCACAAGGCAGCCCATTTTCAAGATCAGAGAGGTAGCTTCCACCTCCTGATGGGAAGAGCTACAGAGTCACATTGTAAAGGGCATGGATGCAGGGAGGGGTAAAGAATTGGGCCCATTTTTGCAACTTGCTACCTCAAGCACTTAACATATTGAATCGTATACTGTAGTTGATCTTGAGGTAGTGAGAGATTTTGTTAGAATCACTGTACGTATTGAGCACAGAAGTCAGGATTTTTTTGAGCTAAGTGAGAATTTTGAAGTTAGACCTGGACTTTTCCACATTCTGCATTTATTTGGAGAAAAAAAGGAATTTAATGCTTCATGTTTCCTTATTGTTTAGGAGTTGCTGCTTTGGAGGTTAAAATGTGGAGTTTTCTGAATGCCCTTTAAAAAATTGTTCTCTATATTAATTAATTACCATATAAAGCTTCTTTGCTTTGATTTACTTTGGTATTGTTTTGAAATGTGGATTTTCATCACCTTCTGGCAGAATAAGTAGACAGAGTTGGAAAATCTGATCCAGGCTGCTGTTGGTTTGTTTGATTTTAGGACTTTCTCCCTCCTGACCTCTGCCTCCCTAAGTATAAAATGGAGGTCTTGGCTGTCATCTTTGCCTTGAGGGTGTGGCATCATGTTCTCAACAGACTTTTCTAGATTCGCAGTGCATATGTAGAAGGCAGGAGGTAGCGTCTGTGCCACTGGAGCGCTTCTCTGGGAACTTTGAGAAGTTAAGCAGGGACACGTTTGTGAAGAGGCACGGTTTATTGCCCTGTATCTTTCAGGCCATCGAGCCCTGTGCCTTTTGGTGTCTGCTCTTTCCTGCCTTTCTGCACTGGACTTCTTTGCCCAGCTCTGCCCATTCTGCCTCTCTGCTCACTGCTCCCGGGGCGTAATTGATGCTCTCGAGGCCCCGTCCACCCAGCACCTCTAGCCCCCGTCCACCCAGCACCTCTAGCCCTCGTGTCCAGGCCCTCGTCACTCCTCTGCACTGACTTCCGTGGGCGCAGCGGATCCCCTGACAGACTCCATGGGGGCACAGGGCCTCTTAGACTCTGCCGCACTGAAAAAAGGAAAGTGGCCGAGCCCTATTTGAAACTGCCTCTGATTCTAGTGCCCGCAGCCGCGCCGGAGCTTCAGTCTGACCCCTGCTTTACTACTCAGCCTCCCTTGCTCTCAGTGGTTAATGATTTAACGGGCGCACTCCCAGGGAGTGGACGGTTTTTACATTTAGAATTTGAGATAGGTACACTTGAAAATCAGACAAGACAAGTCCTTGTGTGCCTCAAGGCTTATGAGGAGGTGTTTAATTGTTGGTGGCCCTGCTGTTTTCCTGCTTCTCAGCTGCTCTACATCTTTTCTCTGGGAACCACCCCCCCCCCCCCGCCGCCCCCCAGGAACCAGAGTCCTTGTCTGCCCCGGGGGCGTGTTCCCTTCTCTCCTCCTTTCTGCCCTTCATCAGCCGCCTTGTCCTCCCTGCCCAGCCTGACTCAGCCTGCCGATGCAGGGGACATGGGTTCGTGCCCCGGTCCGGGAAGATCCCGCATGCCGCGGAGCGGCTGGGCCTGTGAGCCATGGCCGCTGAGCCTGCGCGTCCGGAGCCTGTGCTCCGCAACGGGAGAGGCCACAACAGTGAGAGGCCCGCGTACCGCAAAAAAAAAAAAAAAAAAAAAAAACCTTAATATATTATAAACATTTTTTCATGGTTCTATGGTCTTCATAACTAATTTTACTGACTATATAGGCAATTAAATTCATGTGTCATTAATCCATTTCATTATTTAACATTTTCCCCTAACTTTACTCCTTTGAATAATGCTCATATGAACTTTTTAAAATATGTAGTTCTTTTTTTCATCTATTAAAAAATTTCTTCAGGGTCAATTGCCGAGCCTGGAATTCCTAAATCAGTTTATTGTTGTCGTTATCATCATCATCATTGTTATTATTGTTATCATTATGATTAGGCAGGAAACGTGTCTCTCACTATATGGAGCAAAATTCTTGCCAAAGAATTAGCTCTAGTGCGCACTGCTGACAGAAAATCATGAGAGCCCTAGAAACAGCATGTTGTTATTGTTTTCAGCTGTTCCTTTGCTTGGCCCTGCCCGGCAATACATTTTAAACATTTCAGTCTGAAATATTTAAAATAAAGAAATACAATCCAACTTTGGCATTTCATTTATTTAGAGAATAAATAGATGATGATCCACCGCGCTGAACAACGAGACCAATAAGATGATGGTTTGATGTGCATACAGTGGGGCTATAGTCTTACAGAGAGACTTCCTCTCATGTCTCCATGGAAATCGCTGCAGCCCTACATGAGTTCATGCTTCTCAAACGAGGAGGGCAAAGGAGACTAATGGTGCAGCCCTCCACAGGGACAGCAGGAGCTTGGGGAAGATTGAAAAGCACTTACAGTAGTGTAGGCTCTGAAAGAAATGACACATTTCCTTTCTAAGTACCTTTTGGAAAAATATCAGACTGTTGTTTTCAAAAGAACTTAAAAATAGATCTTGGCAAAGATGAACATGTTTCTAAGGTTCTGGTGTAAAGAAAAGATTTTTTTTCCAGATTGACGCAGTCTTGGAACATCAAACAAGATCCCTCTACTAGAAAAATGGGTAGAATAAGCAGCAGGCAAAACATAAAATGAGTTTAGGTGAGCGGGTGTAGGTTGTCAGAATAGTGAAGGAAAAGTTAAGCTGTTTTACTTCAGTCAGAGAGGGACTTAGACATTCATCTAGGCAGAAAATACTGTGCTTTTTGGAAAAATAAAGCCATCTGATCCTGACACTTTGGTGATTATATCGTTCATTAGTATCATCCTAGAGGGTTTTTTTTGTTGTTTTTTTGGTTTTTTTGCAGTACGCGGGCCTCTCACCACTGTGGCCTCTCCCGTTGCGGAGTACAGACTCCAGACGCGCAGGCTCAGTGGCCATGGCTCACGGGCCCAGCCGCTCCGCGGCATGTGGGATCTTCCCGGACCGGGGCACGAACCCGCGTCCCCTGCATCGGCAGGCGGACTCTCTACCACTGCGCCACCAGGGAAGCCCATCCTAGGGTTTTTAATAGTTTGCTTCTGTAAAATGTTACTAAACTGTTTAATTGTGACTAGTAGATTTTGTTTACAGTTTTCTGAATAGTAAATTTTTTTAGTTTGTGGAATTTGTTGATTTTTTTAAATAAACAGCCCAACTTAAGCCTGTTTTTTAACCATTTTTTTAAACCAATGAGGCATGTCTGACTACAATACAAAACAAATTTCTATATTACCTAGTAGAAATTATACACCTTTGTTTAATATCATAGTTTCTTGAGAGTACTGGAGTATTAGGAGTTAAATTTAATATCATTTTGATTTTTATCTCAGAAGTGGGAGATTTTAATGCGTCCCCCAAGGAAGGGAAAGAGTTTGGCTCGAAAAGAGAAGGAAGGGAATTCCAGATAGAAAGTGTGAGTACAGAGGTAGAGCCAACTCTCAAGGTCAGTTGCCTGATTCCCAAGCAAGGATGATGGTCTTCTCTCAGCCTGGATTGATAAATAATTTCCAAATGAAACACCCCAAGAGATCATTTGTCTTGCCAATTTCCTAGTGTGTCAGCTGGGTGCAGACCAAATGGTAGTAACTGATGTTTGTCCTCCAAAGGAAATAATACTGTTTCAAAGATGCTGGGGTCTAGGTAGGTCCCGTTTTGACCTTGGACTAAGCTGCATGAAGTTAAAATTTGACTTTTCCAGGTTAGATGATTGGCTGGAAGAGACAACCTTTAAGGTTTCCCACTCACAGTGACTTCTGTGCTGTCTGAAATCACTCTTCTTTCCAGAGGACACAGGGAAAAGCATGTGCCTCTGAGGCCTCCATTGAGCTACCAGTGCATTCATGACCCACAACTTTCGGGGGTGATCTGGGGGCTTTTAGGCTACATCAGCATTCTGGTCTTTAGACCCTTGAAAAACCAGACAGATAGGTTTAATCCCTTTGAGTGAATGAAGGCGCTGTACGGTGCTCTCATCTTCAAGTACCTTGGCCTTTGCTGTCCTGTCTTTGCAAGTGGAGTAGAATCCTTTAACAGATTTAATGCTTAGAGGTGAGTTGGCCTTTGACTTCTTATAACTCCTGTTTCATCCCCTATGTTGAACATAAGTAATGAAACGTATCCATAAACATTCTGTACTAAGTAACATAAAATATAGTCAACAGAATGTAATATTGTGTTAGTAGTTCAGGCCTAAGGATCATCATTATAAGCTTCTATTGATTAATTTAGGTGAGGGAGGTCATGCTGAAATGGTACCCATCCTGCGGGTACTGCCCAGATGAACTACTGCCTAGAGAGAAAAGTCCTTGGTGGAGTGGTGAGGGAGGAGGGATTAGGACATAACCTGAGCTCAGCATATTTGGGGCATCTGAGGTTGAAAGCTTGCTGGGATGTAGGATCTGGGTCTGGGAATCATAATTACGTCAGTTGAACCCCTGATTTGAGACAACAATTGGTGGGCTCTGAACACAGGGGCAGGGGGATGCATGGTTCCTTGGGAGATGTAGCCAGTTGTCGACATGCCCGAGGTGGACCAGGGGGATGAGCCCACCACATAACCTGAAAGGAGGCTGCACTGAGGCATGAGTGATGAGGGCTGGACGGTGGTGAGCATGCTGAGAACAGAGACAAGGGCCAGTGTCCCAGGTAGGCATTACTGCTTACTTCTTTAAAAAACAAGCAAAAACCTGCAACACCGTTATCACACCTAAAGAAATAAGCAGTATTTTCTTTTAATATATTTATTTATGGCTGCACTGGGTCTTCGTTGTTGGGTCTTAGTTGCTGCGTGCAGGCTTTCTCTAGTTGCTGCGAGCGGAGGCTACTCTTCGTTGCGGCTTCTCGTTGCGGTGGCTTCTCGTTGAGGAGCATGGGCTCTAGGCGTACAGGCTTCAGTAGTTGCGGCGCATGGGCTCAGTAGTTGTGGCGCACAGGCTTAGTTGCTCCGCAGCATGTGGGATCTTCCCGGGCCAGGGCTTGAACCTGTGTCACCTGCATTAGCAGGCAGAGTCTTAACCAGTGCGCCACCAGGGAAATCCCCATTAAATATTTTTCATCGCTTCATTTAAATGGTTTCAAACTAGAAAGATCTGTTCCATGAAAAAGTCTTAACCTCTGAGGTTTGTGGAAGAAGAAAACTAAATAATCATGAACAGTAACCAAGAACCCACAAATAATAACAGTGGTTTAAAACGTTACCTCAGAGAGTGTCAAATTTTGATTTAAGATGTCGAACTACAAACAGTAAAAAGTATAGGTCTGTTCACAGATGCTTTAGTCTGATCTTTCTCTCTCTTTCCCTTTTAATTTTGGTTGTGAACTTGAACTTTCTAGGACTTCCTATCACAATATAGGTACTCCTGAAGGAGTCTGCCTGAGTGCCTTGCCTTGTGAACTTCGTCACGTAGGATCTTGTTTAATGGTGCTTGAACGAAGAGACAGTGTCTGAGAGTCTTCATGGTGTCCCACGCAGACACAGTGTATGAGTACCTGTTTGCTTGCAAATAGCAAAGGTTACTCAGATTCGCTTAAGCCGCTGAGGGTGTTTATGGTGAGGATGCTGGGGCATCTGCCTCACGGAACCCAAGTCTAGGGAAATAGCGGCCTCAGGAGCAGCTGGCATGGGGGACTCTCCACCTGGACTGTCTCCAGCTCGCTACTACTTCTCCTCTTCGGTCGGCTTCATTCTTTCCCTTTTATTAACGTACAAAATTCTCCAGTCCAACTTGCACAATGTGTGACGAGAAGCAGTCATTTCAACTACTGGAGACATACTGATCTATTTCTGTCTCTCCTGGTTTCTGAGTTGCCGGGGAAGGAACTGACTGATCCCATTTCTGGTCTGGCCAGTTGTGATCAGAGGTGGGATGTAGAGAAAAATTCTGAGGGATTCAACTTGGCCGAGGGTTCCGTCATGACCAGTTAGCAGTGGCTGGAAGACGGGTCGTGTTTTACAAATGGCTGTTCCTACACAAAGGCCTGTATGGCCAGTTCACCTTTAAAATAGCATGATTCCCGCTGTGCTGCCAGGTCGTCTTATTTATTTGGATGAGTGAAAGTCAACATCTAGTCTTTATTTTCTTTTATTTAGCTCTAATCATTTACAGTAATCTGTAAGATCTTAAGTACAGCTGGGCAGGTTCTGAAAGATGCATACACCCACGTCACCTACTCCCCAGAGCCTTACCATGGCCCTAGAAGGTTCCTTCACATCCCTTCACTGCATTCTGTCCTCACCCCCAGAAATAACCACTATTCTGATTTTTATCCTCATGGACCTGTCTTACTTGTCTTGAACTTCAAGCAGAATGGAAACACAGTGTCCACATTTAGCCTTACTGTATTTTAGTTCAAGGTTGCAACCATTAATTCAGTGCTGGCTGTGGGCCAGAATCTGTGTTGCCGTTAGAAATACAAGAGTGTGACAGAGCTGACAATAAGGGACACTGAGACAGGAGTCATGGCGAAGGCAGAGCACAGCTATGCCGGAAAAAGCAGTGAGTGTCCCACTCTGAAGAGGAAGGGGCCCGGAGCTTCCTGGAGGTTCCATGAGTGCTGGAGAAATATTCCATAGTGTTCTTCTGAGGTGATAAGCCGAAGGATTAAACTTTGGCTGTTTTGGTCGTGTGTCATTTTCCTGCCTGTGTCCAGGATTTCCTCATCTCTCTGTGTGCGTTCTGGTGAAAGGAGAGGCTCAGAGACGGGTGTGGAAGGATTTCCTCCCGGGGCTGAGACGACTGGGAATTATCTGTGAACGAGCAGTGGTGGGGGCTCTGCTTTGTACGCACGTCTCTCCCAGTTCTCCAGGAACGTTTTCTTTCCACTTACGTCTACGACGCTCATTTGGCTGAGACAGCCAAGCGACCCAGTTTGCAGTTCGTTGCCAAGAAAAGTAGTTAATAGTTCTCAGCTTTCTTTGTATATCATTATATATATAATGAACATTTTCCATATTATTAAAGTTATTTAGAATCCTGACTCCTAGTTACTGCATAACTCGCCATGTATGGACATACTGTAGGTAGCTATATAATATGTGCGTGTGTATATACACATATGTTCTAGTATAAAGTATACCATGATGCTCTGTGTGTGTATTTGTCTAATTTTTCCAGTTGATTAATGTTATAAGGTCAATGGGAAACAATACTGAAAATAAAATAAAAAGTTTGCCTGGAGCAGAAAAGAAGGTAAAATTACTAAAGACTACTCGTTTTTTTCTTTGCTTTTCTCCACAGAACTATCCGCGTATGGCTGAAAAGAGACAGCGGTCAGTACTGGCCCAGCATTTACCACACAATGGCCTGTGAGTAGCTGTCTTTGAGGATTTAAATTTCAAAATTCCTGATTAAAAAAAATGCCGCTAGATTTCAAAATGAGCTTCTTAGTTGCCTAATACCTCTGGTAGGCTGTGTTAAACCACAGGGAGACTCCCTTTCTCTTGCGAATGAAGCTGGGTCTACCGGCTTAAGTGAAGTGGACTTGAACAGAAGTGGAAAAAATAAAAGGAAGAGGAAAGCCTCCCACCTCCTCCATTTTCCTTTGTCTTCCTTTTGCCAACTTATATTAGTAGTAACTTTCTTCTTAGTAATAGCTGTTATTGACACTAAAACAGGGCTCTGAACACTCTGCCTTCTTAACTGGCCTTTTGTCCAACTTTTTCATAAACTCTGGGTACTGTTGAGAGATTTGGTCCAAGGCACAACGCATTCTAAATGGAGATTTTTCTCAGTAGTCAAATATGTTCTAAAAATAAACCCTGACGATAAAGCTTTTGCATTGAGATTTTAGAACAGCCCTGAGATGTAGTGATATAAAATTACATTTAAATCCAGCCCTTCCTGCAGATCTAAGCAGCTTTGCATCCTTCTTTCCCACTTCTCCATCCTTTCTTGAAAAAAGTGCCTGGATACTGCCCAGGTCCAAGCTGGGGTTGTGTCCTGCCCCCCCACCCCCACCCCAGTGGCCACACGGAAGGCATCCATAGCTGCTTATTTCCTGGTGGTTTTGGTCCTTAATGAGGGCTTTTCCTCAGTTAAGGTTTCAATAATCAGAGGATCCCCTAGGAAGAGACAAAAGGCTCTGGAGCAGGCTTGCCGGTTTGCTAGTGACGACTGTTACGAAGTTCTCCAAAGAAGAGTGTTTGCTAGTTCCAGACGTTGTGGACACTGTTCATAGTTCCCTTAAGAGTTATTCCAGGGGCCGTGGAGTTTCTTACAAACACAGAGCTGCCAGTTATTCAGCAAATTCCTTATATCAGCTTGAGTCATCCTTCCAAGCACCTCCTTTCTTGGCTAGCACTTTCTCATTTGCACATTTATCGCAGGGTACGTGCAGGGTTTAGATCCTATAAGCATTTCCACAAATAATTAGTAGTTTATCAGGATTTTCATTTGTTCTGCCTTCTACCGACAGCTTGAGCAGGCTGGTTATCTTCTCTATCTTGATAACCATTCAGTGAAAATGAAGTGAACTCTTTGGAATACTGGTATAAAGCTAACTATTATAAAAGGAACCAGAAAACTTTACCATGTGCAGTGTGTTAAGACTACCTGAAACCCTAATCATGATTTACTATGCCAGGCAGTAGTACCTCCCGTCCTGTGTCCGTGTGTGTCTGTGGATTTGTCACCTTGGTTACTCAGTGTGAAATAGGAAGCGGCTGATGTCTTGTGAAGGTGCTTATGGAGCCCATTTGATAAATTTAATTTGGGATTTTGAGGGAGCAGGGCAGAGGTAGGTGGGATACTCTGGGCCTCTGAGCCTATCCTTTACCCAACTGAAAAATAAAAGGCAGTTAACTTAGACAGTTAACTCCTTACTTCCAGTGACCCAGTGAGAGATCTGATAGCTGGGAATAGCAACAGCCTGGGGACCTGCTACCTGTGCTGGGGGATGTTTTGCCGTCTTTGTGGACAGTCCTGCTAATGCTCTTGCTGTTATCCCTCCCTCCTCTCCATTACCCGCACTTCATAATCTGGCCACAGCTCAATCTCCTGAGACCTCAACCTTGGAGTTCATGCTCTTAAGAACAGAGAGAGACTGAGGTAGATTTTTGTCCAGTGTTCAGTTCAGTGACTCCTTGGCTTGTATTTCCCCCAGATATTTAGTTCACTTTGTAATTGATTTCTCCCCCAGGGCACCAGAACCTAGCAGTAGTAGTGCACACTCTTCCTTGGCTTTTGGGTCTTGGGCACATGGCTTTGCTTTCTCTGTTGCCATCCTTTGCTACCTTGGCCTAACTGTACCCTCCCGAAGTAGCTTCCGGCGCTGTGGCTGGAAAGACTAGTAAAAACACAGCTCTGCTGTGGGTGACTGACACCTTCATGTTTGTATCTACACGTATGCAGCCTGTTGCTTCCAGATGCCTCTTTATCGCCTCCATCTGGAACAATGTCTACTGATGAAATTGCAAGAACATTGCCAGAAGAAAACAGAATGAATGAATTTTGAGAAATAACTGCTTGTCTGTTTTATTTTAAAATTAAATGTGAAGTCTGAGGAGAAAAGGGCCATGTTGGTTTTAAAAACTGTCTGCACATTACCCAGTTGAGGACATTTTAGTGGTCATCCACCAATTTGTTTCCTGTGACCTAACAGAGGTGATCAGTAAGCAAACCTTAGAATGTTGCTGTACGTGGACCAATTAGGATTCAGAACATTACCTGACATAACAAAAATAACTTTCAGAGTCTGCCTTAGCTGAAGAAAAATGTAACTCTTAGTTTCTGTATCTACTATGTGCCTCATGCATTTTTGTCTTTTGGTACTATGTTATGAAATCATCACAACAGCTATATAAGGTAGATGATATTTTCACCATTTCGTAGACAAGGAAACTGAGGCCAGAGGTTGGAATTCCAGTTCATGCCCACCTGACTCCAAAACTGTGCTGCTCACCGCAATATGGGGTGGGTCCACAAACTTTTTCTGCAAAGGGCCAGACATAAATATTAGGCTTTATGGGCCAAACAATCTCTGTGGCAACTTCTCAACTCTGCCGTTGTAATGTGAAAGCAGCCATAAGGAATACATAAATGAAAGAGCCTGACGATATTCCAGAAAACCCTTTGTTTACAAAACTAAAGTTTTAAGCATATGATTTTAGACTGCAATGGTGCCTTTTTAAAAGGTCACTGATTTGAAAGATGATTTGTGTTTTGCTTATTTATAAAACTATGTGGGGCTTCCCCGGTGGCACAGTGGTTGAGAGTCCGCCTGCCCATGCAGGGGACACGGGTTCGTGCCCCGGTCTGGGAGGATCCCACATGCCGCGGAGCGGCTGGGCCCGTGAGCCATGGCCGCTGAGCCTGCGCGTCCGGAGCCTGTGCTCCGCAGCGGGAGAGGCCACAACAGTGAGAGGCCCGTGTACCGCAAAAACAAACAAACAAACAAACAAAAGAAAACTATGTGAACATTCACATTAAAAAATATATATATGTGTAGTTTATCTCAGTAGAAGCTTCCCTTCTAGGAAAAAAGCCAGGACATTTTTAGATACACAGCAAACTAGTGAGGCTTTTTTTAAAAAATATGTGAGAATTCTCTAGTCTTATAAAATTACTCAGCACATTGTAATTTTTACGCAAAAGATTTTAACATGTTTATGTACAGTTAGTTATAGGATTGGGCATAAAAAGAATTGAAAAGAAGCTTAAAACTAAAGCATTAAGATTTAGTACCAACTGAAAAGCAAGCAAAAATGATGACAGTGAATCTTTAAAATCATCAAAGAGATTTGATTTCTCAAAGATAATTTTATGCGTGGTTATTAAAAAGCACTTTTTATGAAGATACATATATCTTTGTGGTTATAATTCTTAAACATTATCGTTCTTTGTAGTTTGAAACATCAATATGGTGGATAAGGGTGTACAAACTTGTAGTCAGTTCTAATTGTTTTGTGTGTAGACAGTTTTGGTCTCTACATTTCAACGAGATAGTTTTTTGAATGCACCTGAAATGGTCTGATCACACAGCTGTGTTTCTGCCTTTGAGTACGACTCAGTTTTGTAGTTTATTTTCTTCCTTTGGTGGAGAATATCAGCCATTGTAGTTAGAGAACTTTAAACTGTTTGCAAATGGTAACTTCATTTATAAGATTTTTCTCTTTTACTTTTTTTAAGAAGTTTTATTTCAAAATAAACTCAAGTTTGTTTGTTTATTTCCTAGCATGCATTTCTTTCCACAGTCAATTAAAATTCTTAAGCCTGAAGTGAACCCAAACATTTCTTTTTCCAAATGTTCCATATTCTAAATCACTTTAATTCTGATTTTTAGCAGAGGAGACGATTTAGAGTTTCTCCTTTGTGAAACTCATTCTCTGGCCCATGCTTTCTGGCAGAAGACTATGTAGAAGCTGGAAGAGGGGTGCATACCTGGGAAGAGTCGGGGCTGTCCTAGTCACATGACATGCTGTGGGCAGAGACATGTCTACCCCTCACAACGCGTTCCCACAAACTGGGGTTGTATGAGTCATCGCAAAACGGAACATTTTTTTCATCATTGGGAAAAAAAACCAAGTAATCCCAAAGTGGCTTTCCCAGCTTGCTCACATGCCACGGAAAGGGAATTGTGGTGCCGGGAACCCTTCTTTCCACAGATGCCAGGTGCTGTTTTACCTGTGATGGGGAAGCGGGAGGGGCAGGATGACCTGCGGAATTTGGGTAGCAGATCACCTACTCTAAGCACTGGACCCCAGACCATTCCAGAAACAGGTGGGAGTTTCAAGCAGATGAAACTTCATGGAGCTCGCTTCACCCAAAGTTATAAAAGTAACTTGGAAGATTGTTAAAACTTTACACTAAGACAACAGAATTTTAGTAATATTTCTTTTTATAAAGCGTTTCTGCCCTCTTCCTTTGAACCTAAGTTTTATGGCTCTTTTTAATAATGTCCCTGGAACAATGACTCACCATGCTTAGCTTTGCGCGTAACGTGGTTTTTGTCTTTCTGGCAGCTCCTTGCTCGGCCATGGCTTACCATCATGACAGCAGACGGATATTTGTGGGCCAGGATAACGGAGCCGTGATGGTAGGTAGCCTCCAGGATGTATTCATTATACTGACCTCCTGTGTTCACTCCTGTTGGACAGTGTACGTAAAGCTAACAATGAACGCCTGCTTGTTTGGCATTAGAAAATGTTTCATTCAGTACAGATGTTAGGCCTAAAAATGGATTGATTTTAGTTAGTGCTTAATTGTAAACTACAGATCTTCCTCAACTTACTGATAAACCCTGATAAATCCATTGTAAGTTGAAAATATCATAAGTTGAAAATACATTTGGGACTTCCCTTGTGGAGCCGTGGTTAGGAATCCTCCTGCCAATTCAGGGGACACGGGTTCGATCCCTGGTCCGGGAAGATCCCACGTGCCGCAGAGGAGCTAAGCCTGTGTGCCACAACTACTGAGCCTGTACTCTAGAACCTGCAAGCCACAACTACTGAGCCCGCGAGCAACAACTACTGAAGCCTGCGCACCTAGAGCTCGTGCTTCGCAACAAGAGAACCCACAGTAATGAGAAGCCCGTGCACCGCAACGAAGAGTAGCCCCTGCTCGCCACAACTAGAGAAAGCCCGCACGCAGCGACGAAGACCCAACGCAGCCAAAACTTAAAAAAAAAAAATTAATTAATTAATAAAAAAAGAAAATGTATTTAATACACTTAATCTACTGAATATCACAGCTTAGCCTAGCCTACCTTAAACGTGCTCAGAACACTTACATTAGCCTACAGTTGGGCAAAATCACCTAACACAAAGCCTATTTTATAATAAAGTATTGAATATCTCATGTAATTATTGAATACCATACTGAGAGTGAAGAACAGAATGATTGTGTGAGTCTGGAATGATGGTAAGTGTGTTGGTTGTTAACCTTCATGATCACATGGCTGAGCGGGGCTGCGGCTGCCCCTCCCCAGCATCACGAGAGAGGATCGTATGGCATATCAGTCACCTGGGAAAAGATCAACATTAATCGAAGCGTGGTTTCTACTGAAGGCGCGTTGCTTTAGCACCATCATAAAATTGAAAAATCATAAGTTGAACCATCGTAAGTCAGGGACCATCTGGAGTTCCATGGAGCTCTGAATGCTGTCATGATTGATGGTTTGGTGCTCAGTCTAGCCCACAAAGTACAACCTTCGTACAGGGGACGTGAGTCCTGTAGCAGCCCTGATCCCTGAACCCATGAAGGAGGAGGCTGGGGCAAAGAAAGTGTGGGAGAGAGCGCACGCACGCGTGTGTGTGTGTGTGTGTGTGTGTGTGTGTATAAGGTGAGAAGGAAGGAAAATAAGACTAGGGACTAGTCATTCAGCCAACAGCTCATATAACTCTTTGAGTCTCTACATCTCAAACTGTCTTTGGTGAAGGACCAGATAGTTAAATTTTCAGTTTATTATAGATTAGTTGTGGGTAAAACTGTGTGTGTATGCATATATTTAATGGAGATGTAATTCATATACCATAAAAGTCACCAGTTTAAAGTGTGCAATTCATTGGTCTTATAGTATAGTTACAAGATCATGCAACTGTTAATACTCTAATTCCACAACATTTTTATCAGCTCCTCCAACCCCCGAAAAAAAGAAATCCCGCACCCATTAGCAGTCACACTACAGTCCCCTTTCCTTCAGCTCCTGGCAGTAACTAATCTACTTTCTGAATTCAGAGATTTGCTTATTCTAAACATTTTATGTAAATAGAATCATATAAGGTGTATATCCTTTTATGTCTGGCTTCTTTCACTTAGCGTAATATTTTCAAGGTTCATCTATGTTGTAACTTGAATTAATACTTCGTTCCTTTTTGTGGTAGAATAATATTCTGTTACATAGATATACCACACTTTGTTTATCCATTCACTAGTTGATGGATAGTTGGGTTGTTTCTACCTTTTGGCTATTATGAATAATATTACTATGAATAGTCGCATAACAGTTTGTGTGTGAACCTAAGTTTTCAATTTTATTGGGTATATACACCTAGGAATGGAATTGCTGGGTCATATGGTAACTCTGTACTTAACTTTTTACAGAACTGCCAAAGTTGCTATACCATTTTACGTTCCCAACAGCAATATATAAAGGTTCTAAGTTTTTTACATATTTACCAACACTTGTTATTTTCTGGGTTTGTTTTTGTTTTATTATGGACATCCTAGTCGGTGTGAAGCGGTATCTCATTACGGTTTTGATTTGCATTGCCCTGATAGCTAGTGATCCTGAGCATCTTCTCATGTGCTTGTTAGTCGTTTGTATATCTTCTTTGGAGAAATATCTATTCAAGTCCTTTGCGTTTTTTTTTTTTCTTAAATTGTTGAGTTGTAAAATACTTGGACCTTCAGCTTGGAAGAGTTTCACCAGTGAAACCGCCTGATCCTGGGCTTTTCGTCCTGGGAAGTTTTTTGAGTGCTAATTTAATCTGTTTACTTGTTATGGGTTTTCTATTTCTTCTTCAGCCAGTGTTTGTTGTTTATGTCTTTTTAAGAGTTTGTCCATTTTATCTAGCTTATCTAATTTGTTGGCATGTAATTGTTCATAGCAGCCTTTACAGCCCTTTTTCTTTCTGTAAGGTTTATAGTAACGCTCCCCCTTTCATTACTGAATTTAGTAGTTTGAGTCGTCTCTCTCTTTTTCTTTCCCACTCTGGCGAAATGTGTGTTAATTTTGTTGATTTTTTTCAAAGAACCAGTTTTGATTTAATTGATTCTCTATTGTTTTTTTCGATTCTCTGATAATGTATTTCAACTCTATTATTTTTCCTTCGGTTTGCTTTGAGTTTAGTTTGCTGGATTGATATTTTGGGTATTACATTGTTGATTGAGAAAATTTGCTGGTTTGTCTGCTTGGATGTCATAATAATATTAAATTGCTGTAAAGGCTTCTGAACACACATTCCCTATTTCTCTGCTTCTTTCATCAGGACCAGTGGTCCGCAGACTGCGCTTTGAGTACCACTGCTTTATAGAACTGCACACAGAGCAGTGAGAGCACAGACCGGTGCCTGCACCTGGCCAGCCTGTTACTGTGCTGAGTCATAGAGGATGGCTAGGAGTTAACCAGGAAAGAGGGAGGAGGACTTCCAGACGCAGAGGACAGCATGAGCAAAGACAGAGGGGTTTTCAAAGTCAGGGTGTGCGCAGGGAACAAGAATGAAGCAGCTTGGCAGCGTGAAGCACATAAGACTGAAGAGATGGCTGGAGCGGGTCACAGAGAGCCTTGCATTCAGCACTAGGTGTCATGCAGAGTGCTAGTTAAGAAGAAGGTAGACATGGTCCCTGCTCTCAGGAGCCTTACGGTCTCATGGGAGGGACAGGTAATATACAAGTAAACACGAAATTACAGGTTGTGGTAGGTGCTGTGAAGAAGTGAACGGGCGCAGTGAAAGAGGGAATCCAGAGAGATGTGTGGCCCCGCTCGTAGCAAACAGAATCCACGGGTGTGACATTCAGCTGAGGCCTGAAGGGCAGGTAGGAGACAGCCAGGTAGAGCCAGAGTAAGTTTTCCGGAAGTGAAGGTCCAAGTAAAGACTCGAGGCAGGAAGATCTCTGTGTCTGAGGACGTGAAGGGGGTCGTCTTGGCTGGATGGTGCTGAGCGACGGGGCAGGACGAGGGGCGATGGGACAAGTGGGCTGAGGCCAGGTCACGCAGGGCCTTGTGGGTCTGGGTGAAGTTTTAAGTTTTGTAAATCTGTGGGAAGCGCTTACAGGGTTTTCAGCAGAAGAATGGCGTGATTTAATTTACATTTTTAAAAGATCACTCTGGCTGCTGAGTGGAGAGTGGATCGAGGGGCCACAAGAGTGGAGGCGGGAACGTCAGGTGTTGTCGCTTTCTGGGTGAGAGGGCAGTGGCAGTGATGATGGACAGAAGCAGATGACGGACATACATCTGTGGCAGGTTGGGTGTGGGGAGGGGAGGAAGGGCAGCAACTCAGGTGACGGCCAGGTTTCTGGCTTGAGTAACTGCTAGACAGAGGTATCATTTATTGAGAAGAGAAAGGCTTAGGGGTATGTGGGGAGAGGGGGCATTTAGAGGGAAAGAAGACAGTGAGGAACCAGCTGTACAGTTGAGATACCAGTGAGACAACCAATGGCGATGCGGAATTGGCATTGGATTTGCAGGCCTGGAGCCCAGTGGGAGCCCGGGCTGGGGAGTCATCTGCACATAGGGCATCTTTCAAGCCATAAGAATAGCTGTGATCGGGCTTCCCTGGTGGCGCAGTGGTTGAGAGTTCGCCTGCCGATGCAGAGGACGCGGGTTCGTACCCCGGTCCGGGAGGATCCCACATGCCGCGGAGCGGCTGGGCCCGTGAGCCATGGCCGCTGAGCCTGCGCGTCCGGAGCCTGTGCTCCGCAACGGGAGAGGCCACGGCGGTGAGAGGCCCGCGTACCGCAAAAAAAAAAAAAAGAATAGCTGTGATCTCCTGGGGAGAGAATGAGAAAAGACAGGCCCCAGGCCTGAGTCCTGAATGACTGATTTAGGAGCGGGGTTGATGAGGAAGGCAGCCAGGAAGGAAGGGGAAATGGTGATCCTGCGTGTGCATTAAGGAGCCTGGACTACATCGTGTAAGCCGAGTTTCCCAGGCTTGCACAGTCAGTCATATTTATCATTTAGGGGACCTCCTGAAATTCGCGTTGCCTGGCTCCATGCCAGACCCACAGCTTCAGAAGCACTAGGGAGGGGCCTGGGAATCTGTATTTTAGCAAGTCCTTTCGGTGACCCTTCGGATCGAGTGCATTAGGGAATCACTGCATGATGGGGAGCCATTGAGGAGCATCAAGTCGGGGAGGATGGAACGGTCAGGTGTCTGTCTGTTTGCTTAGTGTGCCGATATGTGGAAGATGTTTGATTAGATGTAGGTGTTTAATAGAGAGCAGTGCTGATAAGATGGCATCCGGTTTCTAGCCAAGATGATGGTGAACGGTTAGCTGCTCCCTGAGACAGAAGACATGCTGATATTGAGGGGAAAGGTGTCAGGTTCAGTTTTGACAGTTGGATTCATGTGCCCAAGGGGTTGGCCTGGGCTGGGGTTGGGAGTCCTCCCAATTTAGGTCTCAGTGGAGACCACGCCTGTGGCTGGCATCAATTAGGGATAGCGGGTACGACGAGAAGAGCAGAGGGCCAAGGTCATGTTCCCTGGGGAATATCAACGTTTAAGAGAATGTCAGGGGGGTGGGAACCCACAGGGGAGACAGAGACGGAATGGGCCATGTGGGAAGAGGGCCTAAGATCAGAGCAGGGACACGACCTTGGGGATGGCAGCTAGACAGCAGCTGGTGGTTGCAGGGAGAACCCTTCCCATGCAGCGGGGGTGGTGCCCTGCGGTGCGGTGGATTCACGAGTGACCGGGGTGAGCAGCTAGAGACCCTGAACGCGGTGAGTGTGGGCTCATCTGTAGAGAAGGTTTTGGCTGAGTAGGGGATGAAGAAAGTTTGGGTATCGTTAAGACAATTTTGTTGTTTTTTTGTTTACTTGTTTTGCTTTTTAAAGTAAAGGAGAAGAAGCCTTGAGTGTGTTTAAGGGCCAAGAAAGAAAGCCAAGAGAAAGGACAGGCTCTCCGCTTAAGCAGTTCACGCAACAGTGGGCAGCCGGGGAGGGCTGGGGAGCTGCGGTCTTGGGGGTCAGCACCCACCTGCTTGGGGCTGCTGTGTATACGTTGTGTAGTGATAAATGCCAGTGGTCTTGTTTTTCTCCCTCTGAAGATTTTATAGGAATATCGTGGCGATGTGTGCACACATATAATGAGAAGCCACGAGTGCAAGCCTCAAATGCCTTCTCCAGTGGCGGTAGTGGTCATGCATTTATTTCTCTAGGGACCATTCTTGTGGCTCGTGGTTCAAGGGTACTCTCTGCAGTTATAGGATGGCATATAAAAACCCTTATAGCTCCTCAGTGGAAAGGAGCAATGTAAATTCAATTTATTATTAGTTAGTATGAATCTATTGATTTCCCCCAAGTAGAAATTAGTACGTATAAAATGCTGATACCTTTTTGTACTTTGTGAAAAACCAAGATGGAGGACAAGGAATCAGTATTCCTTTGTGGGGTTTTTTTTTTTTTCTTCCTGACCAATCAGCAATTCATAATGTCCATGTTATCGAGACCCTTAAGGACTTACCAATTTAGCGCTGATCAATAGAATTTTTAATTAGTGCTTTTTCTTTAGAGTTTTATCTTCTCAGTTTTATGCTGAGGCTCATTTTCTCATTAAGAAATATGTACTTTTAATTTTTTCCTAGTTATAAGGTATTACATAGTCTATATAAATTTTGGAAGATACAGGAGTATTAAAAAAAAAACCACCCACAGTGTCTAAATTTCCTTTTTAGTGTGTGTTTATATATTAAGTATACGTAATTTTCCTCTTCTATTGCCTCAGATACCCAATGCCTTATTTTCATTAGTGCTGAGAATTCTGTTAGTAATGGGTCTTTGTAGTTTTACTTTGTATGTGTCATCTTGAGGAAATTCTAGTGAAGCCAAGAGAGCAAAATTAACAAGATACCTCCTTTGCAATTAGAGGGAGAGGAAATACAGAGCACTCATTTGTAGAGGAAGAATTGGACAAAAATGCTGTGCTGGTCAGCAGCACTTTCTTTACTTGTCTGGTTCCAAAAGAAATGGTAACCCGAGGACAGGACCAAGAAGCAATTCCCTACTGTTCTTACGTAGCTAATCTTGAGTCCCAAGGCTGGTGGTGGCCATTTTTGGATTTTACTTCCTTTTGAAAGTTAAGGTCCTGTTGTTTTTAAAACCATAACTGTTTTCTTATTGCATGTGTTTACTTTTAGGAATTTCACGTTTCTGAAGATTTTAATAAAATGAACTTTATCAAGACCTACCCAGGTAATTATAATACACACACACACACAACTAGAATACCATGTCTTATGATCAAAATTAGGTTTTCACATTAACTTTTTAAAAGTGTTGTTACCCCAGTTATGTGGGAGGCTATTAGCTCATCAGAGTTATTTACCGTCCTTTTCCTGCTCATTAACATTTGAAATGTTGTATAGTATTCCATTGGGTGCAGATTTAATTTAACCATTCCTCTGTTTTTGAAAATGTATACTGCTTCCATTTTTTGATAACACATACTAACATATATGATGGTGTGTATATGTGTGTATACATATCTGTGAGTGTGTCTATTTCATATATATGTATATACACATATGTGTGTGTGTGTGTGTGTGTGTCCTTGATGGTTACTCTTACTCTAATTCTGTAACTCATTACTTCTATTTAAGACAGATTACTAAAAGTAGAATAACTGGGTCAAACTTTAAAACTTTTTTTAATACTCTGGATTTATTTTGCAAAACTCTTTCCAGCAATAGTGTAAATTTTTAATGAGTGGTGATTGAGAGTGCCTGTTCATTAAGTCTATATTGATCTTTATAAATGTTTATTGCCAGTTTGATAGTCAAAAATTGTTCTCAGTTTTAAAATTATTTAGGCTTTATTTAATGTTGGCCATTTGTCATGTTTTATGAATATCTGTTCATGATTTTGCCCATATTTCCTGGGAGTTGTAGTATTTTCTGATTTTTCTGATTAATTTATGAGAGCCCCTCCGTTTTTCTGAAGCAGCCTACACAGCTGAGAGCAAGGTCAGAAGTGTCTCTGTCTAGCCTCTGACTTCATTCGTCAAACTGGGCATTTATTAAACACCAGCTGCATGCAAGATCCTGTTCCAGATAAAGTAGACAGGTCACTGCCCTGGTGTGGCTTGCAATTGACCTGGAAATACAAATATTCTAGAAGTTAGATAATAGAACACCTTCCTCATGCTCAGCTATTGCTTTGGGATGCAGAACTTTACAAATGCTTCATCTTAAAAATAATACAAAGTTAATTTCAGAAAATCTCCGTTGCCCTTTTTTACAATGCCACTGTTTATTCTAAAGAGTCAAAACACTAAAGGTATAGACAATAAAAAACAAACAAACCTATTCTGTTGAGATAAGACTGCTGTTTTCCCTATGGAATTCATTGAGAGTTGTATGTGTGTTTTTTAATCAGTTCTCTAATATATTATTTGAATCCCTCTTGAGCCTTACTCTGTAATGATTTGTAGCTTTTGATGGTCTTCCCCGTAGGGAGGCAGAGGGCAGGGCCACGGAGAGCCTGCGATAGATCTTGGGTTGGGGCGGGCAGATGCTCCGCAGCCTGTTTGGAGTGCGGGCATCTCCGGGATAGGACTGCTGAGCCTGTGAGTCTGCAGGCCAACCAAGTGGAGAAGGGGAGCCTCAGTTCACACCCATAGAGACTGGACTCCAAAGGTCACGTTTCTTCCTGAAGGGCGCAGACTTTCCCTTTCTGCCCCCGCAGCTCATCAGAACCGGGTGACCGCGATTATCTTCAGCCTGGCCACAGAGTGGGTGATCAGCACGGGTCACGACAAGTGCGTCAGCTGGATGTGCACCCGCAGCGGGAACATGCTGGGGAGGCACTTCTCCACCTCCTGGACTTCGTGTCTGCAGTATCCTTCCCTGCAGCGCCTCCCGGTCTCAGCAGCTAGTTCTGAATCTGCTTGGAAATTGCTGATTGAGATCCAAAGACTGTACGATTCCTACATATTTCACATAAAATCTAAGAATTTCTATCTCTGCTTTTTTGCTATAAAGTCGGTTTATTAAAGATAATAGCTAAATGAATTGCTCTTCTCTGCTGGGATGTGCTCTAGGTGTTTTAATACAAAATCTCGGAAAACCTAAACCTCATTAGCGCAGACCCCTCCCTTCACTCCTTTGCTTTTCAAAGTGAAAGAAAAGACTTTCTGTTGTAGAAAGAAAGAAAGAAAGGAACGACTCTTCTGGTGATGGTTTCTTTGCAGACCCCACAGGAGAACATAAGAAGGGTCTGTGACCCTGGAGTTCATAAATGGGCTACAGTGTGTTTGGAGAGGGTTCATAATCCTTATAATACTCGCAAAGTTGCCTCAGGATGCCCCAAATGTTACAGAATTGCCGCTCTCAAATTTTTCTACTGCTCTGTGGGATTTGTTTCACGTAGCGCTCCCTCTTGCCTAAGGCTGCCTGTGGTATCTGTGTATCTTAGTGATGGCAAGGTCAAGGCTGTCAGCAACAGACAAATGCCCCGCAGTAGTTTCTCTTTGAGAGTTGGGCGTCTGGTGTAGTAAAACTTTTTTCTTCCATTGAAAGCCTTTATAAAAAAATGTGTGCTACAAATGAATGCACAGCATGAGATATTTAAAATAGTACCACATGCTTTAGAATCAAGCAAGGGAAGACTACTCAGATGTATCAAGTGCTAAATAAGTTTTTCTGTTATGTGTTTGGCTTTCGTTTGGATTGATAGAAAATGGCACCGAATCACATAATCATGGCCCAGCCTGTGGTCCTCCTTTTGATCTATGTTTTGGAATTAAAATAGTAGTTATCTTATTGTGGGTAAACTACTGATTTGCCACAAATGTCTATGGCCATAAAGCGACCAAGAAAGTAATGAGTTGTTGCCAATAGTTAATATATGTTTAAATTTAAAGTTTACTACTACCCCAAATGACTGCCGTTTGGATGATTAAAATTAAAACTTCACAGCAATTTAAACCATCCTCTTCACTTAACGCTAAATCATCTAGGCCCCCCAGAAGGATGGGTTCATGTCCATATTTGCTGTCAGTTTTACACCATTTCCAGAGATATTTCATGAAAAGCAGTTTTCTTCCAGTTCTTTTTGGCTGTTTTCATTATTGAGCATTTTACTTTTTAACACTTAGTTATACTTTGCTTATAGTCACTTGTTTTTATGTCTGTCTTCCCCATCAGCTCTTAACTTTTTTGTTGCCAATTCCCAGGATACTGGTTGGAATAGTAACAGCTACTCAGTGAATTCTTGTTGAATGAATGAATATTAATTTTCCTGATAATTCTAGCTTAAAACGTTCTTTTTCTTCAATATTTACACGTTGTGTGATTTTCAGCTGGGTACTTCTTTTCTCGTAGTTTTAGGTGTGTCGCGTATTCTCTTTAGAATGCACATTTTCTTCTTTATAACTTTGAGGTGGATTGTGTCATACGTCCTTGACTGCGTCTCCACAGATACGACTTTGATACTCAGTATGCTTTTGTCGGCGACTGTTCTGGACAGATCAGCCTGCTGAAGCTTGAACAGAGCTCCTGTTCAGTTATTACCACCCTTAAAGGACATGAAGGTAGGCTGTATAATCACCGCCGTTTTTCACCTAATTCGGGCATCCAGATTTAGTTCTCAGCTCTGTGGTTTCACGAATGATCACCTCCTTATGATCTGTCAGATTTCAATCCGATCGACCAGATAGGGGGATTAAATCTCAAAAGGTCTCAAAGAGTGAAAACTAAGTGAAGGCAGGGTGTTGGGGAGAGTTTCGTGTTGTCCAAATCCCTTCTAGATTCCTTGTGTGGATAATACTTTCTATTTTGTTTACCTTTGAAATTAAATTATTTTTGAAGACCTTTTCAAATGTCTTATAAATGGTGAGACCTTTGGAAGAATGTTGTTATTACTGTTTCAAATTTGTCACTTTCTAGGACACCAAGCAAGATGTAGTAGGTGAGTACAATTAGAAGAAATGTATGAGCTGGTTCTGTCTCTACTTGGGAAACATCCCCGGGGGAGGGACGGCGGGAAAAGAATGACTGGGTGGAATTTTATTATTTCTGTAGGGTGGTGAGTTGGCCGGGCTTTGTGGAAAGGCTTTAAAACTCAATCGGCTATATTGAGTCACAAATTAGAAGCTCCGAGGCCATCTGGTTCACATCGAAGAATTGGGGGTTTGTTGAAGGAATTAATGATGGACTTATTTATGAAAATAGTGTTTTTAAGTGTAACAAGTTAAATGTCCTCCATAGCTAAGCTATTTATGGAAAACCGTGTCTATCAGATCAGGGACCTTGAAGGGGAAAAGGGAGAGAGAAGGACAGTAAGTTTGAATAGATTTAGGCAGGAAAGCACAGGCAGAAACCACTTTCTGTTTATGACTAATGGTCTCATGATCCCCATGCTGTTAAGTATTCTCTGGGTTGCTAAGGGCAGAGCGTGTTCTGATAACTACTTAGCAGTGTTCATGTAGAAGGACCTTGCTTGTCTGCTATTAGGCCTCTAGCTGAAGTGCATGGGGCATAGGATCAAACAGGGTCAGGATTTCTGCAAAGTTGATCCCTGAAGCCAGTTTTGCACAATACTTCTTTTTTCACTTTCGTTAAGCTTCTGTGAGAAACTAGTCTCTGTTGGTTGGTTTTGAATGTGGCTTTATCAGTTTTCTGTATACCCACCAAAAATATTATTAGCTTGTGTGACTGGTTCAATTTTATTAAGTTTATTAATAGTTTTTTTCTAGGCAAGCAGCAGTCAATGGAACAATGAAGAGATCTGTTGAAAGAGAAATCTGTAGAAAGAAAGATTTTCCCAAGGATATCAAATTTAATAAGTTTAGCCAATATAGAGTGTGAAATGTAGGGTTTGGATTTTTTTACCTAAGTTCTCTGGCATAATTGTATGGTACACATGCATCTCTTTTTTTTTTCTCTGAGATACTTAATTCAGTTTTCTTAAACATAGGCATCCTGTGATAAGACACCTGCAAGGTCCCAGAGCCCTAGAATAATCTAGATTTTAATCTTATATACGGTAACCACAGAAAACTTCACTGCCTTTTCTCATTAGATATTGGTAGCTATTTTTTTTTCTTCAAAAGCTTTTTCTGAACTAACCCTCATATACAGCTATTCTATAATTTTTTGGTATAGACGGGGAAAATCTTCTTTAAACACATTTGTGTTCAAAGCAGTTTGATATACAACTGAAAATCCTAATCTTGTAGCTTGGGACAGCGGATGTGCTGTGCCTTCTCTGTGCCTCGTGATAAAGTGTTGAACGCCCTTTTGTGCAATGAAAATACATTTTTACTTAAAGATTCAGCTGGTCCTCGTTTGGTCTTCTGCCTCAGATGTGTATGTCCTGATGTAGAATTACATTTAGCCTCCCTCTCTCACGCCTAGGTAGTGTCGCCTGCCTCTGGTGGGACCCTATTCAACGGTTACTCTTCTCAGGAGCCTCTGACAACAGCATCATCATGTGGGACATCGGAGGAAGGAAAGGCCGCACACTCTTGCTCCAGGGCCACCAGTGCGTGACTGTTTGTGAGGGTGGGGAAAGAATCTGAGCTGGGGCAGGTCGGGGGAGGCGTTAGTATTCTGAGACTACTTTCTCCAAACCCCGTCTTTTAGCAGACAGTGAGCCCTGTTTGATAGGGCTCTCTCAGTCTGCTTCTAACTGCTTTTCCGTGAGGCCTGAGTGTCTGGTGTTCTGTAGCAAAAATAGAGGCCAGGGTTTTCTTCTTCCTTAGTCCATTGGTAGTAACTACCGTGCCGTTGGTAGTTTGATAGGGAATTGCATTGAATCCGTAGATTGCTTTGGGTAGTATAGTCATTTTCACAATGTTGATTCTTCCAATCCAAGGACATGGTATATTTCTCCATCTGTTTATGTCATCTTTGATTTCTTTCCTCAGTGTTTTATAGTTTTCTGAGTACAAGTCTTTCGCCTCCTTAGGCAGGTTTATTCCTGGGTATTTTATTTGTTTTGTTGCAGTGGTAAATCGGAATGTTTCCTTAATTTCTCTTTCTGATTTTTCCTTGTTGGTGTATAGGAATGCAAGAGATTTCTGTGCATTAATTTTGTATCCTGCAACCTTACCAAATTCACTGATTAGTTCTAGTAGTTTTCTGGTGGCATCTTTAGGGTTTTCTATGTATAGTATCATGTCATCTGCAAGCAGTGACAGTTTTACTTCTTCTTTTCCAATTTGTATTTATTTTATGTCTTTTTCTTCTCTGATTGCTGTGGCTAGGACTTCCAAAACTATGTTGAGTAAGAGTGGTGGGAGTGGGCAACCTTGTCTTGTTCCTGATCTTCGTGGAAATGCTTTCAGTTTTTCACCATTGAGAATGATGCTTGCTGTGGGTTTATCATATATGGCCTTTATTATGTTGAGGTAGGTTCCCTCTCTGCCCATTTTCTGGAGAGTTTTTATCATAAATGGGTGTTGAATTTTGTCAGAAGCTTTTTCTGCATCTATTGAGATGATCATACGGTTTTTCTTCTTCAATTTGTTCATATGGTGTATCATATTGATTGATTTCTGTATATTGAAGAATCCTTGCATCCCTGGGATAAATCCCACTTGATCATGGCGTATGATCCTTTTAACGTGCTGTTGGATTCTGTTTGCTAGTATTTTGTTGAGGATTTTTGCACCTGTGTTCATCAGTGACATTGGTCTATAATTTTTTTGTGTGTGATATCTTTTTCTGGTTTTGGTATCAGGGTGATGGTGGCTTCGTAGAATGAATTTGGGAGTGTTTCTCCCTCTGCAATTTTTTGGAAGAGTTTGAGAAGGATCGGTATTAGCTCTTCTCTAAATGTTTGATAGAATTCGCCTGTGAAGCTATCTGGTCCTGGAGTTCTGTTTGTTGGAAGATTTTTAATTACAGTTTCAATTTCATTACTTGTGATAGGTCTGTTTAAATTTCCTAATTCTTCCTGGTTCAGTCTTGGAAAATTGTACCTTTCCAAGAATTTGTCCGTTTCTTCGTGGTTGTCATTTTATAGGCATATAGTTGTTTATAGTAGTCTCTTATAATCCTTTTGCATTTCTGCAGTGTCAGTTGTGATTTCTCCTTTTTCATTTCTAATTTTATTGCTTTCGTCCTCTCTCTTTTTTTCTTGATGAGTCTGGCTAAGGGTTTATCAGTTTTGCTTATTTTCTCAAAGAACCAGCTTTTAGTTTTATTGATCTTTGCCATTGCTTTCTTCCTTTCTATTTCATTTATTTCTGCTCTGATCTTTATGATTTCTTTCCTTCTACTGACTTCGAGTTTTCTTTGTTCTTCTTTGTCTAGTTGCTTTAAGTGTAGGGTTAGATTGTTTATTTGAGATTTTTCTTGTTTCTTGAGGTGAGATTGTATTGCTATAAACAAGATGGCAGTGTGGGAAAACGTGGAGTTAGCGTCTCCCCACAAATAGGGCGCCTGCCGGCCGCTGGTGGGGGACTCTGACCTGCAGTTCTTAATGACTGATTAGTAGTGTTTATTTCATAGAAACTATTATTCTGTATAATAAGTTATAGAATGCCAATTAAAGTTTATACTGGGATCCAGATCATCAATGATAAAATGTCAGTTGCTGATTCCAACGAGGGGAGAGATTTGAGCCTGCATGAAGATGATGTCTGTGTTTTCCACATTGAGACACGTAACTGTTGTGTGTGCTGTTCGCAGTGACAGGGTGCAGTCGCTGTGTTACCTTCAGCTCACGAGGCAGCTGGTCTCCTGTTCCTCAGACGGCGGAATTGCAGTGTGGAACATGGATGTTAGCAGAGAGGAGGTAAGAGAGGGCGAGGCAGGGCTGACCAGGAGAGCTCCCACAGCCTGCCTCTTGGTTTTCTACCCGGTGACCGGAGACACCAGCCAAGGTGCAGGCAGTCCCAGCTCTTACTGGTTATCAGCTGACAGGGTCCTGCATGTCACTTTGCACTGCATTCACTACTCATTGGAGAGTTTCCACAGGGACAAGCGATATACACAGCCAGGGCATTTAGGCTGATTTTCACAGAGAAGGGCAAGGAGAGGACCCGGGAGATGGTCTGGCATGCGCAGGGGAGTGACTGTGGGGAAGCGCTCCGAGGTTGCACACCTGCCCTGGGGTCCCCGAGATGCGCACCAGGGGCATAGCTCCTCTGGGAAAATATATCTCTGTTCTCTGCTTTTATTTTCCACTGACTTCTGTTCCACTGAGTCCATGTCAACATAGTGTTCTTTTCAGGAGACCTGAGTTCTAAGTGCCTTAATTTCCCTGGGTCTCCGTTCCTTCTTCCATAAAGTGAAATGGTTGAATGAGATGACTTCTAAGGTCTCTTCCAATTCTTTAGACAGACACTCTATCTAAGCAATCTCTCTGTCTTTTTTTCTATTTTAAAGAATGCTGCAGTGAACATTTTTGACCTTGTCATTGTGTGATTGTTCAATTATTTATTTCAGACAAATTTCTGAAAATAGACCCTTTGGGTCAAGGATATGTGCATTCTGAATGCTTTTTATAGATGTTGTCAGATGATTTCCAGGCAGGATTTCCATTCTCATCTCTGCCAGCACAGGTATTTATCTGTCTTTTCCAAGTGGCGTTTAAAACCTGTGACGTAGATAGCGGAGTTGATTCCAGAGAAGATTTTAGTGTGAGGGGTGTTAAAGACTTATGGTTTAACTTCAGAAACATTTATTGAGCATCTAAAGGGTGGTCCTAAAGTCTGGAAACTTAGGTGCATATGCATCATAAATGATACTGCATTGCAGTACATACTGTATTGCATGATGTCACATGATGTGTTCCAGGTGCCGTCCTTTACGCAGCGTGTAGGTCAGTATGCTGCACACCTCTGTGGTGGACGCCAGGCATGAATGCAGCATTCCCACCCACCCCTGCATGCGTCTGCTTTGTGTTGCCTCTAATTACTTGTGAGTCTGATTCTCACTGAATAAACTCGCATCTTTAGTATACCCTAGGGACGTAATCAAAGGGGTTCAGTCTATTTAAAAGAAATAGCGGGCTTCCCTGGTGGCACAGTGGTTAAGAATCTGCCTGCCAATGCAGGGGACACGGGTTTGAGCCCTGCTCTGGGAAGATCCCACATGCCGTGGAGCAACTAAGCCCATGTGCCACAACTACTGAGCCCACGCGCCGCATCTACTGAAGCCCGCGTGCTCTGGAACCCGTGCTCCACAACAAGAGAAGCCACCGCAATGAGAAGCCCGCGCACCACAACGAAGAGGAGACCCCGCTCGCCGCAACTAGAGAAAGCCTGCACACAACAACGAAGACCCAACACAGCCAAAAATAATAAATAAATAAAAATAAATTTATAAAAAAAAATAAAAGAAATAGCAGTATTACTCACTTCCAGACTTTTTGATTACCATGCTTTATACACATAGATTCATACCTGCAAGAAGCTTGTAATCTAGTGAAGGAAACAGACTACCGTATAAATGATAAAATGCGGTCCATCATCTGGAGAAGTACCGACTGCTACTTTTTTAGTGACCTTGTAAGACAAGTCATAGAGGAAATCTTGACTGCATGTCTGCTGGTTAATTTCCCTTTTAGAATTTCCTAAAGATCTTTTGGTAAGGCTTAGAGTAACTTGTTATTAAACACATGTAACATTGGCTCGATATTACAGAATGTGTAATACTTTCTTTGCAAAGATTTATTTGAGCTGCGTTTTATATTTATCATCTGCTAGTTACATGCAACAGTGGCAGCTAGTATACTGTTCTATTTCCTAGACTCGGCCTGTTGTTTTTCAGTCTTATTCTGTGTTCCCTGGATCGTGAGGGAGGAGACCACTGGGGCCTGATGCTACTAGTGGCTCTTGTAAGGGTTTAACCGCTTGGATTTCAATCCACTCTTCTCATCCTTGGTAAGTTCTTTCAGATGTAGAAAGTAGAAGCAGAGTTCTTACCTTCAAGGTTATGTGAGTGTGGAGTTTATTTGTGCCTCTAGGGAAAGAAAAGACAGTCTTATCATTCCTGTGGGGGTCACTCTTTTCCTTGTAGTCACTTATGGAAGAGTACCCCAAATCACGAGCACACAGCTGGTAATACGTTTTGCTCTATGAGCTTTTCTGTCTCAATGGTTGGCAGTATTGGTGGGAAAGAAAATTATGTCAAAAAGATGCAGCATTTTTATTAGATTTTTTAGGGTTTTTTTTGTTGTTTTGTTTTGTTTCTACCAGCTGAGTAAATATTAGTGCAAAACTAAGCAACCTCCGATCTGTTAGATTCTGATCTTGAGTTAGGGTTTTGGACAATTTGTAGGACTTCATTAGGCACAGGCCTAGAGGATTAATCCCAGATTCTCTAGCCCCACAGTGTTCGCTGGAATTTCTTTCTGAGTCACCTGGAAACACCGACTGTGGAGTGTCCCCAGCCTACAGTGGCTGTCGGCCACCACACTGGCTGGTTGGAAGCAGATCTACCTCCCTGCCAGATTGTAATCAAAGGGACTCCTTTCTGGAAGTAGACGTGAGACATAAATGAGCAAGTAACAAGAATTAGAATGAATCCTCTTGAAATGAGAACTTTATTTGGAGCTAGTCGATCACAGAATGGGTACTATTTTATACATCAGTGCAGAGTAGATGAGCGCACCCATTAGCAGCAGCAGTGCATTGGGGTTATTCTTGTTACATCCTCTTTGTCCAGATTAGGCAGATGGAACAAGATGGAGAAAAGAGAGTGAAACAGAAAACTTGAATAATGTTCTCTTCAGCTCTTCTCAGCATAAAAGAAAACTTTGTCTCCTTAGAGAATAAGCATTTAATAGGATGGTTCATGATAGCTTACACCATAACACAATTCTATTAAAAGAAACAAAGTTATGTGTATTTCTTATATCAAAATATGTTTCCAAAAGTCTGTTTTTCTGAGTTCATTTTTTCATTTGTTATCTCAAATTATTTTAAGCATATTTTTTCTTCCCTCATGCCCCTCTGCCCTCCAGCTCAGCAGAGTAATATTCTTTCCTAACCCTTAGGCAGAAGCATGCTTCCTGAGGGCAGGAACTCAGTCCCCATTGGTTGTCCTACTCCAGAAACATGTTTGGAGACCCTGACATGTTGAAGTGAAGAGGACCATGTCCAGAGGCTGTGTGGAGCGCAGTGGACGAGTGCAGGGCCGTGGGCTGGACTCTTGGGTCTACTGGGAGCTCTACCCACTAACCAACCATGGACAGTCGCTTCAATCTCTGAGCCACAGTTTCTTTGCCTGTAAAATGGGGAGAATGTTGCTCTGTATCTCCTAGGGTTGTGTTGAAAATTAAGCAAAATAAGGCATATAAAACCCTGGGCACACACTGCTGGACTTATAAGACCCTTTGTATATACCAGGCATTATGCAAAACACTTCACCAACGTTGCCTCATTTAATCCTCACAGCCTTATGCGGTGTATACTCATACTTGAATATCACTGCCGTGAATACGTTTTCGCGTTCATCTTGTCCCACGTGACTGTTCCTCACGTGGGTGGTATTGCAGGAGTTAACACTGGTGTGTGTCACAAACATAAGACTAGACAGTGGCCCCTGCTTTCCTTCCCCCTGCGATTTAATGTCCCCACGTTGTTGGCAGCAGGGCCCGTCGTGTCATTGTAATCACCGTTTCTCCTTCAGGAACATTGTTCACAGGCAGTGTTTTCAAACCACCTTCTCTCTTCCCTGGTCACAGAAACAAGTAATTCTACATCAAGTAGTATTCTTCCTCACAGAGGTGTGCATCTCTTTATCACCCTTTCTGTCCTCCCTTCCCATTTCCAACATTAGCGCAGTTGTTTCAAGAAACCTTTCCTCTGTCTCAGCCCACTTCATTCTGTCTGTGAGTGCCTTACCCCCCAACCCCAGAAAGAAAGACCTTCGTAATGGCTGTCCTATATAGAAATATTTCTAGTGCCATATCTAAAATAAGGAATAGGAAAGCCAAAAGTTTTGATGAAATAGGAAACAAAAAAAGAAGTTGGGAAACTCATTCTTTAAACCACCAAAAGTCCCCTTTCGAATCTCTGTGAAGCTGACCATATTCACTGAATATTTTATAAGGATCAGTGTAGGTCAGTTACTGTGGTTCTCCCATCCTCTCCTCTTATCAGATACATTTTTCTTGAGAGTTAACTTTCAAGATCAAGAACAGATTATTTCTTACTTCATGACCTTTGGTTTAATTTTATGGAAGTAGTATTTTCTGTTTTTACTGCACGTGTATGACGATACATGATGAGGTTAAACAGGCTTTTAGCAGGTTCATCTTGTAATCGAATACAACTTGTAATGTTTTGTTTAGAGAAATATTTTCTAAGTTCTCAGTGAAGTAACTTTGAGGCCTGATTGCCCTGTTTCAACAAAAATTCATTGAGCGCCTACCCTGTGACAGGCTGAAGGTATTTAAAGATGAAAAGACCAGTGAATAATTCACAGGTTAGTCGAAGGGGCTGGGGGAAGGAAATGTGCATAAAGATTGCAGTGCAGGGCTTCCCTGGTGGCGCAGTGGTTGAGAGTCCGCCTGCCGATGCAGGGGACACGGGTTCGTGCCCCAGTCTGGGAAGATCCCACATGCCGCAGAGCGGCTGGGCCCGCGAGCCGTGGGCGCTGAGCCTGCGCGTCCGGAGCCTGTGCTCCACGACGGGAGAGGCCACAACAGTGAGAGGGCCGCGTACCGCAAAAAAAAAAAAAAAGAATTGCAGTGCAGAGAGATCACTGCTCGAATGGGGGTCCGCAGGCTGGCTGTGCGGGCACCACTCCCGGGAGCTGGGAATGGGGGCGGGGCAGCTCATCTGTCTGACACGATGCCGCGCCCTGAAGGCCTCCTGTTGGTCACCTTGTGACCCCACAAGCCTTCCCAAGTGGTAGTTCGTCAGGTTCTGCAAGAAAGGTTTTTGCTCAAGTGGATATAGTTATCAAACAACTTTAAAAACTTTGGGCATAAAACAGAAGTGTATGAAGACAACTCTTAAGAGTTCATAATGCAAAATGAACTACTCCCTCCTATCGACAGATTAAAAATGAACAATCCTGAAAACATGACAAAAATGATAAAGATGATTCAAAACACAAACATAATACTGAATATGGCAACAGCTATAATATATTGAAGAGTTTGAAAAAAGGATAACCCCACCAAGGTCTGGAACTGTTGTATTAATTTCTGACAACTCAGGGTAAACAGGCAGATGCTCACATGTTGGGTTTCACTTTCTCCTCCCCCAGGCTCCTCAGTGGTTAGAAAGTGATTCTTGTCAGAAATGTGAGCAGCCCTTTTTCTGGAATATAAAGCAGATGTGGGACACGAAGACACTGGGGTTGAGACAGGTGAGTAGCCAACATCGAGTCATCACTGGGTTAATTATGTGTTTTGTTATTTATATGATTAATCTGTCATTTTGTTTGGAATCGCACTTTTCCCTGTAAATGCTGTTGATACCTACCCTTGTGGTGTCACCAACATTGTGTGACTGACCATGAGCAGGGCTTTTCCCGGGTAATAGTGAGACTGTCAGCAGACTATGCCACTGCTTGTCCTGCACTGGAAAAGCCGGGACACACAGAAAACCCTGGGAGCCCATTCGTCAACAGATGAAAGAGTTTTGAGTTTAGGACTATTACTTGTTAAAGTCAGTGTTTGTACTAGCCCAGCACAAAATCAGAATGAACTAGGGCGTCTAAGCCTAATGCTTGCACAAACAGACAACAAGTAACAGATTAGCCCTCACTGGAACACTCTGACACCAGGAATTTTAGATTATTCATAAATTGTTCCACGTAAGTGTACCTGGAGCATTTCTATTAAGCATGTTTCAAGTATGTACTGTTTTTTATCTTTTTTAATTTGTCGACGATACATGTCCCAAATAGCCTACAGATTTCAAGGAAGCGCTTGCCACTGGGTAGTCACGTAACACTAAAGTTCTACAAAAAACATAGTTCTACAGTAGCCTTGAAGGTAGCCGCTCATTCAGATTGAATATGAATTTGTGCAGGTGAAGTAAAAAAGAATGCCAATTTTATTCCTTTTATTACTGGTTGCACCTCTCTAAGGGATTGACGGAAAGTTTGTGTGTGTTAATAAACTTTCTTTGACTTTGCTTATGAAGCTATTCTACAGCAAGGTCAGGTATGAGACTGGCAGGCAGTGCAGGAATTGTTTTAGCATTCATAACATTCTAATGCTCGGGAGTAGCACCCACATTGCAGCCTTGGCCTAGTTTTCGCGACGCATGTCTGGTGGTAACTGATGTGTGAAGTAGTCTCTACTTCAAAGGAAACATGAAGAATTAATTTTAATCTTATGAGTTAACAACTAGTGGTAGAGAGAGGAAAGGTGTGGATCGCAAGGCTTTTAGTGGTTTAAAAATATATATATGTTAAAATTAGTAATAATAACTGGGCTATTTTGGAATGTTCTTGGTGCTTATTTCTAGAACCACAATTTGAAAGATTAAAAGAAATAGTACAACATGATTATGGTTATCTGTTTCTTAATGAGGGCAAATTACATGTAAAACTTTTCTCTGTAATAGGAATAAATTTTTCCCTCCTGAAGTCTCTAGCCATTTGGGTTCCTGAATGAACTTGAACTTGGTCTTGGCAATGTTGTTTATGGTCATCTAGGCAGATAATATGAATGAATAAAAACTAGTATTTAACCAATAACAAAGCAAAGATATTTGGAAATCCTCAACGGCTGTTGATATTGTCTGCCTTTGGCGTGTTTATTGATACATTGAATTGGGGGTGATTATAATTCGAGGCACATTGTCCCAATCCCATATCCCCTACTCTGAAGTGAGGCCACGGGCATTAAAGCAAAAGGTAAACTCCTCCTTTTCCTCCTCCTGGTCCCCGAAGCATCACTGCAGGAAGTGTGGGCAGGCTGTCTGTGGGAAGTGCAGCACCAAGCGCTCCAGCTACCCTGTCATGGGCTTTGAGTTCCAGGTCCGCGTCTGCGATTCCTGCTATGACTCCATCAAGGACGAGGAGTGAGTGTTCGCTTATCTTTATCTTTTTGTGTGTCCATCTGCAGTGGGAGAGCCCGAGAAATGATACAGATACATGGTTGACCCTTGAACAACGCGAGGGTCAGAGGTGCAGCCCTCCGCGTAGTGGGTAACTTGGGTATAAAAAGAGTTGGCCCGTCCTGTCCACGGTTCTGCGGATCACGTAGTGCTGTGGTATTTACCATTGAAAAAACTCTGGGTATAAGCGGACCCACGCCGTTGAAAGCGTGTTGTTCAGGATCACCTGTATTCCTGCCCACTCGTTTATCCCTTTCATAAACAGTTTCTAAAGACAGGATTCTGCCCTAGCTTTATGACTTAAGACAAGTTTCTCCCAAACACTGTGAGAAATGATGCTGCTAAGACCAGTCTGGCCGGGAGCCCCCGCACCACTCGGGATGCTGTGAGGGTCAAGGCCGTGTGCACACTGATGGGTGGCTGAACTGGTACCCTACAGAAGCACCCTGGCTTCCACCTGTGCGCACACACGCATGGAAATTTTATTTGTGGGAAAACTCCGGAGACCCCTGTTCTCTCTTCCACAACAATCTGACCTAGCAATCTGTTCTTAAATAACTATTTGTGTGTAAGACATATCTGTCTGTCCTCCATTCTCTCCTGACTCAGGCAGATCCATTTGGACAGAACCAGCATTTTATTTTGCTCCTTTCTTTTATTTTTATTAATTTTTGGCCGCATTGGGTCTTCGTTGCTGCGCGCGGGCTTTCGCTAGTTGTGGCTAGCGGGGGCTACTGTTTGTTGCGGTGGG
Source organism: Lagenorhynchus albirostris (assembly GCF_949774975.1). NCBI lineage: Eukaryota > Metazoa > Chordata > Mammalia > Artiodactyla > Delphinidae > Lagenorhynchus > Lagenorhynchus albirostris. The sequence continues at coordinate 14,384,993 of NC_083100.1, forward strand.
CAGGCTTCTCATTGCGATGGCTTCTCTTGTTGCGGAGCACAGGCTCTAGGTGCGCGGGCTTCAGTAGTTGCAGCACGCAGCTCAGTAGTTGTGACGCACGGGCTTAGTTGCTCCGTGGCATGTGGAATCTTCCCGGACCAGGGCTCGAACCCGTGTCCCCTGCATCGGCAGGCGGATTCTTAACCACTGTGCCACCGGGGAATCCGGTGAATCATCTTTGAAAGTAGCAGACGGACACACCTTGGGGGAAGCCCAAGTAGGAAAGCTAGTGCGGCACCACTGGTGTCGGTCAGGGAGCTGGAGGTGGGGCCTGGGCTGCTGCGGGCTTTGGAGCAGAGTGAGGGCCAGCGTGCACAGGAGCGCTGCTTCTCACACCAGGGTTCCGGGGGAGCCTGCAGCCTGGGATCTCATGCAGTGTAGTCTTGTCCTTATGTCTAGGAAGGTACCAGCCTCTCCGCTAAAAAAAAAAAAGGAAGAAAAAAAAATTGTTATTTTGGGAGTTTTAGAAAATCTTTTATAGAACAGTCTTGCAACTTATCATGCTTTCCATCATCCTTTAATTATAGTTTTCAAAACTGCAGCCACTTTTTTAGGAGCGAATTTTGACGCTGTTATCGTATTTCCTCTCTGTTGCTAAGAAAATTCATCCCTTGGCTCTAGAAACAGTGGGGTGAGTTTAAACGGTCTCTTTTCTCTCTGTTAGTCGGACTTCTCTAGCAACCTTTCACGAAGGAAAGCATAACATCTCCCACATGTCCATGGATGTTGCTAGGGGCCTGATGGTGACCTGTGGGACCGATCGCGTGGTGAAGGTAACCTGCCAATTAGCACCTCAGTGTAGATTGCTCCACCGTCATGCTATGCATGTGCGTAAGGCACTTCTGATTGGCAAGCTCGCCTTGCCTTTTGATGAACAACCTGTAGCCACGTGGAAACCTGGAAACGAACTGCATGTTTGTGAGTTTCCACGCCCTTGGTGGTGTCTCCCTCGGCCACGTCGGTCTCTCCAGGTGAGCCAGTGAGGGCCTGGCACACCTCTGTCACTGTCTGCACTGAGCCAGCCCCAGGGTCCTCCCTCCCACTGCCTGGCCTTAGCTGACCCCTTTCTCTGATCACTCCTTCCCTGGCTGTTGATCCCTTCATCCTGGGCAGAAGGCTTCCCACGTATAAGAAATAACCACACGCTTTTTTAATTAAATCCCTGGGTGGCTAACGCAGAAACTGAAAGTAAGTGTTTTATCCTTAGTACCACTCTTGAGTTGTAAAACTATGACATAGTTTATTTCATAATTTAAAAAAAAAGGGCTTTTCCCCAGTGGGCTTTTTATTAAAAATAAAAGTAAATTTATAGTAAAACATCATTATGATGTAATTTGCAGGTGTCGAGAGAGATACTGCTTATAAGCTTTTTTCACATTTTAGCTGACCACATTGTTTCGTCGCTGTGTAAATCTCGAGAAGGTTTTGTAGGGAAAGAAGAGCATGAGTTATGTTGGCCCCTTTGAGAGTGTAACAGCTGTCTGTTCTCAGCGCCAACAGCGCCTCCTGGGGGGCCACGTGACCGGTGCCGCGTCTCCAGGCCTCCCCCTTCTCTTGCAGATTTGGGACATGACGCCCGTGGTGGGCTGCAGCCTGGCGACTGGGTTTTCTCCACATTGATCCAGGAGCCGGGCGGGGTCTGCACCTTCCCAGCAGCAGCCTTCACCAAACAGGATGCTTCCCTGTAGCTCCACAGTCACTGTCACGTGGATGGACAGCAGCCACTAAAAACCAAATCAACGTTTTTAAAAAGAAAAATAAAATGTAAAGGTGTGTTTTGGGGCCTTTGTGGAACTACCCGTGGGATGTAGCGGGTCCCCAAGGAATGGAGTTACTCCAGCGAGACGTCCTCGGGCGTGGTGAGCTGACGTGTGCTGAGGCAGTAATTTAGCACGCGAGAGTTTCGGAGGAAAAATACTGAACGGAAGAGTTAAAGCCTAGAACTTTCTTCAGGCAGTTCCAACTACAAACACACTTCCCCCCAGACCTGCTGGGCCCGCAGGGGCTCCCATGCTTCTCTGCAGGCAGAGCAGGGGTCAGGGGAGGAGGGCTTGTTCTCTCCCTTGGGGGCTGCAGTGGGACTTAGGAGCCCAGAGATTCTCCTCATCTGCTGGCAGTCTGTGAATATTCTCTACGCCTCGTCACTGAGAAACCTCTTAACAATATCTGTCCTCTCCAGGTAGTGCCACGTCTGCTCTTAGTGTGTGGCCCACTTCAGTTGTTTCTCGTCCCAGCCAGCATGCCGTGGGCGAACTCTCAGATTGTCACTAAGTGAGCTGTACAGTTTCTATACTAACCAAGGCAGTCCGCACTCTTCCCTTTCCCCCAAATGTGCTCTGAGGACGAGACGTTTCTATGGTGCTGTTAACACGGGACTCACACAAGCCGCCTGACTTTTTCTGATTGCAGTCAGTGATGACTAATGGAAAACCCAGCTACCAGCATGACTGTGGTGGGATGTGATCAGCCCATTCCATGGAACAGCCCAGTCCTCCTAAAAGACACAATCTATTTGCAGTTCCAAGATGAGCCCCTGTGATACTGTGGCAATTTAACAGACACCTCAGAAAAGGACTCCAAAGCTTTTTAAACTAGGTTGACTTTTAGTTATAACTTATTTCATAGAAGGAAATCGGTAATCCAGAGCAGTAACTCTTAACCAGGTCCTGCACAGTAATCCCTAACTTGTAAATTACTTTCATAACAATTAGCAAAATCTGTTGTCTCAAACGGCATTTTAAAAGTTTTTGGCGACTTAGTACCAGGATGGGGCAGAGGTAGGGAATGGGGAGCCTGTCTTTTAATATTCAAATATCTATTTGTTTTTAACAGCAAAACATGTATCTGTTACTTTAGGGCTATGGAAGTGAGTGGAGAGAAGTCAACTTTTTTTAAGGACAGATTTTAAAATAGATAGCAAAAGTATTTTTGTTAGTCTTACTAATGGATATTGAAAAAAACTACTGCATCGCTTTTGGGGGATCATATCAAGACAACATCATTGTGTATGATATAACTAAGGGACTAAATATTTTAAAATAACAGCTGTTAATTAAAATGGTTTTTTTAACATCTTTATTGGAGTATAATTGCTTTACAATGGTGTGTTAGTTTCTGCTGTATAATAAAGTGAATCAGCTGTACATATACATGTGTCCCCTCCCTCTTGAGCCTCCCTCCCACCCTCCTTATCCCACCCCTCTAGGTGGTCACAAAGCACCGAGCTGATCTCCCTGTGCTATGAGGCTGCTTCCCACTAGCTATCTGTTTTACATTTGATAGTGTATATATGTCAGTGCGACTCTCACTTTGTCCCAGCTTACCCTTCCCCCTCCCCGTGTCCTCAAGTCCATTCTCTACGTCTGCGTCTTTATTCCTGTCCTGCCCCTAGGTTCATCAGAACCATTTTTTTTTTTTTAGATTCCTCCATATATATGTGTTAGCATATGGTATTTGTGTTTCTCTTTCTGACTTACTTCACTCTGTATGAGTTTTTTTTTAATAATAGTTTAAGACAGGCAGTTAAACTAAGATGTCTTAATGGCCAAGTGGCACAAATAAGGAGAGGGGGTCAGGCACATCATGTTCTAGAATGATCTGCAGTAGAAGTCGACTTTGTTGCTCCTTGTAATCTTTGTGTTATATCACCTGAAAAGGATGTTTTCTTTAAAACTTTTTCCTAGGCCCTTTGCCTAATGTCTGTTACTAACATAATCCAGAAGAAAGTTTGAGTGATGGTAACTTGAATGGCAGTGTTGAATGTTAGCTTGGTTTAGTCAATGGTTCAGCTCATTCAAAGGTGCCATCCTGGGGATTTTATGAAGTCCTGCAAGGAAAATAGAATATGATCGATCCCTTGCCATGTTGAAGGGTGCCGAACTGCGGTTTTGCTTTCCTTTAACCTCTGTAAAATGTGATTTTATGATGCCTGTGGTAGACTGAGCAGAGTTTCGCAGCTGCTGAGAATATGCCTTAGCTTTGAGACTTTTTTTATTTTAAAAAATCGTTAATGAGAAACTCAGTGTTTCATAGAGAATATAAGGCTGATACAGCGCTTCCTAAGGGGTTAACCTAAGTCAAGGAGGAAAGGTCTGTGTGAGGAAGAATTGGAGCAGGGTATCCAGAAAGGGAAAGGAGAATGTTTCAATGTATTTTTTCTGCACCAGAGCTTATTACCAGTTTTTTTTTTTTTGAAACGCACGTGGCAGGCTTGCCTTGTCTCTATCACACACTAGGTAGCAAATGGGGTAATATTTTTTATAAAGGTGGGTGACAATTATTTTCACAATTTTAGCGACTGGGCACATAGAGTACAGCTAGACTTCTAGTTATTGCCTTATTTTGACTGCGTTACTCTTTAAACGGGTCACTTAACATAGTTCTTTGAGTAAGGGTTTACCGGCTTTTCCATTCCTGAACACTCACGCTGAGTTGCAATTAGGGATCACAAAGTACAGAACGTTAGAGAATATCCTTCTGTTTAGATCTAGTATGTTTGTGATCAGGACTTGCCAATTCTTCATTCTAAACATGTTCTAAAATTACTCTTTATTAGGGCAGGTGATAGGAATATGCCCTTATAGCATGAGATGGAAACAGATTATTCATTACATTGTAAGTCTCTGTTTACTATGCCCTAGTTCTATCCTGCTGCCTAGAGGATATAAACAAAACATATTGCTCTAGAAGATGGTGTCACTTTGTTCTCCCCCTGAAGCATTCAGTTTGTTAATACCTACCTTTTTAAACTGTTGAAACAGGCCTAAGTATGGAATAAATACCATAGTGGCTCAGACCCAAGGAGATATTTTCTAAAATCAGTTTTCTTTTTTTTTTTTTTTGCGGTACGCGGGCCTCGCACTGTGTGGCCTCTCCCGTTGCGGAGCACAGGCTCCGGATACGCAGGCTCAGCGGCCATGGCTCACGGGCCTAGCCGCTCCGCGGCATGTGGGATCTTCCCGGACCGGGGCACGAACCCGTGTCCCCTGCATCGGCAGGCGGACTCTCAACCACTGCGCCACCAGGGCAGCCCTAAAATCAGTTTTCATTACATTGCGTCCTACTTCCGTTACTGGACCTGGTATCTCCTTAAATGTAAGAAACCCGTTACTATTAATGATAAACCATCTCCTCATTATAAATGTGACGTTTAACAAGTAATACATGCTATATTTATTCAAGTGTCTATTGCTTAATTGTTAATCGTGAGCAGATTATTGAATGCCTACTCTATTTTCTGCTATTTACTATACAGTGACTCTTTGAGTAAGCTGAAGTTTAATTGTGCAACAAATTTATATTAGAATACAATTTAAAGTGTTTTTCTCTAGAGGCTTTTTTGACTGGGGAAGCAAAGGGCAATGTTGATTAGTACATTTTGTCTCGTACTAGCTATGTTTCTATAAGATAGGGTGCCCTGCGTGTCCCAGACAGCTAGAAAACTTTGTTCTTTGCTTCTATTTGCGGGTTCTGTTTTTGTGGTTTTTTTGAGAATGTGCGTACAATAAAGTGTTCCTTGCTTGTTACTCTGTTGCTTAATTTGGCTTTTGTTATGTTTGATCTGGACGTAGGGCAGCAGTAGTAGCTACCGTGGTTTAGCACTGTCTGTGTGCTGGGTGTTCTGCGGACTTTGCATTATTCAGTCCCGGCAACACTTCTGCAAGGCATTGTTTTCCCCGTCTTACAAATGAGAAAACCAAGGAGATACTGTCTGTCTGACTTGAAAGCACGTGCCTTCTTCATACCGCCTGCCTTAATGTGCTAGCGTGTAATGAGAGTTTTATATAAAGGAAGTAGGTATGATCTGTTTTGAAGTTTGTGAAGCCCTGGAGTCGGATCACTCAGGATATACAGGCCCCCTGAGTGCCCTGAGCCACGTGGAAACACCATGATCCCTGCGCTAGGTCCCCTTGCCAACAGCTCAGTCTTATGAAGAAACACAGGGTGGTTCAGACCCAGGACAACTGAGTCCTCAGCTTAACTGATAAGGGGTTGGTTTATAGATCAGAATGGCAGTTTATTTATTTATTTTTTAAGCACTAAAGCTTTATTTTCTCGCATCATCAAGATAATATGTTTATTGGGAATTCCCTAGCGGTCCAGTGGTTAAGACTCGGTGCTGTCACTGCCAGGGGCCCAGGTCCGATTCCTAGTTGGGGAACTAAGATCCCAAAAGGTGCGTAGCATGGCCAAAGAAAAAATAATAATAATAATATGTTTATTATAATAAAAAGAAAAGGGAAATAAAAAGATAATACCAAAAAATATTTAAAAGATTTTTTAAAAACCCCTTAGTCCAACCACCCAGAGAAACCACTGTTAAACTTATGCTGTGTATCTTTCCAGGGTTTTTTTTTAAATGCACATGTACATATAGAACACACACTTATAGTGTTAATGGATGACTACCTTTTTTCCCCACCTGACGTAGTACGGATAGTTAGCCCATGTCAAAAAATTGTGCACGCTGTTAGCATCATTAGTTGCTGCAAAGTTGCAGTGGACACTAGCTCTGTGCTGTCTGAACGTGTACTGGGACTGCCAGTCTCCAACTCTGTGAGGTTACGTAAGTCCACGTGACTTACTTCAACACTTGAATTTGTTCCTTTGAATAGACAATAAACAGGCGTAGCTTAGTGTCTTAATCTATGGAATTCCAGCTTGTTGACTTACGGGTTTCTGTAAGACAGTCTAGATAGAACCCAGGTCACCTCTGGCAGACTGTGCAGTGGACAAGGATGCGGGGGATAAAAGGTTGGCTGGATGACCTCAGTGCTGTTACGACAGCCTGATGTGCTTGTTGCCGAGGGTGCTGGAGAGTCAGCTGGTCGCTTTTCACTCGGAAAGTGGAAACAGACCAGCAAGTTGTTTCCTGCCTTCCCTTTTTAGCTTTCACCTGCCTCACTTATAAAAACATTCTCGGGAGGCTAATGCTGGTACTTGAGTTATAGCTTCCTTTCCCATCCATCACTCTTTAGTCCCTAAGTTTCCTTGACTATAGTTAGATCTCTTTCTAAATCTTTTCACTGCACACACAAACCATCCCTTAGGGAGTTTATTACATATTGATACATATAGTTTCCCACAAAAGTTGAGTAACACACTATGAGACCACCTTCTTGACTTTAGTCTTGTCATCTGTGGTACAGAAATGGAGTCTGTGAGATAGCTTCCCAGGTCAAACCCACGTGGAAAACTGAAGATTCAAGCTCTGGTCCGTCTGACCTCAAAACTCATGCTTCCTTTTCTAGTACCCCATCTGGGTCTTTCATATTTGAAGAAATTTTAGATCCTGGAGAAAGATAAAATAATAGAAATTTCGTTACACCATTAGCAAGGGATGTGTGGTATGTTTTCCCACACCCTAGAGTTTAAGGTCAAGGGGGCATTAGAATTCTATTTGTCACCCCCTCACCTTCACCCTGGACTCATGAATCAGTGGTGTCACTGATAGGTGGCTTCTGTGGTGACATTTATAACACCAAGTGTCTTACAAACCAATCATTTCCCATGTACTCCAAAGAGCAGTGATTCTTAATCTGTGTTTTATGATATTTATGATCCTCTACTATTTATACATCATTTTGAAACTGTTAAAAAGAATTCCTTCCAGAAAGTAAATTGTATTTTTATCTGAAATAGATTAACATTAATGCACAGCAAAGAATGTAGCAGTGTCCCCAGATCAAGCTAATAAATTTGAAAGAACTTGGGAATCACTCTTCTAAAGTATGGCTGTTAAGCCTGGGACACTGGTAAGGGACTTTTATTTAAACCTGCTCTCGTAACGGGGATTTTCATCTATTCCCGCAACATTTAAGAATAGCCAATAGCCCATAGACTCCACCAAAATCAAACCCAACTAATAAAGTCACAAAACGGTTACATGACTTTACTATTTCAGAATTCAAAGTATCATTCCCTTATTAAATAAATATGATATTCTTTTGACAAGTTAATGGTAACCAGATATTTCAATAGCTGTAGATTGTTCCAGTTAATGCTGTGATATCAAAATTTGCATGATTGCACAATTTGTTGAATTCAAGATACCTGAAGTCACAGGAAGGAAAATTATCTTCGAACAATTGCAGGCTTAGTTAAACTCTTCTTCCGGACCCACCACATGCTTTAACTCATGACGGGAGACTTGATACATACATTGTGATGGCCTGCTAACATGTGCCCTGGTTCTTGCCTGAGAGCCTCTGAAAGGCAGGGGCCAGCCTTTCTATCTGTATCCTCATTGCCCGTCATACATTTGTTTCTTTTCATCCTTTGAAAATGCCACATTAGGCTGAATACGTTGAAGGGTTTATGTGCTCTTCCTTGAGCTGTTACCTGTAGTTAGAGGAACTAACTGAAGAGCAACTTCTAAAATTAAGTAGGAACATCTGGTTGAATTAACCCAGTGTAGTGTCAAAAAGAGGAAGGGAGAGGAGAAAGCATACGGTCAAACAGAAATTTGTTTTATTTCTGGATTTACTTGTGTAAAAATAATTCTTTGCTCAAGTGACTTGGGACTTTATTTCTGCATTATTATTGTACTTTCCTATTTCTTGTATTTTATTGACATGGCATCAAACGTCTTTTGCTGCAGGAGTCATGTCAGCTGTAATCTATCAGATGAATCCCAAGTTGCAAATGTGTGCTGAAAATACAGGCAAGCTTGCAGGCACAAACCTCAGTACAAGCCTATTGGCTCTACCTTCAAAACGTATCCCAGTACGGCCACTCTTCACCATTCAGCTGCTATTACCGTGATCCAGTTCCCTGTCATCTGCATTGTTCCAGTGGCCTCCTAACCAGTCTCCCACCTCCTGACCCTAACAGCCTTTTCTCAACACACCTGTTAAAACACGGCTCGGGGGCTTCCCTGGTGGCGCAGTTGCTGAGAGTCCGCCTGCCGATGCAGGGGACCACGGGTTCATGCCCCGGTCCGGGAGGATCCCACGTGCTGCAGAGAGGCTGGGCCCGTGGGCCGTGGCCGCTGGGCCTGCGTGTCTGGAGCCTGTGCTCCACGACGGGAGAGGCCACAACAGTGAGAGGCCCGCGTACTGCAAAAAAACAAAAAACACGGCTCGGATCATGTCATTCCTGTACACAAAACCCTGACGACTCCACTCACAGTAGAAGCCCAAGTTCTAACCTGTCCCGTCATTATCTCCCTGACTTCGGTGTTCTCGTTGCTTGTTCCTGTCTAACCATGCAGTTCTTGTTTTCCTCTCTCTAACTTCTATGGGACAGAGAATTTGTGCAAACACAGCATGGAGCAGAGGATCAGGCACGTCACAGACACTTAAATGATGACGCCTGTATGTGTACAGTTTGCGTGCTGTGTGCATAAGTGCCAAGGAACTTAGGTGAATTTTCTTAGGGAGTGAGTCCGTAGTGTGAAATTCCTGTTCCTCCACCACCATCATTCCTACCCATCCTATCTCACCTTCCAAGCTACTCTTACAGTTTCCAGAGGCTGGAAGGAGCAGTTAGAGAAAGGTGTAGAGAAGTTATAGAAGGTAAGTACACGGGGGACATGAGATGTTTCTAAAACATCAAGCACTAGTTCTGGGAGTCTGATCATCATTAAGACCTAATCAGAAGACAACACTCTGCAGCTTCATGTTTTGTTTTGTTTTGTTTTGTTTTGCGGTACGCCGGCCTCTCACTGTTGCGGCCTCTCCCGTTGCGGAGCACAGGCTCCGGACGCGCAGGCTCAGCGGCCATGGGCTCACGGGCCCAGCCGTTCCGCGGCATGTGGGATCTTCCCGGACCGGGGCACGAACCCGCGTCCCCTGCATCGGCAGGCGGACTCCCAACCACTGCGCCAGCGGGGAAGCCCTGCAGCTTCATGTTTGATGGGTATGATGGTTTAAAAGTATTTCTGCAAACGCTTAGACCCTCCTCCTATTGAGCGGTGGGATTTAGGTCCCCTCCCCTTGAATCTGGGCCAACCTTAGTGACTCACCACTAGATTATGGCAGAAGTGACACCGTGCAGTGTCTGAGGCTAGATAAGGAAATGCCACACGGCTTCCACCTGGTTCTCTGCGGGAAAGCAGCCACCTGAGACCGCCAGGTGTTGTGGTCGGTGGCAGAGCTGAGCTCCGTCTGACAGCCAGCATTATCTGCGAGCCATGCGGGTGCGGCATCTTGGAGGCAGCCTATCTGAGCTCTCAGATGTCTGCAGATCCAGCTGACAACTGCCACGCAGGAGAGGAGCCAGTGAGGGCTGCTGAGGTGAGCCCTTCCCCAGTTCGTGACCCACCAAACTGAACAAAATAAAATGCTTGTTTTAAGCTGTTAAGTTGTGGAGTGATTTGTTACACAGCAGTAGTAACCCAAACAACAAGCCATTAATTCCTCATCTGGGAGCCATAGGACGGAGCACCGTCCCTACGCACCCGCCAACCCAAGCAAGAGAAGTGGACCCAAGGCAACACAGTACCAACGAGCTTCTTCAGAAACAATTGGGATTCTTCTTCGTAAGAGTACTCTAGGGACCTATAGCTAATGGGTCATAATCCTCATTATCTTTCTTCAGATTTCCTCCGCATTCCTACCCACCAAGCCCATCGCCCTACCTCCACTCCAAATTTTCCTTTGAGATTTCCCTTTTGGCCACATTAAACTTTTTTTTTTTAACTTTTTATTTAATGTTGGAGTCTAGCCAATTAACAATGTTGTGATAGGGCTTCCCTGCTGGTTCAGTGGTTAAGAGTCCGCCTGCCAATGCAGGGGACACGGGTTCGAGCCCTGGTCTGGGAAGATCCCACACGCCATGGAGAAACTAAGCCCGTGCACCACAGCTACTGAGCCTGCATGCCGCAACTACTGAAGCCCGTGCACCTAGAGCCAGTGCTCCACAACAAGAGAAGCCACCGCAATGAGAAGCCTGCGCACCGCAACGAAGAGAAGCCCCTGCTAACTGCAACTAGAGAAAGCCCACGTGCAGCAACAAAGACCCAACGCAGCCAAAAATAAATAAAATAAATTAAAACCAACAAACAAAAAACAATGTGATAATTTCAGGTACACAGCATGTATCCATTCTCCTGCAAACTCCCCTCCCATCCAGGCTGCCACATGAATTTGGTTTTGAATTAACCCCGTCTGTACTAAGCATATTCAGATTTTATATTGGTCATATTTAAGGGTGCTCTAATTTTCTCAATGTTTTTTGCCCATTATGTAAATGCAAGTTATGTACCATGATTAGGGCATGGAAAGTTCTGAATTATGGAATTCCCAGTTTTCTAAGCACCGAAACGTTACTATATGTGATGTGTATTACATCATATATATTGTGTTTTTATCAACACAACACCATTCATTGAAAAAATACTGAGTTTCTACCATGTATAGGTACTATTCTAGATCCTTGAGAAAAAAAGAAAATGAACAAAACAAAGATCCTGCCCTTGTGGAGTTTACATTCCTACAGAGGGAGACAGACAATACACAGTAAGCCTAATAAGTTACACAGTATACTAGAAGTTACACAGTATACTAGAAGGTAATAGTGCTATGGAGAAAAGGCAAACAGGTTGCCACAAACGGAGCATGCAGGTGGTGGGTAGGGGTACTTTGCCAAATAGAGTGATCAGGGTGATACGTGTTCAAAGGATTTGAAGGAGGTGAGGAAGATAGCTAAGAGGAAATCAAGGAAGGACTTCCCAGGGAAGATAGCTGGATCAGAGGTTCCAAGCCAGGGGTGAGCTTGATGTGTCAGGGGAAGAGCAAGGAGACCAGAGTGGCTGCAGTGGAATGAGTGAAGGGGAGAGTTTTAGCAGAGAAAGTGAGAGCTCAGTGGGGGCTGGATCACGGAGGCCACTGCAAGGATGCTCTCTTTTCCGGAGTGAGGTAGGAACCACCTGAAGGCTTTGAGTACAGGAGTGACATGAGCTGACTCGCATATTAGGAGGGTCACTGGCTGCTCCTTTGCCCATACCCTGTAGTGATGCAGGCAGGCAGGTCGCTGAAGAGGCTGGGAAGTAATCCAGGAGAGAAATGATGGCGGCTCATTCAGAAAACGCTCCAAGTTTTCCCCTGAGCATTGGGAAGGGTGGGGCTGCCATATAGCTCAGAATTACGATCAGTTGTCGAGCTGAAAAATAGATGCTGGGGAACCCTGATCCGAACTTGTACCACAAAAAGAACCCAGCATATTCAGAACTGACCAGATGCCAAGCCAATATTCCGTGTGCGTTTTTTCTTTATTTCACGCAACATCCATGAATGAGAACGAATAACCATTTTACAGAGAAGGAAACTAAAGTTCTGAAAGGTTCAGAGACTACAGTTCAGTGACCTTGCCCAGCCTACTACGCGGAAGGGCCGGGATTCAATTCCATTTTGACTCTACAGCCTGTAGATTCTGCTGCAGCCTCGGGGACCCTCTTCCTCACTGGACCTCAGCAGCTGGCATTTTCACTATTTGTTTCTCATAATATGTTACTCAACTGTCCAGGTGCGTAAGGCAAAATTAATTACTGATTAAAAAGTGTCACTGCCTCCTAAATCTCCCCTCTCCTGAATCAGTAGATCCTCCAGTATCTTTATATCTACAAATCCACTCGATTTACCCATTTATTCAACTTGAATGGCTTCTGTCCTTACTGTTTATTGTCTCATATCGCTTGAGCACGTTGCTGCCAAAGACTGTTGAAGCCAGGTTGCTCTGGGTCCTACCTATAGTTTTCTCATAATAAACACATAATTCCTAATCATAGGTATCTAAGTATGTAAGGTTTCTAAGAGAAGGTATATGAGCTACCTGTAGTTTCTGTGTCTTTGCTATGCTGACTTTGGCACCATTTTATTTTTGACATCTAGATTCACTGTGGTGCCAGACGATCTGTGAATTAGGAATGCCTGATAAACTACATTTTTACATCTTTCTAGACTTCTGTTATTTGGAGATGGTTTTTTGTTTGGTTTGGGTATTTTGGGGCCGTGCCAGGCGGCATGTGGGATCTTGGTTCCCGGAACAGGGATGGAACCCGTGCGCCCTGCAGTGGAAGCACAGAGTCCTAACCACTGGACCGCCGGGTAATTCCTTGGAGATATTTAATAGGAGGGAATTGATGAACGGTGGCAATGCTTGCAGGGGAATTACTGCTGCATAAATGCCATGCCTGCTGGACTAGTCAGCTCCTCAGGAGGTGTGGGTGTGGGGAACTAGTCCAGGATACTTTTTGTTAGATGCCTAGCTTGTCCATTTGAGAAGGGGATCTGCAGACATCTTATTATCCCAGCGTGGAATAGTCATTGCAGTTATACCATTTTATTTGTTTTCTTTTCCATTGTAGTTAATTATTTTATATATACCATTTTAAAAGGGTGAAGTGTCCACTGATACCTTTATCATTGATAGACGGTGGCACGCGATCTGGTATGCAGGGCGCGTGCAGAACAACAACCGCTCCAGACTGCCTCAGGGCTTTTAAATCTTGGTTTCTTACTTTTATTTACAAGTGAAATTAAATGGAAGCTTGTTCACCTTCATTCGCTTTCTGGTTCCATTGAATGGTGCATAATCACCCTCACCCTCAGGGTCCTACAAGCCCAGGATTAATAACTTGTGTGGCTTTGACTCCTTAAATGTTATGCCCCGGGAGCCTCACATGCTGCGCCCTAGTCCTGACCTGAGTCACATTACCCTCATCTTCTTAGGAATTATCATCATGTGAAGCTGTCCTCTTCGTTCATTCACTAATGTGAATAATGTGACTAATATTTCTCTCCCTCCTTAGACTATAAGCTCAATGAAAATATAAACTCTTTGTCACAAACAGCCTGCTTGTCCAGTAGGTTTAGGAAGCATCATGCCTACAGGCTCACAAAAGCAGTTTTATTTTAATTCCTTCTCAAATCAGAAGAGAAAATGAAGATAAGAAGAATGAATATATAATAACGAGTCTAGCCTGGATTATATTTGTCTTTATACCAACGTAGTCATAAAATATACTATTTAAGATATTTTTATGGGGACGGGGGGCCATGATGGCAAGAGTGGCCTGGGGCCCACAGAAGTCATAACGCAGCCCTGGTCACAGCACCTGGGACTGTGTCTGGCACATGGCAGGTGCTCAGGAAATCTCTGTCATGAGAATGAGTTAGTGAAGGGAGCATTCAACCAAAATAGAGATTTGGAGTCGAGTCAGGAGATATTGAACAAAGAGTTTTGTCCCTGGAGTCTTCCATTTCTAAGAACTATTGCTTCTCATTTCTAGTTTTAATCTAGATTGAAACAAATGCCCAAGGACTCTCTAATCCATACACGCTCCCATATGGACTCTACAAAACCACCTGTCTGTGTGATTTACAAAGAATGTGAGGACATTCTTAACAGCCCAGCCCAGCATTCTTCAGCATTCTTGCTGAAATGGAAGTTTTTTTGTTTTTTTGCTTTTGGTGAAAAATGGTTATTCTCCCTTCGCTGGCCTTTCATTTATCTAAAAAGTTGCCTAGTGTCTTCTCTTCATAAGTTCCCCAAGTTTTAATTTAAACACTTTATTTATACATGTCGGGAAACATTGGTGAATCTCAGTGAACTCTAGGGCACCATGCGCAAAGGTTAAGTGGATCACAGCGTTTCATATTTCAAGTCCCAGTAGTAGAAAATTCACATAGTTTATTTCAAAGAGTATACAGAATAACCTCTTCGGGACTGATGATAAATACCGTTGATAAATTCAAAAAATTTAGTTTTTATTGTTAATGGTGATAGCCCTTTCTTTTACAAGCATCTAACTTTGTTTGGGAAGGGGAGGCAGTGTGGAATAATGGTTAGGAGTGCATCCCATGATGACTTCATGCCTGGGCTTGAATCCCAGCTATCACTTACTGGCTGTGTGATCTTGGGTGAGTTACTTAGCCTCTCTGTGCCTTAGTTTCCTTATCTCTAAAGAGAAGGTTGTGATGGTGCCTACATCATTGGGAGGTTGTTATGGCCAAATCAATTAATCCATGTAAAAGTGTTTAGAATGGTTCCTGGCACATAGGACGTGTGCTCAGAATATGTTATGCAGATTCAAAATTCAGCTTATTAAGCCTTAGTAAATTAAAATAAACACCGGGCTTCCCTGGTGGCGCAGTGGTTGAGAGTCCGCCTGCCGATGCAGGGGACACGGGTTCGTGCCCCGGTCCGGGAGGATCCCACATGCCGCGGAGCGGCTGGGCCCGTGAGCCATGGCCGCTGAGCCTGCTTGTCCGGAGCCTGTGCTCTGCAACGGGAGAGGCCACAACAGTGAGAGGCCTGCATACCGCAAAACAAAAAAAAAACAAATAAAATAAACACCTCTCTGTCTATAAACAGACAGGATTTATATTACTCAGGAGGCAAATTTTAGATTAATACCAACACTCTTGCAAGTTCTCATAAAATATAAACGTTGTCATACTCAAATTCCTTCTGTTTCTTTGTTATATTCCCCCAAATTAGTCAAGGTCAAAGTTTCTATCAGACTCTACAAGAGACCCAGTTAAAACAGGATCAATTTTCATTAGAATTAAATTTTGAAAAGAAGATTTTGAATTATTATGTCTACAGAGTATGTTTGATGCATTTTTCCATTTTTAATTTCTATTTTGATTTTGAAATTAATTCACAGTGTTTAATAGTCATAATTATGAGTGATATATATGTTGATTTTAATTAGGTTTCCAGTTTACCTCCAAGACTTAAAACTATTATGACATCATTTTACTCAAAATGTAATTTTAATCTAAAATGTTTAAAGCTTCCATTTTAATTTCATGAATTAAAAGCTAAAGCATAACCACCACCTCTCTCAAGATATGAAAGCTTCCTTCCTTCCTTCCCACTGACCACTGCCCCCCGCCCCCCAAAACACCCAGCTTTCTTTACTTTGACACAGTATTGCTAATTGATTACTAGAGAAAAGAGCAACGTAATTCTAGTTTTCAGTGGTTTCACAGTGACTTTCACCCCAGGTAAAAAAGATTTCAATGGCCTTTTGTCTTTACAATAATCATCTTTTTAAAAAATAGAAAATATATTACAGAAATAAGTCCTTCAAAACCAATGGCCAACAATGACCTACTGTATAGCACAGGGAACCATACAGTAGCTCCTAGTTCCAAGTTCAATATCTTGTAATAACCTATAATGGAAAAGAGTCTAAAAAAGATTCACTTTCCTGTAGTCCTGAAACTAACACAACATTGCAAATCAACTATAGTTCAATAAAATTTTTTTTAGAAGGCAAATGGTCTTGGTGTATTTGTGAGCATTTAAACATTATTTTTAAAAATTCCAATCATCTAGGACGTGCATAAGACTGTTGAATTTATCTTGGTCCTCAATTATCAATAATTGAGAATGCTGTCAACTGCTTTTTTCTTAACTTTTTATTTTGACACAACTTCAGACTTACAAAAAGTTGCAAGAATTCCCATGGACCCTCCCAAATTCTCCAAATTTTAATATTTTACTATATGTGAAACTGAAGGCAGTCATCGGTTAGATCCCTTAAACTATAATTCACTTAATAAATAATATCCTGTAAACTGCCTTCACTGACTAAGCTCGCTTTAATTATTTTTGCAAGTTGTATACCCTCCAAGCTTCACACAGTCTTGGTAATATATCACAAGACCTTCTAACTCCCCCCACCGCCATAGATAATACCTCTGACCTATGGGTTGCTATCGTAACAGTTGGAGCTGGCTAAGACTGGTTGGGACCACCGACCCTCAAACTGGGCCTGTGCAGCTGTCCAGTCTGATCTCTTGACGTCAGAGGGTCAAAATCTCCACCCTCAGATCAAGCTAATGCCACCATTTTCTGAACATGCGTCCCATGAAGAGCACGTAACTCAGATACGTCTGTGCAGAGCAGCAATTACCTCACCTATTTCCTGCCTCAAATCACCTTCCCCTGCACCTCCCACCACCCTATACTCTACCCATAAATGTCCCAAGCCCCTCGCCTTCAGCGAGGCCGATTTGCGAATTGTTCTCCCATCTCCTCACTTGGCTGCCTTGTGAAGAAACCCCTTCTCTGCTACAACCCTCGCATCTCAGTGTTTGGCTTGGGGCACTTTGGGCAAACCAACCTGGTTCAGTAACACATGTAATGAATACTTTGAGACTCTATGAACACCCTATTACTCTTCAAATTTTCACCCACTAGTTTAGCATCCATTGGTGATTCTTGCTTGATGATTTTCTTGGTACTCACCAAGACTGCTTGATGATTTTTTTAATTCCAGCATTTATTCTACATTTATTAGTTGCTTTCTACTAAGAAAAGCTTTGCCTTGACCCAGCAATCCCACTACTGGGCATCTACCCAGAGAAAACCATAATTCAAAAAGACACATGCACCCCTATGTTCATTGCAGCACTGTTTACGATAACCAGGTCATGGAAGCAACCTAAATGCCCATCAACAGATGAATGGATAAAGAAGATGATGTGGTACATCTGTACAATAGAGTATTACTCAGCCATAAAAAGGAATGAAATTGGGTCATTTGTAGAGATGTGGATGGACCTAGAGACTGTCATATAGAGTGAAGTAAGTCAGAAAGAAAAAAACCAAATATCATATATTAACGCATATATGTGGAATCTAGAAAAACGGTACAGATGAACCGGTTTGCAAGGCAGAAATAGAGACACAGATGTAGAGAACAAACGTGTGGACACCAAGGGGGGAAAGTGGCAGGGGTGGTGGTGGTGGTGGTGGGATGAATTGGGAGATTGGGATTGACATGTATACAGTAATATGTATAAAATAGATAACTAATAAGAACCTGCTGTATAAAAAATAAATTAATTAAATTTTTAAAAAAAGCTTTACCTTTCCCGTCATCTGTTTGCTTGTTTGTTTATAAATCAATCAATCCATGTAGACTAGTGGATTCTTATTTTATCCAATAGGTTATAATCCTTTACTATTATTATTTTATTGCTTGAATTCGTTTAATTTTTCCCGTGGGAGTCCTTTCAAGCTGGCTCTTGTGTCCTCCTAACATGTCACTGTCATTCTTTGCTTACTTTGTGGCACAAGACGTGCCAGGCTTTTCTTACACTTTCCCTGTGTCAGCCCTGGTGCCTGTCATGTCTTCAAAGTTTGTTTTATCTCATGGTATATAGAAGCAAGATCTGGGTTTTAGGTGGGCTCACTGCTTCTGGGGTATCACCGATTTTAGGCCTTTTCAAAGGAGAGAGTTTAGGAAATAGATATATGTCTCCACACACACACACACACACACACACACACACACACACATACATATACATATATACCTACACACACCTATATCTATTCTATACCTCTATCGTGCATTCTTTTTCTTTGCTTTTTTTTTTTGGCCGTGCCACGCAGCATGCGGGATCTGAGGTCCCCAATCAGGGATCGAACCTATGCTCCCTGCAGTAGAAGGATGGAGTCCTAATCACTGGTCCACCAGGGGATTCCCTATCATGCATTCTTAATGATAATTCCAACTTCAAGCCAACACTACAGGGTTCATTCTACCACCCACTCTTTCTGCATTTACGACTCCCTTCTACAACAGTGAGAAACCTGTCTCCCATGACCCATAATATATTTACTTACTTGTTGAATCCTAGAACATACAGGAAATAGTTTTAGAATTCCTAATCTATATCTCCAAAGAAGAAGGGAAAGGAGGAGGACTTGGGGGGAGGAGAGAGAAGAGGAAGAATTTGTTTCCTAAATTCTGGTCCAGTATTTAACAGTTCTTTATCTTTAACCAGAGGGGATAGAGTCCAAAAACTGTACCCTGGAGGTTTGGGACTTGTCAGCCTGCATAACTGCATGTGCCAATTTATTAAAATAAATGTCTCTCTCTCTATAGACCTCCCTCAACTCTTAATGGTGTTACAACCCAATCAACCCATCTTAAGAATATCTTAAGTCGGGCTTCCCTGGTGGCGCAGTGGTTGAGAGTCTGCCTGCCGATACAGGGGATGCGGGTTCGTGCCCCAGTCCTGGAAGATCCCACATGCCACGGAGCGGCTGGGCCCGTGAGCCATGGCCGCTGAGCCTGCGCGTCCGGAGCCTGTGCTCCGCAACGGAAGAGGCCACAACAGTGAGAGGCCCGCATACCGCAAAAAAAAAAAAAATCTTAAGTCAAAAACGCGTTTGATACACCTAACCTACCAAACATCGTAGCTTAGCCTAGCCTACCTTAAACGTGCTCAGATCACTTACCTTAGCCTACAGTTGGGCAAAATTATCTAACACAAAGCCTATTTTATAATAAAGTGTTGAATATCTCCTGTAATTTATTGAATACTGTACTGACAATGAAGAACAGAATGGGGGGCTTCCCTGGTGGCGCGGTGGTTGAGAGTCCGCCTGCCGATGCAGGGGACACGGGTTCGTGCCCCGGTCCGGGAAGATCCCACATGCCGTGGAGCGACTAGGCCCGTGAGCCATGGCCGCTGAGCCTGCGCATTCAGAGCCTGTGCTCTGCAACGGGAGAGGCCACAACAGTGAGAGGCCTGCGTACTGAGAAAAAAAAAAAAAAAAAGAATTATAAAAAAAGAACAGAATGGTTGTTGGATTCAGAATGGTTCTAAATGTATGAGTTGTTCACTCTCATGATCGCCTGACTGGGAGTTGCATCTCACTGCCACTGTCCAGCATCACAAGAGAATATGGAACTGAGTATCGCTAGCCCTGGAAAAGAGTGAAATTCAAAATTTGAAGTATGGTTTCTACTGAATGCGTATCACTTTCACAGCATGGTAAGGTTGAAAAATCATAAGTCGAACCATCATAGGTTGGGGGCCATCTATATATACACATCCTATTGGTTCTGTTTCTCTAGGAAACCCTGACTAATACAGATATGAAACATTAACCTGGATCCAAATGTTAGAACTGTGCCCAGAGCTATACGTAGAGAAGCAACATTCCCCTAGCCCCTTCCTATCTTCTCCACTCCCATCCCACCCACTGTCTCTGGGCAAATAATCGCACAGTGCCTGGTTTAGGCTCCTTCTGCACGATAGGCAGATGCACGTGTGTTTTGTTTGCTCTTTTTTGTTGTATGAAAGTAGAGTACTATACATACCCTTGCACTTTGCTTTCTTCATTTAACAATATATCCTGGGAACCACCCACATCAGTTCACGGAAGTTCTTCTCATTCATTTGTGCTGCTGCAGAGTATAGCTGTACCATAGTTTATCTAGATGCCTCCTATGCACGGATTACATGTGGTTTCCAATATGTTGCAATTACCAGTAATGTCACAGAGATTTTTTTTGTGCACAGTATTTTTGTATTGTTGGAGGTGTATCTTCATGTGAGTTCTTAGAAGTGGAATTGCTGGATCAAAAGGTAAACACATATATAGTTTTGTTAGGTGTTGCCAAGTTACCCTGCATAAGGGTTGAACCAGTTTGCATTCCCACAACAATGGATGAGAGAGCCTGTTCCCCACAGCCTGCCAACAGAGTTTGTTGTCATACTGTTTAATGATCGATCCTTAACCAAAAAGTTGAGGAATCTCCAGTTTTAATTTGCATTTCTCAAGTTGAACATCTTTACATATGTTTAATGGTCATTTAAAACATTATGTGATGTCAATTATACCTCAATAAAAAACAAAAAGCAAACAAAAACAACTTGTGCGTGTGTGTGTGTGTGTGTGTGTGTGTATGAGAGAGAGAGAGAGAGAGAGACAGAGAGAGACACAGAGAGAGAGAGAGACACAGAGACAGAGACAGAGAGAGAGACAGAGAGAGAGAGAGATTTTTCAGTCAGGTATTTTGATCATTTTGTTCTCAATTCTGAGAAGTTCTTTCTATGTTAGGGAAGTAGCCCTTTATCTGTGGCTATGTTGCAAGAAATGTTTCCCCAGTTTTTCTTTTTTTGTCTTTTTTGGCCCTGTACGTGGCCTGCTGGATCTTAGTTCCCCAATTAGGGATCGAACCTGTGGCCCCTGCAGTGGAAGTATGGAGTCCTAACTCAGTCACTGGACCCCCAGGGAAGTCCCTCCACAGTTTTTCATGTGTCTTTTGACTTATGGTGTTTTTTTCCTGCCATAAAATTTAAAAAAAATTTTATGTAGCCAAAGTTATCAATCTTTTATTGATTTTGTCTCTTGTTAGAAAAACTCTTCCATATACACAGGTTAAAGAGGAATTTATATGTTTTCTTTAGTCCTGTGTGATTTCCTTTCTTTTTCATTCTTCCTTTATCTCTTGCTCTCTCTCTTCCCCTTCCTTCCTCCCTCCATCCCTCCTCCCTCTTTCTCTCTCTCTTTCTATCTCTTTCTCCCTTTCTTTTGTTTTTACAGTTAGATTCCTTGTTCCTGTGGAGTTTCCTCTCATGTGGCGTGACATATGGACCTGACTTTGTTTTTTTCCAAATGGTAAATCAGTGTACCAGTACCATTTATTAAAAAATCCATCTTTGTGTCAGTGATTCGAGATAAGCTTTGTCATAAAGTTCCGAATAGACTTGGGTCTCTCTCTCGACTTTTTAAGCCATTCCACTGGTCTATTTGCTCCTGTCACAAAGTGCTATACTGCTTTAGCTCTGAAGGCTTCGTAGTATGTGTTAGTGTCTAGCAGAGCTAGTCTATTTTGTAGCTCCTTTAAAATGTTTCCTGATTGCTCTTGAATGTTTATTTTTCCATATAAACTTTATTTCTACTTGTCTAGCTCTGTAAACAATGCCTTGGTACTTTTATTGGGATAAGTTATTTATGAATTAAGTTAGGGAGAACTGACATCTTTATGATGTTGAGTCATCTTGTGCAAAAGAGAATGTGTTCCTTGTGTTCAAATCTACTTTGTGTCTTTCAGGAAAATTTTGGTCTCCTCTAAGTTTTGCACATTTTGTGTTAAATTTATTTCCAAGTGTTTTTTTTTTTTCCTTTCATTTTTGTTGATAGGGTAAATGCAGGTTTCTCAGCGATTGTATCCTCTAACTGGTAATTGTGTATATGAAGGTTATTGATTTGTTTTTGTCTTTTGAAATTATATCCTGCTTCTTTCTTTTTTTAACATCTTTATTGGAGTAAAATTGCTTTACAATGTTGTGTTAGTTTCTGCTGTATAACAAAGTGAATCAGCTATACATATACATATATCCCCATATCCTCTCCCTCTTGCATCTCCCTCCCACCCTCCCTATCCCACCCCCCCACCCCACCCCCACGTGGTCACAAAGCACCGAGCTGATCTCCCTGTGCTATGCGGCTGCTTCCCACTAGCTCTCTATTTTATATTTGGTAGTGTATATATGTCCATGTCACTCTCTCACTTCGTCCCAGCTTACCCTTCCCTCTCCCCGTGTCCTCAAGTCCATTCTCTACATCTGCGTCTTTATTCCTGTCCTGCCCCTAGGTTCTTCGGAACCTTTATATATATATATATATATATATATATATATATATATATATCTCCTGCTTCTTGAATGAATTCTTTTATTGGTTGAGTGCTGAGGGTTTTTAAACAATTTTATGTTTCCCTCTCCTCACACCAAAAAAAACCTGTTAGTCTTCATAAAACCTGGACATCAGTGATAGAGTTATAATGAATTACTTGAAGATTTTTTTTTCATTTCAACCACAACTTGTAAAAGTAGTAAAATGAAAATTAAGAAATGTACATTTTAATATAGTATTATCTCAAACCTTCATATTTAATTAAGGTAAAAAATGTCAAAGTCCTAATTATACAACAGAGTTAAAATTGTAGCTGGTGTCTGGGAATGTGATATATATTTCTTTCACATGGCTCCTTAGAAATTCTTTTTATTTATTTATTTTTGAATATTATATGAAGTTTATTTTTCAAAACAGACAACTTTTTATTAAAGTATAGTTGATTTACAATGTTGTGTTAGTTTCTGGTGTACAGCAAAGTCATTTGGTTTTATCTATCTATATGTATATATATATATATGTATATATACATATATATTTACGTATTCTTTTTCAGATTCTTTTCCATTATAAGTTATTACAAGATACTGAATATGGCTCCGTGTGCCATATAGTAGGTCCTTGTTGTTGTTTATCTATTTTATTCTTTACAAATTCTTTAGAAAAACTTTAAGCCTTGTTTACAAATATTAAGCAGGTTATACTTATGTGAATTTGAACCTTTCAAAACTTATTGGGTAAAGGATAGGGAGAAACCTCCAAATAGTTTTCAGATTTCAGATTTCCAGCAGGCAGTAGACAAGGGTAGTTTTTGCTTTTCAATCTAATGGCTTATGTGTTAAAATGTATTAATTAAGGATAGTACACAATTAAGTACCGAATGGTGTTGAAAATGCAATTGCACATTTAGGAAAATTCTCCCTAGTAGCAAAGTTGTTTCTGTACTCCTATAATCATTTCAATTGCTTTTTTTTTTTTTTTTTTTTTGCGGTACGCGGGCCTCTTAGGCTCAGCGGCCATGGCTCACGGGCCCAGCCGCTCTGCGGCACGTGGGATCTTCCCGGACCGGGGTACGAACCCGTGTCCCCTGCATCGGCAAGCAGACTCTCAACCACTGGGCCACCAGGGAAGCCCTTCGATTGTTCTTTAATCTCCCTATTTAAACTATTTATCTGCGTTCTAATGAATGCAGTGAAAGCTTCTAATTAAATGCAGAGTGCTGGATTTATTTCCACCTATTGCCTAAGTCTCAAAACCAAGTCACAGCAGGATCCAGAGGAGCATTTACAGCTCGGAAAATAAAATACCATTACAGAATTGGCCTCAGTGTTTGTGCTTAGTGTCTAGAAAGCAAATATTCAAAGGAACATAAAAGGAAGTGTGTGTGCTTTAAGTCTTGAAACCTAGCTGCCTTTTTTTTTCTGACATCACAGGGCTCAGAGTTAATTCAATGACAAAAAATATGTCCAATATATTCTTCTAGATATATCTGGTGAAATGAAAGAATATTGGGTTATTACTTACAGCCGACTGGTGATTTCAACAAAGTCAAATTAAAAAGTAGAGCATCGAAGAACCAATGTTTCAAAGAGGGTAAATATTGATTCATGTATTTATTTATTTATTCATTCATTCAAATATCCTCTTCACATATTTGGTTTCTGGCACCGGTTGAAGCAAAACACTAGGGATATAGCAATAAATAAAACACATGAATCTCTGAGTGCTGGATTTTATATTACACGATGATGGAATAAAACAGAAAGGGTTAGCTGAAATTTTGGTGTCCAGGGACTATTTATAATCTATCTGGACCTTAATTAAAATTCCAGGGTCTTTTGGGCGATACACAGAGTTTAATAAGAAGGAAAAGTCCATCTTCCTGGGAAGCTTCAATTAATTGGAGATGACTCCTTAGTTGTGTTGAGAGGGGAGCATTGAGTAGGACGTGAAGATGGTTAGTGAAGGAATAGTTATATTGGTTGGTGAAGAATCCCTAGGTGATAGACATATAGATACAGATCTAGATATACAACTTTATTAAAGTGTTTCCCTGGGGAAAAGAGGGAAAACTGTGAGTAGGAAGTTATGCAGAAGCTACTGCATACTAAAGATTTTTAAAACATGCATAGGTCCATGTAGTCTCACCTCTTTAGCTTTAATTTACAGCTTTTCCCACACTGGTTCCCTCTAACTGCAATCTTATAAATTTATTTATTTATTTATTTTTGGCTCCGTTGGGTCTTCATTGCTGCACGTGGGCTTTCTCTAGTTGCGGCGAGCTGGGGCTACTCTTCATTGCGGTGCGCGGGCTTCTCATTGTGATGGCTTCTGTTGTTGTGGAGCACGGGCTCTAGGCGTGCAGGCTTCAGCAGTTGTGGCTCACGGGTTCTAGGGAACAGGCTCAGTAGTTGTGGTGCAGGGGCTCAGTAGTTGTGGCACCCGGTCCGGGGATAGAACCCGTGTCCCCTGCATTGGCAAGTGGATTCTTAACCACTGCACCGCCAGGGAAGTCCCTAACTGTAATCTTAAAAAAAATGTAATAAGCCTGTTTCTTTCCATTTACCATATTTTTATAAAAATAAAATTGAGGGCTTCCCTGGTGGCACAGTGGTTGAGAATCTGCCTGCCGATTCAGGGGACACGGGTTCGTGCCCCGGTCCAAGAAGATCCTACATGCCGCAGAGCGTCTGGGCCCATGAGCCATGGCCGCTGAGCCTGCGCGTCTGGAGCCTGTTGCTTCGCAACAGAAGAGGCCACAACAGTGAAAGGCCCGCGTACCGCAAAAAATAAATAAATAAATAAAATTGAAAATGTCCACCTTCAAAGAATAGCCTCTTCCATGCTGGAAAAAAAAGGCACAGAATATATATTGTATTGCATTTTGTTCTTGAATCCAATGCTTACATTTTAGCACCGGGGTCAGGCCCAATTCCTACGGCACATAACATCTTCAGTACGCTGTGTTCTTGTTATTCATTGCTTTCTCTTTGCATTTGTACATTTTCTCTGTTGGATTTTCGGCAGTTCATTTAAAAATCTGAATTAGAGCTTAACTAATTTCTCTATTCAAAACATATTTGCTGCCAGCATTTGATTTTAAATTGTGTTCATTCGAGGCCAAGCCTGTCTGGATGTAAAGTTACATCTCTACTCCCCCCCTCCCCTGCCCCCCTTTTATTTTTTACGACCATGCTGCTGCTTCATCTTCCAAATGGCCTGACATTACTGCTTCTCCTGTGTGAGGCCCAGTGTGGGTTCCCTGCGGTCCAGAGGAGGTGGAGGTGGAGTGGTGGTGCTTATTCTTTTTCAAATGTGGTGCTAAATTCTTCATCTGAGTTATTTGATTTAATCCTTTTTAAAACCCTCTGTGGTAGGAACTATTTTTACTCCTATTTTACAGATGAAGAAATGCTCCTCAAATTCTGGTTTTTCTGCCCAAGCGTTGATTCTGACTTCCTAGAGGAAGCCTACAGGAAGTGCTAATAAAGAATTTCAAGACAGCATGGGGTAGAAAGTGCATGGACTTTGCTCCCAGATTTATCTGAGGTTGAGTTCCAGCGCTGTTGCTCATTGGATATGTTAACACTGACAAGTTACGCAAACATCCTGGCCACTCATTGCTTTCATTACCTGTAGAATGAGTACAATAATATGGCGTATGTAAAGCACAAGGTGTTTAAAGTAGCTAGCTTAGTATCCATAATAGATGTTAGTTTCTTTCCTCTCCCTCCCTTTCATTAGAAATGATGGTGTTGAAGTGGAGATTGAATATATTTTGGGGAAGTCGATGGAGAAGAGGAGAGTGGTGCGTGGGATATGCCCTTTGAGGCAAAACCTACTTTGGGTTGGACAGTTGAGGTGTGTGGTCTGATTGCATCCTGAGTTCCTGGTTCATGGCCTAAAAAGAACACAGCGTGCTTTAACAAAATGCCAATACTGGGCAGTGCACACAACTGTTCCCTGACCCAGCCCCAGGGGTGCTTATTACCAATCAAAGAAAAAAACCCATAACATCTGATTGAGCAGGATTGAGAGATATGAGTGAGGCCGCCTCTCCAAGGGTAACAAAGAGTGCTCTGTACTCATGGAGGGGAAACATTCTCCATGGGCCCGGAATAGACCTGCTGGCCAAGAGTCCCTTAGGGGCCAGAAAGGAAGGGAAGGGACTAGGAGAATCTGGAGTCCAGGAACACTCCTCAGTGGGATCTTGAATCTTGAAGTGAGTTCCATTTTGATTCATTCAAACAGTCATTCAACATTGATTCATTCAACTAATGAGCCCGCCTGCCCCCAGTGCAACCAAATAAATAAATATTTAAATAAATAAATATAGAGAATTTAGAGTTATAAATTAAAAAATTGATTTATTCAACATGTATTCATTGAGCACCCACTCTGCAAAGCTGTTAGGGTTTGGTTAGGGGGGTGGCCATGACCATGGGCTGTGGAGTCGAATGCCTGGACTGGAAGTTCCCTTAGGAGCTGTGTGGTCTCAGACCAGTTATTTAACCTCTGGCTTAAGATTTCCTTATCTATAAGGTGGGGGAGAGTAATTACCTGCAGAGAGTCTAGTAGCAAAGATTAAATTAGCTAATATATACAACGTGTTTTGCACACTGCCTGCCACATATTCAATGCTCAGTAAACCTGAACTTTTTTTGTTTTTTTATTATATTTTTCAGTAGCTTTTAAATTATATAATAAATGCATTTTTTTTTACAACTTAATTGATGTACGACTGGCATACAATAAATTGCCCATCTTTGAAGTGTACAGTTTGGTGAGTTTTGACATGTGTACACACCCATGAAAGTATCACCACAGGCAAGGTAATGGATCTTGCCCTCACCCTCAAATCTTCCTCATGCCCCTCTGTTATCCATCCCCCTTGCATCTCCGTCTCCAAACGCTGATCTGCTTTCTGTCATCACTATACATTAGTTTTCATTTTCTAGAATTTTATATGAATGGAATTGTACCATGTGTACTGTTTTCTGTATGCCTTCTTTTACTCAGCATAATGACTTGGAGATTCACCTATGCTGCTGAGTGAGTGAACCTTTCGTTTACTTATTTTATTGCTGAGTAGTATTCCATTCTATAGATATAAATTTGAACTTTTTTTTTTTTTTTTTTTTTTTTTTTGTGGTAGGCGGGCCCCTCACCGCTGTGGCCTCTCCCACTGCAGAGCACAGGCTCCGGATGCACAGGCTCAGCGGCCATGGCTCACGGGCCCAGCCGCTCCGTGGCATGTGGGATCCTCCCGGACCAGGGCACGAACCCGCGTCCCCTGCATCGGCAGGTGGACTCTCAACCACTGCGCCACCAGGGAAGCCCAATTTGAACTTCTTTGATGCACCAGAGTGGGCCAGAAGATTAGAAATTCAAAGAATACTAATGCATCTCAGAGGCCTGCTAGGCACTTAGAGGGCCCTCCTGCCTGGCAGGTGGAGGCTGGGTACTATCATCAAGGTGAAGACAGTGTCGGGCAGATCCCAGACCCAGTTCCCAGCCCTGCTTGATGAGGGTGTGTTTGAAAAGCCCAAGTTGCATCCCAGGGTTTCACGTCTGCGTCTTTCTTCTCTGGTTCCTGACTGGCCTTTTGTAATCATGTCCTCTCGTTTGGGGACAGAGACCACAGTGTAATGGGAGCCGCCCAGTCTGAGAGTCAAGCTTGGGGAATGCCATAGATTTGGACAAGTTGCAATGGTGACTCTTTTAAGCCTTGGAAGTTGCGTGGAACTTTTGAAGGTTACAAGTTTAAAGTAGCTGAGAAGTGCCTAGGAGAGCACTGATGCAATCCCCCAGTTCCTCCGTGACCCTGAGACCTGGTGAGGCTCAGGGACTTGACCATCCCAAGGCAAAGGCAAGACTAGAATCCAAAGGCAAGACTCCAATCCCCATCACATACAATATATACGTACGGGAGTTTAGAGTTGAAACGGCCGCTGCACAGTACATGGACCAAACTTACTATTTTCACAGATGGTAACGCTTAAGGCTCAGTATGGCTGAAAGACAATTTATTACTGGCCCTACTTCTTAGTGCCATTGAATCTGAGCTGACTTGTTTATTTGGAAAGGTGGCAACGAATTATAGAAAAAATAAAGTTCCTAAGAATGGCCCTGGTACATAAAGGATATTTTTCCACTTAACTCCTCTAATTTTCTCTTTTTTTATGTGAAATGCCACTTATTTTTATTAATACAATTTAGGGAGAAATCTCTTTGGGTTTTTTTTGTGATTTTTTTTTTATTATCCAAGTATTCAAATCAATTCATTTCAATTTAGTAAACATTGATTACATTCTTACTGTCTGTAAGGCATGCAATTGGAATCCATTCAATTTTTTTAAAAAAATTAATTTCATTTATGTTGTGTTAGTTTCAGGTGTACAGCAAAGTGATTCAGTTATACATATACATATATTCATTCTTTTTTAGATTCTTTTCTCATATAGTTTAACACGGAATATTGGGTATAATTCCCTGTGCTATACAGTAGGTCCCCGTCGTTCATCTACCTTATATATAGCAGTGTGTGTGTGTTCATCCCAAGTTCCTGATTTATCCCTCCCTCCTCTAATTTTCTTAAGTCAGGAGAAAAACAGGTTCATGTAGCAGCTATTACTCAAAATGAACACAGGGGGTCTCTACTGCCATGTCTTGGCTTGAAATTAGCTCACTCTTCTGGTCTTCCTTGAAAGCTGTACTAACACCTAACTCTCATAAGACTGTTAGAATCTAGTCTTTAAATCCAGCAGGAACAGAAAAAGTTATTGATTGCTCTGGGAACTTCATTTTACCAGAAGTCAAACTCTGAGCTAATATTCACACTCTCCTTTTGCCTGGGAGTGTAGGTTTAATGCAAGAGAACTATCTAGGCAAATGCTCAATGATTACTAATTGGGAGCAGTGAAAAATGTGGATCACTCCCAATCACCACATTCCAAGAAAAATGATTTCCTGTGCTGTTTAGGGGAGCTCAGGTAAGCAAATACCCCCATAGCCAAGGGAAAGAAAGAAATGGTGGTGAATGGAGCAGTGCTTGTGAATAAGGAAAGTGGCTATGGGGTCTTCACAAGTTGTGAGTCCTCTAATCATTTATGCTGGAAAGTGCGGGGTAGTCTCTGCCTTGACTTCCGGCTTCTCCACCCAGGCAGCTCTCCGGGAGAATGTCTTATGACGGAGCGTTCCAGACAGAACTGAACTGAAAAAGAACTGCCTGTGGGGATGAAGAATGCTTGTGGGTGTCAGGGGCAGGGAGGGCAAGCTCAGAACTCCAGCTCCTCTACTAGCCTTGGGGGCGCACAGTCCGAGTGAGATCTTTGTTTTGGCCTAAGAAAAAATTCACAAAAATTTAGTATCAACAAGAACAGTTAACTTTTATTAAGCACTTACTATGTACCGGGTACCACGCTAGACCCTTTTCAGGTATTATTATTGTGCTTCATTCTCACAACAAAACTGAATTGTATGCTGGTGTTATCTCCATTTACAGATGAGGAAACTGAGGCACAGAGAAGCTAGGCAGTCAGTCCAAGGTGGCAGAGCTAGTAAGTGGTGAGGCCAGGACTAAAATCAAAACCTTGTAGTAGAATGTGAGCCCATAACTACCTCACTCTGTGCCCTGGAACAGATCTCCTGAGTCTGCATTTCTCAGGAGGGGCTGGCATATATATCTTTAGCACGTTCCCTCCTCAGTATGTCTGTGCACACCAACGTTTGGGGTCCACTGGCTCTAGTGAGCGGGGCCAGAGTTCTCATGGCTTCCCATGGCGGGAATTTTCTCATGGGTGTTTGAGTTCGCCCTTCCCATCCGTGGGACCCTGACCTGTGTCCAGGGTGGGGACTCCCATACATCAGGCTTGAGAAGGAGATGTGAACGGTGTGTGCAGAACAGGAAACCTTCTTCAGGATCGTGCTCGAAAATGCTGGAAGTTTTGGAGTTGGGAATAAAGAGGACAAGAATAAAGGAAAGCTCAAGGTCTGGATAAAACACAGGCTGGGGGCTGAAAGATTACTTAGTGGAAAGATACTAGACTTTGGAGCCAAGGTTGCCCAATTTGAACCCCAGCTCTGCGCTTTACTAGTGAGGTGATCTTAAGTTTTTCACCATTCTGAGCCTCAGTTTTCTTATCTACAAAAGAGAGATAATAACTTACACAGAATATCTGGAACAATCTCAGTACTTTCCAAAATGTGTGACTAGGGAGGAAACAAGAGGGGAAAAAGTGTGACAAGAGAGGAAAGGAGTAGCCAGAGAGGAAAAGTCTGTGGTTTAAGAAAATAGATAAAGAGGAGGCTGAGCCTGCATAGAAAACCTCACGGTTGAATGAATTCCTGCTAATTATTTGCTTCACCGAAGTCTTAAAATGCTATATCAAAAGGGCAGAATATTTGAAATAAAGATAAAATTAACAGCCAGTATCTGTTACCTCCTAACACTGTTTTTAGAATACTGACCCATACTAGAAAAAAGCCAAGCAACTGACAAAGGCTTAATTTACAAATATACAAACAGCTCATAAAACTCAATAATAACAACAGCAAAACCTCCCAATCAAAAAATAGGCAAAAGACCTAAATAGACACTTCTCCAAAGAAGATATACAGTTGGCCAATAGGCACATGAAAAGATGCTCAACTTTGCTAATTATTAGAGAAATGCAAATCGAAACTACAATGAGGTATCACCTCATACCAGTCAGAATGGTGATCATTAAAAAGTCTACAAATAGGGACTTCCCTGGTGGCACAGTGGTTAAGAATCTGCCTGCCAATGCAGGGGACACGGGTTCGATCCCTGGTCTGGGAAGATCCCACATGCCGTGGAGCAACTAAGCCCATGTGCCACAACTACTGAGCCCACTTGCCCAGAGCCTGTGCTCCATAACAAGAGAAGCCACTGCAGTGAGAAGCCTGTGCACTGCAATGAAGAGTAGCCCCTGCTCGCTGCAACTAGGGAAAGCCCATGCGCAGCAATGGAGACCCACCGCAGCCAAAAACAAATAAATAAATAAATTTATTTTTAAAAAAAGTCTACAAATAATAAATGTTGGAGAAGGTGTGGAGAAAAAGGAACCCTCCTATATTGTTGGTGGGAATGTAAATTGGTGCAGCCACTATGGAAAAGAGAATGGAGGTTCCTTAAAAAACTAAAAAGAGAGTTGCCATATGATCCTACAATCCCACAGCTGGGCGTATATCTGGAGAAAACTCTAAATCGAAAAGATGTATGCACCCCTATTGTAAGCACTCCTTACAATAGCCAAGACATGGAAGCAACCTAAATGTCCACTGACAGATGAATGGATAAAGAAGATGTGGTACACATATACAATGGAATACTACTCAGCCATAAAAAAGAATGAAATAATGCCATTTGCAGCAACAGGGATGGACCTAGAGATTATCATACTAAGTGAAGTAAGTCAGACAAAGACAAGTATCACACGATATCACTTATATGTGGAATGTAAAATATGATGCAAATGAACTTATTTATAGAACAGAAATAGACTCACAGACATAGAAAACAAACTTACAGTTACCAAAGGGGAAAGGGGGGGAGAGATAAATTAGGAGTTTGGAATTAACAGATACACACTACTCTATATAAAATAGATAAACAAAAAGGTCCTACTGTAGAGCACAGGGAACTATACTCACTATCCTGTAACAAACCATAATGGAAAAGAATATGAAAAAGAATATATCTATGTAGATATATATACAACTGAATCACTTTTCTGTACACCAGAAACTAACACAACATTGTAAATCAACTATACTTCAATTAAAAAAAATGCAAATAGTACATACAACCTATATCAATAGAAAATTGTATTAAATAAGGTAATACATTTAAAACTCTCTACTGGAATCACAGTAAGCAGTTAATAAATGTTCATTATTATTATTTTAAAAAAAGAAAAAGAAAAAAGCCAACATGTAATCAGGTATTTATGATGGCATAATATTATAAGGATGGAAATTAGAAGGCAGATAACCTGATCTCTTGCAACAGAAGGAGGAAAAATACTCTCTCATAAATTCCTGAATGTAGGAGGCAGTGAGCTGACATTTTCTTAGGTGGCCATCTCCCCTAGGCATTCACATCACTTACCCTAAAGATCCTTGAGACCATGTGATCGCCCAAGACTTGCTTGTGTGTGCAGATCATTATTCTGCTTATTACCTGAGTTTCATGTGAAAGTCAAGTGTGGTTTGCACTGCTGGGGACGAGCTGGCTGCTGGACCCACGGAGCTACCATGCCGTCCCCCTTAGCTCTCTCCAGTGCTTTGAAACATGCTTTTAAGAAGGCACATCATGCTTTGGAAAAGGTGTTTTGGTCAGTGAGGCAGCTTTTTTTTTTTTTTTTTTTTTTTGAGGAACGTGGGCCTCTCACTGTTGTGGCCCCTCCCGTTGCGGAGCACAGGCTCCGGACGCGCAGGCTCAGCGGCCATGGCTCACGGGCCCAGCCGCTCCGCGGCACGTGGGATCTTCCTGGACCAGGGCACGAACCCGTGTCCCCTGCATCGGCAGGCGGACTCTCAACCACTGCGCCACCAGGGAAGCCCAGTGAGGCAGCTTTCAAATAAAGTTAATACTTATCAAATTTACTACTAGTGGTAGTAACAGCTATAATTATTGAGTGTGGACTTTTTAATACTGCTAACATCTTTAGGAAGCATAAGAATGAGATAAGGAAATTGAGGCACAGTGAGGTTAAACATGGTGCCCAAATTCATATGGCGGGTAAGAAGAGAGACCAGACTTGCACTCAGGGCATCTGATTGCAGAAGCTCCTCTCCTCCCATAAGACAATCCCAACACATTACCTTGGGGCGATGTTAGCTCTCCACTCTTTCCCTGTCCCAACTCACTTGAGGACTAGGTGATTCTGGTTGTTTTCCATTGCCCTCCCCACTCCCTGCCCTGGATTTTGAAATCACTGGCTTTGACGTTCAGTTTCTTGCCCAACATATACATTTATCTAGTGACTCTGTACACGTGCTTAGCCTACACATGACCATAGGATTACATGGGGAGTTCGACTAAATGCTACAAAACCAAAAGTTGTTGCTTCTCAGGAACACCAAGGCAAAGGATTCTCTGGTTGATGTGAAATTTGAATATCAACCATGGAGCTCAGTATATTTCACAGGAGACTGCCAATGTATGAAACCGAAGTGGCATGAAGCTTCAGAACAAACGGAAGCCCCCTCCTACCCAGCTATAAATCTGGCCCCAAACATCACATCTATGTCTTGGGTAACTCATCAGCGTCCCCACTGGGTACTGTGAGTGGCCACAAGAACTTCCCGGACCATGGTGATTGTTTGGGCATTCAGAATTCAAAGTGGGGTGGATATAAGTAGTGAGAAAATGGTGGCAGAAGTCAGACAAAAGCGCAGCACGCGGGACTGATGCCAGTCCTTTGAAACCAAGACCCAGAATGGGGAAGGCAAGTCTCTGAACATGACTGAGGATCAAATCAAAGGCCAGCTCTCACACAATAAACTGTTTCTAAGGCTCTCCAGTTTCCATGGCATCCATTATTCTGACATATTCTGCATTGTTAATGGTAATTGTAGCTGCCAGCCAATATCAAGGTGTATCTGCATTCCATTTTCTTTTCTCCTTTGGTGTGGCAGTGATAACAATCGCCTGCTTTGTGGAAGTATCTTGTATTTGACCAGATTAACAAAATGAGAAACCCAGGGACTACTCCTCCCCTTCCATTTATTTTTATTTTAGTTAGCCTTTAACCAGATTACCATTATGATTAGGAAAAAAGAATGACCTTGTACATTTCCTGACAAATCTTGTTTGATGACATCAGTAAGTCTCATTTATTTGCAGATTCCAAAGATTACTGTTAAGAATTCAATCAGGAAGTGTTTTGCATAATCACTCCCCCCCCCACCCTCCACACACACAAAGGCACACTTTGTACCTTTTTTCTTTTCTAAAGACAATCTGGCATTTACAGTGTGATAAATTAACATTTGAATAGTATTAATTAGTACATACATCTGGTTAGATACCATTAAACCTCTAAGGCAGAAATGCAGGTAACTGCAGGGATATTTGTCTCATGCTTTAATAATTTCACCTTCTCAGGGATTTGCAATGTCTGCACAAATCCTTCAGTATGTCAAGAAGAGACGTTAGACCAGCCCATTCTTGGTGATATGCATGTAGCTATGTTTTTAAAGCCAATTTGCGGTCTCTAGAGATAATGGGCATACTTAACTTGTGGAGGCACCAGTGGGGCCTGGCAGTCTAGGACTTTCCCCTAAGAGGGAGGAGCCCACTCAAAGTATCCGCCACTGAGAACTTGTAGGGGTGACAGTGTTACCAAAAGCTTGGCCTCTCTTTTGGTAACACCGGGGCTGAATCAAATCTCAGAGACAGAGTTTTGGGTGAAGTAGAAAAGGATAGCTTTATTACTTTGCTGGGCAAAGGGGGACACACTGGACTTCTGCCTCGAAAAACTGCGTAGCAACCCGGGAGGATTTGATGAGGGCTTTTATAACAATGGTTCAAAGGTGGGGTCTCCGGCAAGATTAGGGCATGAGCAGGCTTGCACTCCCTTTATCTCATCTCAGGTGGTTGGTCTCCTAATCTTGATGAGCTTCTCTGTTCCCTTTAGTCTTGCCTCAGGTGGTTTCTCAGCTGCTTCTCCCTTGATTAGCAAATGTTCAACTCTGGAACTCAGGGAAGGTCTTGGAGGCTGGAGTCTTGCCTACAAGGAAGAGGGAACAAAAGTGCCTCTGTGCCTGGGAACCCCACAGGGCCCCGCTTGGTTTCAACAGTAAACCTGCAGCATCTGGCTTTCCCACCTTCCTCAAGGATGTTTCCCAGCCCCCCCCAACTCTGGCTCTAGGGCTTGCACCCCTCTTTCCATGAATTCCTACTGCATGAAAATCATGTTGGAAACAAGCTTATATAGAAATGGAAACAGCTTGAGAGTTTGTGGATTGCCTTCCCTGGTGATTGGTTTCAATAATCAATGAAAGCCATAACACAAAGGAACTGAATTCTTGTGGAAATTTTGCCTTTATTGGGGATGTGTGTGTGTGTGTGTGTGTGTGCGCGCGCACATGTGTGCATGTGCATACATGCATGTCAGTGAATTAAGTCACATACACACACTGAATTTCTTGGCCAGGTTACTAGTTTCTCCTCAAATCTCAAAAAGTACATTTAGGGCTTCCTGGTGGCGCAGTGGTTGAGAGTCCGCCTGCTTATGCAGGGGACGCGGGTTCGTGCCCCGATCTGGGAGGATCCCACATGCCGCGGAGCAGCTGGGCCCGTGAGCCATGGCCGCTGAGCCTGCGCGTCCGGAGCCTGTGCTCCGCGGAGGGAGAGGCCACAGCAGTGAGAGGCCCGCGTACCGCAAAAAAAAAAAAAAAAAAATTGGTCCAAATACACAGTAGTGGCTTTGAAACACTATCTTAACTCATGCCACATCTCAGCTAAACTAGGGAGTGAGAGTGAAGATGACAGAGGTCCAAACACTGAGTCTGGGTAGGCCAATGCTTAGAGGATTGGAAGATGAGGGGGGGTTAGCAAAGGCAAAAGGACGGGGCCAGTGAAGCAGAAGGAGAGCCGAGAGAGTGGTGTCCTGGAGGCCAAGGAGACAGTGTTTCCCGGAGGAGGTTGCCTGCAGTTTGGTCAGACCTGGCTGATGGGTGGACTGAGATGAAGATTGAGTGCTACCCACGGGGTTGGGCAACGTGAGCTCATTGGCGATCTAGATAAAAGCAGTGTGGTGGAGGCAGAAGCCTAATGGGAGTGGGTTCAAAAGAATGTGGGATCAGAGGATGCAAAGACAGGGAGTAACAGCTAACTGAGTCTTTATTGTTGTAGGAAGGGGGACTCCCTCCAGGGCCCGAGAGTGGGCTCTTGTTTAACACTCTGAAACGAATTGTCCGAGGAGACACACGTGCTGACAAAGCAAGAGACTTTACTGGGAAGGGGCGCCAGGGCGGAGAGCAGGAGGGTGAGGGAACCCAGGAGAACTGCTCTGCCATGCGGCTCGCAGTCTCGGGTTTTATGGTGATGGGGTTAGTTTCCGGGTTGTCTCTGACCAATCGCTTTGACTCTGGGTCCTTCCTGGTGGCGTACGCATCACTCAGCCAAGATGGATTCCTGCGAGAAGGATTCTGGGAAGTTGGTAGGACATTTGGATGGGATCTCCTCTCTCCTTTTGACCTTTTCTGAATTCTTCTGGTTGGTGGTGGCTTGTTACTTCTGCGTTCCTTACCAGGACCTCCTGCCGCAAGATAACTCATGCAAATGGTTACCATGGTGCCTGGCCCGGGTGCGCGGTTTCAGTCAGTGGTTCCCCTAACATTATTATAAAGCAGAGAAGAGCTATAGGGTGGCAGCTAGAAGGGAACACGAGGCCAAAGGAAATTTTGTCTTGTTTTTAAAGGATGGAGGATATTACCGCATTGTTTAAATGTTGCATGGGGATGGGCTTGTAGAATGGGAGGAAGTGATGATGAAAAAACGTGTGGCAGTTCCAGAACAGGCTCCTTGCCTCTGTGAGGGGTAGGGGGTACTTCGTGTCCAAGTGGACAGGTCCAGACAGGCCATCCGTGGTAGTAATGGAGGGACGAGCAAGGGGGAGACATAAGCGAATTCGGGAAGGCTGGAACACTGGTGTTTTAAGGCTGGGGAAGTGATCTTTTTTGTTTTTTAAATTTTTATTTTATATGGGAATATAGTTGATTAACAATTTTGTGTTAATTTCAGGTGTACAGCAAACTGATTCAGTTATAGATATACATATATCTCTTCTTTTTCAAATTCTTTTCCCATTTAGGTTATTATATTGAGGAGAGTTCCCTGTGTTATACAGCAAGTCCTTGTTGGTTATCTATTTTAAATATAGCAGTGTGTCTTTTGATTGCCTCTATTTTCTCAGTGGAATAAAAAGCTGAGAGGGAGGAAAGGGGAGGAGGTGCTGAAGTATGAGGAGCGAAGAGAAGGTCTTCAACAGTCCTTCAGCAGAGGGGAGCAAGTTGGCTGGGGGATGTGGTGAGACTGCCAGTTGGCCCTAAAGGCTATTTAAATGTGTGGGCAGGAATTTAAACTGAGACAGGCCAGCAGAGTTGTGAGTTTTCTCCAACTGAATTCAGCTGGAACTTTGTTTATACCGAAATTTATTCTTAATTCAAGAGTTACGTGGGTTGTTTATTACTGGTGGGAATATAGACCAGTGTAAACTGGATATATATATATAGAGATTTTTCAAAAAGGTTTATTCTTTCAACTAGTAATTTGAATTTTATGAATTTATCCTGATGTAACCAGAAGTTTGGAGAAAAATTTTATGTACAAGATTTCCATTGTATTGAATAATATTCATAAAATAACAAGTGGAAACAATCTTAGTATTTAGTCATAAGGACTTAGATTCCTGGAATTTCATTATACATCAGTTATAAGGAAGTAGAATGTGCATAGCCCAAGAATAGGCTATTTATATGTCCTTTAAGTATTGTGTTGTTGTTGTTGTTTTTTGGCTGCGTTGGGTCTTCGCTGCTGTGCACGGTCTTTCTCTAGTTGTGGCGAGCAGTGGCTTCTCTTGTTGAGGAGCACGGGCTCTAGGCACGTGGGCTTCAGTAGTTGTGGCACACGGGCTCAGTAGTTGTGGCGCACGGACCAGGGATCGAACCCGTGTCCCCTGTATTGGCAGGTGGATCCTTAAGCACTGCGCCACCAGGAAAGTCCAAACTGGTTTCTTATTTATTTATTTATTTTTGTGGTACGCAGGCCTCTCACTATTGTGGCCTCTCCCGCTGCAGCACAGGCTCCGGACGTGCAGGCTCAGCGGCCATGGCTCACGGGCCCAGCCGCTCCACAGCATGTGGGATCTTCCCAGACCGGGGCACGAACCCGCGTCCCCTGAATTGGCAGGTGGACTCTCAACTACTGCGCCACTAGGGAAGCCCAAACTGGTTTCGTATTGATTCCCACATCTCTAGAGCGCAGGCTCAGTAGTTGTGGTGTATGGGCTTAGTTGCTCCGTGGCTCGTGGGATCTTCCCAGACCAGGGCTCGAACCCGTGTCCCCTGCCTTGGCAGGCTGATTCTTAACCACTGCGCCACCAGGGAAGTCCCTGTGTTGTTGTTGTTGTTGTTTTTAACTAGAAATTGATACTGAGAGATTCTCACAAAATAGCATTAAGTAAAAAAATCCAGGGACTTCCCTGGTGAACCAGTGGTTAAGAATTTGCCTTCCAATGCAGGGGACACAGGTTCAATACTGGTCAGGGGAACTAAGATCCCACATGCCACGGGGCAACTAAGCCTGTGCACCACAACTAGAGAGGAGTCCGAGCGCTGCAACGAAAGATTCCGCATGCCGCAACAAAGATCCCGCAACTAAAACCCAATGCAGCCAAATAAATAAATAAACATATTTTTTAAAAATCCATTACAAGAATCCTGGTCAAAGTCACTGTATCATCTTTCACTTGAAATATTGCAAAGACCACTTAGACGCCCTGTATCCTCTCCTGTCTGCCACCAGTTCTATTCTCCGCACCACAGCAAATTGTTAATAAACACCTTTAAAACACAAATTTGACACTTCTTTACTTGTAAGCCTTAAATGGTGTCCCACTTCTTGATTTCATATTCTGAATGCTTAATCCAACCTCCAGGGCCCCGCGTGATTTGCCCCGTCCCTGCGCTCAAGTGTTTTGGGACCCATGTTCTGCAGCTTCATCTGCTCCAGGCTCCTGAGCACGAGCATGCTGTTTCTTGCCTTCAACTGGTCTCCTCACCTCCCTCCCGCTTCAGGCCCGCTTAACTCCTACTCATTCCTCAGATCTCACCTTATACCTCCCTTTCTCAGGGAAACCTTACCTGACTCATTTATGCCTCAAATCATCTTAATCACCCAAACTGTGACAACCAAATTAGTTCAGGTCACTGCAAAATCCAGAGTTAGTTTCTGGCTTGATCCAGGACTCAAAGAGTGTCACCAGGACCTGATTATCTTCTCGTCTCTTGGCCACATTTCTTTGGTGCTGGTTCCAAAGAGAAGCTCATCTTTCATGCTAAGATGGCTGCAGTAGCTCCAGCTTCCCTCTTCACCTTCAAACCTAAGAGGAAGAGTGGAATCTCTCCAAGGAGATTCCAATAAGTGTCCCAGAATTTAGTCTTGTTGGCTTAGGTTACTTGACTCCAAGCATATGCCTATTTTAGAACCAATCATCGTCACCATGGGAAAGCAATGCTTTGATCCACCAGGACACTGTCAGGCCATGTGCTACTCCTAAGGCTAAGCGTTATGTGTGTGTTGGGTCCCCAAACCTAAACTGGGATTTCAGGAGGCAGGGAGACTGGATCCTGGAGAGGCAGACAACAGATGTTTGCTAGGAATTTTTTACTACATGTTTGCATAGCACTTTCTCCTTTGTGATAATTACACATTTATGTATGTTAGTTACAGAAAAAATTATCTTCCCTATAGCACTGCATACTCATCTTGAGAGGAACCATGCTTTTTTTTTTTTTTCTCATTGTTCTATGCCCAGTAGCCAACACAGTTCTTGGCACAAAGCAGATGCTCAATTAATATTTGTTCAGTTACCAAAAAAAAAAGCCCCCCCCAAAAAAACAATCAGTAGGATATAAAACAGTACATATGGTAGGATTCCAGTTTTTGTTTTAAAAACTAAATCTTCCTCCTCTCCTCTGTGCTGTAGAATGAAAATCTGAAAGGAAATATACCAAATGTAACAGTGGTTATTTCTTCAGGGTAAGATTAAGAGTGGGGCTTTAAACAACACTTTTCTGTATTTTCCAACTCTACAGTGAACCTATAATATTTTGTAACTGAAAATTTTCTAAAAATATTCTTTAGAAACATATTGGATAGGGTTCTTTTATTTGGAATAAAAATGTCCAGTTTTGAAAAGAAAAGAAGTTTTCTAAAAACATAAGTCCTCAAACCACAAGTTTCCTCATGACGAGGTGAATTCCTGAACACTGCAGAGGGGATTACTGGAGATGTTGATTGCTTAAGACACTAATAGGAAGGCACTGAAGAACAGCAGGGCCGGGCTTCAATCAAACGTGTGCTGCCATGGAGGAATTGCACAGGCTGGCTTTGAAGTTGGCTTCGCCTTTGCTTCTTTTATTTTATTAAACTTGTAGCTTTACTTTCCTCAATTTCTAGAATATCAGTTTCTAGATATTCTGGTTTATGGACTGTCGTCATTTTGCTTTATTCCCATGTCCCTGATTTGTAACCTCACCCACCCCACTTCCCCTCTATGGACTCCACGGTGGCTTTTACTGAATCCTCTGTACTTTCTGTTACTATGTAGTTATAGAGTGATCTGAGAAGTGAAACTCATAAATCGAGTTGACCTCATACCAGGGCTCTGTGCACAGAATCACACCAATCTGCTCAGAGATCCCCCTGATCTGAACCACATCCCTCACTGTGCTCCCTGGCTTCTGCTTATGGCAGTAGATTTGGAATCAAAGGCACCTTCAGGATTGGACCGTCTTCCCGGTGGAGCATCGTGATATACAGGGCCTCTGGGTCCTCCCCGGGGTTGGCCTCATTATTGGTGGACCTGCTGTGGAGTTCAAAAGGGAGCAAAGATGCTATAGGGAAGTCAAGATTCAAAAATGCAAGTAATTCCACTAAGATCCATGAGTATTCTGAATAAACACGGCTTATCCCCCACTGAGTGTCCTGAGTGGCTCTGCCAGGTGTGAGGCTTCAGCAGGAATCAACTTGAGCCTTTGAAACCGTGCGCCTGAGATTGGGACTTGAACACAGCCAAAACCCACGGTCTTCCAACTGAGATCACACGCCTGGTTTCAGGACTTAATGAAGCTCGGGTTCTTGATGTCTCATTGCAGAAAGAATTCAGTGAGAGACAAAGTGATAGGTAAGAAGCAGATTTATTGAGAGAGAAACACACTCCACAGACAGAGCGTGGGCCATTTCAGAAGGTGAGAAAGGCACCAGGGTATGGGGTTGTCAGTTTTTATAGGGGTGGGTCATTTCATAGGCTAATGAGTGCGAGGAGTATTCCAGCTATTTCAGGAAGGGGCGGGGATTTCCAGGAATTGGGCCACTGCCCACTCTTTGATCCTTATGGTCGGTCTTGGAACTGTCATGGAGCCTGTGGGCATGTCATTTAGCTTGCTGATGTGTTACAGTGAGCGTATACTTAGGCTCAAGGTCTAGTGGAAGTCGACTTGTCCGCCATCTTGGATCCATTTGGTTCTAATCAGTTTATGTCATGTCCTCGGGCTGTCATTCTTTCAAAGGTTGTGCCCTGCCTCCTTCCCTCCTGTTTCATTCCCCCCTCAGAGATTTTACTCCCATATTCTTATGAGAAGCAGAAGGGCGTGGTCCCGCTTATGTAACTGCTTCAGGGCTGAGTGGGGGTGTGGACCCTGCCTGTCAGGGAGTAAAAATCTCTGGATGCCTGATCTAGGGGCCCCAGGGGCAGGGCAGCTCCTTGTTTTAAATCAGTATGGGCTGTAATCCTCGCATAGCCATCATCTTGGTGTGGAACTGTTGTAACTGCTTCCATAGCTTTTCTATGAATCTCCTTGATGATGAGGCACTTTTTGTAACAGCATCAGACTACAAGAATACCTATAAATGACAAAAGACTTAAAAGTCATGGTTAAACACCTGATTATAGTGTAATCAATAAGGAAACTTGGTTACAATAACCAGAATTCTGACTGATTGCATTTAACGTAACATACCAAATAATCCTAGTTAAATATTTCTCTTTAAGAGAAAGTACCCCAAAGTTAGCTGGAAATCAAAAGAAACAATTAAAATTTGATACTTGGGAAGTTTGTCAAAAATTTTAAAACACTTGGTCAAATAGGATCATAGGTCACTGTGAGACAATACTTATTCCTTAACCAAAGTTACAAAAGATCTCAAAAGCAAATTCAAGTCACTTAAAGGCAAAGAGACTCACACAATCTGTGTTGTCAAAAGCAGAATTTCGGGCTTCCCTGGTGGCGCAGTGGTTGAGAGTCCGCCTGCCGATGCAGGGAACACGGATTCGTGCCCTGGTCCGGAAGGATCCCACATGCCGCGGAGCGGCTGGGCCCGTAAGCCATGGCCGCTGAGCCTGCGCGTCCGGAGCCTGTGCTCCGCAACGGGAGAGGCCACAACAGTGAGAGGCCCGCGTACGGCAAAAAAAAAAAAAAAGCAGAATTTCAAGAATACTTTGGAGGGAGAAGCCAAATCCAGTCTTGTTCCAGCCCATTCCTAACAAAATCCATTTACTCAACTAAATTCAATCCAGTCTTAGAAAATCCTGATCATGCATAACTCTTTTCAGTATTTTTCATTCTTCACACCTTCGTTTACTAAAAACGCATATCTTACTTTTCTTAGAAGTTTTTTCACATTGAGATACTTTTCTTGTTGACAAATTTGTAACAGAATAAGGTCGTATTTGACCTCTAATAAACCTAGGTACAACACAAATATTATACTGAACACTGATGACTCTAACTTGCCGGTATTAATCAAACCAACAGGCTTAAGCCACCTTCAATACCAGATATCAGTTTAGTACTGAATATTTTCCAGATGACATGAACCTGAAATTCATTCTGGCCAGATTATTTTCTATTTCTGAGTATTTATATAATTGCTTATTTTTTTTAAGCCAATTAAGTAGAGCTCTTTTACGAATTCATTTTTGGCAATATCATACACCTACAACACACACATAGATACATATGAACACACCAACCCGGAGACCTCGTAGTTCCCGCTCCAGAATTTCAGCCCTGAGTCAGGTACAGCATAAAACCATCAGTAACAAGGGGTTGGATTCAAACTGGGCTTCTAGCAGATGGAAAATCAAGGTCACCTACCTAGATGGCTAAACCCTATTTACTAGTGTTTACAGAAAAGACACTTAAGACTTCTATTTATCCTTGACAAGTCAAGCTCTAAATTACTTTACCCTCTTTTTTAAAATTTGCATTTAAAAAGATGGCAGAGATAAGACTTTCGGAGAAGACCAGATAGGACATTTTCATCTCAAAGGTACAGGCAAATTCCTCCTAGGATGACTTTGTTTCCCCTTTGTTTAATACTTACAAGCCTCTTAAAATAAATAGGGAAGGTTTTGGGAGTGGTCAAAGGATTGGTGGGTTTTGGATTATTTTTGGAGCCACACCTCTGGTCCTGTAAAGACTACAATTTGTCAAACAGGGACAGTTTTGTGTTCTTCTTCAAAGAATTGGGTGGTTACCTCAATGATACTGAAGGACTGACATACCCCTTCACCTAAGTTTTACTTTTCCTCATTTAGCTTAGGGGAGAAGGCCTCTTCCAAAATTCCCATCAGGCTCTGAGTATCAGCTATGGTCACTTAGTCAGACCAGTGGCCTCCTGTTTTGGTAATCTACTTACAAACATTTTTGAGGATCTTCCCTAGGTTTAAGAAATTTGTACCTTATATTCAGACACTATATAACACCTTTTACTTAATAATCACTGGCTGGATATCTTTGGCCAAGCCCGGAACCTCGATATTCCACATTCCAGGGTCTACTAAGGCTTCTGTATTAGCTTCAGATTTTATCTGTTCCTTTTTGCTTTTTGTTAGAACCATTTGGTGATGAGGGTGGTTCCCTTGCCCCTCGAGAAACAGAGTGGCCCCTAACTTAGTGCATAAATCTCTTGCCATTAAAGGGATGGGACAGTCAGGCATGAACAGAAAGGAATGTAAAAACAGTTGGACATTGATCTTGCACAAAAGGGGTTCCAGGAAAGTGTGTCCCTGTCTCTTCCCTGACAACCCCATTACGTATTCCTTATGATTGCTAAGGTTTCCAGTCCTTTGGGTTAAGACCGAGAAGGTTGCACCAGTGTCTATAAAAAATTTTCATCGGGCTTCCCTGGTGGCGCAGTGGTTGAGAGTCCGCCTGCCGATTCAGGGGACACAGGTTCGTGCCCCGGTCCAGGAAGATCCCACATGCTGCGGAGCGGCTGGGCCTGTGAGCCATGGCCACTGAGCCTGCACGTGCTCCGCAACGGGAGAGGCCACAACAGTGAGAGGCCCGTGTACCCTCCCAAAAAAAAAAAAAAAAAAAAATTTATCAAGTGGCCCACCACATCAATGACCACCTGAGGCTTGACATTAATTATGTAGATGGTACCTCTAGGCAGAGCCACTTTCGGCCTTGGGCCCCTTTAGTCTTTTGATTGCAAAACCATCAATAGAGGAGGGGGGCCCCCCCCCGTCACTCTCTGGCGTCTCGGGCATTCTCTCTTCCAGTGCCTTGGCTGTTTGCAAAGGGCACATCAATCCCAATCCTCCCTCCAGTGCCTTTTGTCCACACAGGGTAACACTGGCCTTGTACGGGTACCCGTGGGCCTT
This sequence comes from Lagenorhynchus albirostris, assembly GCF_949774975.1. Taxonomy (NCBI): domain Eukaryota; kingdom Metazoa; phylum Chordata; class Mammalia; order Artiodactyla; family Delphinidae; genus Lagenorhynchus; species Lagenorhynchus albirostris. The sequence goes on from NC_083100.1 coordinate 14,429,857, forward strand.
GGGGTCTGTCAGGGCCAGATTGGCCCAGAAAAGCCAGCTTCCCCTTTGGTGGTCTCTGAGCAGACAAAGCTACTGCCATCACTTGGGCCTTTTGCATATTTCTCTGGGTGTGTTCAGCCTTTTTGGCACATGCCTATTACTGAAAACCAAATAAACCAATTGGAACAAACCATTCATTGGAGTCTGAGGACCAGCAGGTGCTTTCTGAATTTTGCACCCGATGTCTGGGGCAGACTGGGCTATGAAATGCATAACCAAAAGGGCCTGTACCTCAGGGGAGGAGGGATCCACGTTCGTTCGGGATCCATGGCCCTGTAGGGTAGGTCAGTTAAAAAGTCCTGTGTCCTTCCTAGAGTTACCCCTCTGAGCTACACACGCCTTAGATTTCTTTTGGGTTTCTTTGCCTAGATACAAGGCCATGAAAATCTGAACATAGGGTACTTCATTATAAATTTCCTGACTCATATTGTGGCCAAACCTGATTACATAACCTACTAAGTTTTTCCTTTTAATTACTGTTGTCCAAATCTTTCCCAGTCCCGGAGTATATGGTCCAGGGGGTATTGGTTGAGATTGGTGCAGCCTGGCCCATTTCAGACAAGCCTGAGCCTAACTCATGAGCTATCCAAATTCCACTCTTAAGTCAAAATCCACTGCACAATTTGGTCAAGATTTGCACTTACGATTTTAGATGCTATCCTTTCCAAGGTAGTCTCCCAACCAGGTTAGGGCCCCAAAAGTTGCAAAGAAATGGCACAGAAGATGTCCCCAGTGGTGTTGACGATGAGTGGGAGTTGGTCTAGCTATAAGTTGGGAATGAAGGGTCAGCACTTGTAAGGGTCAGAGGGAGGGGAGTAAAAGTAATAAAAAGTACACCGTGGTGGTCTCACAGGTCTTCTGGGGTTAATAGAAGAAAGAAATAGAGCAGGAATGAACAAGAATGCAAGAATGTAGGAGAAAAACCTCAGAGTCAAGGAGAAGAGTATAGGAATTGACAGTTGTGTCGTGGATCTGCTGTTGGATGTGCATAAGTATATGGGGTTGACCTACCAGTCAAAGACGAGCAGACAATCGACAGAGCGTCCTCCCCAGTGTGCCTGGCTCGTGGCGTCCCATGGGCCTCTTTAGAACCAAGACCAAACTCTCAACATTTTCTTACGTAATCACTATCCCTTCGTGGTTGCCAGCTGAAACCGTGCACCTCAGATTGGCACTTGAACCCATGTGCCGGGACTCAAACCCAGCCAAAACTCAGACTGGGACTAGACCCACGTGGCTGGGACTGGAACCCAGCCAAAACCCACAGTCTTCCAACTGAGATCACACGCCTGGTCTCAGGACTTAATGAAGCTCGGGTTCTCACAGAAAGAATTCAGTGAAAGACAAAGTGACAGGTAAGAAGTGGATTTATTTAGAGAGAAACACACTGCACAGACAGGGTGTGGGCCATTTCAGAAGGTAAGAAAGGCACCAGGGTATGGGGTTGTCAGTTTTTATAGGGGTGGGTAATTTCATAGGCTAATGAGTGCGAGGAGTATTCCAGCTATTTCAGGAAGGGGCGGGGATTTCCAGGAATTGGGCCACCGCCCACTCTTTGATCCTTAGGGTCGGTCTTGGAACTGTCATGGAGCCTGTGGGCATGTCATTTAGCTTGCTGATGTGTTACAGTGAGCATATACTTAGGCTCAAGGTCTAGTGGAAGTCGACTTGTCTCCCATCTTGGACCCATTTGGTTCCAATCAGTTTATGTCATGTCCTCGGGCTATGTCATTCTTTCAAAGGTTGTGCCCTGCCTCCTTTCCTCCTGTGTCACCTCGGTGCCTTGATTGTAGGCTCAGCTCAGCCTCATTAGCCTGGTCTATGGTTGCCTTGGTCTCACCGCCTCTGAGACTCAGGCTCTCATCTGTACAGTGGGCACAGCACCCCCTCTTTTACAGGTTGCTTGAAGGCCAGATAAGACCACCTATGTGAAGTGTCCTGCCCTGAGGGTGATTTTGGCTGTGATGTGGGAATTTGGAGGGAAGAACATTAGGGGGCAGAAGCTCAGGAGGGTGTCCTCTGCCCATCGCAGCAAGGTCGTGAGGGAAGGCAAAGGATGGTCCTATTCTTGAACCAAGCTTTTCCTACCCTGGGCCATACAGTAAGGGAACTTTCTTCTGCTTTTATCTTTTACTTAACTGTCATGACAAGAGCATTGAGATTTCTATAGCTTAAAGTCTCACCTTTAGCATTCCCATCTCTTTCCACTAGCAACAAAATCCTTCAAGCAGAAGCTTCACAGAATGGGCAAGGTGGGTGGGACAGGGCTGGGCCCTGCCCTGAAGTCAGATAGAAAGGAGGAGGCACAAAGTTTAGACCCAAGCCAAAATGCCCAAGAAAGGAAGAAAATGTACCCTGAGGGTAGAATTAGTTTAGAAAGCAGCTCTCCTAAATTTACAGTAAATGGCAGATCATCCCATTGTCTGGGGTTTAATTATTGCTTAAATAATCCTCTTCTAGTTGAGAATTTCCAGGTTGGAGACTGGGGTTGTCTTGGTGGCTTTTAGTGCATGGGTTGCCTTAAGGTAGGGAAGACCCATTCCCTCTTGCCCACCCTCTGACCTCCTCTCACTTAACTCCAGACACAGAGGCTCTCTTTGGGGTCTTTTGAGAAGGACAACTCTTTTTTTTTTTTTTTTTTCCTTCAGTGCACTGGTATCTCACCTCCACATCTCATGTCACCTTCTCAGAGGGAGGCTCTCCCTGACACCCCAGCTAAATAAATGTAGCTTCCCTTGTGCCTGTCCCAGAAACCTGTACTCATCTTCTTGGAAATCTTCTCATCTACTTAGCACTCATTACTTTCTAATGATCTATTTATTTGTTTATTATTTGTTGAGCCACAAGAGATTATAAGCTTCAGAAGAAAGCGCTTGTTTGTTCCCAGCTGGATCTCCCACCCTCCTTCTGTAGGACTCTGCACAGAGAAAGCACTGATTAACGTGGCATCAACGCACAGATGGATGGAGCGTCCCTTATTTCCAGGTCACCTGGGCTGGACCACACCGCAGAAGGCAGATCTGAGGATTTTCACCAATTTTGGCTTCCAGAAACCACTCAGGCAAAGGTTTTTAACCTTTTTAGGGTCACAGATCTCTTTAGGTATTTGATAAAAACGACTCTCCCAAACGAACATAAAAATACACTCATAACTCTGCTTACAACTTGGGGGTTTGGAGACTCCTAACGGCCCAGGTGGAAACTCCAGACTTAAGAAAAACCAAGGGGAGAAGGAGAGAGATTAGAGGCTCCACGCCAGTCTTAGGAGAGACCTCTTAAAACCGGGCCAGTTTAAAATGACCTATGCCCTTGGATTGCAGATATATATATATATATATATAAAAAATGCATGAATATGTGTGTATATGTATATATATATATGAAAAGAAAGAAATCCGAGGCAAGAAATCGCTTCTGGCCAGCAGAGTTCCAGATTTGCCAAACGCTCCCCGCCTTACACGGTTTAGGACAAGACAACCAGTGACACTTCCCGCAAGTGTCTCGGGAGATCTCTTAGCCAGGTCTGATCAACGTTTGTGGGATGAATGAATGACACACTCGCTCGCAGAGTCAGGAAAGCAGCCCCCTCGGCGCTCACCGCGCGGGGCTGCTCAGTGCGGATCCCGCGGGCTCTGGTTCCCGGCGCCTGGGCCTCAGAGGCTGGAGGGGGAGGCGCGCGCCCAGGTGTATTCGCACCTAGTGCAGCCCACGTGGCGCGGGGCGGGGCCAGCTGCGGCGGGGCGGGGTGGGGCGGGGCGGGAGGAGGAGGTAGGAGGAGGAGGGGGAGGAGCGGGAGGAGGGGGCAGGGAGGGAGCTGGTAGGAGCCGGAGGGGAGGGAGGGCAGAGGCGCGGGGAGGAGTCTGCAAACTTTCGCTTCCAGGGCATTGTGGGAAGCAGCCATGGTCTGAGGCGGGCACCTCACCTGTCAGCCACACCGGCTCCTTCGCTCGCCTCTCGCCCTCGAGTCCACCGCGCTCGTCTCTCGCCCGCGGGGACGGCGGCGGCGGCCCGGCCACCATGGTTAGTGCTGGAGAGCGGGGCGGCGGCGCGGACCAGGGCGGACGTGTGTGTGCGCGCTCCCGGGAGGCACCTGCTGCGCCGAGCCGGGCGCGCGGCCGGGTGGGCGAGCAGCCCCGTCCCGCCCCGCCGGTCCCCCAGCCCCCCGGCCCGCCCGCGCCTGTAGTCCCGGCGCCCGGACGGTGCGGATGCGCCCGGGGCGCTAGGGACGCCAGCTTGGGACTCTCGGGCACTGCCGCTTCATTCATTACACCGTTTGCTGAGCGCTTAGTCTGTGCCAGGCGCGGTGCCAGGCGGTTGGAGATGTCGCGGGGACCAGGTGGAGTCCTTGCTATTGGCGGCTTACCTTCTAGGAGGACGATGTGGAAGGAGGGAGATGAGTAATATACCAGTAAAATGAAGATAACTTCCGAGAGTAAGTGCTCTAAAGTCTCAAGTACAACCGGATGGAGGGATGGAGAGGCGGCAGCTGCAGAGCGGGCAGGCAGTGAAGGCCTCCTTGAGGAGGTGACCTCTGAGCTGTTGGAAGTCCTAGGGGAGCTCTGCAGGTAGTGGGAGCAGAGAGAGCAAAGGCCAGAGAGAAGGAACCCTTGCTTGTAGCGAGAAAGGTAGGCAGGGGCCAGACGAGGCAGGTCCTAATAAACCAAGTTAAGGAGTTTGGATTTTATTTCCACTGAGTGGGGGAGCCTTGGGAGCGGTTTAAGCGTGAGAACTGACTTTATCCCTTCTATACTTTTAAAAGATCGCTTTGGCCGTTGGTGGAGAGCAGCCTGGGATACGTGTGTGAGGAGGTGTGGAAGTGGAGACAGGGAGACCAGTTTGCAGTGCTCCAGGTGTGAGATCCTGGTTGCCTGCACTTGGATGGAAGCAATAGCTTCAGGCACCTCTTGTTCTTGCCTTCTGCTTAGGGTAGTGTTTTGAAAGTGCGGTGGCCTGAACTGCACGAGTTTCACTTTCCCAGCTGAGCTCACTTCCCAATCGGAGGAGGAACAGAAGTGACCTGCACTCTGGGCTTGAGTACCCTCCACAGGCAGGAGGAGGAGGGCCATGTGGGTTACGAAAGTTGATGGACAAGGAGAGAAGTGGAGTGCCGAGCCCCTGGATGGGAAGACCACAGACGCTTTCCAAGGAGAGGTTAGGCTGCACAGACTGGAGGCGCCATTGTTGTGTGTTGAGGGTTCCTTGTAAATATAGCGTGATGAAAAAAGGAGGCTGTAAATAATGGAGCAGCTCTCCTGGCTTGCTCAAGTTTCCCAAGGGAGAAGGTGACATGTGTGCAGCCCGCCACATTTTTTGCCTAATGGAAGGTAGAGTAAGGCCCTGGAGTTTCTGAGTAGCAAAAATCTTCCAACCCGAGAGCTTGTGTAGGGTCCATGCTCTGGACAACACCTGCAGTGGAATTTTATGTTTTCTTCCTGGTGTCAAGTGATGAGCTGATCAGAAATGTGCAGTTTCCCTGGCTTTTCTCCTAGATCTAGCCCAATGGGAAATATTGATGTTATTGAGTGCCTGTGATAGGAGGATGCTCAACGCTTTACCTTCATGATCTCAGTCAGTTCTTGCAACAAACAACCAAATGAGGGTATCATGCCCTTTGTATTTTATCTGCTCTGACCTGTCCCAACAATGTGTCCTTGGACCATGACTTGACCTCTCTATGCCAGTTTGCTCATTTGTAAAATGGAGATAATAACTGTTCCCAACTCATAAGGCAGTGGTTCTCAAAGTGTGGGCTGGGTACACTTAGGAGTCCCCAAGACTTTTTTTTTTTTTTTTGGTATGCGGGCCTCTCACTGCTGTGGCCTCTCCCGTTGTGGAGCACAGGCTCCGGACGCGCAGGCTCAGCGGCCATGGCTCACGGGCCCAGCCGCTCCGCGGCATGTGGGATCCTCCCGGACTGGGGCACGAACCCGTGTCCCCTGCATCGGCAGGCAGACTCTCAACCACTGCGCCACCAGGGAAGCCCCCCAAGACTTTTTAGAGGTCCACAAGGCCAAAACGATTTTAATAATAGCGTAGAGATATTATTTGCCCTTTACACGTTCATTCCTACATGACTGTACATGAAGTTTTCTCAAGGCTAACGTGACCTGCGAGAGTGCAACAGAGTGAATGCAAAAGTGGTAGTAGAGTCCAGCTGTCTTCTATTGAGCCAGACATTAAGGGAATTTGCCAAAAAGTAAAACAGTGCCACTCTTCTCACTAATATTTTTTTTTTTTTGCTTTGGAAAATATTGTTACTTTCATCAAAGAGTTGTTTCTGATAATGTGTAATAGGTTGATTATAATTTTTAAGTGAATCAACAAGTATCTGAAATGTTTCTCTATTTAAATTTACAATACCATACAGTAAATTCACCTTCCCAAGCTGAACTGTGAAGTTATTTCTTTATCTGAATTGATGTTAGAAACAGCATGAATGCTTCCTTTTCCTAAATAGGGTAATTCCAAGTTTCCCATGTCCATCATAATCTCACTGTATTACAGAGAAATAGGAACAGTGAGAAGCCGAGAGGGTGAGGGTGGAGATATCTAACTCTGAACCTGGAGATCCTGCTGGGAACCCCTCTCCAGCACCCAGTATATCAGTTTTATTGTCTGACGCTTAAGTAAATTGTGATTCGTGTGTATTGTTATTTTGGTGGTTTAAATTCCAGCTTGAGTGAGGAAGCCTATTATGGCAGCAGTAGCGAGCGCCGTCCTCCATGGAGACGTGGTCTGGCCTGCTGGCCAGCACTTACTGTGGGGTTGAGGGGTTGGGAAGAGACCCTGTGCAGTGTTCAGTTCTCCCAAGAGGGTTCACCCACAACAGACCTTTCCCACAGGCCTCCCAACAGCACCAGTGAGACTTGTGTTTACCCCTCCCCAGGGTTGTTACTTCTGAGTTCCCATTACTGGTTTCTGTGACAAATACTGTCAGCAGCTTACAATTTTTGTGTGGTATTTTATTGACAACAGCTGGCAGGAAATGGTCAGCAGATTGTGTATTTGCCCCACTGTTTCCAATGTCTGTCCTTTTGGGTCCCATGAATTATTTTATTACGGATGAAGACATAATGGATAAAGTCACCCCTTCCCCTAACACAAATAAAGAAAGTTCCTGTATGAGTCCCCAAAGATTAGCATTCCTTGACATCTCTATGAATCATTCTTTCAATTTTATTTTCTTGTTACTGTACAGAGATTCTCCGAGTGAGCTGAGATTTCACTGGTGTTCCTTCTTTCCTGGGGCCTGTCCTTGCCTCTCTCTCTCTCTTTTTTTTTAATGTTTTCCACAGCAGCTACACCATTTTATTTAAATTATTTATTTATTTATTTATTTATTTGTTTGCACCGGGTCTTAGTTGCGGCACGTGGGCCCTTAGTTGCAGCTCACGGGCTCCTTAGTTGCAGCTCACGGGCTCCTTAGTTGCAGCACGTGGGTTCCTTGGTTGTGGTATGCGAACTCTTAGTTGTGGCATGCATGTGGGATCTAGTTCCCTGGCCAGGGATTGAACCTGGGCCCTCTGCACCGGGAGCGTGGAGTCTTATCCACTACGCCACCAGGGAAAGTCCCCTTGCCTCTCTTACAGCCTCCCTTTCTCACGTATCTTGTTTTTCTCTGATGGAATTCATTGTTTTCTAGCTCTTTACCCAGGAGAAGCTCCCTTTCCAGATCCTGTGATGTAAAAGAATGTATGCAGAGATCAGAGGCAAACACCCCTGAAATCCTCTCAGGGGTGTACTAAACTGTCTCTCCAGCACTCTGACTAGCAAGAGAAAATGTACTTCTTGCATGGCTGCTAACATGGGATAAATTAAGAATTTTTACAGTGGAAAGGGGGTACTGCACACTGTTTCATTTAGAAATGAAATGCCACTGACCATTATGAGGAAGCTGGCCTTCAAAAAATCTCCCACGAAGTCCCAAGTCTGAACACTTCCCAACAGGTAGAGCTGGGTTCTGAAATAGCTCTCTAAATAGTTTCTGAAAACTGCCTGGGGAAAAATAATATAACCACTTGTTAGTCCCGCAGTGCGATGGGGCGTAGACCTATATTACACTCAGTCAAGAACATAGGCGTGCAGGATTCCAGTTTTAATGTCCTTGTTGGACCTTCTGTAGCAGGGCTTCTGGGCCGGTAAGAAACGATGGGTGTGTGGCAAGGTTCAGTGGCCACTTAAATGCTACAGGAGCCTTCCTTCTACACTGGGTCTATTAAGAGGAGGAACTAAGGCCACAGTACAAACTGTGGTGCTTCTGCCCTTTGTATACTCGCCCTTGTCGAGGGGGGACCTTCAGGGGTAAAAACGACTCATCCAGCTCATTATAGACTAAAAAAAAAAAATTTTTTTTTGAATTAAAACATCAATGTATTTGGGTCCAAGAGGCAAACCTCCCAGAAACTTTAAAGATAAACACCTAAGATATAGTTCGTTTATGGCTAGTTGCTTAAGGCTGGCCCTCCAGGTCTCACAAGTCTACCTGCCTTTTCTGCAGTTCTAATTATTTGGGAAGAGAAATTTGAGACAGTGTTCTAAGGCAGGTGTCCGAAACATTTTTCTGTGAAGGGCCGGACTGTAAATATTTTAGGCTTTCTGGGCCTTACAGTCTCTGTCACTATTACTCAACCCCTCTGCTGTAGAGTGAAAGCAGCCGTGGACAAGATGCAAATGGCTGTGACTGTGTTTTAATAAAACTTTATTTACCAAAACAGGTGGAGGGCCAGAATTGGCCTGGAGGCTGAGTTTGTTCTGTAGACCCATGTTTTCAGGCAACTTCCATTAATTCACTCATGTGTACATTTGACAAATAAATTGGACACCTGCCCTATGACAAGCAGTGTTCCAGGCAGGACTGGCTGTATCATTTGTGGTGCCCAGTGCAAAATGAAAATGTAGGATCCCTCGTTCAGAATTTATTGGGAATTTCAAGCCAATGGCAGCAGAGCATTAAATCAGGGGTGCTCCCTCTGTGAACCCAGGGCTCTGGTGTCCACAAAAGCCAGCCCTGGATCTAGGCCCCAGAGGTTGTACTGAAGAAGCCAGAAGCTCTCCGGCTCTCCTGGAGCCCACGTTCTTGGCGGGAAGTTCTCTAAACTTTCTTAATATGTATTTTGTATCAAGCATACAGAAGAGGATTATACTATAAAGTAGTGGTTAGTCATCATCTCATTCTTACTTCATGGAAGTTGATTCCCAGGCAGGTGGCATGGGGACCCAAGATGATTCCCAGGCAGGTGGCATGGGGACCCGAGCAGTGCCGATCCTGGTAGCTACGTCAGGCCCTGCCATCCCTTCCCTTCTTGTCCTGAGGTCGTGGGCCGTTCGTCCGGCTGGCTTGGACTGTACTTGGTCATTTCCTGAACCAGTTCTGACTGGATGGGGAGTTCTCAGCCGTATCCGCTCCCCGCATTTGCTGTAGGTTAGATCCTTAGGTCAGTGCTTCCGCTGCTCTCATTGCCTCTGTCCACATCCCAATGGAGCCCTGGGCACGGGATGCCATGGCTTCCCCAGCTCTTCCTGGGTCTGCCCTGATTGTCAGGTGTGGTATAATTTGTCAGCTTAGACAAATTTGTGTAAAATGATGACACAGGTAAACCTGCAAATAAACAGAAAACTTGTAGAAGGGTATGCTAGAGACAGTGATTGTTTCTGGGAAGGGCTCTACGCATCTGGTGTTGTAAAAAGAGTCACTTTTTATTGTGTGTTCTATTAGACATCTCAGGTTTTTTTTGTATTTGAACATAGCACCTTTTAAATTATATGAAAAATGACTTAAAAAATGTTCCCATTTATATTACTTCTCCAGCAAAACTCTGCTTTGTTTTTCCCTATGTTTTGTAACTTCTTAAGCCTGGATGTGTCTGGAATTGGGATGGAAACAGAAGTTTCCTTACAATACGTCCACAGACACATGCATGTACACATACATACATGTGCACATACATGTACACACAGACACTTTCTCTCTTCTATTCTCTTTAACTTGGGCTCTTGGTCAGGCTTCCAGGACTCCTGTTTGTACCTTGCTTTTTTTAAAAAATAAATTTATTTATTTTATTTATTTTGGCTGCACTGGGTCTTCATTGCTGTGCACGGGCTTTCTCTAGTTGCGGTGAGTGGGGGCTACTCTTCGTTACTGTGCGCGGGCTTCTCATTGCGGTGGCTTCTCGTTGCGGAGCACGGGATCTAGGCGTGCGGGCTTTAGTAGTTGTAGCACGTGGGCTCAGTAGTTGCGGCTTGCAGGCTCCAGAGCGCAGGCTCAGTAGTTGTGGCGCACGGGCCCAGCCGCTCCGCGGCATGTGGGATCTTCCCGGACCAGGGCTCGAACCTGTGTCCCCTGCATTGGCAGGCGGGCTCTCAACCACTGTGCCACCAGGAAAGCCCTGTACCTTTTGAATGAGAATCGAGACTAGCTGAGGGGGAAAAAAATGTGATCCATCTTTCTCACTTCAGCAACTCTGAAAACTTTTGGTAAAAATGTAAAATAATATTGCTAGTCACTTCACAGGAGGGACCCATGAAAGCACAGAGGTGCTTGTCAGATGAACTAGAATTGGCCTCACTGTATTCAGTAGACAGCAGAACATTCTAGCAAGATTGAGAAGTCCTGTCCCTGAAAGAGTCAGGGAGGACCAGTCAAGCCCGGTACCAGATTCAGATTGTGACTGAATAGTTCAGCCCCCAGTTTCAGTGTCTGCTGCCCACCTCCAGCTTCTCTTGGCTTCCCTGAAAAAAAGCAATCAGGGCAGCAACTTTTCATTATGCAGGTGAGGCTACAAGAGGCCTGAAAAAGATGACTGTTTCTTTTAAGTGTCAAAACTTCCTCGGGAGGCAGAAGTGCTGTTGGAGGAGACATCTCTGTTGGGTAATGTTGAGATACACGTTGCCTGTGGAGGTGACATGCCTACAGCGTTTCAGGAAGCCTGCCTGTGCTCATTTCTAAAGGCAGATGTGGGATACAGGTGTGACGTGGTGGTGAGGCAGAGGGCCCTGGGCTCCTGGGTGCAGGCTCTGTGATCTGGGAGGCTCTGCTCTTTGCTCTCGTAACCAGGCCCACTTCCTAAATTTCCCTGAAGATTGAATGAGCCAATCCAGTTCAACCCTTAGCTCGGGGGCTGGCACCTGGCATACATTCCATAAATGTTAGCCAGGACATTTTTAAGGGAGATAGGAAAAAGCTAATGAAAAACTTAAAAATAGTTCTTAAATTTTTTTCTTTTTTTAATGAGAAATTTATTTGAACGGATGAAACAAAGAAACAAAATATCACAGACTGCAGATATTGGGGAGGTGGGAGAAGATAAGGGTTATTGTAATATCACATTTAAGAAAATGTGATTCTAAAGTCAGAGTGTGTATAGAACGTTTTCCTTTTATTTCTGAAACAACTGCTTGCCTCCAGTTTCTTTGTGAGAAGTCAGGTTCTCAATTCAAAGTGTCCTGTGTATGAGTCCTACCTTTCTAAGTCTGTTTGGCCTCACGATTTGGATACTTTAAGAATTCAGAAAATCTAATCTACGTTGACAATCTTTGTAAAAAATTACGGGGAAAAGAGGAGGCTTGACTATATAACAAGGCAGGTCTGTCTGTCAGATTGAACCTGAATTTTCAAAGAGTGTGATGGATGGGCCATCTCCCACCTCTTAAATTTTGTGCACAACCATTGGCATGGTTGTCAAGGTATAAAGGCCCTAGGGACAGATTTTTAATGAGTGTGGAGTATAGGCTGCAATAGGAAGAAAAAGGAAGGTTCTTAATAAACGTTTAAGTGATCGTTACGATGCAGGGCGCTGAGTTTAGCATAGTAATCATAGCAAGTTGTTCCTGGCCACAAAAAAATTCACATTAAGAAAGATCAAATAAGCATCACTATGAAATATGAATGGGGTCCCAAGTTATTAAGGTTTCATTCGACTTCAAAGGCGAATTGAAAATTGCTTGGAATTTCTGCTCCCTATTTCTAGGACCTTTTCCTCCTCGAATGATTTGAAACAGAACCAAAGGCCAGTCTGCCTCTCAAAAGACTCCAGGAGAAAACCTAATTAGGGACATCTTGACTATAAGACAAAATTAAACCACCAACAGCTATTGTTGATATACCCTACGTTGATTACCTTGTCCAGATGAAATGATAAATGGAGAAATAGTACATGAATCACTTTTCAGGGTTTTTTTTTCTTCTTCATTTGTTAATCCTTGTGTTCTTAACCAAGGAGGTTATTAGAAAAGAAAACCCCACAAGTATGAGATCTGTTTCTTGATTACAAGAAACTTGTGTTGTTGGGAAGAAATTTCTCACATGCATAGCAAACCTAGATGAGTATGGGAGTACATAATTAAGCTGTGAAGTATGTCGTTCAGATTACATAATTGCTGCAGGAATTCCATGCAGGAGGACATGGGAGGGGCTCATGGAAGAGACAATCGTGGGGCTGAGCCCCAGAAGAGCAGGTGACCCTGCCTCCAGCTTTTCAGAAAAGGGTGTGTGTGTCTGGTATGTATGTGAGTGGGAAGGGGTTAATAAGTAGACAACACGGAAAGGTGGTATTAAGAAAATGTAAGTCCTGAAGGAGGGCCTGCTGAAGGTCTACCATGACAAACTGGTTTCTTTCTTTTTTGTTTTTAAAGATGTACCTTTTTTCTTAATTAGTTTTATTCCATTTATATTTATTTATTTATTTATTTATATTTTTGGCTGTGTTGGGTCTTCACTGCTGCACACGGGCTTTCTCTAGTTGTGGCGAGCGGGTGGGGGGGCTACTCTTTGTTGCAGTGCGTGGGCTTCTCATTGCGGTGGCTTCTCTTGTTGCAGAGCACGGGCTCTAGGCGCATGGGCTTCAGTCATTGTGGCATGTGGGCTCAGTAGCGTGGCGCACAGACGGGGGATCAAACCCGTGTCCCCTGTATTGGAAGGTGGATTCTTAAGCACTGCGCCATCAGGGAAGTCCAAACTGGTTTCTTATTGATTCCCCCATCTCTAACTCTGCCCTCCAGTCAACCCCACTAAGAAATTCTTTATCCAGTATTATCAGGAATGACATTTCTCACTGACTTTACAGATAACGAAAAAGGACAAACTTTTTATTTTAGAGTTAAAAAAAATGAATATCTTACTTAAGCATTTGGGGAAATGGGTCAAAAGTAGCTTGAGGCTTGTCCAGAGTCCGGAGGAGCCTCACTTCACTCAGCTGCATAGTTTTGGAGATGGGTTGCCTTCTTAGCAGCCAAGAAACAATGTTACTGAAGTTGCAGGTGTGTTTAGGGATGTGTGCGTGTGTTTGTCTCTGAGTGGGCTAGTTTCCTTGTGTAGCTCTAAGAAACAATTGCTGTTACCTTCCTCCATCACTCTAATGAATGTTTTGAAAAGGAAAGCTTATTTTAATAGCAGCCGAAGACAGACATCACTAGAAAGAGGAGCATGATGCTTGGAAGGATGGCTAGACTGGAAGATAAGGGGATCCGGGTCCTGTACCCAGCTATGCCAGTAACCATGACCTTTATTTACCATGTTACCTAACTTCCCGGGGCCAGTCCTCAGCTGTCACTTGAGGTGAGAGAGAACCTTAAAAATCCTTTCTGGCTCTCACAGTTTGTAATCAGCTACAAGAAAGTCGTATGCCTCTCCAAACCCAATGTACCTTATTTTCTGCACGTGTCAGATCCAGAAGCAGGGCAAGCCTGACGCTGAACTGTTGAGCCATATGTCCTTGTGTTGCTGTTGATCAGGAGCTGGGCTCCTCGTAAGTGCAGCTTGCAGGTGGGGTTGTCACGTACCAGGAAGGCCATACCAACAGAGCTCATGGAACTTTACATCGAATCATTGCATTGCTCACACATCTATTTGTGTGTGTGTTTAGGCAGAGGTTTAAGTGCACTTTTGGCTTCAATCAAGTCAGGTGTAAAAGAAGAACAGCATTATTATTTTGCTGTAGGTACACATTTACTGAATACCCACTGTGTGGTCTGTACCCGGAATTGGAGATTATTAAGAGATATAAAGGAGACAGAAATGAGTATGCTTCTTATCCCACAGGGAGGGAAAACAGAAACAGTACAACTTGCACGTTTCTTTCAAGAATGTCGAAAATAGAGCTGTAGCTGGGATGGGATAGGGTACATGGGGACGTGTACATTTTATGAGAGATTCTGAAAGGATGTTATAGACTTGGTTGGGTGAGGAGTATATTTTGGGCATGGGAGAGGGATGAGGAATGGGGTGTGAGATGCGCTCTAACAAGGCGAGTTTCAGGGCCTGCAAGCAGATTGGCGTGGCTGCATCTGGGAATCAGTTTGGGAAACATACACACGCAGAAACCTAGTTCCCGAGAAAAAGTGGAGTCATTGGTGGAGGCTGTTGAATGACAGAGGAGATTTTCTCCCTGTCATTTGTTGGGAGGACAGTTTGGGAAGGTCTGGCTTTTTTGTTTTCTGTTCAGAAAGATTTTAAAGTGAACTTTAAAGTTTTATGTTCATTTTCTTTTATAATAGGTAAGTTGAACAACCACACCCATATCTCAGAAACACTTGAATCTATCTTTCATAATTTTTTCTTTTTTATTTCCTCTTTATTGAGACGAACCTCCTGATCATGAGCTTGGGTGTTGGGGCAATGCCAAATTGCTATAAAAAAAGGTTTTTTTGAGATATAACTGACATATAACATTATATTAGTTTCAGGTGTAACTAATATAACGATTCAGTATATGTATATATTGTGAAATGATCACTGCAATAAGTCCAGTTAACACCCATAGTCATTTTTTTAAGGAAATTCAGGCCCAATATATTTATTTATTGAGCAGCTATATGTCATTGCTTGTTAAAATTCAAACCATTAAACTTATTGAAGAATAAAATATTTTAAAACATAATGGACCAATGTGAAAACTTCCACTCTTGCTCCTGTGTAAAGCATTTGGTAAAAGACTTATCCTGTGTCAATTGTAAGACAAATAACTTTTGGTCTGAGAAAAAACCTTTTTAAAGTGACTTGCTTTGTAATAATGGGCTTGTCTGATTAACTGATGTTGATCCATATTTATTAGTAAAATCAATATCAAAAATGCCTTTTATGGCTTCCCTGGTGGCGCAGTGGTTGAGAGTCCACCTGCCGATGCAGGGGACGCGGGTTCGTGCCCCGGTCCGGGAAGATCCCACATGCCGCGGAGCGGCTTGGCCCGTGAGCCATGGCCGCTGAGCCTGTGCGTCCGGAGCCTGTGCTCCGCAACGGGAGAGGCCACAACAGTGAGAGGCCCGCGTACTGAAAAAGAAAAAAAAAAAAAAGCCTTTTAAATCATGATAGGATGTAATTTTTGGAGCAGCTGCTTAGCAAACATTATGCCAATAAAATTTGCGTTAGCGCCATCTCTGCTGCACGTAAGTCAGTTTTGGGATCAAAACATTGATATTTTAAAGACCCCACTAAATCTTTCTAAAAAGAATTATGTCAAGACTTTTAAACAAAGTCAGCTTTTAAATCTCATTTTTCTGAGCTCCTTTTTATAACCAGTGAGGACAATTGTGTTTTATCAGTAAGAGCTCAAGAACAGAATATTTAAGATAACTAACTGCAATAATCATTATATTTTTAGCAAATATTTACAACATGAATGCTTCCATAATATACTTCCAATTTAGAATTATATTCTGTACTACAGTCTTAGACATGGAAGCTAAAAATTTTGGACCTTGAAAAAGTGACCCAAAAAAAAATAAGGCACAAATCCTTTTTTAATTAACTGTGAAATAATCACAACCAGAATAGAACTTTTCTTTCCAAAGCTTCTTTTTTCTTCCCAGTTTTATTGAGATAGAATAGACCAAAGCATTTTGGAGTGGTATTTTTTTGGTAATATCCTTGAAAGATTTATAATTAAACATCAGTTTTACTGCCAACTGCCATATTTATTTATGGGTGCTGATGACTTTACAGTTTATATTATAGTTATACATTGCTAAAATTAGGTTAGATTTCTGAATTTTAAATAAGCATTTAAAATGTTAGGCAAGGGAAAGAACTGAGAAAAATAGAGTGCTTTTCTTTCATTGCCTGTTTTTTCTCTGCTGGATGACGTAAAGAATGATTATTTCCCACAAAAGTGACCCCAAAATATCTGTCACATCCTCCCCTTAAAAAAATCATACTATTTGTCAGGTCTAATGAAAAAAGAAACAAGTTTTCAGACTTGAAGATGTCAACCATCTTCAGCCTGCACATGGCTGATTGCCATGAACCCAAGATGGGCCAGGCCAGTGCTGGGTGTTGTCTGGTGTTCCCTGAGCTGTGTAGGGAGCCGGAGACTGCCAGGTAGAGAACGCGTGCACTCTAGCCGGTGCGCGTTTATTTACTGCCCAGCCTTAGTCTCATCATGCTATAAGAATAGAGAGCCCAGAAAGGGGTTATATAATGAGATTTGAGCAGAAGGCCAGACTCACTATCATGTAACTGCCCTGAAATTACTTTGTTGGCAATTAAAATATATTTAAACTATTTCTCCATGACTGAAGCTTAAATCTGTGACTATTTTTTTTAATATCCTTTATCTTTTTTTTTTTACATCTTTATTGGAGTATAATTGCTTTACAATGGTGTGTTAGCTTCTGCTTTATAACAAAGTGAATCAGTTATACATATACATATGTTCCCATATCTCTTAAATAATGTCCTCTTCAAAGCAGCTGGTGATTCTTAAAGTTTTCTGGGATAAGAATCCTTTTGGAAATCTGCTAAAATTTCTGCACTTTGTCCTTAGAGCAATGCTTATAAATCCAAAATATACTTTTAGGAAGTCTACCAACAAGTCTACCTTTCTCTTCCAGATTATCCTTAGACCTTGGACATTTCTTGTAAAGCTATAGAACGCTACCTGAATTCAACACTTAGCCCTGCCATCTCTAGCTTGATGATTCCGGGAATGTCTTTTAAGTGTCAGAAACTTAATTTATTATTATTGTCTTTAATGTTGGTACATTGCCTCGATATGTGGCTTAAACAATATAATGCATATAAACATACCAACATTGTGCCTGCCATGCAGCGGGCCATTTCTACTGATTAATATAATTGTCGTGTGGAACACTGCGTTCATTTTAGTTGGTCAGCAGATTTGCATCTTCCTGGAGGAAAGGCCCCCTGAGCAGTTAGATGATGACCAGAAGAGTTTTGGGGGGCTTAGGACCCGAGTAGTGAGAGTTGGTGGGCCGGTGACAATGTCTCTAGTGTCATATAACTCCTAGCTGTTGCATCTGTCTTCACTTGAGGTAAAGAAGTCAACCGCAGATAATCACAGAGGCCAGATGAGGGCACCTTTGCCCCTGGAGATGTGTTCACAAATTCTTCCAAACTGTCTTCTTTTTCAAGGACTCTAAGCAGACCACTGCTGTCCTTTCTTCAGACAGGCTCCTGTGGAGCAGATCCTGGAACCACCTCTGGTTGTCATTCCAGCCATGTCGTCCTCTGACCACACCGTGGTTGTGTTGATTGGAACATGTCTTCTGCAGAGGGCTAATCACGCTGCCTATGGACTATTTTATTTTAATTGCCAAGTTCTGGGGATTGCATGCAGTCATTTGTCAACAGTCTGCAGTATTGTTGAGCCTAGTGTTATGCAACACAGACTCAAAAGACTCATGTAGTGGAAAGCAGTCCCGTCTACACTGTGCACATATGAACAGCGTAGTTTTTTTTTTTTTTTTTTTTTTTTTGTGGTACGCGGGCCTCTCACTGTTGTGGCCTCTCCCGTTGTGGAGCACAGGCTCCGGATGCGCAGGCCCAGCGGTCATGGCTCACGGGCCCAGCCGCTCCGTGGCACGTGGGATCCTCCCGGACCAGGGCACGAACCCGTGTCCCCTGCATCGGCAGGCGGACTCTCAACCACTGCGCCACCAGGGAAGCCCTGAAGACTGCCTTTGATTGTGGGAAGGACTGATGTGTGGATAATGGGAAGACCTCAGGCTTTACAGTCAGATCTGTGTTGGAATCCCTCTCTGCCATTTACTAGCCTTACAGCTCAGTCATTAATGTAGGTATTATGGTGCATCTATCCATGCCCTCAAATGGACACTCACTATCTGTTCCTCGCTGGTGGTTGTCTTGATGGTGACGGCTTGTGACTACTTACATTTCCTGCTTCTTTTAGCAATGCTGCGTGTTCATGCCTGGAACCCTGGCTTTGTGCAAAAAGGGCCATCTGATCTGTTGATTTGCTTTTGACAAGTGACCAGTTGAAGTAGTTTTTTCAAATGCATGAGGATGGAAAAAATAATCATCTACTATCTGTCCTGGAGATTTATCATTGAATATATTACTTAGATTCCTAATTTAACCAATTAACCTAGCTGATGACAAAGTTCACTCTAGTAGTATTGTGTTCTATGGAATGCAGAATAATGTATAAATAAGAATGGTTTATGCGCTTGGACTATTTGCTGTGGAATGTAAAAAATTTTCGATTTTAGTCAACTAGGACCCGTTGCCTTAGTTTTTCTTACAAGGTTCACGTTAGGTTGGTTTCACAAATCTATGCAATATTCATTTTAGGCTTGTTTCTACCACAGTCCTTAGGAATTTGAAGTTAGTTCATAAACTTAGGAGGGAAAGTGATTGTTATCTGAGAGTCGAGTCAGACCCTGAAGAATCATTACTTGGGTCTGTCTAGAATTTAACCCAGTCTCTGTTTTCCTTGAATTACATCCAAAATCAACCCTGGATGGTTTCTTCCAGAATGAGTTCCTTCAGACTCTTCCTCTCAAAGAAAATGTGTCCTACACTGGAGGCCACAACTGAAATTTACCAACCAAGGAGAACCAATGAATGTCCTAGTTTTATAGCAAAAGATTCTCAAAGGTTTTCCAATGTGGTTTATAGAACGTTGATATTTACTTTCAGAATCAATGGTATTGTTTTCCTAACTTTATCTATCCTATTGGTAGAATGAATTAAAAGTCCAAAAGTCCAAATCAAAAACGAAATCACATTCATTTAAAATAAAGATTGGGTCTTTGTTATTACTATCAGCCTGAAATCTCCTATACAGTCTTAGTATTTTTTTGTTTAATGTACAAGCCTCGTTTTGATTGAAGTACAACTATATTTGAAACGTGAGACTACATATTCGCAAATGGTGGCTGTTTACATGATCAGTGAGAATTTTATTTGTGCTATTTGGTAGGGTCATTGGAAAACCTGTCTTGGCCACATGCCCCTGATTATTGTGGCCTAGAGGGCGGCCAGGGATGGTTTAAATGTTAGCTTCCAAGCGTATTCAGTTTCAGAATTAGGTGATGTCTGAGAAGCAGAAAGGCCAGCCCTTTGTCGTTTCTGCCTCTTTGTTAAGCTCAGTACTGATGGGCATGGTCTCTGCTCCTAGGCTGTGAATTAAACAGAGCAGAACAGAAAATGAAAGGCAGAAAACAGCTGCTTACCATTGTTAACGGACGAAACAAAGAACAGAGGGTGGGATACTCAATAATGCCAGCTGTGTCCACCGCGGTCTCTTCCCTGTGATTTTTCTCTGACTTGGTCAGCGCAGTCTTCCTGGCAATGAGAGCCACAGGGGGTTAGAGGCTGGGAGGCAGAGAGGGCACAAAGCCCAGGCCACTTCCATAGTCTAAACATGTGACAAAACAAAGAAGTGGCCAAACAAGGCTATAAGTATTATGGCACCTTTTCAAACCTTATGCCTAACAAGATAATATATGCAGTGTTCATAAAATTCTGTGCACTTCCGTTTTGCCTTTTGCAAAATACTTTAAGGATTTATAAAACTTTATTGATTCACTGTGTATGCCAGGATCTTGAACTGGTAGTGGGATACAAGATTATAGCCACATAAAGAATGCCTCTTTCAGACCCATTGGGTTTTTTCTGTGACGGTCTGAGTAATGCATGATTCTAAATTTCATTCAGTGGGGTTACCTCCGATTCCCAGGCTGATTTGTCTGTCTTTGCTGTCCCACACATTAGCACTCATAGTGTCCATATTTTGGAAAATGGCTTACAAGAGGCATGCAGGGGCTGTGTCAGAGTGGGCTTAGCCAGGCTGTGTCCTCCAAACAGGGCTATAGTTGGTAAAAGTTATTCAGAGTTGGGGATCTGCTGCCAACCTTCCTGGCTTCCAAGCCCAATTCTATCAACTATAGCTGTGTGACCTTGGACAAGTTACTTAATTCTATCAACTATAGCTGTGTGACCTTGGACAAGTTACTTAACGTCTCTGTCCCTCAGTTGCCCCAACTTAAGAAATGGAAACTGACTGGTAGCAAATGATATTCCAAATAATGTATAATGGTAATAAATTACTGTTATTTGTTGTACTATTTATTCTTCTCCCCAAGATTTTAATCTATTTGTTCTCTTGCTCTTGGGCTCAGGTAGGAGATGAAGGCCCATGAATATACCGCATGGAGATGCTGTACTCCATCTCTAGGTATCAATTCTAAACGACAGACTTTGAAAGTCATAGAAAAATCGCTCACACAAATTTTGCTCTCTGCTTTTGATCCATATAGCTCTTTTCTAATTTCTAAACCAAAAAAACTCCAACATTGATTTTGAGTGAACTATAGGAAGCCTAGTGGACTCAGTCAATAGCCCTGACTTGAGAAGGGCCATGGTCAAAGATGTAAAGGCCTCTTGATTTTAGAAGGTGTTCTATTACATTGTTCTCAGTATTACTGATAGAAGCATTATTGGGAAAACTGTTATGAAGCCCTTGATGCTAGCGCTGATGGAATTAGTTATTCACTCATTCTAGCGTTCTGCAGCTGGTGGACATTGCTGCTGTTCTGTGACTTGAAGGACACCTAGAAAAATCATAAGGAGAAGAGAAGGGGATGGATGATGACAAAGGCTTGGATCCCCATTCTGAATTCGGTGGCTTGGAAATTAAAACTTAAGTTTTTCCAGAAAAACAAAAATAAAATGGCTACCTCTAATAATGTCTTTAAGGAAACTCTTAAATTTCAGTTCATACTTACCTACAGTTTCAAGTGTCCTTAGGTAGAGGCTTGTCTTCTGCTTTGGTACAGTGGGAATTCTCATAATCTAGGTGCATCCCAGATGCGCAGCCTAGTCTAGTTTTGTGTTGTCAAGACTTTTCTTTTGGCCATTATTTGTTTTCTGATTGTTTATTGTCTCTGTCTCATTTTCTGGGAGGGGATAATGTTGAATGTATTGGAAAAACAGATATTTGGTAGCCAGTTGGAAAAGTTAAATGCTCATTTCTTCGTTTTGAGTTCAAGTAAATGTTCAGTCCCCATGGCAGTTACTTTGATTGTTAGTCTTACCAATAAATGGGCTAAGGGAGACTTTTTTTGACTTTGCTATGATGGATCATTGCATCTTTTGTTTTTTACAATGACATTTACAGGAAGGAAAATTCATAGTGTTTTCTTGTTGCTTTTAGTATGTTGTCCTAGAATTATCCATCAGAGATTGACACCAAATATACTTGTATGCTGATAGTACATCAACAATTTCCAGAAAAAATTAATTTATCTCCTCTCCCACAGGTGAAATCTGACATTAAAATGTGAGGCAGCAATGGATTTAGACATAATTTGAAACCCATCAATATTCTAAACATTAATCTTCTGAATTCTCACAGTTCTATTGTAAGTTAATTAAGTAATTACATTTTACACATATTTTCTTTTTTGTATTATGGAACTACTATTAAATTGTTGCTTTATCATCTTCACACAAGAGTTGATCTGCCATAGAACTTCATCCATTCATTCAGAAGGTATTTCTTGAGGACCTACTATGTGCTGGTCACTGTTCTGGAAGAGTGGGAAACAACAATGAACAAAAGGCAAAATCATTGGCTCTGGAGCTTACATTGTAGGGTGTGGAGTAGCAGCAACATAATAAGTAAAACAGTAGGTCAAAAATACTGTGGGGCTTCCCTGGTGGCGCAGTGGTTGGGAGTCCGCCTGCCGATGCAGGGGACATGGGTTCGTGCCCTGGGCCGGGAAGATCCCACATGCCGCGGAGCGGCTGGGCCCGTGAGCCATGGCCGCTGAGCCTGCGCGTCTGGAGCCTGTGCTCCGCTACGGGAGAGGCCACAGCAGTGAGAGGCCCGCGTACTGCAAAAACAAACAAAAAAAATACTGTGAAAAGTAATGGAGCGGCTTTCAGTAGTAGGAGTGTTGAGGTGGCGTAGTGAGAGTGGCGCATTTTATACAGAGTGTTCAGGGTAGGCCTTACTGAGAAGCAGATTTTTTAATAGACTTGATGGAGGTGAGGGAGTGAGGCAAGCAGATATTTGGGGGAAGGGAGCATTGCGCAGAGGGCAGGAGTAGATGTGACCTCAGGGGTAGAGAGGGGCATGTGGAGTAAGGCCTCGTGCAGGTCATGGTAAGGACTTGGCGCTTGCTTGGAGAGAAGGGTTTGAGCAGGGGAATGACCTGCTCTGACCTACAGTCGATCTGGCCGCGGAATTAAGAACAGATGGTAAGGGAGCAATGGTGGGAGTAATTGTTATGCTCTTCCTAATGAGCTCTCCTAAAACTTCAGCAGCCTGTCAACATTTATTGAAAAGAAAATGTTGAATATTTCCAAGGAAATTTAGCTGCATTGTTTTCTAGTTCATGATTCTAGTGCATTCTAGTTGATTTGCCATCAAAGAATCAAAATGTAGGGGCCTATTTAGGTCTGCATTAATGAAAAGATGTCATTTAAAATGAGAACTTATACATCATACAACTTTCAAATGAAAAGTGATTGGAAAGAGTCCTTCCTTCTGTAATGCTTCCAGCAGCCTATGGAATCACCAAAAAAAAAAAAAAAAAAAAAAATCCCCCTTCCATGTAGCAGTAAATCCCCATTAATTAACCTAGAATTTAAAACTCATCCAAAGGGATGGGGCTACACAGGGAGGACAAGAAGCAGTACTCCTCAGCCTGGCTTCCCGGGGCCCTCAGGGATGATGTTGGTTAGCAGCTGCTGGTGATGACAGGGTGACAAGATGGGCTTCTCCAAATCCTTGAAGCCCTTGCTACCTATGTCACCTTCTTGTGTTCTCAGGCCTTATCTTGCCATTGGGAAGAATTTATGTTACTGATTTTTTCATTTCTGATTAAGGAAATTCTTACAAGTATTAGTCTCTTTCTTGACGTAAGCCAAACATCCACAAAGCCATATTTTCTTGGCTGGAGTGTGTTGGGGCCTGGGCTGGGGTGTGTGGCAGAGTCCTTGCTCCGGTGTCCCTGAGTAATACCACTGCCTCTAGCTATCCAGCATTCCGGAAAGCCCAGTTCTTCCCTTCCTGTGTTGGATTAGCTACTATATTCTATATTTCCCTAGGAATTGTAACTTAAATTTTTTAAAAATTGTGACTAATACATAATTATTATAGAAAACTTGGAGAAAACACCAGAAATGTGAAGAAGAAAATAAAAACCACCTGAAATGATGCCTTGGGAGAACCACTGCAATGTTGTTTATACTATTACTTTTTTCTTCAAATACTATAAAAAGTAAACATGAACAATATCTGAGCATATATATATTATATATCTATATATAAGTATTTACATATATTCTGAATAGTGAAAGTATAAAGTTTACTTCCAAAAATAAGAAAAGAAAAAAGGGGAATCTAAAATGATATAAAATGATATGCAGCTAAAATGATATAAAATACAGCTAAAGGACATAAAATTATATAAAAACAATCAGCTAAATGATATGAAAATATATACAGCTAAAATGATATAAAAATAATTCTTCCCTTATACCAAAAACTGAAATATGACCATGAATTTCACAAGACGTGCATTTTGCATTTACTGGCGTGATTACGAGGAGGGATTATTTGGGTTTGGCACTTTGAAAAGTGAAAGCATCCACTCAGTTGGAACCTGTCTGGTTTCTTTTTAACTTGGCAAGCATACCTGCTAGAGAGCTATGCAGTGTTTCTAGTGTCTGTACTCAAGTTTGTCTTTATTTTTGTTTTTCTAGAAGTTAAAAGTTTGACATTCTTTCTCTGTCTCTCATTTGTTAAAACCTTTACTTAGTACCACCAACTCTCCTGTAACATTTGATTCTGTACTTGATCAGTGTTAGAAATGGAGGTTTCTGGTATACTCAAACTAGTGAAGGCACAGAAAATATTCAAATTTAACCTCCGATTCGCCATCGTTTGCAAAAGTTCTGAAAAAAATTGTAACTCAATTATGTGTATTACTTGGGTGAAACAAGTAAAGCAAAAGGGGAAAAGAAAACCCTCTCTGAGACTTCAAAGCAAAATAGGTCGAGGAGCAACCTGTGAGAAACCAAAATACTTTTTTTTAGAAGTATAGGAAGTTAGATGTGGCTCTGAATGACAACGAGGTATTAAGCATATATTTGTTAAAGTAATTTGGAATGGTATTAAATACACATCTAAAGTATCCGAGCGGAATGAACTCTGAGACTAAATAATTTTGTCTTGACACCAGAAGTGTAGCACCATATATTGTAAATATAAAGGCACAGTCTTCAGAAGTATTTTGGAAAATTGTACATCAACATATGTTAAAGCTGTAATGGTCACTATTTCCTACTTCCTATGCCCACTGACGGCTTTAAAGGCTTCTGTTCAACATTGGCTTTTTCTTTGCCGGCCATTCAGAGGCAGATTCTTACTTCACTTGTTTCTCCAGGAATGTTTTCTCACAGGTTCATTTTACTTGACTTGTACACATATGAGCTTAATGCCTGTGTAATTTTAGCTGTTAGTTGAAGGTGGTTTTCAACTAACTAGAAACAAAGTGCCCATTCCCTACAACACTGCTGCAAAATTAAGACTTTACCTAAGATTCAGTATTCAAGATGGATGTACATACAAACGCAATTTGTAAATTTTACCATTAATATCCTTACTTTAGAAACTCCCCTTCCTTTCATTTGATCCAGAAGAGTCTTGTCTTTTCCAACCTCCCCTAGTTTGGAATCAGGGACCTGGAAAACTGGAAGAAAGGTGATTATGGCATTGGCAAAGCACGCATGCTTACTTGAGAGTACATTGTGGAGATAATTAGTGGTTCCACCTCTGTGTTGGCAGTGTAGATTTGCAGCCACTAATTTGGGTTTGGGATGTGTGCTCAGCCACTGGCTGCTGTGTCATGCTAGAGTCATGGGTGGGACCTAAATTTAGGGGCATGAACCTAGGCGTCCATTGGGAGGTTCTCCACGTCTAGCTTTACCTGACTCTCATCACACATTGTTTTTTTTGTTAAAGGGCCATTATTCAGCCTATGGAAAAGGGGAGATGCAGGGTAGGTTGGGTCAAAATCAACATTCTACTTAAGTTTGAATAGACATCCTTACACTCCACATTTGTGCTATCCATTCCACCTTTCAAAGGTCAGGAAAATTGTACTCATTATTAAGTATTTTTTGGATACCTAATTTTCAAACCAGATAATCAGTGACCTGCCATCCTGGGACTTCTTAAGAACAATTTTCTTTGAGTCTGACCTGTCACTTGTACCCTCGTGCTAGGTGCCATGCTATTAGGGTAAAACCAATTAATTACTGCATGAAATGAAAGCACTTACGTATGGAATGCCGAGCAGTAACATTTAGTGACACTAAACTTGCACCATGAAATGGGGGCATTATAAACCTTATTAACAGTCTCTCATTTTTGCATGCCATTTTGGTGCCTCTTGATCACTTTGGATATAAATTTTAAAAATTAACTGGTTGCATTCAACTTTGAATAAAGCTTTAGCTTTCTAAAAGAGGAAGACTGATAAGTGCATTGTTTGAGGATAGATCTTGGAGTTGGGCTGGTTTGTCTTCAGTGAGTACCAATGATTTACACGAAGAAAAAACTTGACTGCTGATGTGTTTATTTGCATTTGATAACATCTTTGCAGTTTCAAGTTACCCTAAACAGGGTTCAAGTAGTCATAGAAAAAGGTTGGTCTGAACCGTCAACCAATACAGAAATTTTGATTGATGGAAATGTTCAGACTTTAACACAATTAAGTAGATTGCCATAACTGGGAAACCATCTTACTTTGGTTCTAGCATATACTGGTTTATATAGCCAAGGATGTAGGTGCTTATTTATTGCAGTTTCATCTATAAAAAATGCTTAATTGTTCCAAAATATTTCTGGATTATCTATGTTGCAGAAAGATATTTCTTTTGAGAACTGTGGGTGGTGGAGAGGACTAAACACTTAAAATGCTCCTTTTTGAAACCATTGATGAAACTCTTAATTTACTTGACACTGAGGTTCAATAGAGGAAAACAGTTTGTCTTTGCTGCATTTGGGATTTGTGTGGTTTTTTGGTTCAAATTGTGTAAGAGCTACTGTTCTTTAACATAGTTCACATTATTGCTTAAGAATGTAATTTATGATTTTGGAAATTATTTTTTAAAAATGGGATTCATTACTGGGAATCAAAAAGGCAAAAGACCGTAAGTAATTTTTACATTGTGTTTTATAAGAAAATACTTTTATTTGTCCTTATTTTGAAAACCTTTGAAATGGCTATAACAATCTAGCAAAAATCACTATGAATTTTTTTTACATGTTAAAATAACATTGATTGGGACCCTGCATAGAAGCATTGCTGATTACATGGTTTATTATTGGAAAGTGGTTCATTATTGTGAAGTACTGAGACACTCCCAATCGACATAGTATTATTTCTTTCTTCCTGAGACATTTTGAAATGTTCTTCTTTAGTGAATCCAAAATTTAAAAAGAAATAGATAAGCAACACAGGATATAACTAATGCTGTCTTTCTCTCCAGGTTGTACAGATTGGCTCTAGGGAGGTGATGGGAAGCGGTAAAAAGTTTGACTCTTACTTCAGGAGAAGCACTGTAGGGTGGTGGACATGGGCTGGATACTACATCTGATTTTACTCACTTCCTTTGTGGTCTTGGTGAATCATTTCCCATCTCTGTGCCTCAGTTTCTTTATTTAAAAGCATGGGATTAGAGCCAGTGATTTTAAAAGGTTCTTCTCACTTAGCTCTGTTCTAAGCCTCTGCTGGAGAACAGTCTCTACATTCCAGAGGATCTTGAAGCATGGCCTGGTTGAGTCTCCAAGCCTGTTGCCACCGCCATGACTGCCCCCTCCTGTTTGGTGGTTTATCTCCTACTCTTCCTGGGTTCCCTGGCTCAGAAAATTTGCTACCACTCTTGGGAATTATCCTTGACCCTTCTCTCCCTCTCACACCCACAGCTAACCAAGTCCCACTGGTTCTACTACTTAAATAGCTTCGACTCCTTTAACTTCTCTCCATCCTCACTGCTACAGTGATGGAGGCCACTGTTGTCATCTATTGCATGTCTTACTCCATTCGTGGGCTTCTTTATTCCCCTTTCCCTTAGACTAAAGTCCAAGTGCCTTACCCTGGCTTACAAGACCCTCCTTCTGTTTGCCTCTGCCATCTCTCCTGTGCCATTTCTCCCCACTCTTCCTCTCCAGTCAACCAGCCACATGTGCTGTCCTCAGTTTGCAGAAGATGCCATTGCCTTTCCTTCCTGTGGCTTTCCTGTCCACTGTTCCCTCTGCCTGGTCATTCTTACTTAGCTCTACCCTTTCCTTTCCCTGTTTCCATTTGCCTGATCCTCTTCATCTTTCAGATCCTATCTTGAAGATCACTTCCCCAAGGGTTCCCTGACCGTTAGACAAGGTTATTTTATTTTCCCATAGTTCTTTGTGCTACTTGTGCTTTAACGCATCGGGCTCGGATAGAATTCACACTGTTTAGTTGTCCATCTCCCTCTGTTAGAATGTGTGCCCCATGAGGGTATGAACTTTTCTGTTCTGCTCTTGGTGGTATCCTCATCTCTTGACACAGTACTTGGCATATAGTAGATATTCAGTAAATACTTGCTGAATGAATACGTGAAAGAAGGAAAGAGAGGAAGAAAGGTAAAATTCTGTGAATTTGCAATAAGAAAGCAAGCCTAGCAGGCAGCAGCTGTACCTTCTTCCTCTCTTTTCTTGCCATCATCCTCCCTACCTCCTACCCCATTTCTGTTAGGTACAGGGACTTCCCTACCAATACAGGCCCTGTTTTAGTTATCACCTCAAAGGAAGTAATGGCCTTCCCTCTCAATAATGTTACAGACCCTGAGTAGAGCTATCCATGCAAATTTTTCCCAAGTTCAAGTTCCTCATTGGTCCCATTTCTATGAGAAGCGATACAGGCCCATGTTGGATCTAGCTAAACTGCATAGATGGCTTTAGATGATCTTTCTCTGCTAGCAAAAAAGTTTCCAGTCCAATAAAGTTCGCTTAATACTTCCTCTACCCATCTTGATGTCACTGCTGCGGTATGTTTAATAGTAGTGACTCAGAGTGATTCAGTGCTAATGTCATTATTATCTTCAGTTGAATATTTATTTCTCTTATTTTGATTTCTATAAGTACAGACCTTTTGGCCCTTCCTGCTCATTTTTAAAATTGTTACAGAAGCTCTTGGTGTTGGATAAGGCAGGGAGAGCTTCAAGGACTACCTTCTAGTTATAAAGATGGTCAATATCATACTGACTTTAGAAGTGGGTGAATCCAGCCTCATTGGTGCCGGTCTGTATCTGTGCCGTCTCCCCACGAGGTGATGTTGCAGAGCAATTTAAAAAGTGGGCTCCAGAACCAAAGCCCACCTCTGGAACCTTCTTCTTGCTGGTTAACTCAGAGCAAGGTACTTAACTTTCCTGGGACCCAGTTTCCTTACCAATCAAATGAGGGCAATAATAGTATCTACATCTTACAGTTTTAATGAGGGTTAAATGAGGTACTGTATGTAATGTGCTTAGCATGGTGTTGGCACGTGTTCAACACATGCCAGTCGTTGTAACTAGGTCTCTGGGATTAGCATAAGACTTGCCTATTGTAATTATTTGCATAAATGGGAAAAAAAGTAGTAGTTAATTAGCTTTGCCGGAAAAAACTGGTTTAAGGTGCCAAGTGCAAAGAGCCTGGGGCTGGGAGCGGGGAGATCGTCTTAACTCTGCCACTTGCTAAGTACCCAACCGAGGGTCAAGTCACCAGCTCTCTGTCTCAAGATGAGGTTTACACCAAATCAGCTCTGCTGTCCTTTCTAATGTTATTAGCCTTTTGTGAGTCCAGGAATGAGTGGTTATTTCATTTCAAATACCTCACTAGGGTAGACACTGAATAAATATTTGCTAAGCTGAATGGAATCTGCTGACTTTATCTCTGGAATGTAGATGATTCTTTTAAAAAGCTTTTTCTGCATCTATTGAGATGATCTTTTTTTTTTTAATAAATTTATTTATTTATTTTTGGCTGCGTTGGGTGTTGTTGCTGCATGCAGGCTTTCTCTAGTTGCGGCAAGCGGGGGCTACTCTTCGTTGCGGTGCGCGGACTTCTCATTGCGGTCGCTTCTCTTGTTGCGGAGCACGGGCTCTAGGCGTGCGGGCTTCAGTAGTTGTGGCTCGCGGGCTCTAGAGCGCAGGCTCAGTAGTTGTGGCGCACGGGCTTAGTTACTCCGCAGCATGTGGGGTCTTCCCAGGCCAGGGCTCGAACCTGTGTACCCGGCATTGGCAGGTGGATTCTTAACCACTGCGCCACCAGGGATGTCCCGATGATTTAGTTTTATGATATTGAATTGTAATGACAGAAAACAATGGTGGTGATTTTGAGATTTAAAAAAAAAAAAAGACAAAATGAAAAGCCAGAGACAAGCTGTATATCAGGGCTGTTGTAACAAAGTACCACACACTGAGCGGCTTAAACAATAGAAATGTATAGTTTCACAGTTGTGGAGGCTGGAAGTCCAAAATCAAGGTTTCAGCAGGGCTGATTCCTTCTGAGGATTCTGAGAGACAGTCTGTTCCATGCTTCTCTTCTAGCTTCTGGTGCTTTGCTGCCAGTCTTTGGTGTTCCTTGACTTCTGCTGCATCACTTCGATCTGCTTTTATCTTCACGTGGTGTTCTTTCTGTGTGCATGTCTTGTCCAAATTTCCGTTTTTTATAATGACATGCGTCATATTGAATTAGGGGCCCACCCTACTGTAGTATGAGCTCATCTTAACTTATTACATCTGCAGTGACCAAGGTCACATTCTGAGGTGCTGGAGTTAGGACACATGTCAACATATGAATCTTTGGGTGATGCAATTGAACCCCTAACAGGCTGCTTATTCTGTCCTTTTTGTATAGCTATCATCTCTCCATCCTTCTTTCTTACCTTCCTTCCTTTCTTCCAATAAACATTACTGTGCAATACAAGCAGATTGATAACAGACAATTTTAGAAACATCTTTAAAGCTTTACATAAATGGCCTCGAGCTAATTCTCAGCAGTTGACTTTTTAATTTGTGACTTACTCATGACTTTTTTTTCCATCTCATTTCCTTTTTTTTTTTTCTCTTGCTGCCCCTCTTACTGGCCTCTTCCTAACTCTTTCTTCTTCACCCAATTCACCTACTTTTCCTTCTTCACTGAGCATTTCACTTGTTATAAATAGATAGTTCTGCCACCAGATGGTGTGCAAGGACTGGGAAAGGATTGGAAACACGCTGGCCGATGTGGCAGCTTTTCAACATTTTATCTCAGGAAGAAAGTTGACATAATAAGCCCAAAATGAGATCCTGAGAGTGTGTAGCTTTTACTTCTCTCTATACATTTTCTCTTCCTGTACTGTGCAAGCAGAACCCTGAGCTGGAAATCTTGAGGAAAAAAAAAAGTTAAAAATTTTGATGAATAAGAGTTAACAGGAGACCCTGATCTGAGAATAGTTTCAACAGTAATATTAGGCTGAGAGGTGGAAGCAAGTTTCTGGGGTCTGAGGGCCACTTCCTCAAACAGGTAGATTCAGAAACCACAAAAAAATGGGGAAATCTGTTGAGCGCAATAAAGCTGTAGTAAGGCATTCGTGAAATAAGGTGCTTCAGCTGTCATTTAATTCAGCAGTTTCAAATGAGGCCTGCAGCCCGAATGCAGCTCACAGACCACAGC
Source organism: Lagenorhynchus albirostris (assembly GCF_949774975.1). Classification (NCBI taxonomy): domain Eukaryota; kingdom Metazoa; phylum Chordata; class Mammalia; order Artiodactyla; family Delphinidae; genus Lagenorhynchus; species Lagenorhynchus albirostris. The sequence continues at coordinate 14,460,840 of NC_083100.1, forward strand.
CACTCACAATGCGCCTTGTTTGGCTTGCACAAGGTTTTGTTATCATTATTCCTATTGATTGCGAATATTAAAACAATCCCAGTATTTCACATAATCATCCAGGTTTCAGGCTTCTTCTGGGGAAAAAAAAAAAAATCTGAAGGCCTGGCAATACTGGCTGAATGTTTTTCTTGGCAGTACCTTCCTATGGCTGAGTTGAGGCTGTCCCTTCAGTTGGAACTTGTGATTTACAGTTTGACTTTGTGTCTTCCACCCCCTTTGCATACGGAACCCTCACCCTCATTGAAAATGTTGCCTGCCGCTGCCAGCCTGTGAAAGGTATTTGAATACGTGACCCTGCTCTCCTGTTTCTTAGAGGAGGAGATGAGGCCCAGAGAGGGGAGTTGACAGCTGATTCAGTGCCACACCTGCCCTGGAATTCCCACTGAGCCCTGTTAGCCCGTGAAAGAGAAACTGGTGGGGAAAGTGTGAGCGTGACCCACCACAGAAGTGTGATGCAGTTTAAACAAAGAGTCAGGAGGGAAGGTGAAAAACCTGAACACCTGTTGTTACTCAATATAGAAAAAGAAACTAGAGCCATACACAGACATACAAGTGAAAAGATGAGGAACCCCCAAGTAAACACCTTACAGGGAACTTGGAGAGAATTAACAAATACATGATCAGAATACCACTGGTCAGCCGTCCAAAGAAAGAAAGGAACCCTAAAGGGCTACCTGCACGTTTAGGCTATCCCTGGACTGAACTCCTTATTTAAGCATTGAGAAGGTGGTTGATGAGACAGAGTGACTGAGAAGGCAAGGTAGCAAATCAGCTAGAAACTGGATGGTTTATTATCCAAAGAAACAGCAGAATGCCTTTCTGGGTACCTATGAAATGGCTGTCACAGACACTTTCCATCAGAATGTGGGGACCAATTAGTGGAAGAGTGATGGGGTAGACATGGAGTGATTCCGAAGGTGGAAGCAGGGAATTTTTTGCTTGCCTTGGTGAAGATAAATGGGATTGTAAATGGGCTGGGCTGACTCCTGGATGATTCATTAGCCATAGCAAGTATTTATTGAGAGCTCACTCTGTGCTAGGCTCCGCACTAAAAGGTAGACGTGTGATATCATCGTATCCTCTACATTACTGATGTCATGACTGTTGTCATCCCTATTTTATAGACGATGAGACTGAGGACCAGAGAGGTCAGGTAACTTTTCCAAGTCCACTTAGCTCACAAATGACAGAACCAGGATTCAAATGCAAACTCTCAAAAGCTGCCTATCACCAGAGTCTTCCCACATAACAACCAACCTGCTCTACTGCCCCCCAGCCCTGGCCAAGGCCTGGCCTAGTGATAAATGCCCTTCATGTCCTGAATCCAATTTGGGTTGACCTACTGGTAAATGCACAGCTTGTCCTGGATCAAATCTGAAACAGTGGTGGAGGTACACCATTTAGACTGGGTGGCATATAACAAGTTTGGAAAAACTAAAATTTAAATTTCCAGGGAACTCCCTGGTGATCCAGTGGTTAGGATTCAGTGCTTTCACTGCCAGGGGCCTGGTTTCAATCCCTGGTTGGGGAACTAAGATCCTGTAAGCCGTGTGGTATGGCCAAAAAAAAAAAAAATTTCCAGCACGCAACTAGTTTGTTTCAAAGGGTCACTAAGTTAGAGGTCTAGCCAGTTGTCAATGAACCTTTGTCCAAAGAACACGAGTAAATGACTTCTGGGAAACTTTGTGGTCTGACATCATCTTCTTATTTCCACCTGGGGCATGCTGGTAACATCTATAATAAAGGTAGATCACTAGAAGCTTAAGCAAATGACCTTTTTAGAGAGAAGGAAACTTGGCTGTGGAAGAGGGAACTGGAGCCCAATGCGAAGGTGAATACGTGAGGCTGGTGAAGAAGCAGCGGATATCCCTTCTCTCTACATTCTGGAAACCCCTCTGATTGGGGTTCCGACCAACGGGAGATGCACGAGAGGCAGCAGCCTTGGAGGGTTGGTCTTGTCGCTTTCTGAGCAGGCTTAGAGGAAGGAAATCAGGCTAATTGTTAAAGGGATCATTCCTACGTGCAAGTATAAACTGTGGGACCCCGAAGGAATGAGTGCCCAGACCAGTTGTGGGTAACATTTTTTTACAACTGATCTAGCAGAGAGAATAGGGCAGCTGGAGCTCTTGGTTTTTAAATGCTATTAAGCTCTTCTGGCCAGAGAACTGTTAAGCCGGACAGGATAAGCTGCCAGAAGGTCTGGCAAATACAACAAGGGAGAGTTGAGTTTATTGCATCTGGAGAAAAGTAATCCCAGTTACAAGCATATGATCCCAATAAAACCCCAAACCACAGTGTTCTCTAACCCTTATAGAAAACCCAGTTCTCTACTCAGAATATTAATGCAGGGCTAGTTGCCGTTTCTCAAAATTCAACACTTCCACCAATATTTACTAAGTCCCTGTTATGAGCAAAAAGTGGAGTTAGACATGATCCAGGAAGAAACATGCAAAATGATAAGAGAATTGAGAAACCCATGGTATGAAAAGAAGTTTCAGAGGTGAACGTCTTTGCTGCACAGGTGATAGCTAAGGGGGATGTATAGTGAATTGTTAGTACATGAAGGATAGGTACAGAATCTGCAAAAACTTTTTAATCCATCCTCTCTTTTTAAAAATTATATTAGGAACAGTAAAATTCTGGTCAAATGTTATGTGCTTGAAGTAAAATCAGGACATAAAATGTATTATTCCACCTGGAAGCTAGTAAACAAATGGCACTCTTATTCATGAACTGCTACAGGTTGAAAACTAAAACTGCCTCAGATAAAATCAAATGAGAGCTCAAAACTGATAGTTTAGAATAGTTAACGTATTTAAGGATTTTTTCCTCTAAATTTCAGAGTTTAATATTAGGAGGGAGAAGGGAAAATATCTCAGAATATGTTTTTTTTTTAAATAAATTTATTTTTTATACTGACTCTGGCCTTTCCTTTCAGCATCATTTTGCTTTGGGTTCCCTGTGCCCTAGGTAACCATATCTAACTCTTTTCTACTCTTTGCTCAGAGACGTCTTACAGCGGCTTCCTAAGAAAGATATACTGAGTGCAAATTTCTTTATCTTTCTCTCTTTATTTTTAGTCTTTGCAGGTATGAAAATTCAAAGGTCACTTCCCCTCTTTCACTCGATTGATAATTTGGTTGGGTGTAGGCGTGTAGTCTTCTAACAAATGCAGGTGAGGAGTCCAATGCTCTTTTGTTTTGCTTTGTTTTTTAAAATTTTTATTTCTTTATTTATTTGGTTGTGCTGGGTCTTAGTTGCGGCAGGTGGGCTCCTTAGTTGTGGCATGCAAACCCTTAGTTCTTCCTCTCCGTTATCTCTGTTGTAACTCTCTGGATTTTGCACCCTCTGGGTTGACCCCTTAATAGTTTTATTTTTTCCTCTAATTTTCCATCTGTTTTTCTGTTTGTTCCGATCTCTTGGAGAATCCTCTGACTTTATTTTGGTTACCATACTTTGTAATTTGCAAGAGTTTTCTCTCTTTTTCCCCCAGTAGAATGCTGTTTTTGTTTTATTGATATAGGAACTCCATCTTCTTTGAACTCTGAGCATATTCATGTTCGTGTGTGTGTGTGTGTGTGTGTGTGTGTAACAGTTTGTCCTGCTGCATGCTTTCTTACTGTATCCACTGCTTACTTTTTTTCTATTTGTTTTTTTCAGTCTCTTTCTTTGACATTCGAGACTATTCTCAAATGTCTGGTAATCCTTGGCCTCTGCTCAGATTTAAAAGTGGGTGCTAAGATGCTAATAGGCAGTTCTGAGGGCATAGTCAGGTGGCTGGAAAGCTCCACTGTTAGTACCTAGAGGTCTTTTCTCTGCCATTCAGTGTCTCCAGAGAGGAATCATTCCATTTCCTGATTAGGAGATGGGTTTTTTTATACAACAAATTTGGTGGTAGAGGTGCAGGAACATGTTTCTTTCTTAGTGAAGATACATAGATAGCTTTGCAGGCTCTGAATTACGTTTAAGATCCAGGAGGGTTGCAGGTGTCTCTAAATATTTCTTCTTACGGTAAGGTCTCTGAGAGCCTTAAGTAGAGAAGACATATGGCATTGCACAAATTTGAGCTTCTCAGGTTGAGTAAACCGTGCCTTGTTTGGATCATCATTGACAGCTGCTTGCTGTCCATTACTGACTGGGGGCCAGAGGAAGCCGAGCGAAGAGATGCTTCAACTGCATGACCTCCACTACATTTCTGTGCCCTTGAATAAAGCAGCTGGGAACTCACCGAGGAGTGTGTGTATGTGCATGTGTGCTATGTGTGTACACACGCGTCAGTGTTCTCACTTAGCTGTAATCCCCTGGAAATGCCACAGGTGGTCCATGCCAGCCACTCTGTAGGTAGACCTTTAGCCAGTGTCCCTGTTTTTAGAACTTTGTGGAGCCATGGTACCCACAAGTGCCGCCCTCAGGCTTTCTCTGGGAGCGTGGCTGGTTTGTCTTTGTAATCTGCCTCTTAAGCTACGATTTTCCTTATTTTGCTAAGTTAGTTATCACTCTTCTGTCTCCTTCCATCTTCCAAAGATTTGTTGAAATCTCTTGGCTGCTATCACAACCCCTGTCATTCTCCTAGTCTTTGAGGGTTAATGCATTTAAGAAAATTCTACTATTGTCATTTTAGTGGCATTTTGGGAGGTAGAGGAGATAAAGCCCTGTTTTAATTCAATATGTTTACTTTGGGTTTTTTTTTTTTTGTATTCTTTATCACGATTAAAAGCGCTTCAAGGTAAAGAACCAAGTTTTACATTGTAGGTTCATAGTGCACAGAGTAGGCACTCAGTAAATAGGCGTTGCGTGAACAAATGATCTGTGCTCTAAGGTCTCTAAAATACAATTAATTCAGCTGCCAATGTGATTGTTTCCTCTGCTATTGTCTCAGGTTAACCTTGAATGAGGGAGGGGAGAGCTCGGTGAAATCAGATGCCTACCTAAGGCCAGAGCATTTGGGCCAAATGTAAGAATTCAGGCTTGCCCATCACACTTCGTTGGATGTTATGGTTGTTTCTGGAGTTGGCATTTCCCATAAGAGGATTACCAATCAGCCTCTCCATTATTCCTTTCTTGCCAGCACTGTTATTGAAACAAAATGCCTGGGTGTTCTGAAGTCAGTTGAAGTTTGTTTATGACATCAACTTGAGTTGAAGTTGGCTCTTTGTAAATATTGGGAAAAAAATCCAAACCCTCCCAATTGCCTGTTTCTCATACTCTCAAGCTAATGCTAATCAAAAATGGTATTTGATTAACCTCTTGAAACATATTATCCAAATATGCCTTGAATGACTAAACTGATAAATTGGATACAATTAATTGCTCGAGGTGATGAACTCCTGTGAATCACTACAATTCATTCCGCCAGTTTTCTCATGCTACACTGTTAACTCTGGAGAGGCAACAGACACCAGACACACAGGAGTGAGCTACACTTCTTCTCCCTCAGAGCAGAACTTGAGAGGATAAAATCTGTCAACACTGTCTTATGCAATGCAATTATTGGATAAACTTGAACCTATTTGTTACTTCTTTTGAATTTGAAACACATTTTTATATTTTAAATCGCTTCATGGATGTGTGTATTATGTTCCTGATCATCCTTTCTCTTTGAATTCATTGTTAGAATGAAAAAGGGTTATTTGTTTATTTTCTACCTTGTTGAGCCGTTTAAGAAGGCAGACACTTGATCTTGAGGGAAAGTTGCAGTAGAAGGAATAGAAAGTAATCCATAATTAAACTCAGCAATAGTTCCAGCCACTCACTGGAGCTCCTTGATCTGAGCTCCATAAATTAAAAGTGACATTTATCTATGAAGTAATCCTGGAGGAATTGTAACAATGATGGTTTTGAAATCTGATAATAGAACCAATAAGAAGAAGGCATGAAACCAGGGTAATTTCTTCTGGAAGGAAAGGACTCCAGGTACACTTTAAAGTCTGTCTTCAAGTATTTGAAGAGTTTCTTATTATTTCGAGGGTAGTGATATATTGTCTTTTAATCTGCTCTGTGGATAAAATCAGGGAAAATCGGTTTAAATTGTAACAGAAAAGATTTAGGTTAGATGTGAAGAAGAAAATTTTCTGACAGGAAATGCAAAGTAAACACCAAGAAAATCTGTGGATTTCATTTCTCTAGCAAAGGTCTGACCAGTCACTAGAAATGGGATCGAATAGTCTTAGCCACTGGTGATAATCCAAAGCTGAACCTTGTTCTCAAGATCCTGAGGTTTTATTATTATTATTATATTCCCATTCAATTGTGTACTTTTAGAATGTCACTTTTTTTTTAAACATCTTTACTGGGGTATAATTGCTTTACAATGGTGTGTTAGTTTCTGCTTTATAACAAAGTGAATCAGTTACACATATACATATGTTCCCCTATCTCTTCCCTCTTCCGTCTCCCTCCCTCCCACCCTCCCCATCCCACCCCTCCAGGTGGTCACAAAGCACCGAGCTGATCTCCCTGTGCTATGCGGCTGCTTCCCACTAGCTATCTACCTTACGTTTGTTAGTGTATATATGTCCGTGCCTCTCTTTCGCCCTGTCACAGCTCACCCTTCCCCCTCCCCATATCCTCAAGTCCATAGAATGTCACTTTTATGATGATCTCTTCTTGGAAGCAAAAAATACCTTTCTCAATATGATTCTTAGAAAGCGGTAGCTGTGTTTCATTATTGAATTATCTATACCTGTGCTGATAGTGAAATGTGTATTTAAGAAAATGCTCTGTACTAAGCAGATGCTTACAATTCTGGACTGAGGGTGATTTTTCTTAAAGCTGCTAGTTGAGCAGGGCTTTTTAACTTGCTTTCTTTTCACTTGCCATGTCTTGGTTTTCAAGTCCTTATTAACAGATATTTCCTTTCTAAGAAAGAATGTAGTTTATTAAGAAGACCTCAAATTCTATAGGTTGGGGTAGGGGATGCTCTGAGGAAAGAGCCTGGTTTCTGTTGGTCTTTGGATGAGTTTGTATGATTTGTGCTGTGACATTCAGAGCCAACTCTCTTTAATAAAAAGAGTTGAATATTTTATTTGTAGAAAGTTTTAAAATTGTAATTATTTTGGCTCCTAGTATATATTGTTCCCTCCATGATACAATTAACCTCAATAATGAATTTTATTTTTTTTAAAACAAAACAAACACGCAACAGAATAAATTATGATTCTAAACTTGATCTTCTTATACTGTGGATTGAGAAAACTTAATCTCATAAAATAAAGATCAGACCATCTGACAATTTCTGAAAAACAAATCTTCCGTACCTCCCAGGCTCCACAGTAAATTTCTACAGCGTCTTCTCTTCATGTAAAGCTTTCAGAATTCATTGAAATAGGAATGTGCATTTCAAATACACACTTTGATGCTTAATTGAAAATAAAATCAGGTTTCTTCCTAATGTGGTCAACACATTATTTAAATTGTAAACATTTATTGTGATGCCAAACTGTATCCTGAGATGGTTGACTCTAAAACTCTCAGCCAAGTATCCCACAAGGTGGAGTAAAGAGCTTACATTTGAGACTTAGTTTGAACTTTGAGAAAGGTGCCAAGAATGCCCAGTGGGACAAGGACAGTCTCTTTAATACATGATGTTGGGAAAACTAACATCCACACACAGAAGAATGAAATTGGGCCATTATCTCACTTCACATACAAAAATCAACTTAGAATGATTAAAGACGTAAATGTAAGGCCTGAAACTGTAAAACTATTAGAAGAAAACCTACGGAAAACACTTCTTGACATTGATATTGACATTGACGTTGATCTGGGCAATGATATTTTGGATACGACTCTAGAAGCACAAGCAACAAAAGCAAAAATAGACAAATGGGATTGCATCAAACTAAAAAGCCTCTGCACAGCAAAGGAGACAACAAAGTAAAGAGACAACTTATGGAATAGAAGAAAATTTTTGCAAACCATACATCTGTTAAGGGGTTAATACCCAAAATGTGTAAGGAATTCAAACAAGTCAATAGCAAGAAAACAAATTATCCAATTTAAAAAAAAATGGGCAAAAGACCTGGATAGACATATCTCCAAAGAAGACATACCAATGACCAACAGGTATATGAAAATATGCTCAATATCACTAATCATCAGGGAAATGCCAATCAAAACCACAATGAAACATCATCTTATACCTGCTAGAATGGCTATTATCAAAAAGATAGGAGATAAGTGTTGGTGAAGGTGTGAAGAAAAGGGAACCCTTGCACACTGTTTGTGGGAATGTAAATTGGGACAGCCATTATGGAAAATAGTATGGAGGTCCCTCACACAATTAAAAAATAGCAAAACCGGGCTTCCCTGGTGGCGCAGTGGTTGAGAGTCCGCCTGCCGATGCAGGGGACACGGGTTCGTGCCCCGGTCCGGGAAGATCCCACATGCCGCAGAGCATCTGGGCCCGTGAGCCATGGCCGCTGAGCCTGAGCGTCCGGAGGCTGTGCTCCGCAATGGGAGAGGCCACAACAGTGAGAGGCCCGCGTACCGCAAAAAAAAAAAAAAAAAAAAAAATAGCAATACCATATGATAGTACTTTTGGGTGCATTTCCAAGGGAAATCTTACTTCTGGGTATATTTCCAAAGGAAATGAAATCAGTTTCTCAAAGAGATATCTGCGCTCCCATGTTCATTGCAGTGTTATTCACAATAGCTAAGACATGTAATCAACCTGAGTGTCCACAATAGCTAAGACATGTAATCAACAGATGAATGGATAAAGAAAGTATGCTGTGTGTATGTGTATACATACGTACGTACACATACAATGGAATATTATTCAGCCTTAGAAAGAAGGAAATCCTGTAATTTGTAACAATGTGGATGAACCTAGAAGACATCATGCTAAATGAAATAAGACAGGCACAGAAAGACAGATACTACATGATCTTACTTATATGTGGAATCTAAAAGCATCAAACTCACAGAAGCAGAGAGTAGAACAGTGGTTACAAGGGATGGGGAGGTGGGAGAAATGGGGAGATGTTGGTCAGTGGGAACAAAGTTGCAGTTATGTAAGATGACTAAATCTAGAGATCTGGTGTACAGCATGCTGACTATAGTTTATGATACTATATTGAATGCAGGAAATTTGCAGGTGCTGTCATCATACACAAAAACTGAGAACTGTGTGAGGAGATAATATGTTAATTAGCTTGACTATAGTAATCACTTCACCATGTATGTGTATACCAAGTCATCATGTTGTACACCTGAAATATATATATAATTTTTATTTAAAAATTAGAATATGGTCCCCTTCTAGTTTTCTCACTTTCCCCCCTTGCTTCATCCTTATTTCCTTCCCTTACTTCTCTTCTTTATGTCTATATTATCATTTGGTTTCTATACTTGTGATATGAAGCAAGAGTATAATTTTTAAAGTAAACCCTTCTACTGTTTTTAACTTTTTTTTGGCTTGTGAAGGAAGAATTTAATATTTTCTCAAAAGAGTTCTATTCTGCCTTGATATATTTTTTCTCACTATGATTTTGTGACTCGTAAAAGAAAACTTACCTCTCTTCTATAGTATAAATAAGCTATGTTTGTGGTGTGTGCATTTCTTTGTTCTTTTGGGGTTAAATGTAATTGTCAGAGGGGATAGTTTTCATGCTGGTAATTATTTTTTTCCTCGGTTCAGAATAATCCTTTGTAAACCCTGCTGCTGTATTTTAATATCTATGGTAGAATGATTTGGCTGACCAAATTCTGTTTTTTTTTCTCTCCCTTTATTTGTTCTAGATTCATTTCATATTGCTCTTCAGTCGACAAGGGAAATTACGGCTGCAGAAATGGTACACTACTCTCCCTGACAAGGAAAGGAAAAAGATTACCCGGGAAATTGTTCAGATTATTCTCTCTCGTGGTCAGAGGACAAGCAGTTTTGTTGACTGGAAGGAGCTAAAACTTGTTTATAAAAGGTGTGAGTAACTTCATGAGAACTGAATTTCTTATTACTCTTTGGTTTGTTGAGTCCCGAGCATTTTAGATTGCAACACCAATTCTATCATTTACTGAAATCTTTGAAGGCTGGAGGCCAAACGTTTGTACCAGTAGACTAAATAGAAGAGAACTCTCATTTATTGAAAGGCTTTCCGTATGCCAGGACGGATTCTAGATACTTAATTTATGTGTTGATAATGTACACATGCATTCAGGAAATTATGAGCATCTATTATATTTCCAGCACTGTTCTAATGACTGTGCGTACGGTAGCAACAAGACACAGAACATTCCTGCTCTCTTGGAACTTATTCATCTGTTAAGCAAACAAAACAGTTTCAGTTAGTAACAAATGCTATAGAAAAAAGGTTAACATGGTAGAGAGATGGGCAGCTCTTTATTATTCACGTTTGCAGATGAGGAAACTGAAGCTGCAGAGAGTTTAAGTAATTAGTCCCCAGTCACAGTAATTGAGTGGTAATCAGCAGAGCCAGGATTCAAATCCAGATTTTTCTGACTTTAAAGACTGTATATCCTCTCTTTACTGTACCTACTTGCCATGGCAAGACCATACTAGAAAGGGACCTCAATTTCTAGGTGAGGAAACTAAGGCCCTGAGAGGTAAAGTCATTTTGCTCATAAAGACCCAGATAACTGATGCCTAAACCAGGACCAGAACACAGCCGATCTGGCCCTGCATCCAACATCATACTGCAACTTTCAGAGGGAAAACACACATTAGAAAGGCTCTCACAAGGTGTGTTTATAAAACTGGAAGGGGAAAGACAGAGGTAACATCAAAGGCTGTATTCAATGGAGTAAATTACCAGGAAGTGCCTGGACCAAGCTTCTCTTGCTGGGCCCAAGGTCAAAACTTTTCGTACTAGCATCGTGGGAGACGTCAGCAAAGGCCCTTATAGTAATAAGCATCCCAGGGATAGAAAGACAGAGTCCCAGGAAATCCTTGCCGACAAAAGGCTTGTCCCTACTCTCTGCCTGGTTTCTACAACTTGGGGCTCAATTGTGATTTAAACCATTACCTGAAGAATAGGCTTCAGCAGTTCTCTCAACAGCTATCTATGACTACTGGGTAAACAACGCAGACTCAGTACCTGCCTTTGGGAAGCCATTGATTTAGTGGGGGGGAGACAGGCCATGAAATACGGAATGAAGAGCTCTGGATGCTCTGTGAGGGAGGCACAGGAATGCATAGCAGGGGCCTCCAGTGCAGTCAGAGAGGACAGAGATTTCCTGGAGGAAAGGACATCCAAGCTCCGAGCTACAGGAGAAGGAGGAGTGAGCCACATGTATGGGGTGAGGAGGGTATTAGGCAGAAGAAACACACATGACGGGGGGAGGACTTGATAAGCTGAGGATGGGAGGCACACTACAGTACAGTATGAAGTAAGACACACTATAGTACAGTACAGTATGAAGAGACACACTACAGTATGAAGTAAGAGGGTGGGCACGTGGGCCCCTGGGCCCCTTGGTCAGGGCTCTGGAGTTTAGAAAGGACAATTCACCATCCAGGGAGGGGCATGAACAGGCACCCTGATTCCCATGGGTCAAAGGACTCTGTGTCCCCTGATCACAGCTCCTTAAGGTAAAGTTTTGAGGACCTTTCACATAATTAACAGAAATAACCCAATCCCCACCATCTTTTTTACATATTCTATTTTACATTTTGGGAGGCTATTGGATATGATGAATAATGATTTCCCTCTTGGATGTGGACAGGAAGAATCCCTGGAGAGGAAGCGGTAACTGCATATTCATGGAAAAAACCATCTTCAGGTTGTGTAATGTGTCATTATATTTTATGTTATCTTCTTTTCTTTTCAAGGTATGCTAGTTTATATTTTTGCTGTGCAGTAGAAAATCAGGACAATGAGCTCTTGACACTAGAGACTGTGCATCGTTATGTGGAGTTGCTGGACAAATACTTTGGAAATGTAAGTGGTGTCCTGGTCTGTAGAATGAGTCAGTCTCCACCCCAGCTCCGACTTCAGTTCTGTCTGTTTTCACATTCCTTTTCTCTCTCAAGTCTAAAATATGAACTGCATTTGCGCCGAGAATCAGAATGCAACGCTTTCCCCCTTTCCTGTAATTCTTAGTAAATGGAAGATCCAGAGCTTTCCAGAGGCAGGTGGTGTGTGTATGTCCAGACCACAGCCACACTAGACACTAGAATTTAATTGTGAAAGATTCCTTGATATTTTGTCCTTTACTCCCCACTGACTGTCTTCTCTTTTCTGTTGTGCCTTTTTATCCTCTCTCTGGTTTCTTTTACTAAGCTCCAAGGGTTCTTTAATATTATTTATACATAAGAAAAAAAAACAACACCAGACAAACAAAACCAAAATCCTTTTCCTTCACATTGCTATTCAATCTCCATGCATTTACTGCCAAGCAATACACTCTACAAGGTGCCCTGGTCCCCAGAACACATTCACTCTGCGGCAGCTTACGGCTTGGCTTCACCTTTACTCCTCCAAGGAAATCATAATGGTCAACACCAGTGATGCTGCTTTAATCTTCACCTGCCTAACCTCTCTGCAGCACTGGACCCTTGCTCAGTGCAATGCTTTCTTTAAATCCTCTCCTCTTTATTTTGCCCTGACACTGAGTTCTGCTAATTCTCATCCTGTTTGTTTTTTTGTTTTTTGTTTTGCGGTACGCGGGCCTCTTACTACTGCGGCCTCTCCCGCTGTGGAGCACAGGCTCCGGACGCGCAGGCTCAGCGGCCATGGCTCACGGGCCCAGCCGCTCCACGGCACGTGGGATCTTCCCGGACTGGGGCACGAACCCGTGTGCCCTGCCTCGGCAGACAGACTCCCAACCACTGGCCCACCAGGGAAGCCCCATCCTGTGTTTTTGAAGGCCCCAACTTGGTCTCTTCCCCAGCTCCCTCCCTCCCCCTGCCCCCTAAATGCCCTCCTGCTCCTTCTTTCTTCTCTCCTGTGTGTCTACTAGACTCTGTCTCCTGGAAATCCATCACCAGATGACTCTTCTTCACTTTGCTGATGATGCTGTTCACTGGGCTTCTCACGCTCACCTCAGTCTTAACGTGACACGAGCTGAAAATTAGCTCCTGAAAACCTGTTCAGTCTTGCGCTTGAAATTATGACGTCCTAGGATCTCTCAACGCAGAAGGACAGTGTTCCTTACATATTTCTCCACCCTTTACTTAAGTCTGCCTCTGTCTATTCAAATTGGACGAAAATTCATCTCCTTTCACTCTCACTAGTATAGTTTTACTTGGGATTACAGTTTTGCTTTTCCTTTAAACCTCATCTCTCCCCCTTTCTGCCTCTGGGCTCATCTCTGCTTGCCTTTCCTGGCCTGTTTGTTAGCATTGTCCTTCCAATGCACAGATCTCTGGTGACATTCGGTCACTCTCCTCCATCTTTAATGAATACAATTCAAATTTCTTAGCTTGGCATTTACTCATTGTAAACATTGGTCCCAGACCACTGCTCCAGCCTTCTCACTTCTCTGTCTTTTTATCCCTGACATATCCAGTGCTCCAGCAACATGGAGCAGCCTTGTATTATCCTCAATTTGTACAGGATTTGCCTGACCACCAAATTGCGAGTATCTCGAGATCATGACCTGGGACTTATTCGTTCGTTTTTTCAGCCCTTGGAACCAGCTCTGGGCCAGATTTTAGAGAATGTTCCAGAAATATTTTATCTAGTTCACCGTCTCAAGAAATGATTCAGTGGATAAGGAAAATGTTTTCTTCTCAGTAATACTCTCTTCCCTATTTCCTGGCTCACTGATGATTTTTTTTTTTTTTTGCGGTACGCGGGGCTCTCACTGTTGTGGCTTCTCCCATTGCGGAGCACAGGCTCCGGACGCGCAGGCTCAGCGGCCATGGCTCACGGGCCCAGCCACTTCGCGGCATGTGGGATCTTCCTGGACCAGGGCATGAACCCGTGTCCCCTGCATCGGCAGGTGGACTCTCAATCACTGAACCACCAGGGAAGCCCTCTGAAGTTTTTTATTAAATGCTGTTAAGAGAATTTGCTTTCCGAAGAGTTTTCTGTACTGTATTCTATATAATGGAATGAACAGCAGTTGAAGTATTGGTTAAGGTTTTGTCAGGTTTGTTGCAACAGTTTTCACAAGGATGAGTACCTGAAAGGTTTCTGAAATAATTTTCCCTCCCTCTCTTTGATTCTTCTTTTTTTTTTGTCTTTGTAAGTTATGTTGTAAGACCTAAATATTGCTTCAGGGATTTCAGTTTGTTGGTCAGCGTATAGAAATAATAAGACAGGGCTTCCCTGGTGGCGCAGTGGTTGAGAGTCCGCCTGCGGATGCAGGGGACGCGGGTTTGTGCCCCGGTCCGGGAGGATCCCACATGCCGCGGAGCGACTGGGCCCGTGAGCCATGGCCGCTGAGCCTGCGCGTCTGGAGCCTGTGCTCCGCAACGGGAGAGGCCACAGCAGTGAGAGGCTCGCGTACCGCCAAAAAAAAAAAAAGACCATTTTTCTTTTGCTCTCTCCTGGTTCACCAAGTTTATTTTCATTTTTTTAAAGAGAGATTTGCAAATATATAGTGGCAAGTTTTCAAACCTGAGATTAATTTTATACTTTCATTTTTTCAGAGGAATTCTGACATTGCAGTACTTTCTTTTGAAATAAACCGCAGACTTAGCCTTTAGCAAAGCCCTGAAAGAGTTCTCCTGAGGCCCAGAGATTCCCATAGCCTGCCTTTCCCCCCTCATTTCCGCACTCTGGTTTGACCTGTTGTGTTTTCTTAGATTTATCCAACTGTGATCATGTGAATTGGGATTGAATTTTATCTCAATCTTATCTGACCAAATATCAGATATTTCAGAACACATTGCTTTCTCAAGAGAATCTGAATCAACTTCCCTAATTCTAAGCCCAGTTAAAGTGTCAGCAGAATCAGGATGCATTCCTATTTCTCTAATATTATTAATTTTTCATCCTGTTTTGGCATACCTTTAGTAGCTCTGTCTTTGTCATGGACCAAAATTTAATTCACTAAAAAAGTTCAGTGAATCTTTCATTAAGCTAAGAGCAGCTAAGAGCAGTTCAAGCCTCTGTGCCCAGTACATGTTCAATTCTTATTAATTAACTGTGATGAGTAAGCCCAACAATACTGATTCTTATGACATTCTTATGACAATTCTCATTGTCTCAGGAATGATATATTTCTCTTTGGTTTTCTTTTCCTCTTGTGTTAATCCTGAAGGTTTCCTTGAATTTTGCCCTTATGTTATCCCAGGAAAAAACTCTGTACTGAGTTTCTCATAAGACTAGAAAATATTACCTTCCTATGACAGATAAATCAAAATCTCTGGCTACTAATTTATTTATTTTTAGCACTTTTCAATTCCCAGGAGATTTACAAGGATTAACTAGTTAATCTTTCGGTCTTCAGTAAGTAGCATGGAGCCCAGTTTATAGAGGCTAAGAGGCAATGCCTCAGAGTCTCAGAGTAGATAAGGGTCAGTTTGAGGACTTCGACACCTGCCATATTTTCCCATTACAGGCTGTTATGTGAGGTTTTACTGATGCACCCGGATGGTGCAGAGGTTGCTGTGCTGGAGAGGTTCTGTCTTTTTTTTTGTTTTTTTTTTTGCAGTATGCGGGCCTCTCACTGCTGTGGCCTATCCCATTGCGGAGCACAGGCTCCAGACGCGCAGGCTCAGCGGCCATGGCTCACGGGGCCCAGCCGCTCTGCGGCATGTGGGCTCCTGGACCGGGGCACGAACCCGTGTCCCCTGCATTGGCAGGCAGACTGTCAGCCACTGCACCACCAGGGAAGCCTGAGAGCTTCTGTCTTGATTCAGGGAGTTTTCTTGTTGTCAGGGGAGGGGTGCTCTATGTCCTGCTGGATCCTGGTGTCAGCTGGCTTTCTCAACAAACCCATGATTGGACTCATCATAGATCTCTATTTCACAGATAAGAAAAATGATATTCAAAAAGTTGAATAGAAATATTTACTCTGCTAATGTCATGGGGGCTATTATGAGGATCAAAGACAGTATAATTAACAATACTTATAAACTGTCAATCGCTATGTAACTGTACTTTGCATTATTATTTTATACATCCTTTTATGCACTTGCTGTACATAACTTGAACTTTTTGTACTTACTTTAGAACAGAATTCAGTAAGGGAAGGTCCTTCTTAAATTCTATCCAAAAAGATTTAGTTATTTAAATGCCAGAAATAATCTCACTACACCATGTATTATGCTATAACAGAAGTCCCTCAAGCCAAATTATAGTAAAATTGTAGTAAACACAAGGCTAGGAGATCAAAGGTAACATTAAATTACCACTGTTTTTTTCCTTTTATAAGCTTTCTTCCAGAATAGAGAGACATGAGAAAATGAGAAAAAATAAGGAAAGAGGCTCATGTGTTTATTAACACAGAAACCATGTGCTTTTGCGTAATTAGATGGAGTGCAGTCATCTGAGCATCAAGGGTACATTTCTGATATACTGGGGCAGCGCCCTGAAGGTAGAAATAGAAGTAGTATTTGAGTAATTAGACAGTAGCTGAAGAAATCTACATTATGTCTCAGGTTCTGAGGTGTTTTCTCTTCTTACTCTCAGTTACAATAACCCCTCGGAGTTAGACTCAATAGCAAATAGAATAGTATTTTGAAGTTGCTGTATATGAATGACTTGCTTGTTTGTAACATTCTCTGTTCGGCCAGTAGAACTTGTGTAGCCATTTCCCTTATGATCTGGAGATAGTAACTGTATAATCAAGGGGTGTGTGTGTGTGTGTGTGTGTGTGTGTGTGTGTGTGTGTATCTGGCTTTGCATATTACCTAACCTTATCCCTTATCCCTACCCCTTGAAACTAGGTGCAGTAAATTAATTGCCCCGTGGCCATTGGCGAGCCCTACAGCCTTGGGGATGGCTTGCTGCTAGGAGAGTGGAGAGTGGGGTATGAGAAGTTCCCAGAGAACTTGCATTAGTATCTGTGAAGTTCACTTTGCAGGATTCTGGTTGCTCGTTTCTTCTCATGAGGTTCCTGTCTGTCCTGGATTCCTGGTCTACACCTGCCTTGAACTCTGGGGTTCCCCAGCTCTTGCTACTATAAATCCTGACTTCCCACCTCTTCTGATCTCTGGTAACTGCTTACTTCTTGTACCTTCTTTAATGTGCATGAATGTCTAATCTACTGTGCTTTCTTTCTGTTTATCTATATTGTTTAAAATTGCAAAATAATACATATTTTTACATATCCTTCTAGACATATACAGTTTTTTAAATAAAAAAATGGTATTGTATTATACATATTATTCTGCAACTTTCTTTTGTTCCCCTTACCAGTCTATCTTAGAGCTATTTCCATGTCTATCCATGGAAATCTACTTCATTCTTTCCAACTTTATGCATAGAATTCCCATGGTATATAATACGATACACAATAGGGGTAGACCATACTTTATTTAAGCAATTCCATTATGGCTGGATTTTTGAGTTGTTTCCAATTTTTATTATAAATGATGCTGCCATCATCCTTGTTATTAATATATATTATTATGCCCTGGTTTGGGTATAGCATAGGAATAAATTCCTTGCGGAATTATTGGCTCAAAGGATTTGTACATTTAAAACTGATGGACACTACAGTTTGAGCCTTCAAAATGCTTGTAAAATTTACAAATTCCACCAACAGTGAGTGCGAGTACCTATTTATCCATACGCTTAACCAGGAATGGATATTATCTCTTCTTAATAGTCAGATGGTCATTAATTCAATTTGCATTTTTCTGATTACTAGTGAGGCTGTATATATTATTAGGTGTGCATTGGCCTTTTCCATTTCTTGCCTTGTCTATTAATTGCTTCTTGACAGCCTTTCTTTGATTTTTTATGTTGTGGTGTTTGTCTCAGGGATTCGTGAGAAGCCTTTCTATATCACGGATACTATGCTTTCCTTTCTGTTATATACGTTGCAAATATTATTCCCAATCCATTGTTGTACTTTTAACCTGTACTCTGATCTCTACCTTTTTGCCGGGGAAGCTCACTTCTAGTCTCATTCAAATTTCTGGAGTGAGTGTTCTAGAAATAAAAGGGTTTATAAGCTGAGAATATTTCCTTTTATGATGCCATCCTTTTTCTGATGGTTGTTCTCCAGAGGGAACCCTAAAGTTCTGGGGAAGTCCTGGATTATAGTATCATGTCCCAGTGAATAGACTCTTATTTTCAACTGGTTTTACACATATATGTGTGTGTATGTGTATGTGTAGAGAGAGAGAGAGAGAAAGAGACAGACCCTGTAGGGAGGGGGAAATTAGCTGTGTGTGTGTGTATACACACACACACAACACACACACACTTGTTGATTTGATGCTGTTTTCTAATGAATGAAGAGACCATGCCCTTTGCAGATTCATTAGATTAGTTCTTCTTAGGTGGCCATTTATCACAGTGGTTTTGTACTTATTTGTTCTTATGCTTCTAGATTCCGTTGGATCTGTCAATATAAACCATTTCCCTTGGAGAGTCTGCAAGTCTATTGACCTAAATCCTAAATATATGGAGCAATTTGTTAAAATATTGACATCCATTGTATGTAAAGTCATAGGATTGTCGATCTGGGAAGCCATTCGTCCCCAGCATCATAAAAATAAGGCCTGTATGGTGGCCGACTCATTCATTTATCCTGAGAACATTTATTGCATCTGCTATGTGCCAGGTTCCAGAGGTATATGGATGACTAAGACAATTTCTGTACCTGAGCTCACACTACAAGGGGAAGTGATCGATAAGTAAGCTATCACTTACACAAGATGTCAGAGAACACGAAGGAAGAGATGCAGAATCTCTATGTGAGAAAAGAGCATTTGGGGGAATCATTGTGCTCATACCTTTTGAATTTGGCCTTGAAAAATGAGTCTGATTTTGCCAGCAGAATAAAGGAAAAGACATTTGGAACATTCCAGGAATTTCTGGAATGTGCGAAGGGTAAAGGCATGAAAGAACGGGGTGAGTTTGTGGAATGTGTAGCTTTAGCATGGTGTGGGTACCAGCACAGGAAGCCAGAGAGCTGGGCTGTAAAGATTCCTATATGCCATGCTGAGGAATCAAAACTGTCCTGAACAGAAGACCTCACCCAGGAAAGGACCCAGATCAGCATTTTAGCAAAGTGCTAGTGGTCATTGGCCTCACGTGGGTAGACACCACCTAGAAAGTCACTGCAGCACCCCAAGCGAGAGACGTTGCAGACCTGAGTAGCGGCGAAAATGGACAAGAGGTTAGGGGTTTATTTACAAGATGGAATCCATAGAAATTGGTGATCAAATTTGAGAGGCATGAGATCAAGGGGGAGAGAGGAATGAGAGGGAGGGGAACTTAAGCTGAACTGTAGAATGAATTAGATTGAGCCACGAGATAGAGCTTGCAGCTACTAAGCAAAACAGGGACTAAAGGGATAAGAATATGCTTGATTCAGTTTGGAATACGGGGATGTAGACTGAGGAATATCCAGGCAGAAATTTCTGGTCAGTGGATGAAAATATTGGATTAGCGCTGCAGAGAGAGATCAGCCCTAGATAAAGATCTCACTTTGTTAAGCCACCTGCATGGAAGACCCAGCTGTAGAGCGTCAATGAGATCATCTAGGAGAATGTATGTGTTGCAAAGAGAAGAGGCTCTCTTGGGAAGCACCAGTCTTTAGGAAGAAGGTGGGTCCCTAGAATGTAAGCAACCTGCTGCAGAGATGTTTGTTTTGCCGATTGATGTGTCCCAAGCATTTTGTAAATACTTCTTAAATGAATGCAAGTTTCTGGGGGGGGAGATAAATCATCCAAGGAACCTGAGAAGGACCATCAGAGATGGAGGAGGAAAACGGGCACTGAGTGGTATTGCCAACATCAGGGCGTAAGCAAGAGCAGATTTTCAAGCAAGGGTTGGGTGAAGTGTATCAGATGCCGCTGAGCCATCAAGGTGGGAGAGGACTGAAAACTTTCAGTGAGCAGACCTTCCGTAAGGTATGGAAAGCGAGAGTTGAGGAATATGTGAGAAGGGAAACAGCCGGGATGGTGCCTGAGTGGCTGTCTGGTTGAAACATTGGAATTGAGCCTTATTTGCATTATGGGGAGTGGTCTTGCTACTTGCTACATTTAACCAAATCCATCAGACTCTGCTTTGGTCTGTGACAGTGGTAGCGTTCTCGACGTGTGGTCCCCACACCAACATCATTAGCATCACCTGGGAACCCATGAGAAGTTCAAACTGTCGGGCTTTACCCAGACCTACTGAATCGGAAACTCCAGGGTAGGGCCCAGTAGTGTGTGTTTCAATGAGCTTTCTGGGTGATTGGGATATACTCTGTAGTTTGAGAAGCACCGGCCTGGGACATAATTTTGAGAAAAAATAACACAATTGAGCTAATTTGCCTCTGAAGAATGAGCTTCTGAGAGTTCTAAAGCTAGGAGCCAAATTTACAGACCAGAGGGCCGGAGCAACGAAGCACTGCCCTCGTGTCTGAAACGCAGTGGCGGCTCAGCTTTTATCTGTGCGGATGGAGAGGTGAGCTGGGCAGCTTCACTCCTGGACTGAGTCTCAAATTTCCCGTTGTGACATTAAACAGTATTATCTAAGGACATGCTCAGCTTTAATAGAATGTGGTTTTACTTTTATTCAGGGCCTGGATTTCCATAGTTCTACTTTTCTGGCTTTAAAATACCATCTGATATTTTTATCTTTGGTGTGCCACATGGGTGTCACTGTTGAAAAGCTTGAATCACTGGCCCATGTTTCCCCTGATACTACTGCAAGTTTATCAAAATATTCATTTTTGTCTTACCAGGTCTGCGAGCTAGATATTATCTTTAATTTTGAAAAGGCTTATTTTATCCTGGATGAGTTTATAATCGGTGGAGAAATTCAGGAAACATCCAAGAAATCTGCTGTTAAAGCCATTGAGGATTCTGATATGTTACAGGAGGTCAGTACACAGTTTCTCATGCCCTGGGAAAAGATGATGGTGGTGCTGTGATGGCGATGGTGGTAGTGGTGATAGACTGACTGACACTTACTGGGTGTTTACTCTGTGCTGGGTACAGTTTTTATTTTTAAGGTAAATTCTTTATTTTTTAATTTTTATTTTATTTTTAAAATTTTCGGCTGCATTGGATCTTAGTTGCAGCATGCGGGATCTTTCGTTGTGGCATGTGCGCTCCAGAGCGCATGGGCTCTGTAGTTTGCAGCACGCGGGCTCTAGTTGAGACGCGCAGCCTCGGTAGTTGTGGCGCACAGGCTTAGTTGCCGCATGGCGTGTGGGATCTTAGTTCCTCGACCAGGGATCGAACCCGAGTCCCCTGCATTGGAAGGATTCTTTACCACTGGACCACCGGGGAAGTCCCAGGGTGCAGTTTCTAAGTAAGTTACGTGTATTAACTTATTTAATTATCACAGCAACTCTAAGAGGTAGGTATATTGTTACCCTCATTTTAAAGATGAGTAAACTAAGACACAGAGAGGTTTAATGACTGCTCAACGTCACACAGCTAGTAAGCATGGAATAGAGATTTGAACCCAGGTAATTGGGCTCCAGAGTCTTTGCTCTTCATGTCTGAGCTTTTCAGTGAGGATACCACACTATCGAAAAGGGATTACATACTTGGTGCTATTCTTTTCAAGAATAATTTTATGGGAGGTATAAAAAGCCTTTCATTAAAATATCTGTGCTGCCCTGGGAAAGGAGAATAGCAATGCATCATTATTTTACTTGCCAGGGATACTAGAGCTTTATTATTGAAGATGGCGATCATCATATTAATTAAAATTTCCTACCTTCCTGGGAGGCTGTATGTGTGCTCTTATTTGCATAAATAAATTGGGAATTCTGTGGCTTGCTTGTCAAGGGATAAATGGGCCCTGCAGCAGCCATTTGGTCATGTTCCTGACTCTGTGATACGTATATAAAATACACTGGGGCTTTTCTTGTAGATACAGTCCAGATTTGCATTGTCCCTAATATCGGAACGTACCTACATTAACCCCTTCAGTCCTCCCGTGGGCACTGTGAGAAAAGGTGCTTCACCCCACTGAACTTTGCCCTCCCAAATGAGATGATCTGACCAGCCCCTGCTCAAGCATGCCTTTGCCGACCTGGTTTCTACCCCAGCTCTGCCACCTCTAGGTTCTTCTTCTCACAGCATCATTGAATCTATCTTTCTATTTTCATGATAGCTGGTCAGAAGATTCCAGAGCATTATCAAGTGTCTTTTAAAAATTGGCATTAAAGCCATTCTTGCTGCTGTTTGGAAATAAGAGCCTGCTTCAGTGACTAAAACATTAGACATGACTTCCGAGCAACAGTTTTGGCACATCTTTGAGCTGATTACTAGCTCCTGCCCATCTAGGGAACCAGTCCTCAGGTGAATGGATACTGAGAAGGATACAGGGTACCCCTGAGCCTCTGTGCTTGCCTGTTAGGAAGCTGATGCATTTATTTCTAGATGCGTTATCACCTCAAAAAAACGCATTTAAACTTTCTGGTGTTCACTTGGCTGTCTCCAAATGACACAGGAAGGGAATTTTACAAGGTACTTGAGAAATCAGTGGTTTGGAAATTCTACATTACCTTTCTTAAAATATGCCAGCGGGTTATTTATAATTCTATCCTCAGGGTCCTTACTGTGGAATCACGTTATAGGAGAAACAGACATTGAACAGGGTCTTGGGCACTTCAGTAATTAAAGCTCCTTGAATTAGGGCCAAGATACACCTGGGTTATTTTGAATTTCCCCTCTGCAGGAAGTAGAATTTTAAAGGGCTTGCGGGTTATCTGGTGCTTCTAGTTCCATTTAAATCTGGGAAGCAGGTATTGCCTGCTATTTCAAGAGAGAGGCCTTTCACAATTAAACATTAATTGGTCATTCCCTGGTGTCCCTGGTGATTGAGTGGAAGGTCTTGATAGGTGGGTCTCGGGGGACCCTCCATTTAGCTGCCGTGTCCCCATAGTGAGCAGGCAGTATCATGACTGCCCTCTAATCTTTCACTGAATTCACAACACCTGCCAAATAGAAACAGTGTTACCAGTGTTCTCTAGGGATCTGGTACTTCAGCTAAGTCAATGAACATCTGGGGAGCTGGTTGAAAAATTGACTTTGTTTATATGGTTTGCTTTGTGTATCTGGTCAGAGCAGTTGAGCGTATGAATAGGCACAAGTAATATAATTGCATAAAGAGAAAAAATTATTGCTTTCTTTTTTCCCTGTCCTTTGGACCTGAGCATGTATTTGTATTGAATACAAACTTAGTTGCTTACGTTTAAGGGAGGCCTTTGTAATATTGCTTTTACTTTTAGCACAACTGAAAATCTCAGAGTAGGCCCTGAACTCTTCCCTGACCTCTACCCAATAAAAGTTTTTTAGAATAAAAAAACTGTCTCTACATTTTTAGTAAGAAGATACGTAGTCTTAAAGCCCTAAATGCTCAGAGCTTATTCTGAGTGTACTGGGGCTAGATGCTGATAATATGGAAAGAAAGGAACAGTTTAATTGGCTGGGGATGACTTTAAGAGGTACCTTATTTTGAAGGTACCTGTGGACAATGGTGCAAAAATGATTAGAAGGAAAAAGAAACTCTGAAATAAGGTAGTGATCCTTAAACACAGAGGTTGCAATTCTTGGGATCACCAGTGGGGGCGACAAACAGAAGATGTTCCGACCACAGAATAAGAAAGCAAGTTAAGAAGGGAGGGTCAAATGGTACCTCATTAGATCAAGCAATAGGTTACCTCATATGTGTATGTGCGGATTCCTGAGAACCGGCTAGGTGCACCCCAATACTGTCACCCTTAAAAGCACAAACCATGTTAAACAGCTATTGCATTGTGGTTTAACCAGGTTAAACCATAATGCAATAAAAACTCGTAGCATGCATAGTGTTGAATGCACAAGAAACACTGCTGTGCTGGATAGATAACTGGGGTCCCAAGATACCCTAGTCCTCTTGTGAAAGGCTAGGGCAGAGATCTTTAAGTTTATGCCAGCCTTAAATGTCTGTTCCAGCCTTTAAAGGGGCAAGCCCAAGAAAGTACCAACCTCATATGTCATTGGCTCATGTAACTCTACGTAACAGCACAGCTCAGAAAGGGCAGCCAGCGCAGTCTCAGGCAGATTGACTTATCCGGTGGTGTGAGGCAGTGCCAATAGCTAGAGACCAATGAACTGTGAAGCCAGTGAAGTGACAACTCCAGGACCTTTCCTGGCCCAGATCCCTTCTAAGGCTGCAGGCTCATATGGTCAAATTTGCAAAGGTAAGATAGCTCAGCTGCAAAGAATTTGTGGCCATCTAATCAATATGTAAGATATTATAGAAGTGTGTCAGGCACTTAGTGAATGAAACCATTCTGCTATTGGTCTGGATTTTGTGATATTTGTAATTTTTTTTTTTGCGGTACGTGGGCCTCTCACTGTTGTGGCCTCTCCTGTTGCGGAGCACAGGCTCCGGATGCGCAGGCCCAGCGGCCATGGCTCACGGGCCCAGCCGCTCCGCAGCACGTGGGATCTTCCCGGACCGGGGCACGAACCCGTGTCCCTTGCATCGGCAGGTGGACTCTCAACCACTGCACCACCAGGGAAGCCCCGATATTTGTAATTTAAAAAAAAAATTTGTAATCTACTCTCATTTTTTTCTCATTCTAAGTAAATTCATACCCAATTTTATATTTGTAATTTTGTATAGTCTTTTAAATGGGCTAAAGTCTAGGTACCAAGAAATAGTCGTGGGCCCTTGGCCAATGTGATACCCCTGCCAAGTTGACAGACATGGGCAGTATCTGTAAGAGGAGAGACAGGGCAGAGGTCTTAAGGTGTGGGCTTCTCTTGGCCAGTGCTCATCCAGGAGGTGTAAGAGCTTTATAAGAAAGTGTGGATAATGGACCACAAGTATTTTCAGCAGAGGAAGACTGGAGTTTGAAGTAGAGCTGGTGAACACAGTCAGAAAACCTGATTTCTAACCCTAGTATCTTCTGAGCAGTCTTGCTTAGCCATGATCTCGGTCTCTTTGGGCAACGCTGGTCGATGTCTTCCCTGGCAGGTGCACGTGAATCACATCTCCTGGGGTTCAAGCTTCAGAACAGGTTAAGCATTGCTGGTTGCGCTGTGCCTTCCATGTAAGAGGTAGGGGTGTTACCAAAGGCTGGCCCCTTGAGCTCCCTGATTGATTCAACCCAGGGGCCTTGTTACACAAACATATGTTTATAACAGGAGAGGGTAGAAGAGGAAGTCCATCCATCATGCATAATAAAGGGCTTGCATCATGACTGTAACTTTGAACTCTGCCTGTGGTTGTGAATCCATTTAAACATTTTTTTAAAGTACTGGGAAAAAATTAGGGCCTTGTGGCATGTTAGCAAACTTGGTAAGTTATGAGGCGGATGAAGAAACATAATTTATGTACTTTGGAGGAAAGCCTTTTCAAACTACATGAAAGAAATTCTTAAGAATTATGGTCTGTTTATCCCTTATGTCTTGGCAATAAGATGTTCTGTATCTGTAATGATACATATGTTAAGTATGTATGTAACGATACATACGTTATACAGATTTCTCTAATACCTGTGTCTGGAGGTAGTCCTCATGGTTATTTTAGCAGGCACATTTTTCTGAAGTCAACAGCGATAGCTTCGCAGCTGTTGCTTTAGCATTTCTCTTATCAGACATTCCTTTTATGGTCAAGTTTAGCCATTTCTCTGTTGAAAGTTATTTAATTCCAGCCATATGGATGTGTATACAAATTATACTCGAACTTTGAACCACCTTTCTTGATTAGAATGCAAAGATTTATGACCATGTACACTTCAAAAACTTCTTTTCGGGAATTCCCTGGTGGTCCAGTGGTTAGGACTCTGGACTTTTACTGCTGTGGGCCTGGGTTCAATCCCTGGTCAGAGAACTAAGATCCCACGAGCTGTGTGGTGCAGCCAAAACAAAAACAAAAACAAAAACAAAAACTTCTTTCTTCTAATGGCAAAATAAATGAGTAAGAGAATGAAGAATTTTCACAGTCTGCTAAAGGATGTGGTTTAAGGGAAAATTGCTCTTATATATGATTCTCTTTCAGACAATGGAAGAATACATGAACAAGCCTACGTTTTAACCATGCATCTACTTGAAGACTCCAAGTGCTACATGTTGCGAACCTGTAAATAAGCAGTGCCTTGCATCCAGTTATTTGACAGAGCCTCTGGCACCATGCCAAAAATAACTTAAAAGGGATTTTTCTGTTAATTAGCAAAAATTATTGTTTAACATAATATATTTATCATTATTCATGTCTGTATTATACTGTATATGACTACTTGGATGTTAAAACAACTGCTTCATTGCTCAATAGGCTGAATGTTTGTTTGCAGTGTTTTAACTCCATGTCATATTTTTGAGCTAATTTAAATAAATTTATTGCAATGTGTTTTGTTGCATTTGGTCCTCTACTGACAGGGTGTAAACTATATTGTCATAATCCATGATTTTGAATGTAAAGTATATCTTATATCAATAATACTTTTTCTAAATGTTTAGCTTTTTAAATTGTATAATGATTCAAAATTATGTTAATAGTTCAGAGTTCATACATGATGTTAGACATTTTAAATACACTTAATACTGTAATTTCAGTCCAGATACAGTGTATCTGATTTTAATGTCCTGAATTCATTAATTTTTCAGGGCTGGAATTAAGGACAACAACCAAAGATAGTATAGGCCTTAAGTGTTTTTGATGCCTTGGAAGCTGCTATCTAGGCTGAGGTTTTAATTTTACCTTTTAATTGAATATAAGGGGCATTCCAATAAGGTTGTGTTTTGTACAAACTCTATGTATTTATTAAGGTTTTGAGACATCTGAAAAAGTGTCTATAACTTCCCTTACTATAAAAATAGTATAATAAAGATGAATAACAGTAGCAATAATACTTATTAATACTACTATTTTAATAATCTTCTATGTTACAAGCACCCTTAGTTGCTTGAGAGATTTTTGTTTCCAGTATGTTTTCATGTATATCTAATATATTTGAAGACATTGTCTATTAGGCTTACTTGGAGCATTTAATATTATTGCAACCTATATAGTAGGTGCCTTGCCTCCTTTTTCTTTCCTCATCTCCCAAAGAAAATATTTGCTGCTGACTGTCACTATTGTGACTATGTCGCATTCATGCTTCCTGGAAAGTTCTATATAACCAGGTGGTAGAAGTGATCAGACATTCTAGGGAAATAGCTTGTACTGTTCTGTCTGGTGCCCTGCTTTTGATGTCTTACCTGTGCATTTTCAATGTTAGTTTTGAGGTCAAATGTCATCATGTTGCAGTGGTTAGGGACCTTCTAGTATTCTTCCTAAGAGAAGAGTGTGCTTGCTGTTGGGGAATCCAACATGAGGGGAAAATGTCCTCTTTGATTCATTGTGCCAGACATATTTAGGGAAAGATGGCAAGACAAGAGTGGAAGAACATGAGGAAAAATTGACCAACTCCCAAATATAACCATTATTAAAAAGAAAAACTTCAGGTTAGTATATGAAGTAATTATGGGGCTTTTAATATCTAATATTTCCTCAGATTAATCATGTATTTACAATTAGGGCATCAGGTTGAAGTTTGTCATTTTTATCACTTTGTTTACTTTAGATCTTTGATTTTGTGCTTTAGCCTTTTTTTTTTAATATGGCAGAACGCTTTATTTTAAAAAACATTGTATAAAGATAAACTTTATGTAAATTGATGTAAGTTTTTCTGGTTCTTTTGAAGCTCTCCACCATTTTTGGATGAAGGTATTGATTGAATCTCATTCAAATGTACTACACATATTCTGGGGAATTCCATATTAGACACTGTCTAGTTATAGCGGGGGCTCCTCAGACTTTATGTCAGCAGCGCACATATGGTGTGAACATAATGATATGGCACTCTGGGGTAAATTTGAGGGATTTGGGGGACATCTTACATGGACTTTGGTGAAAATAATCATTATGTTTTCTTTATATCATATAATTGTCATTATGTTTTCTTTATATCATATAATTGTAATAAAACCACCAAGGGAAAGATAATAAATATTAAACTTGTATAAAAACTTGCAAATAAAATTTTTTTAAGTTTTTTATTGAGGAACTTCAGCGTGTTTTTATGAATATAATTTTTTTAAATCAGATTTTATGCTTGAAATTGCTATCCATAATTCTTGTTGACGTCCTTCTAATATAACCTCTTCATTTTTTTAGTTTTTTATTGAGGAACTTGAGCATGTTTTTATGAATATATATATATATTTTTTTAAATCAGATTTTATGCTTGAAATTGCTACCCATAATTCTTGGTGAAGTCCTTCTAATATAACCTGTTCATTTTCTAGACAATTACCTATCAAGGTGGAACTTCATAAGCAGGTGACAGCAAATGAGAGAAGAGAATTTATTGTTTTGCTCCTATTGGCTTTTTTCTCACCATTCACCCACATTTTGATAATCTGATCTCTTTACATGTAGTTAATGACTCAACCACCCTTTAAATCTACTAACTCCTTTTCGTTCATTAACAAATGTAAAGTTGACATTTCTTATGATAACTCAAGTGAATTTTTAAAAAATTTATTTATTTTATTTATTTTTGGCTGCATTGGATCTTCGTTGCTGCGCTCAGGCTTTCTCTAGTTGTGGAGAGTGGGGGCTACTCTTTGTTGCGGTGCGTGGGCTTCTCACTGCGGTGGCTTCTCTTGTTTCTGAGCACAGGCTCTAGGCGTGTGGGCTTAAGTAGCTGTGGCATGCAGGCTCAATAATTGTGGTTTGCGGGCTGTAGAGTGCAGGCTCATTAATTGTGGCACACGGGCTTAGTTGCTCCACGGCATGTGGGATCTTCCCGGACCAGGGCTCGAACCTGTGTCTCCTGCATTGGCGGGAGGATTCTTAACCACTGCACTACCAGCGAAGCCCAAGTGAATTGTTAATTCAAACTTTTTCCCGTATCAAGTCTTCTGAAATAGTATAAAGCATTTTCATCAAACATACAACAGATGTTCTTCTACAGCTAGTAATTCTTCTTTAGGATTTGTATTATAATACCCATGAAATATCACTCAGAACTGTCTTTAACTTTACTTTTCTAAGTTTTAATCAATAAACTTTATTGGTAAGTGTTAATATATTTTTTTCACATGGTCCCTGCAATTTTAAATTAAGTTCAGTAGATGCTCTGGAATGTGAGTAAGCAAGCCAATGACTCTTTCAATAATTTGTGAAGGGAGGGTCATTAAATTTTTTTTTTTTTAATCCTTATTGAATGTTCTAAGCATTTCCCTTCAGGGCTTAACAGCATAGTTCCTAACAAGGGTAGACTTAACCGTCTTCTAGATTAGATAGAGTTGTTTTCATGTGGTTGACATGTCCTTTGTTTAACTAATAGTATTATTCCAAAGTGGTAATTTTTACTCATTCCTTCGGAAAATAGTGAGTGTTTCCATGGAGGGTGGTAAAGAGAGCATTTATGCAATTGTGTGAGTTAATGTGGGCTTTTGCTGTTGTTAGCATGATCTTATAACTGAGCTACACCTGATATTGCTATAATTTATAAGAGAACTTTGCTTCTTATTTTACACTTGTGCATGTTTAAAATGTTAATCTTGTGTAAAGTGGTTGTTTAGTAGAAAGACGCCAGCATAGTTTACTTGATAATATTTTGAAGTAAATAAGACATTTAAACTGAAGAAGAGGAAAAATTCTGAGAACACTTGGTTCCAAATGTGAGATAATCCTCATACTGCTTTAATAGTGATTTCAAACTCTCTTTTATACTGTTTTTTGGAGGGAGCGAAATCTGTTGAATTTGTGAAGGCTCCAGTTTTAATAAAATTTTTCCTCTACAGTGGAAAAATATCTAAAATTTGAGACTATATAAATGTGAAGAAAAAAAACTAATGGACTTGTAAGGGGTTTATGGTCGAAAATTGTTTAAAAAATAATTTGTTTTTAAGAATGGTACAAAAATAAATTTTAAAATTATAAAAATATAATTTTGAAAATGAAGGCAGTCAGTGTTGGAAGTATTAAAATATTAATTTCCCTTTAATAAATGTCTAAAAATGTCTTAAATTATAAACATTACTTTCATTTATGTAGGATTAAATAATTTTGGAGAATCTGTATTTAAAGGATTGATTATATTTTCCTGTTTTTAGAAATAAGCCTTTTTATTTCTTGAAGCCAAATTTTAATGCTCTTTTATTGGGTCAGAATTTGGCTAATTATATTAAAAGCTAAAACTGAAACGATGGATGGATGAGTGAATAAACGAAGGCACATAATAAGAAAAATGGACAAAATAAATTATGTTCTACTTAAAATGTCTAATCTTATGATAGTAATAGTTGTAAAGAAAATGATGTGTACATACTTCCGCTATTAGTTGAACACTTCGTTAAAAATGTAAGAGCAGAGAGCAAATTAAGTTGGAAGAAAATTTAAATTTTTTACCTACACACAAAGAAGCTCAAGAATGATAAATCATAAAGTAAAAATCAGACTAACTCATCTGGAAGTGTTACATGTGTGTATATTTTATTTACGTCCTATCAGTTCTCTGTGCTTTCTGTATTCAAAATCGTATGAGCATAATTACTGAATTTAGGAATTTTTCTGAGGCAGCCATCCAAATGCTATTCAAATATAAGTTCAACTCTTGTGAACTTTTGAATCGATGAGAAATAATTGCTTATCATTTTTTAAACTTCTATATATGATTTTCATCCATCAGTCTCAGAGCAAGCAAGTGGGTTTTCTCTCTGGTAGGGATGTTCTGAGGCATAAGACTAAGTGTCATGATGATGTTTAGAGCATCAAAATGGACTAGGGATTGGGAGCCTTCACGCTTGTCCTGAATGTACCACTGACAAGGTTCATGAACTTGCTCTTTGGAATGGATGGAATGTCAGAATCAGATGGGATCATGGAAGTGAGCTAGCCTGAACCACGCATTATACAGAAGAGGAAAGAATAATCATTACATTGACATTTATGTTTTAATCAGGTCCCAGTGCTGATCATTTGCTTAATTAAATCTTGCCTTGATCAAAGGTGTTACCTCATGAAAGTATTTGATGAGCTTGTTTCCTGGTATGAAATAAAAGCCTAATGACATTCAAGCATGTTTTTCACCCTTTTAAATGATACAAGTGAAGTATATTGAGTGCACTTTAGATGAAAGGTGCCATTATAGGAGTAGAAAGAAGAGCTGCTCTTGGAATACAGATAAAGAGTGAATCACCAAGGTTGCATTGTTGATTTTTGGAGGTAGAATATCTTACGTGTTTTAGGTGAAAGGAGAGAACAGAAGGGCAATACATTTTTTGGCTAATGTGAATAAAAGGGACTAATGATCTAGAAAAGTCATTGAATTATGTGACATTTCTTGCATTCAGCTAAAGCTTGTCATTTCAACCTTGTTTATACCTAACTATGAAGTAAGACCTTCACATGTAGTTCTGAGTCAAGGAGCCAGTGCTGGATGAAACCAGAGCACTGCTTGGAAAATATGATAGAGACCAGATGTTTGCTTACCAGGCCCTTTCCTGTTTCCTCCTGGGTTTACAGCTAGACTTAACTTCCCACCCTTCTTGAAGTTCGGTTTATCCATAATGGAATCATAACCAGTGGCATGTGGGTCCAAGTAACATATGCCCAACTGCAGGTCTGACTCTTAAAACACTCCCACGTGTGACCCTCCATTCTGTCTTTCCCGGTTTATAGCCAAAGGAAAATACTCTAGGATCCAGAGAAGGCAGAGAGCCATGAGATGGAAGGAACCTAAAAACGGCTGTCAGGAAAGCCAACCAAGCAGGAATAGTCACACTGGACAGAAGTAAACATGTGTGACAGCAGAAAACTTCTATGACGTTAAGACCCTGAGCTCCTGGATTTGTTGGTTACAGCAGTGAACCTACCCTGACACGTGAAACAATCATGGGCTAACATCAGTGGGATCAGGATATGTTTAATCAAGATTTTCTTCAGAGAATGGAAAACCATAGCACCCTTTAGAGTTAATACACACTAATTATGTAGAAGAGGTAATCAGATAATAAATCTGATTGAGAGAATTGAGGCTGCTGAGGGACTTCCCTGGTGGCACAGCAGTTAAGAATCCACCTGCCAATGCAGGGGACACGGGTTCAAGTCCTGGTCTGGGAAGATCCCACATGCTGCAGAGCAACTAAGCTCGTGCGCCACAATTAATGAGCCTGTGCTCTAGGGCCCACGAGCCACAACTACTGAGCCCACATGCCACAACTACCGAAGCCCGCATGCCTAAAGCTCGTGCTCCACAGCAAGAGAAGCCACCGCAATGAGAAGCTTGTGCACTGCAATGAAGAGTAGACCCCACTCGCTGCAACTAGAGAAAGCCCATTCACAGCAACGAAGACCCAACACAGCCAAAAATTAAAATTAAAAAAAAAAACTAAATAAATTTATTAAAAAAAAAAAGAATTGAGGCTGCTGAGAAGTAGAAAGATAATGTTATTATCCACACAAGAAGTCCGTTTTGTAGAGGTACAAATTGGGTACCACAAGCTACCCTGAGCCTGCATACAAATTTTGTTTGGCCCTCACTGTATGAAAAATGGAATCAATTTTGTGATTTTATATAAAACTTAGATTTTTTTCCCCCTTCTCTTGAAAAATTGTAAGAATTGGCCACTTAGGGCCTGCACATCTGCATGTAATAATCAACTGAAGCTGGAGGGTGTGCACTGCTGACTTCTGCAGTCTCCACCACTATACCTGCCCACCTCACAGATTTGCACACTTGTCACCCTGTACTAAATGTTTACCTTGCTTTTGTGGTTGCTGATGCAGCTTCTTAGTCTGGCTTTTGAGACCTTCCATCATCTGAATTCTAAGTCACATATCCCATCCTTTCACAGGTCGATGTATTACTCTTCTTGGCTTTTGCTTGTTCTACTTTTTCCTTTTACCTGAAATGTTATTTACCCCCTCCCTATGTCCAGATTCTTTAATACCCAGCTCAAGTGTCACTTTCATGACTCCTCTCTTATTCCAGCCTTCCTTCCCCCTCTAAAACCCCTTTGTTTTACATTAGTACCTCCCAGGGTACTTATTATTTTTAGTATTATAAATATTTATATACATGCCCTATCTCTTGCTGACATGAACAATCCTTGAGAGCCAGGTGTGTGTGTGTGTGTGTATGTGTTTATGTGTATATGTGTGTGAGTGAGAGACAGAGAAAGATTGCTTTTCTGAATCTCCTAAAGGGCCTGTTAAAGTCTTATATTCACTGACACAATTTCTCTTATAGTTATTCCTTACTTTTCGGAAGTTCTCTTTACGCCCCTTGGCTTTTACAAAAGACCTGTATTAGTACCTGTTTTCTATAACCAAAAGAAATCTGAAGAGGATTTTTGATTTTACAAAAAAGCAGAAAATGAAATAGGGTTCAGTTTGTGTTTTGCGGGGAGCCATTATAAAGGCAGCGGGCACCCTGAACAGAAGACTGGCGCTACCAAGCTCCTTCCGCAGGAGCTACAGTCAGCATCTCAGCCTCAAGCCGCCATAGCTTTGAACTGTGTCTATAAGCCTCTGTGCTTTATCTGCTTTCATACCATTTTGGCTTACGAAATGTTTCATAGGACACCCTGCTTTCGGATAATGGAGGAAACCTATAGATATCAAACCAGAATCTGAACCCCCCCCCAAAAAAAAAGGTATGCTTTTTGGCGATTCCCTGGTGGTCCAGTGGTTAGGACTCGGGGCTTTCACTGCCGTGGGCCTGGGTTCAAACCCTGGTCGGGGAACTAAGATCCCACAACCCGCATGGTGTGGCTAAAAAAAAAAAAAAAATCAAAAAGGTATATTTTCCTTAACACTCCCGGATTGGAATGTTTTTGAAGTACTTTAAGAAATTCATTAAAAAAAAAAGAAAGAAAGAAATTCATTAGACCAGCAAGCAGTCTGCTCATTTCTAGAGGATCACCAGTATAGTTTATTTTTGATCAAGATATACTATCTCTTGTCTTGAGTTCAGAAATTAGGGACTTCCCTGGTGGTCCAACAGGGAACTAGATCCCATGTGCTTGCTGCAACTAAGAGCCCACATGCCACAACGAAGATCCCACGTGCCTCAACTAAGACCCAGCGCAGCCTAAATAAACAAACAGACAAACAAATAAATAAGAAATAGCATAAAAATCTTTATTTCTTAAGCACGACAGGCTCCCAAAACTTCAGGTGACACTGCTGCACTTCTATCTGCAGCTGGGTCCCCAGAAATCGTATCAGTGCCTGACACTCAGTAAAATATCAATAAATGTTTGCCAAATGAAACTGGATGACAAAAAACTAAATTCAATATGGCACCTAATTGGCTGCAGTTGTTCCTGTGATAGTAAAGCGACCAAGTTTAAAACTGAGCACTTAGTGGTGGTACCATAAAGATATATTTATTTTCTTGAGAAAGAAGAAACAAGAAAAGAACGCAAGTGAGTTGGGACCAGAAGTTAAGCTATCACATTTCCAGGTCAGCCTTAATTCAGTATCTTTTATGTGAGTGACACTGAGCTTTTATGTTGAAGCCATTCATCTGGGTGGCAAACCAGCTCTTACCAGCAAGGTGAGAGAACCCGAGGGTTTTGTTGATGTGGTTGTACAAAGAAGAACAGCCTCCTAAAAATATACATATATGGTTCGCTTCTACCCAAAGGTGTACACTCTTTTGTGTTTTTAACTGTGTCACATGGACACTGTATGACTCTTCTACGTGATTATTACAGGGGTTGGCTTTTTGTTAGAATGCAGCTTCCCTTTCTGATTATTGTTTTTGTAACTCATGGAGTAGAAAGTAGTGATGTGCTAATTCCTCTCTGTCTCTTCAGCCTTCCTTTGCCCTCTGCTCCAAAAATGAGTTGAATTGCTTTTTAGATACCATGTGAGATCTGTACAAATGCAAGTGATGTGAAAACAAAGGTATGAAGGCACATTGGTAAACAGAAATGGAAAAACACCTTTCAAAGAAGCTTACTATAGCAGAAGGTGGTATTTGCCATGGGAATGGGAACCACCAATAAATTACAATTCACACTAGACCTAGCTAAGATATTACTTATAAGGGACAAGAAAGGTAGTTTCTTTTAAAAATTTAGAACAGATGAGCAGGTAAGGAAGGACAGGCAGCATAAAAGAGAATAAGTTATTTTGTGTTGGTAAATGTAAAGGTTCTCCATGTATTGATTCTCTCATCTCATGCTCCTGTTAATAGATGAAAAATAGTAGCATAAGAATTTAGAATGAGCAAAAATTGTCAAGGAGGCCTGAGAGCCAAGTTGGATTATTTTTTATGAGTGCTATGATGTAAAAAATGTTGGCAAACTGCCATAAACTACCCAGTAAAAACTAGCCTTACAAAGTTGACCTTAGAGAGAGAACTTAGAAAAGTCCTCTTTTATATGATAGTCCAAAACCCCCAATACACTGAGCTCTCTGTCTCTAATACAAGTGCTGTACCCTTGGTTTGAAAATCCTACCTTTTCCTTTCCTGCCTTGAGGGTACCCTGCTCACTGTTGACCTGGCAATTCTTGGCCACCACCTGGGCCTCAGTTCAGGTGTCAGCTCCTGTGAAACTTCCCCCATTACCTCTTCCCCAGCATTAATAGATGATATCAGATGCTACAGGAGCAGAGAACATTGTGGCTCAGAGATACATGATAATAGGTTGACAACAGGGTGCCTCTCCCTCAAGATTGCGAGTGTCTTCAGGGCAGAAGCTGTGAGCTTCACATTGCTATCAAGATATCTACTTAATGTTTGTTACATAAATAAATACTTTTGAACTTCAGGTGGAAGTTAAGGTTAAAACCTTGGTCATGGGGTTTCCACTGAATCCATGAGGATTGGATTGGTCCCATTGTCCTTTTTTATTCCAAAAAAGCATTTGAGGGGATCCATCTTTTTCTCAGATCACAACTAGTACAGGAAAGGGTTAATTCAGCAGGTCTGGGTTGCTCAGACCCGGCACATTCTAAATAAAAACCTGCCTCCAGCTGGCTGGCTCTAGGGAGATAACCTCTGAGCCCTTGGAATGTTCTGCCTGATAAGAGTGTTTTTTTGCCTGAGGGATGGGCCATGCTACTGCAGTGTGACAGTTTATCCTGACAATGTGATTGATGGTAAACACCTATTTTTTTTTTTTAACTCTGGGTTGGGGCTGAAGTCTGAGTACCTGAGATCAGTCACATGGGCTCTACCCACCTTCAGGACTGATCCGCGGTAGAACTCCTGGATACCAAGGCCCGGTGAGCATCCCCAGTTGGCAGCACTTAGCATGTTTTGTGCATGTGGCTGCTGGGAGAATTAAGCATATTCCCATGTGACACTGAAACCGTGCAACTCAGATTGGGTCTTGAACCAATGGTTCTCTAACTGAGATCACACACCTGGTAACAGGACTTAATGAAGCTCAAGTTCTTGATATTTCATCACAGAAAGAATTCAGTGAGAGAGATATTAACTAGAGTTATCGTGATAATCATTGTTCAATACATACAAATATTGAATCAATATGTTGTACGCAAAACTAATATAATGTTATATATCAATTATACCTCAATAAAGTATTACACTACATATTGAAGAAAAAGAATTCAGTGAGAGACAAAGTGATAGGTAAGAAGTGGATTTATTTAGAGAGAAACACACTCCGCAGACAGAGTGTGGGCCATCTCAGAAGGTGAGAAAGGCACCAGGGTATGGGGTAGTCAGCTTATATAGGGGTGGGTCATTTCATAGGCTAATGAGTGGGAGGAGTATTCCAGCTATTTTGGGGAAGGGGTGGGGATTTCCAGGAATTGGGCCACTGCCCACTTTTTTTTTTTTTTACATCTTTATTGGAGTATAATTGCTTTAAAATGGTGTGTTAGTTTCTGCTTTATAACAAAGTGAATCAGTTATACACATACATATGTTCCCATGTCTCTTCTCTCTTGCGTCTCCCTCCCTCCCACCCTCCCTATCCCACCCCTCTAGGTGGTCACAAAGCACTGAGCTGATCCCCCTGTGCTATGGGGCTGCTTCCCACTAGCTATCTACCTTACGTTTGGTAGTGTATATATGTCCATGCCTCTCTCTCACTTTGTCACAGCATACCCTTCCCCCTCCCCATATCCTCAAGTCCATTCTCTAGTAGGTCTGTGTCTTTATTCCTGTCTAACCCCTAGGTTCTTCATGACATTTTTTTTTCTTAAATTCCATATATATGTGTTAGCATATGGTATTTGTCTTTCTCTTTCTGACTTACTTCACTCTGTATGACAGACTCTAGGTCTATCCACCTCATTACAAATAGATCAATTTCGTTTCTTTTTATGGCTGAGTAATATTCCATTGTATATATGTGCCACATCTTCTTTATCCATTCATCGGAT
This sequence comes from Lagenorhynchus albirostris, assembly GCF_949774975.1. Taxonomy (NCBI): domain Eukaryota; kingdom Metazoa; phylum Chordata; class Mammalia; order Artiodactyla; family Delphinidae; genus Lagenorhynchus; species Lagenorhynchus albirostris. The sequence goes on from NC_083100.1 coordinate 14,498,270, forward strand.
GATGGACACTTAGGTTGTTTCCATCTCCGGGCTATTGTAAATAGAGCTGCAATGAACATTTTGGTACATGACTCTTTTTGAATTATGGTTTTCTCAGGGTATATGCCCAATAGTGGGATTGCAGGGTCATATGGTAATTCTATTGGTAATTTTTTAAGGAACCTCCATACTGTTCTCCACAGTGGGTGTATCAATTTACATTCCCACCAAGAGTGCAAGAGGGTTCCCTTTTCTCCACACCCTCTGCAGCATTTATTGTTTCTAGACTTTTTGATGATGGCCATTCTGAATGGTGTGAGATGATATCTCACTGTAGTTTTGATTTGCATTTCTCTAATGATTAATGAAGTTGAGCATTCTTTCATGTGTTTGTTGGCAGTCTGTATATCTTCTTTGGAGAAATGTCTATTTAGGTCTTCTGCCCATTTTTGGATTGGGTTGTTTATTTTTTTTGTTATTGAGCTGCATGAGCTGCTTATAAACTTTGGAGATAAATCCTTTGTCAGCTGCTTCATTTGCAAATATTTTCTCCCATTCTGAGGCTTGTCTTTTGGTCTTGTTTATGGTTTCCTTTGCTGTGCAAAAGGTTTTAAGTTTCATTAGGTCCCATTTGTTTATTTTTGCTTTTATTTCCATTTCTCTTGGAGGTGGGTCAAAAAGGATCTTGCTGTGATGTATGTCATAGAGGGTTCTGCCTATATTTTCCTCTAAGAGTTTGATAGTTTCTGGCCTTACATATAGGTCTTTAATCCATTTTGAGCTTATTTTTGTGTATGGTGTTAGGGAGTGATGTAATCTCATACTTATACATATACCTGTCCAGTTTTCCCAGCACCAATTATTGAAGAGGCTGTCTTTTCTCCACTGTACATTCCTGCCTCCTTTATCAAAGATAAGGTGACCATATGTGCATGGGTTTACCTCTGGGCTTTCTATCCTGTTCCATTGATCTATATTTCTGTTTTTGCACCAGTACCATACTGTCTTGATTACTGTAGCTTTGGAGTATAGTCTGAAGTCTGGGAGCCTGATTCCTCCAGCTCCATTTTTCGTTCTCAAGATTGCTTTGGCTATTCGGGGTCTTTTGTGTTTCCATACAAATTGTGAAATTTTTTGTTCTAGTTCTGTGAAAAATGCCAGTGGTAGTTTGATAGGGATTGCATTGAATCTGTAGATTGCTTTGGGTAGTAGAGTCATTTTCACAATGTTCATTCTTCCAATCCAAGAACATGGTATATCTCTCCGTCTGTTTGTATCATCTTTAATTTCTTTCATCAGTGTCTTATAATTTTCTGCATATAGGTCTTCTGTCTCCTTAGGTAGGTTTATATTCCTAGATATTTTAATCTTTTTGTTGCAATGGTAAATGGGAATGTTTTCTTGATTTCACTTTCAGATTTTTCATCCTTAGTCTATAGGAATGCCAGAGATTTCTGTGCATTAATTTTGTATCCTGCTACTTTACCAAATTCATTGATAAGCTCTAGTAGTTTTCTGGTAGCATCTTTAGGATTCTCTATGTATAGTATCATGTCATCTGCAAAGAGTGACAGCTTTACTTCTTCTTTTCCGATTTGGATTCCTTTTATTTCCTTTTCTTCTCTGATTGCTGTGGCTAAAACTTCCAAAACTATGTTGAATAAGAGTGGTGAGAGTGGGCAACCTTGTCTTGTTCCTGATCTTAGTGGAAATGCTTTCAGTTTTTTACCATTGAGGACGATGTTGGCTGTGGGTTTGTCATATATGGCCTTTATTATGTTGAGGAAAGTTCCCTCTATGCCTACATTCTGCAGGGTTTTTATCATAAATGGATTTGAATTTTGTTGAAAGCTTTCTCTGCATCTATTGAGATGATCATATGGTTTTTCTCCTTCAATTTGTTAATATGGTGTATCACATTGATTGATTTGCATATATTGAAGAAACCTTGCATTCCTGGAATAAACCCCACTTGATCATGGTGTATGATCTGTTTAATGTGCTGTTGGATTCTGTTTGCTAGTATTTTGTTGAGGATTTTTGCATCTATGTTCATCAGTGATATTGGCCTGTAGTTTTCTTTCTTTGTGACACCCTTGTTTGGTTTTGGTATCAGGGTGATGGTGGCCTCATAGAATGAGTTTGGGAATGTTCCTCCCTGTGCTATATTTTGGAAGAGTTTGAGAATGATAGGTGTTAGCTCTTCTCTAAATGTTTGATAGAATTCACCTGTGACGTCATCTGGTCCTGGGCTTTTGCTTGTTGGAAGATTTTTAATCAGAGTTTCAATTTCAGTGCTTGTGATTGGTCTATTCATATTTTCTATTTCTTCCTGATTTAGTCTTGGCATGTTGTGCATTTCTAAGAATTTGTCCATTTCTTCCAGGTTGTCCATTTTAATGGCATAGAGTTGCTTGTAGTAATCTCTCATGATCTTTTGTATTTCTGCAGTGTCAGTTGTTATTTCTCCTTTTTCATTTCTAATTCTATTGATTTGAGTCTTCTCCCTTTTTTTCTTGATGAGTCTGGCTAATGGTTTATCAATTTTGTTTATCTTCTCAAAGAAACAGCTTTTAGTTTTATTGATCTTTGCTATCGTTTCCTTCATTTCTATTTCATTTATTTCTGATCTGAGTTTTATGACTTCTTTCCTTCTGCTAACTTTGGGGTTTTTTTGTTCTTCTTTCTCTAATTGCTTTAGGTGCAAGGTTAGGTTGTTTATTCGAGGTGTTTCCTGTTTCTTAAGGTAGGATTGTATTGCTATAAACTTCCCTCTTAGAACTGCTTTTGCTGCATCCCATAGGTTTTGGGTTGTCGTGTCTCCATTGTCATTTGTTTCTAGGTATTTTTAGATTTCCTCTTTGATTTCTTCAGTGATCACTTCGTTATTAAGTAGTGTATTGTTTAGCCTCCATGTGTTTGTATTTTTTACAGATCTTTTCCTGTAATTGATATCTAGTCTCATAGCGTTGTGGCCGGAAAAGATACTTGATACAATTTCAATTTTCTTAAATTTACCAAGGCTTGATTTGTGACTCAAGGTATGATCTATCCTGGAGAATGTTCCATGAGCACTTGAGAAAAATGTGTATTCTGTTGTTTTTGGATGGAATGTCCTATAAATATCAATTAAGTCCATCTTGTTTAATGTATCATTTAAAGCTTGTGTTTCCTTATTTATTTTCGTTTTGGATGATCTGTCCATTGGTGAAAGTGGGGTGTTAAAATCCCCTACTATGAATGTATTACTGTCGATTTCCCCTTTTATGGCTGTTAGTATTTGCCTTATGTATTGAGGTGCTCCTATGTTGGGTGCATAAATATTTACAATTTATATCTTCTTCTTGGATTGATCCCTTGATCATTATGTAGTGTCCTTCTTTGTCTCTTCTAGTAGTCTTTATTTTAAAGTCTATTTTGTCTGATATGAGAATTGCTACTCCAGCTTTCTTTTGGTTTCCATTTGCATGAAATACCTTTTTCCATCCCCTTACTCTCAGTCTGTATGTGTCTCTAGGTCTGAAGTGTGTCTCTTGTAGACAGCATATATATGGGTCTTGTTTTTGTATCCATTCAGCCAATCTGTGTCTTTTGGTGGGAGCATTTAGTCCATTTACATTTAAGGTAATTATCGATATGTATGTTCCTATTCCCATTTTCTTAATTGTTTTGGGTTCATTATTGTAGGTCCTTTCCTTCTCTGGTATTTCTGCCTAGAGAAGTTCCTTTAGCAGTTGTTGTAATGCTGGTTTGGTGGTGCTGAACTCTCTCAGCTTTGCTTGTCTGTAAAGCTTTTCATTTCTCCATCAAATCTGAATGAGATCCTTGCTGGGTAGAGTAATCTTGGTTGCAGGTTTTTCCCCTTCATCACTTTAAATATGTCCTGTCACTCCCTTCTGGCTTGCAGAGTTTCTGCTGAAAGATCAGCTGTTAACCTTATGGGGATCCCTTGTGTGTTATTTATTGTTTATCCCTTGCTGCTTTTAATATGTTTTCTTTGTATTTAATTTTTGACAGTTTGATTAATATTGTCTTTCTTCTTGGATTTATCCTGTATGGGACTCTGTGCTTCCTGGAGTGGATTAACTATTTCCTTTCCCATATTAGGGAAGTTTTCAACTATAATCTCTTCAAATATTTTCTCAGTCCCTTTCTTTTTCTCTTCTTCTTCTGGAACCCCTATAATTCGAATGTTGGTGCATTTAATGTTATCCCAGAGGTCTCTGAGACTGTCCTCAGTTCTTTTCATTCTTTTTTCTTTATTCTGCTCTGCAGTAGTTATTTCCACTATTTTATCTTCCAGGTCACTTATCCATTCTTCTGCCTCAGTTATTCTGCTATTGATCCCATCTAGAGTATTTTTCATTTCATTTATTGTGTTGTTCATCATTGTTTGTTTCATCTTTAGTTCTTCTAGGTCCTTGTTAAATGTTTCTTGCATTTTGTCTATTCTATTTCCAAGATTTTGGATCATCTTTACTATCATTATTCTGAATTCTTTTTCAGGTAGACTGCCTATTTCCTCTTCATTTGTTAGGTCTGGTGTGTTTTTATCTTGCTCCTTCATCTGCTGTGTGTTTTTCTGTCTTCTCATTTTGCTTATCTTACTGTGTTTGGGGTCTCCTTTTTTCAGGCTGCAGGTCCGTAGTTCCCGTTGTTTTTGGTGTCTGTTCCCAGTGGCTAAGGTTCGTTCAGTGGGTTGTGTAGGCTTCCTGGTGGAGGGTAAGAGTGCCTGTGTTCTGGTGGATGAGGCTGGATCTTGTCTTTCTGGTGGGCAGGTCCACTTCTGGTGGTGTGTTTTGGGGTGCCTGTGGACTTATTATGATTTTAGGCAGCCTCTCTGCTAATGGGTGGGGTTGTGTTCCTGTCTTGCTAGTTGTTTGGCATAGGATGTCCAGCATTGTAGCTTGCTGGTCGTTGAGTGAAGCTGGGTGTTAGTGTTGAGATGGAGATCTCTGGGAGATTTTCGCCATTTGATATTATGTGGAGCTGGGAGGTCTCTTGTGGACCAGTGTCCTGACGTTGGCTCTCCCACCTCAGAGGCAGAGCACTGACTCCTGGCTGCAGCACCAAGAGCCTTTCATCCACACGGCTCAGAATAAAAGGGAGAAAAAGTAGAAAGAAACAATTAGTAGAAGTAGAAAGTAAGAAAGAAAGGAGAGAGGGAGGGAGCGAGGGAGGGAGGAAGGAAGGAAGGAAGGAGGGAAGGAAGGAAAAAAAGAAAGAAAGAAGATAAAGTAAAATAAATTAAAGATAATATAATAAAGTTAATGAAATAAAAAAATATTAAGAGAAAAAAATTAAAAACAAACAACAAAAAAACGGACGGATAGAACCCTAGGACAAATGGTGGAAGCTACGCTATACGGACAAAATCTCACACAGAAACATACACACTCACAAAAAGAGGAAAAGGGGAAAAACTCATAAATCTTGCTCTCAAAGCCCACCTCCTTAATTTGGGATGACTCGTTGTCTATTCATGTATTCCACAGATGCAGGTACATCAAGTTGATTGTGGAGCTTTAATCCGCTGCTTCTGAGGCTGCTGGGAGAGATTTCCCTTTCTCTTCTTTGTTCTCACAGCTCACAGGGGCTCAGCTTTGGATTTGGCCCCGCCTCTGCGTGTAGGTCGCCGGAGGGCGTCTGTTCTTCGCTCAGACAGGACGGGGTTAAGGAGCCGCTGATTCGGGGGCTCCGGCTCACTGAGGCCGGGGGGAGGGAGGGGCACGGAGTGCGGGGCGGACCTGCGGCGGCAGAGGCCGGCGTGACGCTGCACCAGCCTGAGGCGTGCAGTGCGTTCTTCCGGGGTAGTTTTTCCTGGATCCCGGGACCCTGGCAGTGGCGGGCTGCACAGGCTCCCCGGAAGGGGTGTGTGGCTAGTGACCTGTGCTCGCACACAGGCTTCTTGGTGGCGGCAGCAGCAGCCTTAGCGTCTCATGCCCGTCTCTGGGGTCCGCGCTTTTAGCCACGGCTCGCGCCCGTCTCTGGAGCTCCTTTAAGCAGCGCTCTTAATCCCATCTCCTCGCGCACCAGGAAACAAAGAGGTAAGAAAAAGTCTCTGGCCTCTTCGGCAGGTCCAGACTTATCCCCGGACTCCCTCCCGGCCAGCCGTGGCGCACTAACCCCCTGCAGGCTGTGTTCACGCCGCCAACCCCAGTCCTCTCCCGGCGCTCCGACCGAAGCCCGAGCCTCAGCTCCCAGCCCCGCCCGCCCCGGCGGGTGAGCAGACAAGCCTCTCGGGCTGGTGAGTGCCGGTCGGCCCTGATCCTCTGTGCGGGAATCTCTCCGCTTTGCCCTCCGCACCCCTGTTGCTGTGCTCTCCTCTGCGGCCCCGAAGCTTCCCCCCTCTGCCACCCGCAGTCTCCGCCCGCGAAGGGGCTTCTAGTGTGTGGAAACTTTTCCTCCTTCACGGCTTCCTCCCACTTGTGCAGGTCCCGTCCCTATTCTTCTGTCTCTGTTTATTCTTTTTTCTTTTGCCCTACTCAGGTACGTGGGGGGGTTTCTGCCTTTTGGGAGGTCTGAGGTCTTCTGCCAGCATTCAGTAGGTGTTCTGTAGGAGTTGTTCCACGTGTAGATGTATTTCTGGTGTATCTGTGGGGAGGAAGGTGATCTCAGCATCTTACTCTTCCGCCATCTTCCCGGAAGCCCCACTGCCCACTTTTTGACCTTTATGGCCAGCCTTGGAACTGTCATGGAGTGGGTGGGTGTGTCATTTAATTTCTTGATGTGTTACAGCGAGCATATACTGAGGTTCAAGGTCTAGTGGAAATCGACTCGTCTGCCATCTTGGACCTGTTTTGTTCTAATCAGTTTATGTCGTGTCCTTGGGCCAAGTCATTCTTTTAAAAGTTGTGCCCTGCCCCTTTCCCTCCTGTTTCAACACCACCAAGAGGGGACACATGGAAGCTTGTGCCTGGTTTCTCTTGGACTTTGCCCCACATCCCTTTTCCCTTTGCTGATTCTATTTTCTATAATTTTACTGCCATAAACTGTAACTGTGCCTCATAGCTTCTGAGACTTGTGAGTCCTAGCGAATTATCGAGCCTGAGGTTGGTCTTGCGGACCCCCGACAACAACCTTAGTCAGATGCTATTACTTAGAAGTATGGTATTGAAAACAAATAATTATGGAGACCAATAAGGGGAAAGCCAGGGAAGGTGTTCTGGGGGCAGAGTGTAGTGGGTCCTGTGAGGAGTTTGGGTCTCTCCTCTTTACCGGGATTACCTAGTTAGAGCCAGAGTTGAACTGGCTGGGGAAAGACTCTTAGCTCTATTTCTTCTGACACTGGATGCATCTCCATGTTCCCAAGGGAAAAAGATGAGGTGAAGAAAAGGTAATATGTAGAACTGACAATTTTGCAGACTTGGGGTTCTAACTCTGCCCGGGGAAGGTTGTCCATCAGCCTTGCTGGGACTGGTCCTTCTGAGGATCAGGAAAGGCAGACCTGCATGGGAGCAAGGGGAGAGGTGGGTCTGTCTCACCTTCTAAGACCGGGGAATCTCTTTACGTATTGCATTTCATAAACTCTTGAAATCAGTACCTAGAACCTCTGAATTGATTAGTAAGGTGGGCTTTGGACCTGGAACTTCAGCATTCAGGCACACACCAGCTGTGTGACTTCGAAAGTGCTTAGTCAATGCTGGTGTTGGTTTCTCTTCTGGATCATCTCGAGGCAGGAGGTAGATAGGCCCCAGGCTGAGCAGTGAAGTCTGTCCTCTGTAGACAGACACTCCAAGATAAAGACAATGGTGGGGTGGGGGGAAGGAGGAGCTGAGTCCTGCCCAGATAAGAGATAAACAGAGCACATATTTCTCATTCTTGAGGTCAAGGAGAACTTCCTGACTATACTTGTGCAGAAAGGTTCCTCGGGGGGCCAAAAAGGGAGGGGGAACCACCCTATAATAGGTGGTGTCAACCTTCCCACAGGCCTCTCTCTGGGCTGGAATCCATCTTGGCTAAGAGATGCACACGCACACGAGGAGGACCTTGAGATAAACCAAATGCGGACTCAGAGCCAGGCAAAGCAAGATAATTGGCCAGAGGAAACCCGGAAGTGATACAAACTACTATGGAGGTGTGACTCTCTCTCTGAACCCGCCTGTGTGTCTATCCACAAGTACTATACTCTTTTTCCTCCTATGAAGCACATTACTTGCTTCACTACTTCCCATCTCTTTGTTGAAATACATTTCTACAAAGCAGACAAGCCAGGGCCTTGTCACTAGCCACTGGCCCTCATGGTCTAGTGGTTAGGATTCAGTGCTCTCACTGCTGTGGCCTGGCTTCAATCTCTGGTCAGGGAACTGAGATGCTGCTTCAAGCTACTGCCAGTCCAGGCCATCTGAGATCAATCTGATAAGCGGCAGAAGAGCTATCCCAACTCTGATGTTGGGGAGATGGTTTGTTTTGCCTAAAATAGCTTCATGGAAGAAAACTAGAGCATCCTGTGAGTTTACAGAAATTAGAGATTACAGAAATTGCACTTGAATACCAGTTCTTACATATTGAATTCAAAGAAGAGGATTCCTTTAAGGCAAACATGGTGGTCTTCCTTCTCCCCCTCTCCCCGTGGGGTCCTTCCTGGGCTCCTGTCTGCAGCTGTGATGGGGGCCAGGACGAATTTCTTGTTTCACTGGACAAAGCAAGTGTGAGACTAATATCACCCCTGAGGCCAAGAGGACAAATTTGACACAAGACGAGCTTTAATCATAGGCAAACTCTAGGTTTAAAATAGTCTCTTCCTTTGACATATTCAGGATAATTCCCAAATGAAAAGCTAATTTTTACATAGCTTGGAAAGGCCACAGGCTAGCCTTGGAGCATAATATCCTCAGTGTGTTGAGGGCCTGATGTGAAACGGTACCTTCTATGATATGGTTAGGCTGCCTCCCCACGGTACAGTTAAAAGAAAGGTATAAGGAGGCATTTTATTTTTCTGGGGCCATGGGCTCCATTTCCAAACTCTTAAAAAAGTTTTAGTAAAATTGAAATGATAAGAATTTCTGGCAAAATTTCTTTAATGAAAATTCAAGTGATATTTAGCAAAAAAAGAATGAAAATTAAACATGACACCCAACGTTGGATGCCGCAGGTGAACAGCATACGTTGCTGAAGAAGCAATGTTAATGCATGTAAATAACATTTTAATGATCATATCTTTTTTTTTTTTTTTTTGTGGTACGCGGGCCTCTCACTGTTGTGGCCTCTCCCGTTGCGGAGCACAGGCTCCGGACGCGCAGGCTCAGCGGCCATGGCTCACGGGCCCAACCGCTCCGCGGCATGTGGGATCTTCCCGGACCGGGGCACGAACCCGTGTCCCCTGCATCGGCAGGCGGACTCTCAACCACTGCGCCACCAGGGAAGCCCTGATCATATCTTTTAACCCAGGAATTTTGAGAATGTAATGCAGGGGTTGGCAAACTGGTCCATGGGCCAAATCCAACCCAAGGACTCTTTTTGTATGACCAGCCAGGTAAGGAGGGATGTGCAGTTTTAAAGAAATATTAAAAGAGGAAAGAGAAAAAAAAGGAGGAGGAAGACTGCATGCCCCACAAAGCCTAACATTTTTGCTGTCTGGCCCTTTCCACCGTAAATTTGCCTATTCCAGATCTTACTTAAGGAATCATCCAAAATACGGAGCATGTACTTGAACAAGGATGATCTGTGCAATAGTTTTGCAATAGTTGAAAAGATTAGGACCAATCTAAATGGATAGATTTAGATCTGTTGGTCCTAGGATAGAGGGATAGTTATGTGACGATTAAGTAATTCACATGAGGGTGTTTTACCACCAATTAAGTGATGGCTAGTGAGGGCCACGGGTCTGGGATTGTGAATTTTGTCTGTCTTAGGAAGGCTCGATGGATTGCCATGGCTCACCCACGTCTTCTCACTCCTAAGTGCTCAACGCAGATGTCGGATAAACTGCACATTTAAAAATGTGAGGATGTTCTGCCTTGAACTTAAGGAATAGACCTGACAGCTCCTGATACCTGTGTTCTGGCTTTTAGGACCCTTGTAACAAGGAGGTGACCAGGGTTGCACAGTTTACTTGGAGAGGTGTTCAAGCTCAGGACACTCTATTCTTCATTTTCTCTTAAAGAAGCTTCTCCTTTTCCCAGCATCTCTCAGGACCCCTTCCTCCACGTTTCCACAGAGTATGCTGTGGGTGCGTGGGATTCTTATGCTCTTTAATTGATTTATGTCTTTCTGAAACCAGATACTGTAAGGTTTGTTACATGTATCTCATTTCCTGTGGCTTTTGTGGTTATTTCTGTAAAAGTCTGTCTTCACAGCCTTGACCAGGAATATAATCATGGTCACATTTTTGTTCTGTTGAAAAACATCAGATATAGTTCACAATGTTTGCCGTTTTTCAGGGAAAGAGACATTGATTGTTTTAGTCTTTCCAATGAAGAATTTGAGAGGAATTTTCTAACTCAGGTCCTGTGCCAGTGATTTCTTTGGGACTGAGCAACGCACAGCTAAGATACTTTTCCCTTTGTTACTCTAAACCCTGCCGTGGTCCCCTGGTGCCAGTAATATAATGTCCAAACTCCTTGGAGTGGAACGAGGTCTTGTCCCAGTCTCTCTACCTCAGTGATCACAGTACGCCCCATGTAACTGCACCTCCAACATGTGATAAGCTCTTGCTTTCTTCTGAAATGTTGCATGTTTGGAACTTACTACCTACATGTCACCTCCTCAGAGAGTTCTTTGTTGATCACTCCAGTTCAGTTGCAATCTAGCTCTCTCACCCATAACACTTTCCCATACCCCATGTCTTTATTATAATTGAAAAACTTTTGAATAAGTTTAAAATAAATTTATTTTCAGCAAGTGACTTTCCTATTGGATAGCGAATTGCAGAGTTGGAGCTGGAACCCACATCTCCAGATTTTTTGTTTAGTGCTGAAGTTAGACCAGAATTCCTTATTCAATGCCATGTTTAGACTAGAATTCCTTATTCGATGTCATAGTTAACATATTTAATATTCAAGCTGGAGCTGGGTTTGAATCCCAGCTCTGCCACTTATTCTCTGTGGGACCTTGTGTTTTGCCTAACTTCTCAATTTTTTCATCAGTGAAACTGAGGGGGAAAATATCCCCTTTTTGTTTAAGGTTGTTGTGGGAATTAAATGAAGTAAAGCTTGTAAGATCTTGGTTCAATGCCTAACAATCAGAAAGTCCTCAATAAACGTCAGCTAAACCTAGTTATGGGTACTTGAATGAGTGGAATTCAGCTGTTGCAGTGACAGACATTCTTCTGAGACAGCCACACTGCAGTCAGAAAGTAAATTGGTCCAGGATGCTGGTGAGTGGGTAGATGATAAATGTGTTGAGGAACTTTGCCAAAGAAACAGCTGAGTGAAAGGTCAAATTCCTGGCTCGCAGTGTTTTTAAAAATGGACTCCTGCCTATTCCTAGATTGGCCAAGAATGTGCTCAAAATGGAAGAATGGAAGTTTGACCAGAAGGAGGAGGGCAAGAGAGGAATGTGGTTGTGTCTTTCGGGTGCTTCCAAGTTCTGGATGTCCTTGGAGATACACAGGATCCTGCACAGGGTCCTCCGTGGACTTCTGACCTAGAGTGAGAGAAATCGCTGTGGGCTCAAGCTAAGCCTGTGCAACACTGAGAAGCCATTCACCATGCGGCCCATCCCTGGCTCTTCTCTGCAGACTCCTGCTTGGAGTCCCTCCCTGCCTGCAACCTTCTCCAAGGGACCTCTCCATGTTTGCTGCTCCAGGAGAGGTACCGCACCTTGGTGCAAAGTGACCCATTTCTGTCCCGTTGGCAAATCCATGCAAACATCCCAATCATCTAAGCAGCCCTTGCCTCTGAGAGGCCCTGCCCCAGCTCAAATAGAACAGGCTAAGCCAGAGATCAGGGGATCACAGGGTCACAGTTCCATAGTCACAAGGTTTGCCTGGAGCCAAGACTGAACATCGCTCCCTCTCTGTCGACCTGTGCTCATCCCTGGCTCCGTATTCCCTCTTTTCTTTTGTTACCCCCAGCTTTGGGGCCCATAGAGGTGGGGTTTTCCAACTCTGATCTCTGACCTCTGACCACAGGTTCCTTGCTTGCATTCTCTTCCCAGTTCCGTATGGCTCCAGAACCTTCCCTGGTATTTGACCTCTTGGAATTGGCCTCAGAGTCCACTCCTCCGAACCACCCTTCCCAGCAGCTTGAAGTCTGAGACTGGACCTCATCATACCCACTTCCCTGCAGAGAAGGTGAGTGGGTTAATGGTTTTTTCTCCTGAGTATTTACTAGGGGGTCCTTGGACTACTCTGCTTTTACCCCGCTCCTCCCCTAGGTGTGAAACATCCAAGTCTCTGCAGGAGATACTCAAGAAAATAAGGTCCTGTGATGAAAAATGCTTTAGAAACATTCAGAACTTTGCAGTCTCTCCTCCCTCGTGGAGAGTCACAGTACATCTGAGCCCATTGCAGGCTTGGGAAAGTCCTACTGCAAAGAGACCTTTTAATTTGGTGTTTCCTAATTGTATTTGAGTGATAGAAACATTTTTTCCAGAAAGTACTTATTCACAACCCAGAGAACTAATGCTTCATGGAGGACGCTGCCTTTGCTTCATGTAAAGTTGATGCTCCAATGGGGAGAGGGTCACACCATGGTAGGTGCTTGTCCACACAGTCTTCCCACTTAGTGTTCAAGAACACTACAAAGTGGACATTATTACCCCCATTTAATTTTCTTATGATTTAGGCATTTTACAAAAAAATATCAAAGGAGGTATAGATGTTTTCCATATACTCCCTACCCCAGCACATGCATGGCCTCCCCCATTATCAACATCACTCACCAGAATGGTACATTTTTCTTTTTTTAACCAAGGATGAACCTACATCAACACATCATAATTACTCAAAGTCCATGATTTACTTAAGGCTTCACTCTTGGTGTTATACATTCTGTGGTCCTGGACAAATTTATAAAGACATCCATCCATCATTAGAATACCATGCAGAATATTTTCATTGCCGTGAAAGTCCCCTGTGCTATGCTTCTACCCCAGTCCTGGCAACCACTGATCTTTTTACTTTCTCTGTAGTTTTGTCTACATACTCATACAGTATATAGCTTTTTCAGATTGGCTCCTTTCACTTAGTAATTTGTATTTAAGTTTCCTCCATGATTTCATGGCTTGATAGCTCATTTCTTTTTAATGCTGAATAATATTCCATTGTCTGGAATTTATTTATCCATTTATTGACTGAAGGACATTTTGGTTGCTTTCAAGTTCTGGCAATTATGAGTAAAGCTGCTATAAACATCCATGTGCAGGTTTTTATGTGGACTTATATTTTCATCTCCTTTGGGTAAACACCAAGGAGTGTGATTGCTAGATTGTAGAGTAAGAGTATGTTAGTTTTTTAAGAAACAGCCAGATTGTCTTCCAAACTGTCTGCACCATTTTGCGTTCCCACCAGCAATGAATGAGAGTTCCTGTTGCTCCACATCTTTGCCAGCACTTGCTGCTGTCAGTCATTACTTCCGTTGTAAAGAGGAAGTTGAGACTCAAGAAGTGAAGTAGTTTTGCAGAGACTGTAGAGACAGGGTTTAATCCCAAGACTGCTGACCCTGAGGCTGCTGGGTGTGGATTCAGTGTTCCCACTGGCAATCAGGGGTGAGGGCCACTCTGCTTTATGTCTAATCTGCTGATGCCCCCTGTCAGAGTGGAGGAGAGGGGCAATGTCACCTCTCTGGACAACTGTCAGAGGGGCTAAGAAGGGAACCCAATCTATGTTGCTGTGGGGCTGACTGGTGAGTCCAGCCTGCAGAATCTGCTTCTAGACTTTGCTTATCCCTCTCCCTCACCTCCAGCTTACCTCTGAGACCTGTCAATTGTCTCTTCAGAAGCTTTTAAAAATTCAGACTATTATTGTCACCTCTGCCTTTACTACCCTAGTTCAAGCCACCAAATTTTAAAAAAAATTTTATACAACTTTTAAAGGTTACTTTCCATTTACAAATTATTACAAAATATTGGCTATATTCCCTGGGTTGTCCAATACATCCTTGAGCCCATCTTACACCCAATATTTTGTACCCCCTCCCCCACCCCTATATAGCCCTTCCCTCCCCTCCCCACTGGTAACCACTAGTTTGTTCTCTATATCTGAGTCTGTCAAGCCACCAAAATTTATTGCCTGGAGATCATAAAGGTCCTTTAGCTGGCCATTTCCATTCTTGCTTTACTATAGTTCATCCTGTAACAATAAGAGTGATCTTTTTGAAATAATAATCACATCATGGCACTTCTTTTTTCAAAAGCCTCCAGAAGCTTCCCATCACACATATATCAAGTTCAAATTCTTTATTATCATCTGCATGAACCTGGCTCAACCCAACGTCTCTACCTTCAGGTTGCTCTCCCCTTTGGTTTACTCTGGCCATATTGGCTTTCACCCCTGATTTGTGATGGAGCCCAGCCAAGATCAGCAGACACCCAGCTAAGCCTCCTGGACATGTGGGCAACACAAGCTCAGTGCTATATTCCACAGAGGTTCCACGCTTGTTTGTTATAGGCACCATTTGTCAATAAAGAGCCAATTATCTGTTATTGTACAACACAGGGAATATAGCCAATATTTTATAAGAACTATAAATGGAGTATAACTTCTAAAAATTGTGAATCGCTATATTGTTTACCTGTAACTTATATAATATTGTACATCATCTGTACTTCAATTAAAAAAAAAGAGGCTTCCCTGGTGGCACAGTGGTTAAGAGTCTGCCTGCCGATGCAGGGGACACGGGTTTGTGCCCCGGTCCGGGAGGATCCCACATGCTGCAGAGCGGCTGGGCCCGTGAGCCATGGCCGCTCAGCCTGCGCGTCCGGAGCCTGTGCTCCGCAACGGGAGAGGCCACAACAGTGAGAGGCCCGCGTACCGCAAAAAAAACACAAAAAAAAGAATGTTAAAAAAAAGCGCCAACTGTCTGACTTCCTCACTTTACTCATTTATATTTGAATGTCTCCTACTCAAAGTGGTTGTTCCTGACTCTTCCATCATTTTCTATTTCTTTATTATTTTAATTATTATTGTTTAATAAAATAAATTTATTTATTTATATTATTGCCTTACTTATATTTCTTCAGAAATTCTATTTCCTTACCTTGCTTTAGTTTCTTTTAGCAGTTATCAGTACCTAAAGTGCTAGTATATATTTATTATCTACTTATTTATTGTCAGTCTCTCTCAATAAACTACCTGAGGGCAGGGGTTCTGTCTTATTCATTACTGTATCCCTAAGGTTGTGCAAATAAGTGGCTCAATAAATATTTGTTGAATAAAGGACTGATATTAAATTCCTTCTACCTCAGCCTGTATGTTACCCTCAGGAGGCCTCCTCTGATTCCCCGTACTCAGTAGTAATGCACTCATATACTCAGGCTGGGTACTTCTTTACTCTCTAGTACATCCCTGGCTTAGCACTTTCATGCTGCTTGTCTATTTATCTGTATTCATCTCTAGACAATAAGTTCCTGGAGACCATGGGCTCTGTGTTGGTTGTCCTTTTACCCCTAGAGTTTAGCACCAAGGCTTCGTATATGGCAATGGATGCTAAATATTTTCTGAAGGTATGAGTATGTACTCAGCACACAGTCTTTTCCGGGATGAATGAGTTTGTCTATTATGCTAAGGGAGGATGCAAATAGAGAGAAAAATACCCCCAAAAAGGAGAATAAGGTGCCCTTATGTTCATTTGTTTTATTGTATAGGATCTATTTTATAAAAATTGAAAAAGTTACTTGTAGTTGGCTGAACTGTCTACCCACAGATGACTTAAAATTGTCCCTGAAGAGGGAATGACACAGAAAAATAAGAAAAATAAGAATAACTGGTGTTGATGTGAGAATTATACCCCTCAAAGACACTCAGCAGCCTGCATATTACTGTATTTATGATTGAATTCAGAAGACTAAATATAGCTTCAAAAGCCCCAGGCAGTTTTTTAAGAGAGGTTGCCAAAAGTTTATCTCAGGGTTTCCATCTAGCTCCCATTTGAGCCTGTCCCTTTTAATCTGGTTTTATCTGGATAAACTGGGAGCAAGAAGCATTTTATTAAAGATATCCTTATTTAAGGTTAAAAAATACCTCCACCTGTGACTTGCAGTGCAGAACATATTCAAAGCTGATTTCGTTTGTTTTTGTCATTTTTCTCCCTCCCTTTCTTCTTTTCTCCCTTCCTTCTCTCTCTCTCTTCTTTCTCTTTCTTTCTTTCATTCTTCCTTTCTCCCTTCCTTCTTCCCTCCTTCCTTCTTTTTTTCCCTCCCTCCCTCCCTCCCTTCTTTCTTTCTTTCCTTCCTTCCTTCCTTCCTCCCTCTCTTTTCTCTCTTTCCTCCCTTTCCCCCCTTTCCCCCTCCTCCTCCTTCTTGGGTCACTGAAGCCTCATTAAACGAGTGTAAATACAACCACAACAGTAATTAGATCACTTGGCAGTGAGATTGCTAACCAAGGGCCATGCTGAAGTCAGTCCCTATTCCAAAGGGCAAGTTGTAAAAGCAAGTCTGTGTTGCCTTGAAAGAGTCCAAAGCTTTTGTTCAGTTTTGGGAAAAAGTCCAAGGTCATGGTGTGACGATGTGATCTGTCCTGTTGTTTTCTAAGTAGAAAGACTGAAAAGAATTATAGACATGAGTAGCTAATGGAGTAATGAATTATTCATACCTGTGCACAATTTTCTAATTCAAGACTGTGAATGTGGGTCACTAAGGCAGTTGAAATTAAAATCTCATCTTCATTAGGTACATCTGGCTGGGAGAGCAAATGACATTATCCACTGAGATGGTTAGCACAGTGCCTGGTATACAGTGAGTGATCAGTAGATGCTAGTTGCAATTATTTTGTTGCTGTTGTTATTATTGCTACTATTTACTGAGCTCTTACTATGTGGGACACACTTTTCTAGGGGCTTTGTATTTCTTTGTGCATTTTATTCTTACAACAGTCTTATTAAGTAGATATTCTTATCATTTCCATTTAACATGTGAGGAAACAATCAGAGAGTACAAGATCACACAGCTGGTAAGTAAGTAGTGAAACTGGATTATCATCATCACAAGCATCATTATTACCACCATTACTTATATCTGGCTTTGGGGACTACATATGAAGGAGGATTATTGTGTAGCTATTAAATAGGATAGGGCTTTCTTTTGAGAGGATCTTATTTATTTATTTTTTAGATCTTATTTTATTTTATTTTTTGGCCATGTTGCATGGTTTGTGGGATCTTAGCTCCCCGACCTGGGATCAAAACCCATGCCCCCTGCAATGGAAGTGTGGAGTCCTAACCACTGGACCACCAGGGAATTCCCTGAGAGGATTTTTAAACAAGATTTATTCAAATTATAAAACAAGTGTGAGTTCATTAGACAGAGTTTAGAAAATTAAAAAAATTTTAATTTAAAAAAAGAAAATGAATCCTGCTCACTATCCTACTGTATCAAGGAGACCTGGATTATACTACTAACACTGGCTTCAAGACAATTCCAAAATAATGTATCTACAGCCTTCTCAAGGATCTTTTCTATAAATGGTAGCTTTCTTCTTATATAAAGTAGTCCCGCATCACTTAATTTTGTACATCATCATACCCTCTTAATGATTGTATTACAGTTTATCTGTGTACATGTGCTTCTACTGGACTGCCTCTTCCAGAAAAAAACACTCCTTGAGGGCAGCCCTCTTGTCTCATTATCTTTTCATCCTTTGCTCAGTGCCTGATACATAGTAGTGCTGAGAAAATATCATTACTGATTGGTTTAAACACACACACACACACACACACACACACACACACATATAGAATCATAGCTATATACTCTAAGTCTTTCCCTAAGCCTTTCACAAAATGACCTCAAAGACTTGTAAACACAGGGGTGGTAAAGTCTATTATATCCACATTTTTCTTGCCTATTTGGCTTATGCAGAAGGAAGAGAGGTGTGAGAGAATGCCTGTGGATTATTATAAACTCAATCAGAGGTGACTCCAATTGTAGCCTCTGTTCCAGATGTAATATCTTTACTGAAGCAAATCAGAAAGCCCCTGGCGCTTGGTATGCAGTGACTGACCTCACAACTGCTTTTGTCCCTATGCCAGTTTGCAAGGACTACTAGACGTAGTTTGCTTTTACCTGACAGGGCCCAAAGTATATCTTCTTACAGGCTCAGGGTTGTGTTCACTCTCTTACTGTCTGCCACAATGTAGTATGTAGAGATGTTGATCATCTTGATAGTCCAAAAAATAATACACTAGTCTACAACATCAATGACATTGTGCCCATTGGACTTAGGTGAACAGGAAATACCAGTTACTTTAGGTACCTTACTAAAGCAAATGTGAGTCAGTGAGTGGGAAAGAACTTCAATTTCTGGTATCAATAACTGTATCAGTTAGGATTCAGTCATGAAAACAGATATCCATCATTTTAGCAGAAAGAATTTAATATAAAGAATTTGTTGGACAGGATGGAAGGTTGAAAAGGCTAAAAGGGAATCATCATGTGTCACAGAGGTAGTTCACAGTCTTATGGAAAAGAGGAAAGAGGTTGGAGTTATTGGAACCTAGAATCTTGGAGGAGGAATATTCCAGAGCTGGGCCTGGGCCTCTGATGAGTTTCAGAACTTGGGGGTTGGGGAAGCGGTGGCCCTGCGGAGTTACTGACATTCAGATCTTCCACTAATGGAAGAACGAGAGAACTAACAGTAGGAACTATTGTTGGACAGAAAATGAAGGTTCATTCAAGGCTGTTGGAACATCAGTTTATACTTACCATATTGGGAAATTTATTCGACTTGATGTATTTCAGGAATGGGATGAAGAAATAAATATATAAGATGAGGTAATATTCAAGAAAATGTAGGATATATTTCATGCAGATATAGCTCATTTTTATTCCACTTCAGCATCGATGTTGGCAGAGATGAAATGCCTACAGAAAACAAGTAGAAAGTCAATAGAAATATAGTGACTGATCCCTGGAGGTGAGAGGCAGCAACCCACGGGCCCAACACATGGTGGGAAATATAGAGAAGCATCTGAGCCAGACAAGAACTTAGTTCAAATCTCAGCTTTATCACAAGCTGTGACATTACTCACATTATTAAACCTTGAGATTATTATTACACCATCACACATTGATTTTATAGAGTTAAAATATAAGTGCCTTTATTCCTCCTGCACTTATCACATGCTTCATTCTGAGCCTGCTCTTTCCCTAAAGATTTCCCGTATAATAACCATGAACCACCTGTCTTTTTCTGATCTCTAATAATAATTTTTTTATGATGAAGATACTTACGTGGATGATATATGAATATAGCTAGAATACTATTGTTTTTTGAATGTGAATTGAAAAATTGCAGTATTTTTAATGATATTATGATATGTGGTTTTATTTATTATTATTATTTTTTAAAATTTTTGTTAGAGTGTAGTTGCTTTACAATGTTGTTAGTTTCTACTGTACAGCAAAGTGAATCAGTTATGTATATACTCTAGTAATTATTTATGATTCTTCCTTTTTTCCCCAGTAGATGCCGAGAGTTTGGATCTCTTTAGGATGAACTCCTGTAACTGATTCACTTTCTAGACACACACCCAAACTTAGGACATTCCAGATTGAACATTGAATACAAAGGGTTAGAGGCTACCAGGCAGATGTTCCTCAGGGGTCTATTAGTCAGAGTCTCCATGAGAGTGATAATAGTAACAACCAGCACAGCAATGACCCCCCTAAAGACAGGGGGAAAGGAAGAGAGTTTTGAAATAAAATGCAGATATAGAATTCAGAAGATACAGATTTACATAAACTTTAGAAAAAGGAGTCAGAGAACAAGAATTGGTCTTGGTGACTCTAGGCATTTCCCAAAGATTGGGGTTCCAATTTCAAGAGACCAAAATTTTATCTGTCTAGAGAAGGACAGGACACTTCATCAGCTTTCCAAAGCTTGTTGAGAATATCTCTGTTTAACTCTTTTCCGATATTCATCAGGCATCTACTTTTTGTTGTAATTTGCTTTCCTTAGCAAACTTGTACTCTAGGAAGTGTCCTCTGCTAGTGTTGTCGTGCATAGGCTAGGTCCTTCTCTCATGATGTTAACAACTGGTTTTCTGTTACTAATCAGTCCTGTGTGAATTTGGGTGACGATGTTACACTGAGACCTAAGCTGGGGCAGGACTAGCATCAAATTAATTAGTTTCCCACATCCATAGTGTATATGTGGATATGTTAAGAGGTCCCAAAAGTCCTTCTTACCCTGAATTATCTTTCTTACCCACTTACTATAATATCTGAAATGCTGCTATTAGATTTATGCCGTTAGACTAGTTCCAGAGGTCACCATCATGTAAATTATATTTAACCTGAAAAACTCTTAGTGGGTGAACTTTTAGTGCAAAGCATTGTGATGGGTCTCTGAGTAAAAGAACAAAAGAAAAATTAGGATGACGATAAAGTAAGTTTACCTCTCTCAAGAGCCACAAAACAAACTATAAGGTACAATGAAAACTTAGTAGTGTATCAAAAAAGGCTGAAAGGCGTGGCAAAGACCTTTATGAAATAGAAATTCAGAGAATCAAGTGATCTGTGGGTGCTGGAGTGGACAGTTACTTGAATGGAGATTTCAGAGGAAGACCAAGTAACCCATTAACAATTATCAATTTAGGCTTGATCTGTTAATTAGATATCTAGTTTCCCTGGAAAGAAGAGAAGGATTTAGAATAGATCAGATGACCCAGGGGACTAAACAATGACAGAGCCTGGGTGGGAGCCCCCAGGACCAATATCAAAGGGGGCTGAACTGTGACATGGCCAGAAAGTTTCCAGGGGCACATTTGTTTGACTTTTTTGACTACTGTCAGAGCTTTGTTGAACTGTGACCCAGGGGTTACTTGGTGTACTTGAACCTCTGTTTGAATAAGTGTGATTAAATAGTGGAATGGCTCTGTGCATAACCTGGTAAAGTCCTTGGAAATCAGGAAGTAAAAGGCAAACTGGAAATGATCACTTTTAATATGTTGTAAGTAAATTATTATTTACTGCATGTTTGTGTCCCTCCCAAATTCATACGTTGATGCCCTAACCCCCAGTGTGATGGTGTTCGGAGGTGGGGCCTTTGGACCTTCATCAGGCTTAGATGAAGTCATGATGGTGAACCCCCAGGTGGGATTAGTGTCCTTATAAAACGAGGAAGAGACCAGAGCTCTCTCTCTTTCCATCACATGAGGATATAGCAAGAAGGCAGCCATCTGCAAACCAGAAAGGTGGTCTTGGTCAGACACCGAATCTCCTGGCGCTTTGACCTTGGATATCCCAGAAATAAACGTCTGTTGTTTAAGCCATCCAGTTGGTGGTATTTGATATAGTAGCCTGAGCTAAGACACAAATCAATACAAAACACACTATGAAAAGGGACTGCATTCCTTCAGCATTTTCCAAAGAGAAAAAAACTCACAACAAAGATTGGCTCTTACTCGACAGGAAGAAAAACTCCTGTTTTTAATTTTCCAGTCAACTTGACAATGAAGTTGGTGCTTCACAGCTTAAACTTTCTTTGGGTTGAAATCATCATCAGGCGGGGGAGGAGTAAGCCGTCACGACCCACACAGACTCATGAGGGCATCTGGGTCATTTTACCCAGGCCATTACCATTCTCTTCCTACTCCTCTGAAAGGAGCAGAGGCTTTGATGTCAGGTGCAGATGAGTCATCTTTCCTCTCGGGGCCTCTGCCTGGGATTTGCAGGCTGCCTTTGCAGGAGCTATTCTGTTAGTCATTCACAAAAAAGGGCATATTGGAAAAGCTGAAGGGAAATGCTTGGATGAAAAAGAGATTAAATTTCTGTTTTAAAAGCAGAGAACCCACTTGCTCGCTCACAAAAACAGTCTCATCCACTACCAGGCACCCTAAGGTGTAAGTACTTGTTGATTGACTGACAAAAGCATCTGCTTGGTCCTTGTAAATCTTGGTGCTGAAACTGAGTTTTCAGGTATGATTATGTGGTTTAAATACAGAGGTTTGTGCCTCTTTACTCCTTAGAGCCATGGAATGTCATTCAGGTTCATCAGGTTTACATAAAGAAGTTAATAACATCCCTGGCTCCATTATCATAAACATTCTGAAAGGAAAATGAATAAGGACTTTTCTGGAGCTTTATCTGCAGGCCACATTCAGTGGAAGGAAAATTGAACTGTGTTCTAAGAATAATTCTTTGTTTTGCTCCAAAGCCCTCATCAATCTTTCAACCTATTTGAGAACCTGTTAGGGAAAAGAATAAAAATATCTCCTTACTCGCCAGCAATGTAGAGGAATGATCAAGAATGAATAAAAGGAATTCCTTTAGCCTGAGACAGAATGTATCATTATTGCTTTGCTTCCATTGAACTGGTAGGGAATCTGAGACCCAGAAAGGGATGGTGAACTAGCCAGTGATACCGAGGAACTATGGTCTAAGCCTTCTTCTCTTCTTTACCCTCTTGGGGGATCTCTATGGCTTTGTAGACCATACATGTCGATGACTCTTACATTTCTTTCTCTAGCCCTAGGGTCCAACTGCATATACAACTTTGTGCTTTACACCTTTACTTGAAGATCTGATTGGTATTTGAGTCTTCATATTCAAAGTGGAACTCATGACTTTTGCTCCCAAATTGCTCTTTGCTCGTCTCCCTTAGGAGGGACCACCATTTGTAGTTGTTTAAGCCAAAATGTCTAAGAGTCATCTTTGGTTTCCCTGGCCTCATTCTCTACATCCAATTCATGAGTAAGACTTTAAATTTATATCTTTATTCCCATCTCTCCATGTCCAATGTCAATACTCTAATGTAAACCATCGCCACTTCTCAATGGGTTGACAGCAGTAGCTTTGAATTGGTCTCTCTTCTTTAATTTTTTTAAAAAAATTTATTTATTATTTATTTTTGGCTACGTTGGGTCTTCATTGCTGCGTGCAGGCTTCTCTACTTGCCGTGAGCGGGGGCTACTCTTCATTGCGGTGCGCGGGCTTTTCATTGTGGTGTCTTCTCTTGTTGCAGAGCACAGGCTCTAGGCACGCGGGCTTCAGTAGTTGTGTCACGTGGGCTCAGTAGTTGTGGCTCATGGACTCTAGAGCTCAAGCTTAGTAGTTGTGGTGCACAGGCTTTGTTGCTCCGCGGCATGTGGGATCTTCCTGGACCAGGGCTCAAACCCATGTCCCCTGCATTGGCAGGCAGATTCTTAATGACTGCACCATCAGGGAAGCCCTCTTCTTTCATTCTTGACTCTTATAATCTATTCTCCACTGTGAAAGTTAATGTGAAACTCTAAAAATATTAACCAGATCTTTTTACCCTGGTTCTTGTTTTAAAATGTCCACTGGCTTCCCATTGTTTTTCAGGTGACATTCAAACCTCCCATCATGGCAGCAGGGTCTTACATGATCTGGTTTATCTCCCTCCTCTTTCATCTTCTTGCTCTGGCTTCCTTTAGTCCTCCCACGCACCAATCTTGACCTACCTTAAGATCTTTGCACCTGCTATTTCCTCTGCTGGGAATCTTCCCCCTTTTCACAGAGCTGTCTCTTTTCCATCTTTTAAGTATCAGTTCTAAGGCCCCTTCCTCAAGAAGTCATCTCTGAATACTCTTTCTAAATCAGTGTTCCCCTGCCCACCCTTAATTCCTATTCATCACATCACTCAGTTTAATTGCTTTGTAAGACTAATCACAAATGGCAATTATCCAGCTTATTCATTTACTTGTTTATTGAATTTCCCACCTCCCTGCCTCTTTTCAAGTAGGTTGTAAGCTCTAGGTGAGCAAATGACTTGTCTGTCTTCAAAGAGGCAGTATGGAGCTCTCACATTCTGGAGACAGATTTCTTGCATTCCAAGTCCAGCCTTGCCACTTTGTAGGTATGTGGCCCTGGAGAAATTGTTTAACCTCTCTGTCCTCCATTGCTAAATGATGGCCACAAAAGTTCCTGCCTCATAAAATTGTTCTGAAGAGCTCACAACTCATAAGATATCCCTGGCACAAGAATACATCCTCAGCAAATGTTAGCTGTCTTTATTGTTAATCACATACTTGCTTAACACGTATTTGCTAAATGAACAATACATTAACTTTATGTATTCAAGGAAGACTTCTGCTATGTCACAGAATTTAGAATACGCATCGCAAGGGGTTCTCGCCTGGGGGCTGAGATTACAGTTCTGTCATCCTCGGAAGCTGTTTGGAAGCAGGCTGGGAGAGCTGCAGCTGTGGAGAGAGGTGGGAGTTGGCATGTTGAAATGGAAAATGATAATAATAGAAGCCCAAGTTTATTTAGTACTTATTCTGTGCTGAGTACTGTGACCCATTTTTCTATTTTTTCCCTCAAAATGACGGATGCATCACTGTGACGTTATATTATGAAGCACTTCTTACAGCTCCTGTTACACCAACCTTCTGCAGAAGGTTCGTACAGTCCATTCCCCTACCCGAATACCCTGCTCATCCTCTGCCCCATGCCTAGTTACCACCCATCTTCAACTCTCAACCACAATGCCATTTCCTCAGGGAAGCCTCATCTGACCCTGATGGAATGCTCCAGATCTCCCTGTAATATGTGCTCATCACGACACCTACCTTTCCTTTCTAGCATGCTCCAAACTTACATTAATTTACATGATTATTTAATTAACCTTCTGACTTGATTCTATACTTTGTGAGGTCAGGTTTCTGTCTTGTTTTTCTCACCATTTTATCCCCAGAGTCCAGCAACACCCCTTCCCAGTGGTTGGCACACAGGATATACTTACTGAATAAGAAGTGGGTATCAATACTGCAGCAGAATGAACGCCCCTCTCAAACCTAACTGTGACTCTTATTTGAAGACTGAAAAATGCAAAAGCCAGTTTTATTTGAATTGAATTTTTATGCTTATCAACTCCTATGCTTCTCATTTCTTTCCTAACATTGTCTTCTTAACCCAAGATAATGATGAAAAACAAAATTTGTCTTAAGCTCTAAAAGAAAAGAGAAGTCACAGAAAGAAGGAAATTGAAGAGAGATAGCAGAGGGGAGTGAAAGATAAAACCAGGACACTTTCTAGCATCTTTAAATTTTTATTCTATTGAGAATATTTAAGAAAAAATGATAAATAATTGTATTTTCCTCTTTGCAACTAAAAAGACACAGTCTCAACTGAATCTTATACAGAGTTATCTGTACATTCATTATAATTCCTCTAGAAGAAAAGCTTGATTTTCTTTAAAATTTTAAGTTCTGCTGACAGCATGAAACATATAAATGAAAAAATAGCACCCGTCCAATTAACATTATTTCTTGTTTTGTTTTGTTTTGTTTTGTTTACGGTACGTGGGCCTCTCACTGTTGTGGCCTCTCCCGTTGCGGAGCATAGGCTCCGGATGCGCAGGTTTAGCGGCCATGGCTCACGGGCCCAGCCGCTCCATGGCATGGGGTATCTTCCCAGACTGGGGCACGAACCTGTGTCCCCTGCATCGGCAGGCGGACTCTCAACCACTGTGCCACCAGGGAAGCCCCAACATTATTTCTTAAGAGTCTGGCTCAACAAAAAAATAATCAAACTCAAAAGAAAGAATAATCAAAGAATAATCAAAAACAATGTTTTTTATCACTTGATAACAAAGGTCATTCAGTACTTTATTATTCCCATTAAAATAAGAATTACTTTAATTCATTGTGAACCACATAAATGGTTTTGATCGTTCATGCCAGTGATTTCCACTAGGGCTGATGGAATTCAGAGAAAAACACCCAATATCACAATGATGGCAAAAGTGAGGAAATGCCAAAAAGAAACTTGTTTACTCACTCAAGTGACAGTTTATGAGAAGGAGAAATGCTTCTGAGGGGAGAGATCAGATGGTACCTCTAGGAGGAGTTCAGAGGGAAACATGACAGGTTTGAATTCAAAAGACAGTTCGTAAGACATTGATCAAGTCCAATTGGGAAGAGACCTATTTCAAATGTAAAGCCAAGTCTCTTGTTTGGAATTTGTATTTTTTCTAGCCTTTAACAAATTAATATTTTAAGCAACAATAAGATTTTCAGAAGGGAATATGAAAGTTATATTTGCCATTTGGGATTAGATGTAAGACCAATAAACTGAAATTACATTATTGATGAAGTTACTGGAAGATCTTCTAATATGAATTGAAGCCAAAAAAGAGAAATTTAGATGAGAAAATTCTTTCTGAACCAGTGTTCAACCTGAAAAATATGGAGGGAAATGGCAGAAGAGAGTACCAGGAAAAAAATAAAATGAATCAAAATGAAGAACTTCAGAATAGGTGGGGAGTCTAGAATTCACCTTTTTAATTTTTCAAAAGTTTTTTTTTGTTCTTTTTATTTTAATTTATACAAGCAATTTATAAACTTTCTGTATTTCTTCTACAGCAATATATCTCTTTGAACTCTATCTAATGAGTCAGTTTTGGAAAACTATTTTCCTACATAATTATCCATTTCATCTAATTTTTCAAATGTATTTGTATAGAGGTCTGCAAATTAATCTTATTTTAAAAGTCTTCTATTTCAATGATTATTTCCCCCAATGCATTAATTTTGTGTATTTGTGCTTTCTCCTACAATTAAGTTAGTGTTCTATTCATTTTGTTACTGTTTAAAAATTAATATTTTGTCTTATTAATTAGATATGCTGCTTTTCTGTCATCTCCCTCATTAATTTCTGTTTTTATAGTTATTATTTATTTCCTTATCTTATATTTTGGTTTATTTATTTATTTTAAAGCTTTTAAAAAATTTATTTATTTTATTTAATTTATTTTTGGCTGTGTTGGAACTTTGTTGCAGTGCTTAGGTTTTCTCTAGTTGTGGCGAGAAAGGGCTACTCTTTGTTGCGGTGCGCAGGCTTCTCATTGCAGTGGCTTCTCTTGTTGCAGAGCACAGGCTCTAGATGTGCAGGCTTCAGTAGTTGTGGCTCACGGGCTCAGTAGTTGTGGTGCATAGGCTTAGTCACTCTGTGGCATGTGGGATCTTCCCAGAGCAGGGCTTGAACCTGTATCCCCTGCATTGGCAGGCGGATTCTTAACCACTGCACCACCAGGGAAGCCCATGGTTTATTTTTTGTTGTAGTGGTGGTGGTTTTTTTTTGGCTTTTATGAGTTGGGAGTTTAGCTTTAAAAAAATATTTTCTTGTATTGATAAAGTATTTAAGGCTTCGAATTTTCCTCTCTTAACAGATTTAAATTTATCCCACAGATTCTGAATTCTAGTGTTTCAACCAATTATAAAGATTAATGAGGAATGGTGAGTCTTTGGCTTCTCTTACCTATATATTAGGCTCTATGTCAAAATCTCTCAAGCACTCAGTTTTGCTATCATAATTCTTTAATAATATGGCTTGTAATACTGATTTCAGTGTACAGACATTAGAAAGTTTAATAGATTTTTGGAGGTTTTATGAATGATAAGTAGGCCCATTGGTCATGTCTTAGAGAATAATAAATATCTGAGTCAAAAATAATATAATAATTTTTAGAAGTTCTGTTATTTCGGTTATAAAGCTCTTTGTACTTAATAGCTATTTGATAGCAGTGTTTTTCAATTGAAAAATTTTCAAACAAACTTTTTGTTTTGGAATGATTTCATATTTACAGAACTGTTGCAAAGATAATACAGAGTTCCCACATAGTCTTCAACTAATTTCCCCTGTTGTTAATATCTTAGGTTATCATGGTACATCTGTCAAAACTGAGAACCAATATTGGTACACTGTACTGTGAACTATACTCCAGACTGTATTTGGATTTTTCAGTTTTCCATTAATGTTCTTTCTGTTCCAAGATCCAATCCAGGGGATCACATTGCATTTAGTTGTCATATCTCCTTAGTCTCCTCTGGCCTGTGCCACTTAAATAGCAGCTTTCAAATTTCCAGGAGGAAGGGTCTTTCAGCTTTTTAAAAAATACTTTATTAATAATTACTGGTTTTATTGCATTGTCATCAGAGAGTTATTTTTCTGTCTTATGCAACTTACTATTGTTTCCCCTGTGACCTAATATTTGATCACTTTTGTAAATAGACTATGTGTTCCTGAGAACAAAATATGCTTTCTATTATCAGGGTTAAAGTTCAGTATAGGTCTGTAAGAGCTATCTTATTAAATATGTTATTTAGGTCTTCTATATATTTATTTATTGTCTATTGATTTATCTTGTACTGAGAGTGGAAATCTATTATTAGTATGTTTCCTTTTCTCTTTGCATCTCCTGTGGTTTTGCTTAATAAAACTAGCTTCGACCTTAGTGCTTTGATGCTCAGAGATGTTTGATCTTTTTTGTGAATTTTAAAACAGTATTTATATGGACCTTAGTTATCTTTAATGAATTTTGGCTTGAATTCTATTTATTTGAGACATCAGAATCTGAAAACTTGCTTTCTTATTATTTATATTTTCCTAGTATATTTTTGCTCATTTCATTTAAACCTCTGAATCGCTTTGTTTTACATGTGTCCCTTGAATACAGCATAAAGTTAGATCTTGCTCTGTGAATATAATTGAGATTTATTTCTTTTAATAGGTGAGCTAAGTCCATTTATTGATGGGTTTTTGTGTTTGGTCTTAACTTTTTCAAATTATTTTCTATGTACTGTACTGTTTTCCATGTTTCTTTATGTGATGTGTTTTTTTTCTTTAATTTTTTTTTCCTTTTGATATTTAGGAAGGTTTTACTTTTCTAGTAGTTACTTTTGCACTGTTATCTTTTTTGAAAGGCCTCCATTCCTCTGTTTTATTATTTAATCTTCACTATCTGGTTTGGGAGTTTTTAATGTTATCCTTTGATACCCACCAACTGCCTACTCAACAATCAGTGAACTCACTCTGCTTTCCTCACTGATGAGTGGGCATGTGAGTTGTTTCTAGTTTTTGGCAATTATGAATAAAGCTACTATAAACGACAAAAAAGGGATCTCCAGGTAAAGATGGTGGGGCACATTTATAGCTTTTCACTGACTGCTTTCAGCCTGTATCTAAAACTTGTCCAGATTGAATATGCTTTGTCTGCTGTAGCTGGAGGAGCCCCTTCAGTGGGAATTATAGATGCAAATGGTGTGGTATCAGCAACTGAGAAGAAACAGAAATCCATTCTGTAAGATGAGTGAAGTGTGCACAAAGTGGAAGTGATGACCAAGCATAGAGGTTGGTGTACGGTGGCATAAGTCCAGATCTCAGAGTGCCGGTGCACAGAGCTGGAAAACTACTTCAGCAATCTATCTTGTTTACCGAGAAACCATTCTCACAACTCTGCTAGTACAGAGCTTAACTTCTGTGATGCAAGAATACACCCAGTCAGGTGGTGTGCCTCCACTTGGAGGGTTTTTTTTTAACTATTTGTGGTTGGAATGAGGGATGAGCATATTTATTTCAGTCAGATCCATCTGGACCTTACTTTGCCTGGAAAGTCACATCAGTGGGAAAGAACTATGTGAATGGGAAACCTTTCCTTGAGAAAAGACATAACCAAGATCTGGAACTTGAAGATGCCGCTCATACAGTCAAATTAATCCTAAAGGGAAGTTTGAAAGGGCAAAGGACAGAAGATTACATACAAGTTGGAATCTTCAGTGAAGCCAGGTTTACAAGTCTTACTCCAGCTGAAGTTAAGGATTACTTAGCTGCCCTAGCATAATAATAAAGTGACTGAAAAATCCAGAATTTCAGACAATCTGTCTACTTAAACATATCTAAATTATACTTTGTCTTGTCAACTTTTTGCATACTTATTTCTACATAGTTTAATGGACTGACATTTTTAAAATGACACATAAATCATAATAAATTGTTAAAAAAAAGTGCCCCACACCCTTTTATACCTCCATTCTTTCCTCAATGGTCTTCCCACTGATTAGAGAACACCTCTGCCATAGTGTGTGACTCCTACTTTTTGTTCAAAACTCAGCTCTGAAGGAAACTCATTTATGAAATTTTCCTGGAACTCCCCCCAGGCTGGGTTAGGTTCCCCTCTTTTGTGCCCTGTAGCACAAAATTTGAAGCCTCCCAATAAATCTAATCACAAATTATTTTCCAGCTTTGTCTCTCACTATGGTCCATCATAGGTTTATAGGCAGGTTTATTTGCATAGTGGTTAAGAGAGAGGACTCTGATATCAGACTGCTAGGATTAAAATTTTGGTTCTACTATTTCTAATTATGTGACCTTGGGAGAATTTCCTAATTCTGAGTCTCTTTCTTTTTTAAAAATTAATTAATTAATAATTAATTATTAATTTTTGACTGTATTGGGTCTTTGTTGCTGCATGTAGGCTTTCTCTAGTTGTGATGAGCAGGGGCTACTCTTCGTTGCGGTGCCCAGGCTTCTCATTGCGGTGACTTCTCTTATTGTGGAGCACAGGCTCTAGGTGTGCGGGCTTCAGTAGTTGTGGCGTGTGGGCTCAGTAGTTGTGGCTCGTGGGCTCTAGAGCACAGGCTCAGTAGTTGTGGCACACGCACTAAGTTGCTCCACGGCATGTGGGATCTTCCCAGACCAGGGCTCGAACCCTTGTCCCCTGCATTGGCAGGCAGATTCTTAACCACTGTGCCACCAGGGAAGTCCCTGAGCCTCTTTCTTTGTAGGAAATATGGAGAGTTTAATATCACCAACCTCCAGATAAAATCAGGTGCCATGATAATGAGGTAATTCGCTTACTAAGTTGTCTCACACTTACTAAGCACTCTCTACCTATTAGCCGTAATGTTACTATTAGTGATAGTTGGCAATAGTGTATCTCATGCTGGACTTTGCTTGTTTTTCCTAAAGTCTGATTGACACTGGAAGCCCCAAACTTGCAGTTTGAGAACTTTCTGCCATGTTAAAAGTTCAACCTAGAATTAAGTCCACAGGGAAGAAAGAAGTCAAGATATGTATAGTAATACAGGGGCGAAGACAGTGGACTCAACCTGTGAAAATATATCGAGTGGGTTAGAGCTCAGAAAGAAATGCTTTGTAAGGCTTATTCTAATGGTGGAGAGAAGATCAGTCTGGCCAGAGTAGACATTTGCATCAACACAGGAGTGGTATTTCAAGTTATCCTTAGAAGAGGCTTTGGATTAGATTATACTGAGATTTATTTTAAGGGACTAAAAATCATCAGAATTTATTATTTTATTTCATAAAGCAAATTATAGATATAATATATTATATATATTTTATGTTTCAATTAAGGAAAAAACCTTAGGTGATTCACATACTTTGATGAATTTTCTTTCTCCTTATGCCAAGCATTTGTAAAATAAAATGGTTGCATGGGATGATTACTAAGGCAGTCTATAGTCTTTCAAGATTACCTCTACCTCTGACATTCTATGACATTTCAAAAAATTCTCTTTTCCTAAGAAGATTTCTATGGTAGAGAAGGAATTGTAATATAGCAACAATCTTCTTAACGTGCTTTCCTCAATGGAGGGTCATTTAGAGTTTAATAGGATTAATTTGGCCGACATGTTCAATTTTAAAAGGAATCTCTGTTCTTGTGCCAGCCAGTATGGATTTTGACAGGCTAAAAGCTCAGATCCTGCCAGTTTCTCCCAAGAGTATGGCCCCTTAAGCCGTGGCTCTGGCTGAAAGCTGCTTGCAGACACTGGTTGTGGAGATGATGAATAGATGGTTGGACGAAATGTTCTGCTCCTGGGATCCCATATGGAGCAAGTCCCCCTTGACCTCCAGGCTATCCTAGCCCAGTCTCTGGGACCCTCTTCCTAATCTGTGCTAATAGGATAAACAGATTTAGAGGGGAAGAGAGTTCCTTCACCACAGGCCTCCTGCACAATTGAAGATGGATTTCATACTAAGAAAGTTCATCCCAAAATGCAATGGAAAAATTTCCAGTTATGTTGTCAGCCTTGGCAGCCCCATAAATTCTCCTCTCCCTCTCCAGCTCTTCTCTTTCTGTATCTTCAGGATCATGGAAGAATAGCTTTCTATTGGTGGTACTGGCGTTTTCAGTAGAAACGGTTCTTTTATCTTCTTCCAGGTCTGGCAGGGACACTTTTAAACTCCAGCTGCTTTAAAATTTTTGCATCTTATTTAAAATGGATAACCAACAAGGACCTATACTGTACTCTGCTCAATATTATGTAACAACCTAAATGGAAAAAGAATAGATACATGTATACGTATAACTGAATCACTTTGCTGTACACCTGAAACAATCACAACATTGTTAATCAACTATATTCCAATATAACATAAAAAGTTAAAAAAATTTGTTTGTATCTTATGCTTCTTCTTCTGGATAGGAGTGACCTTAGCGACTGAGAGCAGGGAAGCGATAAATAATTAGGGCCAACCCAGCAGAAGCTGAACCCACTGGGATATAGGATAGATTGGTCCCCTAACACAAGAAAATATTGCCAATTAGCTAGATAGATTCCATCTTTATCTTTCCTCTAAAGCTGAGGGTGAATATAACAGAAAAAAACAGGTATTGATCCATGGAACAAATTTCTATGACTACCGTGTTTTGGCACGTTGAACTTAATTGATTGGAGAGGACTTGTCCTGGAGTAAAGGCATGGTGATGCCGTCAGGTTACCTTATGACCTGATTACCTGACCCTGGAAGGCAACACTTGTATTGGTTAAGACTTATACTTTGACTTGACTTCAGTCTAGGCCTACTGTACATAGATGCGTTACCTGGACAAGTTACTTAATTTCTCTCTATATTAGTCTTCTCTAAAGTTAGGGTAATAATAATGTTTCCCTCATAGAGTTGTAGTAAGATTAGATGAATTAATTTAAATGCTCAATACATACCAGTTAATTTAAGGCCTGGACAATATCTTTTTTACCTCTGTATTCTTTATCCCCAAATGCAGGTTTCTTGGTGAAAAGTGACATATTCTGTAGCCTGAATTAGATTGGAGGCAGGGGCAAGGGAAATAAAAGGTTAGTTTAGAGAAACTTAGCAATTAAAAAATAGTCAGGACATGGTCAGTCCTTTTATGAGAGGTAAGAGGAAACCAAGCCTCATTTTTAAGTTTGGAACTTCAGAGACAATGACAATGGTGATACTAGGGAGTGAGAAGTTAGGAGAGAAAATGTTTCAAGACAGAAGATGACTTTAACTGCTGATACATAGATACTGAGGCATTGTCAGCGCACCCAGAACAAATGTCCAGCAGGCAAATGCAAGAACCGGGAAAATATTTTTTTTTTTTGTTTACCTCTAGAAACTAGGAAAAGATTCTGAATATAATATGATTTTGATGACTTTATTTTGGATAGTTTTGCTCAAGATTTTAAATAGTACATAATTTCCTTCTTCTGTCCACCAGCATTTGAATGCATTTTTAACTTAATTTTTAAATTACACTTTGCTTTTTGGAGGAATTTTACATTATAATTCTTTTCCAGGGAGTATAAATTTTATTGTTTTCCTCTAAGAATTTTACCCTTATCTGAACATGTTTCGATCTTTATTTTAACTTT
This sequence comes from Lagenorhynchus albirostris, assembly GCF_949774975.1. Classification (NCBI taxonomy): domain Eukaryota; kingdom Metazoa; phylum Chordata; class Mammalia; order Artiodactyla; family Delphinidae; genus Lagenorhynchus; species Lagenorhynchus albirostris. Next base: position 14,531,731 of record NC_083100.1, read on the forward strand.
AATGTCAGCAGAGTCAATGTATAAAGTACATATTCTGGGACCTAGGAGTTCTAACTACACAGGAGTGTGTTCATTGTTTATCATTGGTTCACAACTCAGAAATCTCTTTAAAAGAAAGTCCATTAGGAAATGTCTCCCTTTCAAAAGAAATGTTCTGAGAATAATCCTATTAGGCTAGAAGCTTGCTAAGCTTATTAACTCCAGACACATTTCTCTACAAAGGGGAGAAAAAAATGCAAATAGAATGAATGTGACAAGTAAATGTTGATAGAAAACATATATGTAATTTCAGAAAATAATAACTATTATATTCAAATGTCAGTTTCATGCCAGGACAAATTTGATGACCTTGTAAGATCTAAGCTTGATAACATTTAGATGAAAAGTGAAAAATCCTGTCTATCTTCAAATAGTTGGATCAATGTGATTCTTTAAATAGTCATATGTATTTTTAAATTTAAGAGAAAAATAATCTCTTACATATTTGCATATATTTTTCAATTTTAATACTCTTCATTTCTTCCTGAAGATTTAGGTTTCCATTCCCTTCAGCCTGAAGAACTTTACCATTTTTGGCAGTGTAGGTCTGCAGGCCATGAAATCTTAGTTTTCTCTTATTTGAAAATGTCCGTATTTGATCTTGATTTTTGAGGTATAATTTGCTGGAGATACAATTTTGCATTCACTATTTAAAAAAACATTTCAGCACTTTAAAAATCATTGTTTCTGATGAGAAGTCAGTGATTCTTTCTCCTTTGTGTGTAATGTGTTATTTTTCTTTGTCTACTGTTAAGATTTTCTCTTTGGTTTTCACCAGATTGACTATGATGGGTATAGGAGTAGTTCTTTTTGCATTAATTCTGCTTGGTGTTCACTGTAAATTTATTACTTTAACCAAATTTGAAAACAATTCACCTATTGAAGTTGAAAATGTTTTCAAAAATTTTTTCTACCCCATACTTTCTCTTCACTCATTCTGGCACTCCAATTACACATATAGTGGGCCTTTTGATATTGTCCCACAAGTCCCTGAGGCTCTGTTCCTTTCATATTTTCAATCTTCTTTTCTACTTGTCTTTATTTTTAAAAAATATTTATTTATTTTATTTACTTATTTAATTTATTTTTTTGGCTGTCTTAGTTGTGGCACATGGTCTCTTTGTTGTGGCACGCAGGCTACAGTGTGAGTGGGCTCTGTAGTTTGTGGCAAGTGGGCTCTCTCATTGAGGTGTGCGAACTCAGTAGTTGCCCCACAGCATGTGGGATCTTAGTTCCCGGACCAGGGATTGAACCCGCATCCCCTGCATTGGAAGGCAGATTCCTTACCACTGACCATCAGGGAAGTCCCTCTACTTGTCTTTAGATGGGATCACGTCCACTGATCTAGTTTCAGGTTGGCTGATCTTTCCTCTATCGTCTCCACTCTGATGTTAAGCCCATCTGGTAACACTTTAATTTCATATATAGCATGTTCTAGGTGAAGAAATTATATTTGATTCCTTTATAGTTTTTATTTTTCTGCTGAGATGTCCTAATTTTCACACACTATGAGAATATTTTCCTTTACATCCTTGGGCATAATTATAGTAGCTGCTTTAAAATCCTAATCTGCTAATGTCAACATCAGAGTCATCTCAGGACTGGTCTATATTATATTGTCTTTTCTCTTGAGAATGGGCCATGTTTTTCTATTTATTTATATGTTGAGAAATTTTGTATTATATCCTGGACATTGTGAAGAATGTGTTATAGAAACTCTTGATTCTATTATGTTCCTTTGAAGAATATTGATTTTTTAAAAAAAAATCAGGCTGGTCACTTGGCTGTACTGAAATAGAAAATTTTTGTCTCTCCTGCAGTAGGTGGCAGCTCAAATTTCAATTCAGTTCTTTTATCCTTAAGACTCCCATCCATCAAAAAAAAAAAAAAAAGACTCCCATCCATCAGGAAGTTATAAAACTAAAATTTTACCTAGTGCCATTCTCTTTTTACAAATATTGACTCCACTCCATTTTCTGCCTGCTTCTGTTCACCCTTCAGTACCTTCAGTTAATTGTTTTATACCTTGTCCAGAGTTTGTAGTTGTTATTTACTGGAGGGTTGTTCTGATAGGAGCCACTCAACCATACTGAAAGTAGAACTACTCCACCTCTTTCCCCATTCTCCAGAAAATGGAATGGCTGTTTGCAATAAATTCATTGTCTTGAGCACTCTTGTTCTTCCCTCACCTATTATTCCCTTTTCCTTTTCCTATTACCTTCCTGAAAATAGGGAGTGGTCTTTTACATGTGAAGGATAAAATGTTTGAGCAGATGGCAGAAAGTATCCACTCTTTTTTGTTCTCTTCACATTATTAAACTGCAGGGAATTTACCTATCTCTCTGGGCAGGTAACACCACAAGAGGGAGTGCATTGAGTATGTTATATAGATAGAAATAAAAATGCAGTGCAAGTCTGAATTGCAGAGATTATTTGAAATCAGCAGCTTTTCTTCATGCTGTGAAGGCTAGTATTATCCCTTTGACTAGAAAAAAATAGGTGATGTGTATAAGAAAATCAATTTATTAAAAAATGTTATATTATGGGAATTCCCTGGTGATCCAGTGGTTAGGGCTCTGCATTTATACTGCAGGGGGCATGGGTTCAATCCCTGGTCGGGGAACTAAGATCCTGCATACCGCACCGTGTGACTAAAAAACAACAAAAAAGCTATATTAAATATATTACACTAATCACAATTATAAGCATTTCCCAAATTTTGTTTAGATGAACATGTACGCCAAGACAGTTCTTAGAGAAAGGTTATGTGATCCAACACATTTGAAAAAAAATTATTTGGGGAATAGAAAAGTGGGTTTTTTGCCACTCACATATTATAGATTCACCAAGATTGGGAGTACAATAAAATCCTCTTAGCACTAGTTAACTATGCTGAATGTGATTAGTTCTTTCTTGGATGATTCAGAAAGTACGTCAAGATCTTTCCTTGTCTTGCTTTCTCTTTTTACATCCTCTGCCTAATTTCATCCATTTCTATGGCTTTAAATGCCATCTATGAGTTGATGACTCCCAAATTTATCTTTTTAGTCAAAAACCTCTTCTCTGAGTACATTCAACAGCCTACCTGGCAGTTCTACTTTGATGTTTTATAGACATTTCAAAATCAACATTCCAATCTAGAATTTTAATTCTAACCTCAGCCACAAGTATATTCCTACCTAGTCTTTCTTATTTTAATAAATGGCATCACCATTTACTTATGCTGAGAAGTTTGGAGTCATCATTGATTCCTCTCTTACATCAGCGAGTCCTATTTGCTGTTGGTTATCTTGCCAAAGTATACTTTGAACCCATCCACTAGTTCAAGACGTTACTATCAGTTAAATATGGAGTAAATGATGTTTGTCATGTTATTCTCTGAGAACTAAAGTCCTATGGATTATTCTCATGACTAAATTTTACTGTTTTATATTTTTCATTTTCTCATTACTACCTGATTAAGGAAGAGTAGGACATGTAAAATCACCTGTGATAATTTAGGTAAGGGTCAGAAAAACTATGTCTGTGGGCCATATTTGACTTACCACATGTTTTTGTAGATAAAGTTTTATTGGAACACAGCAAGGTCCATTCTTTTAAATACAGTCTATGGCTACTTTTGTGTTACAACAGCAGAGAAGTTGTGACAGAGGCTGTGACAGAGGCTGTAAAACCCACTAAACTTAAGATATTTACTATCTGATCACTTATAGAAAATGCCAATTTGCCAATTCCTGATTTAAATTAGTGAATCTTTGGGTCATTATCATTTTTTTTTCTACACCAGATGAGGTTACATTTCTCAGGAGATGTCAAACCATGGAGATCAGGAATGGAAAGTAAAAATCTTGAGCAGCTATTTGATTTTCTACCTATCAAAAGTAATTTGTACATCCTGCCAACACCTTTAGGTAATGATGATTGATCAAATATTTTAAATAAATGTGTATATATTCAATATATGATGTTGCATATTGAAGCCAAGAAGACAAATAACAAGACAAGGATAATAACAAGATGACTATAGTAAGTCCTTACCTATCAATAATTACTTTAAATGTAAATAAATTATTTATCCAGTCAAAACACAGAGAATGGCTGAATGGATTTAAAAAGGACCCAACTATATGTTTCCTACAAGACTCACTTCACCTTTAAGAACAGACATTGGGTGAAAGTGAAGAGATGGAAAAATATATTCCATGTAAATGGAAACTAAAAGAGAGTAGGGGTAGCTATACTTACATTGGAAAAATAGCCTTTAAATAAAAAGTTGTAACAAAAGACAAAACAGGTTATTACATAATGACAGAGGCGTCAATTCCACAACAGTATACAAAAATTGTAAATACATATGCACCAAACATTAGAGTACCCAAATGTATTAAGCAAATGCTAACAAATCTGAAGATAAAAATAGACAGTGATGCAATAATAGTAGGGGACTTAAATACCCTACTGTCAACAATGGATAGATCATCTAGACAGACATTTAGTAAGGAAACACTGGTCTTAAATGCACTTAGACCAAATGGACCTAGCAGACATTAAAGAACATTCCATTCAACAGTAACATTGATATACATTCTTCTTGAACACACAGAGAACATTCTCCAGGATAGACCATATTTTAGGTCACAAAACAAGACAACAAATTTAAGAAGATTGAAATATCAAGTATGTTTTCTGATCATAATTGCATAAAACTAGAAATCAGGAGGAAAACTGGAAAATTCACAGATATGTGGAATAAAATAGCACCCTTCTGAACAAAGAATCAAGAAGAAATCAAGAGGAAAATCAAAAAGTATCTTAAAAAAAGAAAAATGGAAACACAACATACCAAAACTTATGAAACACAGCAAAAGCAGTTATAAGAGGGAAATTTATAGTGAAAAAGGCTTACATTAAGAGAAAATAAAGATCTCAGATAAACAACCTACATTTACATCTTGAGGAACTAGAAAAAGAAGAATACACTAAGCCCACAATTAGCAGAAGAAAGGAAATAATAAAGATCAGAGCAGAAATAAATGAAATACAGACTAGAAAAACAGCAGAAAAGATCAGTGAAACTAAGTGCTGTTTTTAAAAAAAAATAAAGTTGACAAACCTGTAGCTAAACTGACTAAGAAAAAAGGAGAGATGACTCAAATAAATAAAATTAGAAGTGAAAGAGGAGATATTACAACTGATATCACAGAAATACAAAGGATCATAAGAGACTGCTATGAACAATTACACACCAACAAATTGGATAACCTAGAAGAAATGGAAAAATTCCTAGAAACATACAACCTACCAAGAGTGAACCATAAGAAATAGAAAATCTGAAAAGACCAATTACTAGTAAGATCGAATCAGTAATTAAAGGTCTCCAAACAAAGAAAAGCCCAGGATCAGATGGCTTCCTGGGTGAATTTTGCTAAAAATTTAAAGAAGTAACACCAATCCTTCTTGAACTTCCCAAAACTGAAGGGGAGGGAAAACTTCCTAACTCATTTTATGAGGCTGGCATTAACATCATAACAAAGCCAGATAAGGACGTTACAAGCAGAGAAAATTACAGGCAATATCTTTGATGAACATAAATTCAAAACACTTTACAAAATATTAGAAAACAGATTCAATAGCATGTTGAAAGGATTCAACACCATAATCAAGTGGGATTTGGGCTTGGGATACAGGGATGATTCTATATAAACAAATCAATAAATTTGATAATATATTAACAGTATAAAAGGCAAAAATCATATGATCATTTCAATAGATGCAGAAAAAGCATTTGACAAAATTCAACATCTTTTCATGATAGAAATTCAACAAATTAAGTATAGAAGGAATGTACCTCAACATAATAAAGTCCACATATAAAAAGCTCACTCAACAGTGAAAAGTTGAAAACATTTCCTCTAAGATCAGGAACAAGACAAAGGTGCCCACTCTCACCACATTTACTCACACAGTGTTGTAAGTCCTAGCTAGAGCAATTAGGCAAGGCAAAGAAATAAAAAGCATCCAAAATAGGAAAGGAAGAAGTGAAACTGTCTCTGTTTGCAGATGACATGATCTTATATATAGAAAACCCCAAAGAGTCCACCAAAAAACTGTTAGAACTAATAAACAAATTCAGTAAAGTTGCAGGATACAAAGTAAATATATAAAACCAGTTGTTTCTATATACTAACAATGAGTTATCTGAAAGAGAAATTAAGAAAACAACCTCTTTAATATCATCAAAAAGAATGAAATACTTAGGAATAAATTTAACAAAGGAAGTGAAAAACCTGTACACTGGAAAGTATAACATGGATAAAAGAAATTGGAAAAGACAAAAATAAGGGGAAAAATTTCCTGCGTTCATGGTTGGAAGAATTAATATTGTTAAAATATCCATACTACCCAAAGCAATCTAGAGATTTCATGAAATCCCTATCAAAATCCCAATGGCATTTTTCATAGAAATAGAAAAAATAGTTCTAAAACTCATATGGAACCACAAAGACCCTGGATAGCCAAAGCAATCTTGAGAAAGAGGAACAAAGCTGGAGGCATCACACTTCCTGATTTCAAACTATATTACAAAGCTATAGTAATTAAAATAGTATGGTACCAGGATTAAAAACAGACACATAGGTCAATGGAACAGAATAGAGAGCCCGGAAATAAAACCCCATACATGGTCAACTAATCTTTGACAAGAGCTCCAAGAACACACAATGGGAAAAGGACAGTCTCTGCAATAAATGGTGTTAGGAAAACTGGACAGCCATATGCTGAATAATGAAACTGGACCCCTATCTTATACCACTTACAAAAATTAACTCATAATGAATTAAAGACTTAAATGTAAGATTGAAACCATAAAAATCCCAGAAGAAAACATAGGGATAAATCTCCTTGACATATGCAGCAAAAGCAAAAATAAAGTGAGGTTATATCAAACTTAAAATCTTCCGCACAGCAAAGGAAACAATCAACAAAATTTAAAGACAATCTATAGAATAGCAGAAAATATTTGCAAACCATACATCTGTTAAGGGGTTAATGTCCAAAATGTATAAGGCACTCAAACTCAATAGCAAAACAAACAAACAAAACCCCCAAGTAATCCAAATTAGCAAATAACCTGAGTAGACATTGCTCAAAAGAAGACATAAAAATGGCCAACACATACATAACAATGTGCTCAACATCACTAATCGTTAGGGAAGTACAAATCAAAACCACAATGAGACATCACCTCACACCTGCTAGGATAGCTGTTATCAAAAAACCAAGAAATAAGGAAGTGTTGTCGAGGACGTAGAGAAAAGGGAACCCTTGTGCACTGTTGGTGGGAATGTAAACTGGTGCAACAATAATGGAAAATAGTACAGCGGTTCCTCAAAAGATAAAAAAAATATGACAACCATAAGATCCAGCAAACTCACTTCTGAGTTTATATCTGAAGAAAACATGCACTTCTGTGCTCGTTGCAGCATTATTCACATAGCCAAGATATGGAAATAACCTCATTGTCTTGACAGATGAATGGATAAAGAAAATGTGGTATAATTATATACAATGAAATATTATTTAGCCAGAAAAAAAGCAAATCTGCCATTTGTGACAACATGTATAAACCTGGAGGACATTATAAGTGAAATCAACCAGATGGAGAAAGAAAAATACTATATGATCATATTCATATATGGAATCTTCAAAAAAGGTCAAGCTCATAAATCAGAGTAGAATGGTGGTTGTCAGAGGTGGGGGAGGGGAAGTGGGGAGATGTTGGTCAAAGGGTACAGACTTCCAGTTATGAATAAGTTCTGGAGATCTAATGTACAGCATGGTTACTGTTGTTAATAATACTGTACTGAAATTTGCTAAGAGAGTAGATCTTAAACATTCTCACCGTACACATACACACACACACGCACACACAGCATAGCTTTGTGCAGGGGTGGTTGTGTTAACTTGATTATGGCTATCGATACATAATACACATTTATCAATTCCTCAAGTTGTATACTTTATGTACAATTCTATTTGTCAATTATACTTCAGTAACGCTGGAAAAAAAGAAAATATGTTCTATCTTCAGGGTCTCACTTTGCTTTAAAAAGAGATGTTTATTCATTATGAATATGAATCCAAGTGTTTGGATGAATATAAGAACCAAATGCAACAGAAATTTAAGACCATCTTTTCCTTTAACATGAAAAATTTGGTATTTTGTATTTCATTGGATAAATTATGAATCATTTTCTAGACCCTGAGGTTGTATATTTTATGATGCGGCTGTGACATAGCTGCCATGATTGGCTTCTTTTTAATACATATGAATTGTTATGCCCCACAGGAAGAGAGCATAGATTATTTCATTGTATTTATGAGTTTCCTGTAATTTGAATAAATTCCATGATCAATGCAGATGTTTACTTGGAAAAAAAGAAAGTAAAAATCTCTTGGCTCTTGAGAGAAAACAATTATAAAGTTGGATCTCAAGTTACAGGATCAAGAAATGCATGTTATGTTGATAAATGAATACATTAACCATAGTAATAGTGTTCAGTAAGTTTACAAACTGAATGTCATATTGGCTGATTTTGGTGCAGAAGCTCAAACAGCTACATACTCCATCCTATGACTCATTTCCTCTAGCTAGTCACTGAGTCATAACTCATCTTTGTTCATCATATCCACGCAAAACGTCTCATGATGAGCTCCAAAGTACCTTATGTTCTTTTTAAATAGGTAGGGAGGTATCTAAATACATCTTCATTTTCTGTCAACAATATATTAAGTGACTCATGGGCAGCACCATGAGTTATCATTAAACATTAATTGGATGGTTCAGCCTCTTTCTCCTCATTTTCCTTTCTTACATACTTGTCCTCCTTTAAACTTTCTCTAACTTTCACATCCCCTTTTCTGCCTTTAACACAATCCAAGTAAACTAACTTTGTGCTTGGAACTGATTTGAAATTTTCCCATAATTGAGGTCAAGTTTTACAACTGAATCAAAAATCCACTCCCTTTCAATTGTTACCTACCTCAAGTTACCTGACAATTATCCCACTCTTTCTTGGATTTAGCTTCTGCACCAAAACAATAATTTCCTCCCCTGTCACATCTTAATGCCCCTCTACCAGGGAGAAGGGCTAGTTGCTGAGGTGGGATAATAAAGCCATTCCTAAGAGGACAAGGTGGCTGGATTCAAAACACAGAGGCAGGAGTCTGAGACGTAGATGACTTAAATTGGTTCTTGTATTGTAGTCAGGATGATAAAGACATTAGCTTTGTATGTGTGTGCAGACTGAGTCAATCTCCATTTCCTGTGTTGGAGAGGAAGAGACCTTAGAGAAAATTTGGTTGAATGACCAGGAAAGAGTAGAAACAATGTGTGCTAGATTTTATGAAATTGAGAGACTTCAAAAGGTGCTAAGAATAGATTGGGACATATTTTCTAACAGTATTTGTACTTGTTTGTAATGAACAAAAAACCCTGCCTTCTTCATCTGAATGAGTGTCATTTGGAGGTAAGAAATAACATCTGGGAAAGGATAAGACTTTGGGTCCATATAGCTTAGATCTCAGTTTGTTCCAAGAGTCCATACAAAGTCATTTTAAAGAATACATCCTATAGTTTCTCTTTCTTTAGGACAGTGATGACATTATTTAGTGACCATTTAAAATCTGTTAATGACAAGAAGAAGCACTGCTAGGGGAAGAGCAGGATAAACAGTCTTTCTCCTTGAGCACACTCTGCAAATGTAGCTCCTTTTCAACAATATTTTTATAATAATATGTTGCCTAAAGTTAACAACACTGTATTGTGCACTTAAAACTTTTGTTAAGAGGGTAGATCTCATGTTAAGTGTATTTACCACACACACACAAAATAACAAAGAAAAAAACCACAGAGGGGCAGGAGGAGTCTTTTGAAGTTGAGGGATATGTTTATTACCTTAATCGGAGTGATGGTCTCACAGGTATATGCATATTTTAAACTCGTCAAGTTGTATATATTAAATATATGCAGTTTTTTGTATATCAATTGTACCTCAATAAAGCTATTAAAAAAAGAGTAATGTGTTAACAGGGAAGGCTATGCTGAGAATATTTTAGGAAAAGCAAGACTGTGAAATAAAAGGAAGGTATATAGTTGGTTATGGGGATGGGGGGCTATACATATGTTGCCCCACCAATGAAGGAGACAGATCCCAGCCCCTCACCCCCACCGAGTCCCAAGTATTGCTCCCTTTGTAGTTAGAATCAAATTGTGCCTCAAATGATAATGTGGGTACAAAACGTATAGGTAATTTACTGCCTGAATCGGGAGAGCAGTGGGATTCAGTACTCCCAATGCAGGTGATAAATCAGTCCTTAGCCTCCCTCTCAGAGTTGACCCTGGAAGCTGCTGTGTCAGAGAGAATTACCCTCCTGACCTGCAAGCCCAGGTGGGTGTTGTGTCACACACCTTGGCAGACAACTTCTATCACCGTGCTGTATATGTATGTATATATTTATATATATATATGTATTTGTGAAATGTACTGGTTTTTTCCTATGCTGAGTAAAACCTATCTCTCAGCTTCTCTGAGGTTATCTCAATATTGATGAGGGAGTAGTTTGTTTATTTCAAAACCCCAGGGGCCAGATCATAGTGTTCTCTAGACTGAGTCATAAAAAGAAAGCTAAATACATTACCTGTTCCTTAATGAAAAACATGGGTGTGAGATCTCACTAAAGTTCATATGATTCACAAGGAAGAAATGAAAAGGACAGCCTATGGAACAGTATCAATGCAGTTGATCTTTCCTTCTCCTGGTAATTATAAGCCCTCAATTTTATTTGGGTTCAGCATGTTTAACGAAGGAAAATCAGTTTCTAAGGAGAATCATTTTACTAAAATAGATGAACTAATAACTGGTACTAATGACATTTTTTAGCTATGGAAATTATACTCTGCATTTAGTACTTTTAATTTTTTTTATTTATTTTTAACATCTTTATTGGAGTATAATTGCTTTAAAATGGTGTATTATTTTCTGCTGTACAACCAAGTAAATCAGCTATACATATACATATATCCCCATATCTCCTCCCTCTTGCGTCTTCCTCCCACCCTCCCTATTCCACCCCTCTAGGTGGACACAAAGCACCGAGCTGATCTCCGTGTGCTATGCAGCTGCTTCCCACTAGCTATCTATTTTACATTTGGTAGTGTATATATGTCCATGCCATTCTCTCACTTCGTCCCAGTTTACCCTTCCCCCTCCCCACGTCCTCAAGTCCATTCTCGATGTCTGCGTCTTTACTCCTGTCCTGCCCCTAGGTTCTTCAGAACAAATTTTTTTTTTATATTCCATATATATTTGTTAGCATACGGTATTTGTTTTTCTCTTTATGACTTAACTTCACTCTGTATGACAGTCTCTGGGTCCATCCACCTCACTACAAATGACTCAATTTCATTTCGTTTCATGGCGGAGTAATATTCCATTTTATATATGTGCCACATCTTCTTTATCCATTCATTTGTTGATGGACACTTAGGTTGTTTCCATGTCCTAGCTATTATAAAGAGAGCTGCAATGAACATTGTGGTACATGACTCCTTTTGAATTATGGTTTTCTCAGGGTATATGCCCAGTAGTGGGATTGCTGGGTCGTATGGGAGTTCTATTTTTAGTTTTTTTAAGGAGCCTTCATACTGTTCTCCATAGTGGCGGTATCAATTTACATTCCCACCAACAGTGCAAGAGGGTTCCCTTTTCTCCACACCCTCTCCAGCATTTATCATTTGTAGATTTTTTTGATGATGGCCATTCCGACTTGTGTGAGGTGATACCTCACTGTAGTTTTGATTTGCATTTCTCTAATGATTAGTGATGTTGAGCATCCTTTCATGTGTTTCTTGGAAATCAGTCTATCTTCTTTGGAGAAATGTCTGTTTAGGTCTTCTGCCCATTTTTGGATTGGGTTGTTTGTTTTTTTGATGTTAAGCTGCATGAGCTGCTTGTAAATTTTGGAGATTAATCCTCTGTCAGTTGCTTTGTTTGCAAATATTTTCTCCCATTCTGAGGGTTGTCTTTTCATCTTGTTTATGGTTTCCTTTGCTGTGCAAAATATTTTAAGTTTTATTAGGTCCCATTTGTTTATTTTTGTTTTTATATCCATTTCTCTAGTAAGTGGGTCAAAAAGGATCTTGCTGTGATTTATGTCATACAGGGTTCGGCCTATGTTTTCCTCTAAGAGTTTTATACTGTCTGGCCTTACATTTAGGTCTCTAATCCATTTTGAGTTTATTTTTGTGTATGGTGTTAAGGAGCGTTCTAATTTCATTCTTTTACAGGTAGGTGTCCAGTTTTCCCAGCACCACTTATTGAAGAGGCTGTCTTTTCTCCATTGTATATTCTTGCCTCCTTTATCAAAAAATAAGGTGACCATATGTGCGTGGGTTTATCTCTGGGCTCTCTATCCTGTTCCATTGATCTGTGTTTCTTTTTTTGTGCCAGTACCATACTGTCTTGATTACTGTAGCTTTGTAGTATAGTCTGAAGTCAGGGAGACTGATTCCTCCAGCTCCATTTTTCGTTCTCAAGATTGCTTTGGCTATTTGGGGTCTTTTGTGTTTCCATACAAATTGTGAATTTTTTTGTTCTTTTTCTGTGAAAAATGCCAGTGGTAGTTTGATAGGGATTGCATTGAATCTGTAGATTGCTTTGGGTAGTATAGTCATTTTCACAATGTTGATTCTTCCAATCCAAGAACATAGTATATCTCTCCATCTGTTTGTATCATCTTTAATTTCTTTCATCAGTGTCTTATAATTTTCTGCATACAGGTCTTTTGTCTCCTAAGGTAGGTTTATTCCTAGGTATCATATTATTTTTGTTGCAATGGTAAATGAGAATGTTTCCTTAATTTCTCTTTCAGATTTTTCATCATTAGTGTATAGGAATGCCAGAGATTTCTGTGCATTAAGTTTATATCCTGCTGCTTTACCAAATTCATTGATTAGCTCTAGTAGTTTTCTGGTAGCATCTTTAGGATTCTCTATGTATAGTATCATGTCATCTGCAAACAGTGACAGCTTTACTTCTTCTTTTCCAATTTGGATTCCTTTTATTTCTTTTTCTTCTCTGATTGTTGTGGCTAAAGCTCCCAGAACTATGTTGAATAATAGTAGTGAGAGTGGGCAACCTTGTCGTGCTCCTGATCTTAGTGGAAATGGTTTCAGTTTTCCACCATTGAGAATGATGTTGGCTGTGGGTTTGTCGTATATGACCTTTACTATGTTGAGGTAAGTTCCATCTATGCCTACTTTCTGGAGGGTTTGTATTATAAATCGGTGTTGAAATTTGTTGAAAGCTTTTTCTGCATCTATTAAGATGATCATATGGTTTTTGTCCTTCAATTCATTAATATGATTTATCATGTTGATTGATTTGTGTATATTGAAGAATCCTTGCATTCCTGGGATAAACCCCACTTCATCATGGTGTATGATCCATTCCATTGTGTTTGGATAGAATGTCCTAAAAATATCAATTAAGTCCATCTTGTTTAATGTATCATTTAAAGGTTGTTTTTTCTTATTTGTTTTCATTTTGGATGATCTGTCCATTGGTGAAAGTGGGGTGTTAAAGTCCCCTACTATGATTGTGTTACTGTCAGTTTCCCCTTTTATGGCTGCTAGCATTTGCCTTATGTATTGAGGTGCTCCTATGTTGGGTTCATAAATATTTACAATTGTTATATGTTCTTCTCAGATTGATCCCTTGATCATTATGTAGTGTCCTTCTTTGTCTCTTGTAATAGTCGTTATTTTAAAGTCTGTTTTGTCTGATATGAGAATTACTACTACAGCTTTTCTTTGACTTCCATGGAATATCTTTTTCCAGCCCCTCACTTTCAGTCTGTATGTGTTCCTAGGTCTGAAGTGGGTCTCTTGTAGACAGCATATATATGGGTCTTGTTTTTGTATCCATTCAGCCAGTCTATGTCTTTTGGTTGAATCATTTAATATATTCTTACTTAAGGTAATTATCGATATGTATGTTATTATTACCATTTTCTGAATTGTTTTGGGTTTGTTATTATAATTCTTTTCCTTCTCTTGTGTTTCCTGCCTAGAGAAGGTCCTTTAGCGTTTGTTGTAAAGCTGGTTTGGTGGTGCTGAATTCTCTTAGCTTTTGCTCGTCTGTAAAGCTTTTAATTTCTCGGTCGAATCTGAATGCGATCCTTGCTGGGTAGAGTAATCTTGGTTTTAGTTTTTTCTCTTTGATCACTTTAAATACGTCCTACCCCTCCCTTCTGGCTTGCAGAATTTCTGCTGAAATATCAGCTGTTAACTTTATGGGGATTCCCTTGTATGTTATTTTTCCCTTGCTGCTTTTAATATTTTTTCTTCATATTTAGTTTTTGATAGTTTGATTAATGTATGTCTTGGTGTGTTTCTCTTTGGATTTATCCTCTATGGGACTTTCTGTGCTTCATGGACTTGATTGACTATTTCCTTACCCATATTATGTAAGCTTTCAACTATAATCTCTTCAAGTATCTTCTCAGCCTGTTTTTTTTCTCTTCTTCTGGGACCCCTATGATTCAAATGTTGGTGCGTTTAATGTTGTCCCAGAGGTTTCTGAGATTGTCCTCAATTCTTTTCATTCTTTTTTGTTTATTGTGCTCTGTGGTAGTTATTTCCACTATTTTATCTTCCAGGTCACTTATCCGTTCTTCTGCCTTAGTGATTCTGCTATTGATTCCTTCTGGAGAATTTTTTTTTTTTTTTTTTTGCGGTACATGGGCCTCTCACTGTTGTGGCCTCTCCCGTTGTGAAGCACAGGCTCTGGACACGCAGGCTCAGCAGCCGTGGCTCATGGGCCCAGCCGCTTCACGTCATGTGGGGTCTTCCTGGACCAGGGCATGAACCCATGTCCCCTGCATCGGCAGGCGGGCTCTCAACCACTGTGCCTCCAGGGAAGCCCCTTCTAGAGAATTTTAAATTTCATTTATTGTGTTGTTCATCATTATTTGTTTGCTCTTTAGTTCTTCTAGGTCCTTGTTAAACATTTCTTGTATTTTTCTCCATTCTATTTCCAAGATTTTGGATCATCTTTACTATCATTACTCTGAATTCTTTTTCAGGTAGACTGCCTATTTCCTCTTCATTTGTTAGGTGTGGCGGGTTTTTGCCTTGCTCCTTCCTCTACTGTGTGTTTCTCTGTCTTCTCATTTTGCTTAACTTACTGTGTTTGGGGTCTGCTTTTTGTAGGCTGCAGGTTTGTAGTTCCCAATGTTTTTGGTGTCTGCTCCCAGTTGGTAAGGTTGGTTCAGTGGGTTTTGTAGGCTTCCTGGTGGAGGGGACTGGTGCCTGTGTTCTGGTGGATGAGGCTGGCTCTTGTCTTTCTGGTGCACAGGATCATGTCCAGTGGTGTGTTTTGGGGTGTTTGTGACCCTATTATTATTTTAGGCAGCCTCTATGCTAATGGGTGGGGTTGTGTTCCTGTCTTGGTAGTTGTTTGGCATAGGGTGTCCAGCACTGTCGCTTGCTAGTCATTGAGTGGAGCTGGGTCTTTATTGTTTGTAGAGTTTTTGATGATGGCCATTCTGACTGGTGTGTGTCTTCAGTCTTAAAAATTCTAAGCCTATGCCGTTTTTACATTTTAGGTTTCTTTGTGTGAGGGGTTAAAAATCATTAAAATGAAGTGTCCATAGCTTCTCCACTCTCTGTATCCTTCATCCTTCTTTTTTTTTTTTTCCTGCGGTACACGGGCCTCTCACTGTTGTGGCCTCTCCCGTTGCGGAGCACAGGCTCCGGATGCGCAGGCTCAGCGGCCATGGCTCACAGGCCCAGCCGCTCCGTGGCATGTGGGATCTTCCCGGACCGGCGCACAAACCTGCGTCCCCTGCATCGGCAGGTGGACTCTCAACCACTGCACCACCAGGGAAGCCCTCTGTACCCTTCTTGAGTTCTTCTTGCTCCTCCCATTCTCTTAGGGGAGTAAGAAAATAACCAGTGAATGTACTTTGTCCTCCGAGAGAGGACAGAGCATTATGAGGAGGAAAGAAGGACTCAAGGGACCTCAAGGTGAAGCAAGATGACTTGGGTAAGATAGTTCTGTTTTTGAGATGGGAGGCAGTAGAATGAAAGACCTCCAAGATTAGACAGGGTGGAAGTGGAGGTGGAGACTGTGGTACAAGGGTTTACATATTAGGTTTTGTAGACTAATTCTTGGACAATATTAAATGCTTGAAAAGGAATAAAAATTGAGACTTCTAACGCATCATGCTTCTTTGAATGTGGTTCTTATGTGGAATGGATTATGGAGGAAAGTCCTTTATCAGTTAGGAATGCTGGAATCATTTGTGGACTTCTTAATGATATCAACAAGCCAGCATTGTTCCATTGTTTTACTTCTTCAGCCATAGTGTGCTGGTCTTTCGTCTTTTCTCTTGCTCCTCCGTGGTCAGAAGATGGCGTCACATCCAGTTTCAAAGGTGCAGAAAGAACAGGGAAGAGGTGAAGCCAGGAGTATGTAGCTTATACAAGTCCTTCTTATAAAGAAACAAAGAGTTTCCCAGTCACGCTAACAGGTCTCCCCTTGTGAGTTATTTGCCATACTGGGTCATGGTGACATCATATTTCTAGTAGCTGAGAGAGATCCTACAAAAGTGAATATTCAGCTTTTCTGGCATCTACATTGGAAGGCAAGTGGGAGAACCAGGCTAGAATTGGCTACTGGGTCAGCCAGCCAACAGTGTGTATCATGGCATGTCTTACCTTTGAGTGACAAAAATTGACCAAAAACAAGCCCCAGAAAAAGGAATTGGGAAACTACTGTTTTAGAACAGTCATTTTCAAGTTTTCCAAATCATTTAAAACTTGTTGAAAGCAGATTTCTGGGCCTCAGTCCCACGGATTCTGATTCAGTAGGGATAAGACCTAGAAATTTACCTTTTTAATAATCTTCCCAGATGACTCTGATGCAGGAAGTCTATGGATCACACATTCAGAAACTGGTTTTGAGAGACAGGCTAAAGTTAATTCAGCGATTCTTAAACTGACTGAATGTTAGAATCACTGGGAAGCTCTTCAGAAATATCCAAGCAATGCTTGTGCATGGACCCTTTTCACAACTAATTAAATCAGAAAATTTGGGGTTGAGAGATCAGAATCATTTAAATCTCCCAAGGTGATTCTAATATGCAGTCAGGGATGAGAATCACTGACTTATATTGAAGATTCTCCTGATTAACAAGCTTCTTGTACAAAGAGTGAAGCCAGAGACAGATGGGGTAGCAGAAAGACATCCCATCCTCTCCATGCTGGCTCTTGGAAATCTGTGAAAGGAATGGGTAGAGAGGAGAGAGTAAAACAGGCTGGCAACCTTAGGTAAGATAAATAACAACAGATATGCAAGAAATAAAGAGTAAAAAGTGAGGAATCTCAAATAGATCAGTCTTTCTTGTCTTTTATATACTGGCTTTAGGTGCAGGCATTTAAATGCTGCTTTTAAGGTATTACATCATTTGCATGAGCATAAACTTATTAATATTTATGTACATGCTGTGATTAAATGTGTATTTTTTTCAGGGAACGGAAATAACATTAGAAGTAGTAGTCTCTGGAATCCTCTGCAATCCTTACCTATAAACCCCCTAGTTGTCTGAGATGCTACTAGTGTCAACTAGAAAAAGCCACACAACACAGGCTCCTTGGAATCTGAAGAGGCTCTTGTCTTCAGCTGCAGGTTTAGCAGGTTAAATATGTCAAATTCTTTATGATAAGTCTAGTGGCATTCTGCTAGTAGAGCAAGAATTTAAACACGTGTATAATTACCTGTGTAAGACACTAGCCTGGTGTTCTGGACCAAGTGGCTTTATTTGTGAGAGATGTCTGTGCTGCTATGGTAAGCCTTCTCAAACATCAGCTAAAATGTTAAAGAATGTGGTTACTTCATGTATGTCACCAGCTCAGCTCTGTGGTGATGTATGTTGCCAGGGAATGAACCCCCCCTGGGGTGTGGCTTCTTGGTAGAAAAACAGGAATGAAAAAGTGACTACACAAGAATGAAGAGGATATTAAAATTCTATACTGCAAACACGGATGAGGTTTTATTCATGAAGAGAATATGAAGATCAACAAGACATCAATCTTACCTTCAGGAGAAAAACATACATGGTGAACAACTAGGAAACACAGAAGTGTATGATGTACCATAAGACATTTGAAAGTCATTCAGTGTGAATCAACCTTGTAAATTCAGAGGAGAGGAACTTACATCTTGCCTTGGAACTTGAGGATTTTTTTTTTTGAGGGGGAGCATTTTTAAATGAAGTGGTAGTTTTTGATGTAAGAATTGAACCATTGTGTTATGGGTTGAGTTGTATTCCCCCAAATTCCTATGTTAAAGCCCTTAGCCTTGGTACCTCAAAATGTAAACTTATTTGGAAATAGGGTGGTTGCAGATGTAATTAGTTAAGATGAAGTCAAACTAGAGTGGGGTTGGTCTCGAAACCACTTTGATTGGTGTCCTGATAAAAAGGGGAGATTTGGACACTGACGCACCCGGAGAATGTAATGGGAACATGAAGGCAGGGATTGGAATGATTCATCTACAAGGCAAGGAGTGCCAAAAATGACCAGAACACCACCAGAAGCTGGGGAGAGGCATGGACCAGATTCTCCCTCATAGTCATCAGGAGGAACAAACCCAGCCAACACTTTGATCTTAGACTTCTAGCTTCCAGAATCGTGAGACAATAAATTTCTGGTCTTTTAGCCACCCAGTTTGTGACACTTTGTTACAGCAGTCCTAGCACACTAATGCACATGGATATTGTTTTGACAGACAATGGTTAGGAAAAAGGTATAATTGGTAGAGGGAACAGCATGAACAAAGACATGGAGGGAAAGGCATGTTCTGGTAACAGAGGTACGAGGTCCTGTGACCTAGGGTCAGTGTGTGTGCTTGGGGGGAAGATAAAGGGTGGCTGAAGGGTATGTTTGGGGAAGATTGTGAAGACCTGTGGTTCCTTGTTTAGGGTTATGGACATTTTCCTTTGGGTACTGAGCTGTTGAAGGTTTCAAATGGGTAGGGTAAGATGTCTAGAGCTATTTAAATTATTTTTAATCTACATGGAACATTTTTGGAGGAAAATATCTGAGGAAATGCTCATTTAACCCAGTGTGAAGAAACTGACCAACTCTCTTTAGCCTGTAGATGATGTAGCCTTATTAACTGTAGTCCAGTTCTGCCGAATTCTATCTAATACTCACACACTGCTGTCTTACATTTCACCTTTAGTAAATGTCACTGCTCTGCTTGGCAGGAGATATTTCCTAACCGACCCACTGTCCCTTGATTGTACCAGAAATTAATTACACAGACATTTCAGAATCCTGTCTCCCTGAATATAGTTGGCAGATGTACAGAAGAATTGACCATTATAGGAGTTTAAAAATAGAGGAATTGTTTGATGAACTGAAAGCAACACTTTCGTTTTCAGTACACCTCATTTTTTCTCAGTTCCCCAGTCTAGAAAACCAGGGTAATGATACAATAGAATCCATCTCATGTGTAATTGTGAAGGTTAAGTGAGATGATGCATGTAATGTGCTTAGAGAGTGCTCGACAAATGTTAAGTATATTACTGGTAGGACTGGAGGAGCTGGGTTTCAAATCTCGGATTTTTGACTCCAAATTCTGTGTCCTTTCAACCCCTCTGCTCTGTTTTCCTAACTGGTGTTCATCTGTAACAATGATAGGCTTTATGCTACACTCCTGGTGGTTTCTTATCACTACTTTTCTCTCCTGACACACGTCAGGTAGTGTCTTCCCATGCAAACTCCTCAGCCGTGACAGATGTTGACAAGACTCAAGGGGTCCTCCCCACCTCAGGGAGGAACGGTTGAGAGCTGTCAGGGCGGTAAACAAGTGGAGAGTGGGCTGCTGGTGTCTCACGCAGTAGAAGCATTGATGGATCTGGGCAAATAGAATGCTTTCTAGAGAGTCTGGGATCCCTGGGTAGAGGCAAACTCTCCACTGAGAGAGGCTTGCTTCTATGGTGTCTCAAGATCTCATCCTCATGAGCGTGAGAAACGAATTGCAGCTGGAAAATAAAAACAACAGGGCGTCTGGTTAAATGTGAAACTTAACATCTGGCAAGCGGTGTATTCCTGCCGGGGCTCTTCATGTTTGCCTCTGCAAGTGATATTTATAAGCAGAAGATCAGTGTGTAACTTCCTTGCAGATGGTTCATTGCTTAAAGAGTTTTATATACAGAGTGACCAAAGTTCATAAAGAAAGCTGTACCTACTTCGTGGTTCCTTTGTTTAAAAGCAAAACACTCTACCATCAATTGACTTTTGTATCAATCAGGAGGGGCTAGTTATACGCAGCGGGTAACAAACATTCCCAAAATATTAGTGGCTATGACAACATAATTTTATTTCTTACTCTTACTTGACAAAAACCCACCAGATTTGTAGCTCTTCTCCTCCTTAGTAACATCTACATTTTTTTTTTAGTATCCACAATGTGACAATCATGAGACTAGCACTTTGTATATAATATCTTCTTTAATCTCATATAATTCTATGAGGTTGGCATTATTATCTCCTTTTTGCAGATATGAATTTGAGATGCAAGTTCAGTGAGTAAGCAGTTGACTGAGTTTTGTATCCAGATTCTTCTAATGCTAAACCGGTTATGCTACTCTTTTAAACATAATCTTCAGTTTCAATTTTTAAATGTAATTCACTAATGTTATCTCTCCAGTATTCCTAGCAGAAAGGTTCAAATGTCATTATTCTGATATATAGATTGGCAAATCAAGACATGAGAGATTATGTACTTTGTATATGCTGGCCAATACATTTAGTGACAAGGTTGAAAATAGAATCTTGAGCAGTGTTCTCACATCAGAATTACCTTGTGTAGTTTGTGGAAATGCAGATTTCAAAGCTGTCCCTGGTGGTCCTGGGTGATTCCCATTCTGGAGAAAAAGAAGGGCCCAGTGGGAATCACTGACCTATGTCTTCAATTCTCCCAGTACTATTGGCACTAGATCATGTTGTCACTGAAAGTTGAGAAACTCTTGGGCAGGACATGATTACAATCTGCAACTTTGCTAATGCTTTTGCCCAGAAAGATTGCCTGAACTTGAAGGTTGAATTTGAGAGCATAATGGAATTGCTGATTAAACTCCAACCGTAGCATTAGTCATGTGGGAATAAACTGTAACTGTTTATAGTATATTCAAATCTAGATTTCTGAGAAGGCAATTAGCCTAATTAGTTCGTAATGAAGAGCGTTAACCCTTATATGTCATTATGGAGTCCACAGACTTTGATTTTTTTTGCTGAAAAGTCATTAAATAGTTACAGATTAGTTTACCAAAAGTTGATTTGTGACATTTTTACTTCCTAAGTCAGTATTTCCAAATTGACTTTCCATTAATTTTTAAAAGCTGGGGCACTTTTAAAATATGTAGATTCCCTGATGGACTCAAGGAATTTGTATTTTAATCTATAATCTGGGTCATTTTAAAAAAATAGTTCTTTATTGGAGTATAATTGCTTCACAATGCCATGTTAGTTTCTGTTGCACAACAAAGTGAATCAGCCATATGCATACACATGTCCCCATATCCCCTCCCTCTTGAGCCTCCCTCCCATCCTCCCTATCCCACCCCTCTAGGTCATCGCAAAGCACCAAGCTGATCTCCCTGTGCTATGCTGCTGCTTCCCACCAGCCAACTATTTTACATTCGGTAGTGTATATATGTTGATGCTACTCTCACTTCGCCCCAGCTTTGCCCTCCCACCCCATGTCATCAAGTCCACTCTCTATGTCTACCTCTTTATTCCTGCCCTGCAACTAGGTTCATCAGTACCATTTTTTTCTTTTTTTTTTTAAGATTCCATATATATGCATTAGCACACGGCATTTATTTTTCTCTTTCTGCCTTACTTCACTCTGTATGACAGACTCTAGGTCCATCCACCTCACTACAAATAACTCAATTTTGTTTCTTTTTATGGCTGAGTAATATTCCATTGTATATATGTGTCACATCTTCTTTATCCATTCATCAGTCGATGGACATTTAGGCTGGTTCCATGTCCTGGCTATTGTAAATAGAGCTGCAATGAACATTGTGGTACATGACTCCTTTTGAATTATGGTTTTCTTAGGATATATGCCCAGTAGTGGGATTTCTGGGTCATATGGTAGTTCTATTTTTAGTTTTTTAAGGAACCTCCATACTGTTTTCCATAGTGCTTGTATAAATTAACATTCCCACCAATAGCATAGGAGGGTTCCCTTTTCACCACACCCTTTCCAGCATTTATTGTTTCTAGCTTTTTTGATAATGGCCATTCTAACTGGCATGAGGTGATACCTCATTGTAGATTTGATTTGCATTTCTTTAATGATCAGTGATGTTGAGCATCTTTTCATGTGTCCCTTGGCCATCTGTATGTCTTCCTTGGTTAAATGTCTATTTAGGTCTTCCGCCCATAGTTTAACTGGATTATTTTTTTGATATTCAGTTCCATGAGCTGTTTTTATATTTTGGAGATTAATCAGTTGTCTGTTGTTTCATTTGTAAATATTTTCTCTGATTCTGAGGGTTGTCTTTTTGTCATGTTTATGGTTTCCTTTGCTGTGCAAAAGATTTTAAGTTTAATTAAGTCCCATTTGTTTATTTTTGTTTTTATTTCTGTTACTCTAGGAGGTGGGTCAAAAAAGATCTTGCTGTGGTTTATGTCAAAGAGTGCTTTTCCTATGTTTTCCTCAAAGTTTTATAGTGTCTGGTCTTATATTTAAGTCTGCAATCCATTTGGAGTTTATTTTTGTGTATGGTGTTAGGTAGTGTCCTAATTTCATTCTTTATTTTAACATCTTCATTGGAGTATAATTGCTTTACAATAGTGTGTTAGTTTCTGCTTTATAACAAAATGAATCAGCTATACATATACATATATCCCCATATCTCCTCCCTCTTGTGTCTCCCTCCAACCCTCCATATCCCACCCCTCTAGATGGTCACAAAGCACCAAACTGATCTCCCTGTGCTATGCGGCTGCTTCCCACTAGCTATCTATTTTACATTTGGTACTATATATAAGTCCATGCCACTGTCTCACTTTATCCCAGCTTACACTTCCCCTTCCCTGTGTCCTCAAGTCCATTCTCTACGTCTGTGTCTTTATTCCTGTCCTACTCCTAGGTTCTTCAGAAATATTCTTTTTTTCTTTTTTAGATTCCATATATATGTGTTAGCATACGGTATTTGTCTTTCTCTTTCTGACTTACTTCACTTTGTATGACAGTCTCTAGGTCCATCCACCTCACTACAAATAATTCAATTTCATTTCTTTTTATGGCTGAGTAATATTCCATTGTATGTATGTGCCACATCTTCTTTATCCATTCATCTGTCGATGGACACTTAGGTTGCTTCCATGTCCTGGCTATTGTAAAAAGAGCTGCAATGAACATTGTGGTACATGACTCTTTTTAATTATGGTTTTCTCAGGGTGTATGCCCAGTAGTGGGATTTCTGGGTCATATGGTAGCTCTATTTTTAATTTTTTTACAGAACCTTCATACTGTTCTCTATAGTGGCTGTATCAATTTACATTCCCACCAACAGTGTAAGAGGGTTCCCTTTTCTCCACACCCTCTCCAGCATTTATTGTTTGTAGATTTTTTGAGGGTAGCCATTCTGACTGGAGTGAGGTGATACCTCACTGTAGTTTTGATTTGCATTTCTCTAATGATGAGTGACGTTGAACATCCTTTCATGTGTTTGTTGGAAATCTGTATATCTTCTTTGGAGAAATGTCTATTTAAGTCTTCTGTCCATTTTTGGATTGGGTTGTTTGTTTTTTTTGAAATTGAGCTGCATGAGTGGCTTATAAATATTGGAGATTAATCCTTTGTCAGTTGCTTCATTTGCAAATATTTTCTCCCATTCTGAGGGTTGTCTTTTTGTCTTGTTTATGGTTTCCTTTGCTGTACAAAAGGTTTTAAGTTTTGTTAGGTCCTATTTGTTTATTTTTGTTTTGATTTCCATTTCTCTAAGAGGTGGGTCAAAAAGGATCTTGCTGTGATGTATATCATAGAGTGTTCTGCCTATGTTTTCCTCTAAGAGTTTTATAGTGTCTGGTCTTAATTAGGTCTCTAATCCATTTTGAGTTTATTTTTGTGTATTGTGTTAGGGAGTATTCAAATTTCATTCTTTTACATGTAGCTGTGCAGTTTTCCCAGCACCACTTACTGAAAAGGCTGTCTTTTCTCCATTGTATATTCTTGCCTCCTTGTTCATAAATTATGTGCCCATATGTGCATGAGTTTATCTCTGGGAATTCTATCCTGTATCATTGATCTATATTTCTGTTTTTGTTCTAGTACCATACTGTCTTGGTTACTGTAGCTTTGTGGTATACTTTGAAGTCGGGGAGCCTGATTCCTCCAGCTTTGTTTTTCTTTCTAAAGGTTGCTTTGGCCCTTTGGGGTCTTTTCTGTTTCCATATGAATTGTAAGATTTTCTGTTCTAATTCTGTGAAGAATGCCATTGGTAGTTTGATAGGGATTGCATTGAATCTGTAGGTTGCTGTAGGTAGTATAGACATTTTCGCAATATTGATTTTCCAATCCAAGAACGTGGTATATTTCTCCATCTGTTTATGTCATCCTTGATTTCTTTCATCAGTGTTTTATAGTTTTCTGAGGAGAAGTCTTTCACCTCCTTAGGCAGATTTATTCCTAGGTATTTTATTCTTTTTGTTGCAATGGTGAATGGGAGTGTTTCTTTAATTTCTCTTTCTGATTTTTCATTGTTGGTGTATAGGAATGCCAGGGTTTTCTGTGCATTAATTTTGCATCCTGCAACCTTACGAAATACAGTGATTAGTTCTAGTAGTTTTCTGGTGGCATCTTTAGGACTCTGTATGTATAGTATCATGTCATTGCCAAATAGTGACAGTTTTACTTCTTCTTTTGCAATTCGTATTCCTTTTATTTCTTTTTCTTCCCTGATTGCTGTGTCTAGGACGTCCAAAACTATGTTGAATAAGAGTGGTGAGAGTGGACATCCTTGCCTTTTCCTGATTCTAGTGTAAATGCTTTCAGTTTTTCACCATTGAGAATGATGTTTGCTGTGGGTTTGTCATATACAGCCTTTTTTATGTTGAGGTAGGTCCCCTCTGTGCCCACGTTCTGGAGAGTTTTTATCGTAAATAGATGTTGAATTTTGTCAAAAGCTTTTTCTGCATCTATTGAGATGATTATATGGTTTTTCTTCTTCGATTTGTTAATATGGTGTATCACATTGGTTGATTTGCATATATTGAAGAATCCTTGTGTCCCTGGGATAAATCCCACTTGATCATGGTGTATGATCCTTTTAATGTGTTGCTGGTTTCTGTTTGCTAGTATTTTGTTGAGAATTTTTTCATCCATATTCATCAGTGATATTGGTCTGTAATTTTCTTTTTTGTAGTATCTTTGTCTGGTTTTGGTATCAGGGTGATTGTGGCCTCATAGAATGAATTTAGGAGTGTTCCTTCCTCTGCAATTTTTTGGAAGCATTTTAGAAGGATGGGTGTTAGTGCTTCTCTAAATGTTTGATAGAATTCACCTGTGCAGCTATCTGATCCTGGACTTTTGTTTGTGGGAAGATTTTTAATCACAGTTTCAATTTCATTATTTGTGATTGGTCTGTTCATATTTTCTATTTCTTCCTGTTTCAGTCTTGGAAGGTTATACCTTTCTAAGAATTTGTCCATTTCTTCCAGGTTGTCCATTTTACTGGCATAGAGTTGCTTGTAGTAGTCTATTAAGATGGTTTGTATTTCTGCGGTGTTTGTTTTAACTTCTCCTTTTTCATTTCTAATTTTATTGACATGAGTCCTCTCCCTCTTTTTCTTGATGAGTCTGGCTAATGGTTTATCAATTTTGTTTATCTTCTCAAAGAACCAGCTTTTAGTTTTATTGATCTTTGCTATTGTTTTCTTTGTTTCTATTTCATTTATTTCTGCTCTGATCTTTATGATTTCTTTCCTTCTGCTAACTTTGTGTTTTGTTTGTTCTTCTTTCTCTAGTTCCCTTAGGTGTAAGGTTAGATTGTTTACTTGAGATTTTTCTTGTTTCTTGAGGTAGGCTTGTATAGCTATAAATTTCCCTCTTAGAACTGCTTTTGCTGCATGCCTTAGGTTTTGGATCGTCGTGTTTTCATTGTCATTTGTCTCTAGGTATTTTTTGATTTCCTCTTTGATTTCTTCAGTGATGTCTTGGTTATTTAGTAATGTATTGTTTAGCCTCCATGTGTTTGTGTTTTTAATGTTTTTTCCCCCTGTAATTCATCTCTAATCTCATAGCATTGTGGTTAGTAAAGATGCTGGATATGATTTCAATTTTCTTAAATTTACTGAGGCTTGATTTGTGACCCAAGATGTGATCTATCCTAGAGACTGTTCCGTGTGCACTTGAGAAGAAATTGTAATCTGCTGTTTTGGGATGGAATGTCCTATAAATATCAATTAAATCTGTCTGGTCTATTGTGTCATTTAAAGCTTCTGTTTCCTTATTTATTTTCATTTTGGATGATCTCCATTGGTGTAAGAGAGGTGTTAAAGTCCCCCACTATTATTGTGTTACTGTCAATTTCCTCTTTTATAGCTGTTAGCACTTGCCTTATGTATTGAGGTGCTCCTATGTTGGGTGCATATATATTTATAATTGTTATATCTTCTTGGATTGATCCCTTGATCATTATGTAGTGTCCTTCCTTATCTCTTGTAACATTCTTTATTTTAAAGTCTATTTTATCTGATATGAGTATTGCTACTCTAGCTTTCTTTTGATTTCCGTTTGTATGGAATATCTTTTTCCATTCCCTCACTTTCAATCTGTATGTGTCCCTAGGTCTGAAGTGGATGTCTTGTAGACAGCATATATGGGTCTTGTTTTTGTATCCGTTCAGCAAGCCTGTGTCTTTTGGTTGGAGCATTTAATCCATTCATGTTTAAGGTAATTATCGATATATATGTTCCTATGACCATTTTCTTAATTGTTTTGGGTTTGCTTTGTAGGTCCTTTTCTTCTCTTGTGTTTCCCACTTAGAGAAGTTCCTTTAGCATTTGTTGTAAAGCTGGTTTGGTGGTGCTGAATTCTCTTAGCTTTTGCTTGTATGTAAAGCTTTTGATTTCTCCATTGAATCTGAATGAGATCCTTGCTGGGTAGAGTAATCTTGGTTGTAGGTTCTTCCCTTTTATCACTTTAAGTATATCGTGCCACTCCCTTCTGGCTTGTAGATTTTCTGCTGAGAAATCAGCAATTAACATTATGGGAGTCCTCTTGCATGTTATTTGTCATTTTTTCCTTGCTACTTTCAATAATTTTTCTTTGTCTTTAATTTTTGCCAGTTTGATTACTATGTGTCTTGGTGTGTTTCTCTTTGGGTTTATCCTGTATGGGACTCTCTGAACTTCCTGGACTTGGGTGGCTATTTCCTTTCCCATGTTAGGGAAATTTTCGACTCTAATCTATTCAAGTATTTTCTCAGGCCCTTTCTCTCTCTCTTCTCCTTCTGGGACCCCTATAATGTGAATGTTGTTGCGTTTAATGTTGTCCCAGTGGTCTCTTAGGCTGTCTGCATTTCTTTTCATTCCTTTTTCTTTATTCTGTTCCGCAGCAGTGAATTCCACCATTCTGTCTTCCAGGTCACTTATCCGTTCTTCTGCCTCAGCTGTTCTGTTATTTATTCCTTCTAGTGTAGTTTTCATTTCAGTTATTGTATTGTTCATCTCTGTTTGTTTGTTCTTTAATTCTTCTAGGTCTTTGTTAAACATTTCTTGCATCTTCTTGATCTTTGCCTCCATTCTTTTCTGAGGTCCTGGATCATCTTCACTATCATTATTCTGAATTCTTTTTCTGGAAGGTTGCCTATCTCCACTTCATTTAGTTGTTTTTCTGGGGTTTTATCTTGTTCCTTCATCTGGTACATAGCCCTCTGCCTTTTCATCTTGTCTACCTTTCTGTGAATGTGGTCTTTGTTCCACAGGCTGCAGGATTGTAATTCTTCTTGCTTCTGTTATCTGACCTCTGGTGGATGAGTCTATCTAAGAGGCTTGTGCAAGTTTCCTGATAGGAGGGACTGGTGGTGGGTAGAGCTGACTGTTGCTCTAGTGGGCAGAGCTCAGTAAAACTTTAATCCACTTGACTGTTGATGGGTGGGGCTGGTTTTCCTCCCTGTTGGTTGTTTGGCCTGAGGCAACCCAACACTGGAGCCTACCAGGTCTCTTTGGTGGGGCTAATGGCAGACTCTGGGAGGGCTCATGCCAAGGAGTACTTCCCAGAACTTCTGCTGCCAGTGTCCTTGTCCCTACGGTGAGCAACATCCACCACCTGCCTCTGCAGGAGACCCTCCAACACTAGCAGGTAGGTCTGGTTCAGTCTCCCCTGGGGTCACTGCTCCTTCCCCTGGGTCCTGATGCACACACTACTTTGTGTGTGCCCTCCAAGAGTGGAGTCTCTGTTTCCCCCATTCCTGTTGAAGTCCTGCAGTCAAATCCCACTAGTCTTCAAAGTCTGATTCTCTAGAATTCCTCCTCCTGTTGCCGGACCCCCAGGTTGGGAACCTGACGTGGGGCTTAGAACCTTCACTCCAGTGGGTGGACTTCTGTGGTATAAGTGTTCTCCCGTCTGTGAGTCACCCACCCAGCATTTATGGGATTTGATTTTACTGTGATTGCGCCCCTTGTACCGTCTCATTGTGGTTTCTCCTTTGTCTTTGGATGTGGGGTATCTTTTTTGGTGAGTTCCAGTGTCTTCCTGTTGATGATTGTCCAGCAGCTAGTTGTGATTCTGGTGTTCTCACAAGAGGGAGTGAGAGCACGTCCTTCTACTCTGCCATCTTGGTTCCTAATCCATACTCTCATTTCTTATAATAAATGTTGTGTTCTTAAAAGAATTGCCACCATAATTCACAAACAGTTGTTGAACTCATACTGTGTGAGAAGAAATATGATATGTATGCAATGAGAATGCAAACATTTCTAAGGCAAGTCTTGGCTTTTAACGAGCTCACAGCCAGATAACCACAGAAACGAATATTGAAATACAAGTCTACCAGGAGATTAGTAGAGGTGCTGTTAATACCATCTGGACTGAATACCTGGCTGAACCCCATTAAGGCCTCTCTCTAAAGTCCTAGGATTCTGTAGAACAGGTGCAGAGATCTACTTGTGTTGCAGCTGCCCAAGACAAGATTCATATATAAGTTCCTTTGTTTATTAAATCTACTACCTACCAGTCGGGAGCTGTCTGCCTCTTTCTTTGGTCTCTCCTTGCCCTCTGTGTGCAGGGGCCAGTTTTGAATTTCACCTGGGGAACTCTTGAGGGTGCAAACCAACAGTGTGCTGAGAGAATAATAATAATAATTGATAATAATAATATATAATGTATATTATAATATATAATAATAATAATGTCTGAGCAGAGTCTTGAAGAAAGTGAAGTTTGCCAAGCAAAAGAAGGGACCAGGGACACACAGAGCAAAGGGAACTACATGTGTACCAAATTAATTATTTCTGTGGGGTGTCTTGCCTAATACTGAGAAGCATTTTGCAAGCCAAAGAATTCCAGGGGTATATCTCTCAACATTGCCTGTGTTTTTTTTTGTTTGTTTGTTTGTTTTTGTTTTTGTTTTGCAGTTCACGGGCCTCTCACTGTTGTGGCCTCTCCCGTTGCGGAGCACAGGCTCCGGACTTGCAGGCTCAGCAGCCATGGCTCATGGGCCCAGCTGCTCCGCAGCATGTGGGATCTTCCCGGACTGGGGCACGAACCCGTGTCCCCTGCATCGGCAGGCGGACTCTCGACCACTGTGCCACCAGGGAAGCCCCTGTTTGTTTTTATCAGATTATTTCCTCCTCTTCATTAATTTTCCTTCCCTCCCCCCCCCTTATGGTAGCAAGTACTTTACACAAAAACTCTTTAAAATGTTTTTCCCCATGCATTTCATTTGTTGCTGTGTGAATCTTTACAGGTAAAATGTCCCCTGATGTCTTCTGTCCTTGGAAGAGGAAAAGACTGGTGGTACTTTATATCTACAGCCTCCAGGACTGACATTTTCTTCATCTCTCTTCTCATTGTCTCAGGCTCCCTCTTTTCTAATACTATCATGTTCTTATTCTGGTTGTTTGACCACACTCAGTGCCTGCAATATTGAGTATGTTGTCTGTGATCCCTGTGGCACATGAACTTTTTAGAGTCTACCAATGCCATGCACTGAGCGTGGATGATTAAAAAAATGGTTTTTGCCTTTTTGGGGAATATTTTCTCCCATTTGGTAGAGTTGTGCTCATTCAATCAATATGCAAATTTGTTCTGTTTGTTCTTCAGATCCCTGGCATTGCAGACAAATCTTCTTTTGTTAATTAGAGGTTAGATTGCATTTCTTCTTCAAAGTCACTCAACTTTCTGTTTTAAAGAAATGTGATTCCATTCCCACAATAAATGCAACCAAGAACTCTGAGTCAGTCTCAACCAGCTGTACAGTGACAGGGGTGAAGTGTTGCTGATGTTTTTCAAAGACCATAGGAAGATTAGCTGAATGTGTTTTCCAAGTTGTGCTCTTTTCTCCCATGGATCTCTGAATTATCTGCACTTACTTGAATGAGGGAGAAAGATTGTTCACTTCCCTTGAAGGCTTTTACATTCTTGGTCCTTTATTCAGTTACAACTATATCACATTTTTTTTTTATAGCAAATGCACCTAAAGGTGAGGAGGGCTACACAGTTTTCTCAAGGTGTCACATCTTACGTAAAGTAAGCAAGTTATGACTTTGGGAAAGATACTTAACCCTCCTTGCATCTGTTTCCTCATCAGTAACATGGGGATAAAAATAGTACCTAACTCAGATGTTCATTCAGCTTAAAATGGCTATATCTATCTGAAAAATCCAGATTGTTCTCTGAGATTTGCTCACACTGTTCTGAAACTATTAGGAAATTTGTCTTGTAAGACCATCTTATTAAGCTATAGTGCTTTGCAAAGACCTGTTAGAACATGTTGGATAATCCTGTGTTCAAACAAATGTGCCCCATATTCTTAACTAGCTTGCTTGGGAAAAAGGTTAATTAGATAAATGTTTGGAATAATGTTGAGTCATGCTAATCTTCTTCTAGAGAGTGACTGGAACTTTTAATCAATGCCAGAATGGATTTTGTTATTAAAATGGTTGGAAAGGAAGGTGTGCTTTTGCACTTGAGCAGAGGAGACACTCAGCAGATGTATGCTGAGCTGAAGTGGAGACTTCATGGAGTCATTGGCTTCTCTGCCCATTGCAGAGACATTGCTGAATGAGAGTCTAGCCCAGGGCTGTGTACCTACTAACCACTTAGCAAGGGTTGATTATATGATGGATTTGTATTTGGTTATTTGTTTATTTTTTAATTTTTATTTTATATTGGAATATAGTTGATTAACAATGTTGTGTTAGTTTCAGGTGTACAGCAAAGTGATTCAGTTATACATATACATGTATCTATTCTTTTTCAAGTTCTTTTCCCATTTAAGTTATTACAGAATATTGATGTATTTGGTTATTAAATCAGCATGCATAGGGTTTCTGAGACAGTTCTCACCTTTATCATTCATATATAGCAAATTGTATACACTTACGCCTTTTACATTTTGGCCCAGACATTTTATTTTATTTTTCTCAATCTAAGTTTTCTGGTTTTATTGAGATATAATTAACATACAGCACTGTATAAGCTTAAGATGTACAGTATAATGATTTGACTAACATTTATTATGAAATGATGGCCACAATATGTTTAGTGAACATCCATCATCTCATTTAGGTGCCAAAAAACAGAAAAAAAGTTTTTTTCCTTGTGATGAGAACTCTTAGGATTGAGCCTCTTAACAACTTTCAAATGTACCATCCAATGATGTTAACTATAGTTATCACATTGTACATTACACCCCTAGCAATTATTTATGCTATAATTGGAAGTTTGTACCTTTGACCACCTTCATTTAATTTCCCCACCCCACCCCTGCCTCCAGTAAGCACAAATCTGCTCTCTTTTTCTATGAGTTTGCTTATTTGTTTTTTGGAGTTCATGTGTAAGTAAGATCATAGAGTATTTGTCTTTCTCTGTCTGACTTGTTTCATTTAGCATAATGTTCTCAAGATCCAACCATGTTGTTCCAAGTGACAAATGGCAGGGCATCCTTTTTTAATGGTTGAATAATACTCCATGTATAAATATCACAACTTCTTTACCCATTTATTCATCCATGGACTCTTAGTTTATTTCCATGTGTTGGCTATTGTAAATAATGCTGCTATGAACATGGAGGTGTGGATATCTCTTCAACATAGTGTTTTTGTTTCCTTTGGCTATGTTCCTGGAAGTGGAATTGCTGGATCATACGATAGTTTTGTTTTTAATTTTTTGAGGATCCTCCATACTATTTTCCATAGTGCCTGCACCAATTTACAATCCCACCAATGGTGCACAAGGATTCCCTTTTCTCCACATATTTGCCAGCATTTGTTATCTCTTGTCTTTTTGATGAGTTGGCTTAAACATTTTAAAGTGGAAATTTAAGGGAATTCCCTGGTGGTCCAGTGGGTAGAGCTCCTCATGTCCACTGCAGGGGGCGTGGGTTTGATCCCTGTTTGGGGAACTAAGATCCTTCAAGCCACAATAAATAAATAAAAAATAAATAAATAATAAAGTGGAAACTTAAAGTATGCTCAGGTCAAGTTATTCAGGTTCATTACTAATTTTCTACTGAGATTACATAGACACTAGTAGCAGAGTTGTAATCAGATCTACTGAGATGATTCATTTTGAAGTAATCAGCATCTCTACCTAAAGTTAGATCTTTAAAAATGACCCATATTCCATATTTTGTGTGTGAGCATGTGTGAACTTTCACTCTAAGGATTAGAGTATATGATAATGAAAGACATTCTTTCATTGTTAATTGCAAAAAAAAAATCACCTACCTAGTGTAAAAAACTAGGCTATAGTGAGCATTTTTATTCTTAGGTGTCTTAGTGCCCATCCACTAGAGCAGCCTAAAAGAGGGATAAGTTCCATAACTTCCAAAAAGAAAGCGAAGTGTTATTAATTTTTGTCTTTGTTCAGAGAAAACAAAAGTTATGTTTGACTCATAACTTCGGTAATTATATCTGTTACCACTAGAATAATAGTCTCTGGCTCAGAGCGTCAACAGTTAAGGTCTATAGTAATCAATTCCAATGTCCTCTTTAGGGAAACATTGAACAGTTTGGTTTTGACTGATAGCAAATTTCTCTAAGAATTCTTAAAACACCAATCCATTATTTCACTTTCATATCTGTTTTCTCAACCCTAGTTCAGATCTTGACTGTCTAGTAGGTAAACCATTGCAGTGATCTGCTCAGTAATCCTAGTGTTTACCTCCTCCAAGCTAGAGTTCCTGATATACTCTGTAATGTAACAGACATTTTGTCTTGTTCATCACCACTGGCCCAACACCCAGAGTAATGTCGTACATAGCTGGCACTCAACATGTTTTGCTGAGTAAAAAAATATCTGATTACAATAGCCCCATATTTACCCCTACCCCTCAAAACACCAAATTTTAATGTTTCCCCATTGCATTTACAGAATTAAGTCCTTGGTTCAGCATTCAAGGCCCACCCTAACCTAACTCCAATCTAACTATCTCATCTCATTTCCCATCTGTTATAGACTGCATTCCACGTCACTTCCACTCCTTCCTCCATGTTCCAATTAGATCTAGAAGTTCCCTATTTCCTGAACATGCTCTTCTACTGCCCTGACCTTTGTTCATGTCCTTATTATTGCCTCGAATACTCTTTATCCTAAATCCACATATTAAGTACTACCTACCTTTCAAGGCTCAGCCCAAATAGCACTTCTATGTTCCATGGAGGTTTCATACTTCCTCTGGTCTTTTCACCATATAGCATACCTGCCCATGTACATGTCACTGTCCTCCCCCTACAATGTAAACTCCACACCTTGTATATTTCTATTTCTGACTGACTGGCCCAGAAATAAAGACACCAGAGTTGCTCAGATAAATATTGTTGAGTGTAATAATACCCACCAACCTGCCCCCAAATATCTCCATTAAATTTAGATTTTGAGGGGCTTTCAGAAACAGTGGCTTTAATTAGAATAAAGCACTATGTTGTTTTAGATCCCCTGGGAAAGATATCACACTAATTCATTAGTATCTCACTTTGGATTAGTTAGTCTGACTGAGCAATTCTATGTCCAGAAACACTCATCTGTAAGCCAGGCCTTATTGAAATTATATGATCACTGAGAGCATTAGAATAAGTGGTATCTCCCAGGAAGTTTATCTATAATATAACAAGAGAACTCTGCAAGAAGCCTGAGATCCCCCAGTACCACAGGGATGGACAGAGGATGTAGGAACAACCTGTGAAGCAGAAAGGAAACGACAGTGGAGTGAACAATAGTGTGGCAAATGCTGCCAAGATGTCAAGTGGGAAATGGCCTGGAGGGTGACTTGGGTTAAGTGATGAGGGGGTTGTTAGTAAGCACGGTGAGGCTGTTTTAGAGGCATGATGAGCATAGATGCCAGGTTTAATGGTTTGGGGTGTGATTGGAGACAAGGAAGAAGAGACAGGAAGTGGAGACTACTCTTTCAGGAAGTTTGCCTGTGACGGAGAGAACACAGAGAGCATGGAAGTGGGTAGAGATGTAAGGTAAAGGGGGAATTTTTCTTTTAAAGAAGATGGCTAGAGATGAGCATGCTGATGGAATCACATATTATTAGGATTAAGTTGGTAGTGAAGGAGAGATTGAAAATAGGGTAGCAAGGGGGCATACTGGCAGAAGGCTAAAGAGAGAAAGGACAGGATCGGTAATAGAGGTAAAAGGGTTTACTGTATTTAAGATCAGGAACAACTTTTCCATTGTCACAGGAAGGAAGACCAGCTCGTGGCAGATGTAAGTATGTTTGCAGAATAGGTTTAGAAAATTCATGGAGCTCTTGTCTGATGGTACCCATTTCCCCTGTAATTTTCAGAGAGTGAGAGGGAGATGTGAGCATTAGGGTATGGAATGCCATGGAAGATTAGACTATCCCCTCTGGGAAAACATAACTGAATGAACTGTCAGGAGGTATGAGTGCCCAACCCGTCAAAATGGCATGAATGAGCATTCCTCATACGTGCTGCATGGTTCTGTCAGCAGAGCCTAGTGGTCAGGCTATAGGAGAGGTGAACGGTGAGACTGCATTAAAATTCAGACATGATTAACTGCTTCTATCATACTCACTATTCTCCCTTCCTCCTTGCTAACAGAGCCCTGTGTTTGTTTAGGTGACCACTCTCCTCACTTTAGACATATTCTTCAAGGGAGGCTGGTCCTGATTAGTCTCAACCAACCATGGTGGTCCTTGTCAATGACTGATTTGGGCAAAGGCATGAGCATGTGATGAATTCTAAGCAATGAGGTGGATTCCACAGACAGGAAAATGTTTTCTTACTTCTAAAAAGAGAGAGAAGGAAGAGATGGTCACTTTTCTACCTTGGGATGCTGTCTTGCCTGCAGGTGCTGTTTGGAAGTAGCCTGAAGGCAAGGTGACATATAAGGATGCAGGGTTCAAAGGTAGAACTGGGTCCTTGTTAACATCATTGAGCTAGTGACCTTCTTGTTATGTGAGAGAATTACCTTACTGCTTATGTCATTTTGAATAGGAGTTTTGCTATTTGATACACAAGATGAGCACATTGGAAAGGTAGTGGTACAAAAGACATTGAGGATATTGGCTAGATCCTGCTTGAGGTGATGGACCCTGCAGTCTAAGATGGAGAGGGAAGGAAATGATGACAGGAGAGGGCTGAGAGAATGTAAGGGCTCTTGGCCTGGAAGTCACAAAGAAGTCAAAGAGATAATGCCTTAGGCGTAGTGGAGTGAGAAAGATGGAGAAACTGGAGAGAGGAGAGGAACTGAACTTATTCAGATACTTTGGGATTTTCCTAACAGTGTCATATTTGAAGATCCATTTGGTTCTTTATTTTAGTAACTGTGAGTATCCCTACAAACGATTTAGTATGGAATCTTGTCAGCAGAAGTGAGAGAGGCAAGAGTATCTTGTCACCTTTCATATGTTTTGGAAATAAAGAAGAAAATGGTATATTTTAGAAAACATTTGTGGGGAGAAGAGCTTTTAATAGGGAGCTACAAACTGTATATTTCCACCCAGACTCCAAGCCAACTGGACAAGATGGTAATTAGCAAGACACACTATTGTTCACTCTTACACACTTCATAGCCCAAGCTTGATTCACAGAAACTACAAAACAGAGTACTTACTGTGAAGCAGTGCATTTGTGTGGGGCGTTGACTTTTAATGGAAAAATATGTGTTACGGCATTCATAGTATAATTGCCTGACTGCTCCTGCTGTCCCCATTTCTTTCACTGTTACCATTTTTATAACAGATTATTCTTCTGGAAATAGTGCCTGATATTTTATTCATACTGTGTGTATAACAAGGAATGCTGAATTCAGAGGGAAGTTGTGTTTCTGACGAGGGCCCTGTAACTATACCTTGTGACATATAGAAGCACTTTCATTTTCCCACTGCTGTCCATCTTTCTTCTTTTAATTGGTGCATTTCATACTCCATTTCTTCCTCCAGCCTTTTCTAATTTATAAGAAAATAATTTCCCACAGATAAAAGCACTCACTACACTCTTGGAGTGTCTTGGAGTCTTCTCTGAGTAATATTGTGAAGACATTCTAGCTGTCTTTTAAAAACCTTTCACTTTTTATTTCCAGAAGATTCATGCCCTTAATGTCCAAAACTGTCCACTGTGCAACTTACCTAATGTCCTCACCTGTCTCCTGTCCTTGAAGAACCAGATTGTATTCATGTTAAGCTACTCCTGATAAAAAATTTCTTAATGAGTTATCATTCTTATGGGTATGATCATTTAGCAAGGGGATGTAAAGTGATAGAAATACCTGGCTTCAAAAGAGTAAAATTACTAATAATTGACAACAGAGCAATATATCAACTATTTGGGCTGCGGAGATAGGTTAGTGTTCATTGACCCCACAAGGTAGATGACAACTGACATGGCTTAATTTGTTCTAAGGAAAGTCTAATTCCATGAAGAAGTAGATATTATTTACATTATAAAAGGTTTATTTATTTATTTTTGTCATTTAGAAGCTATATCAGTCAGGATAGGCTATGCTATGCAGCAGAAACAAATAACCAGAAATCATAGATTGATTTCTCAATCAATGACCATTGTATAGAAAGTCTCCACTAATCATAGTCACTCAAAGACCCTGGATGTTAGAAACACTATGTTAACATCATGTGCTTCCAGGTTCCAGGATCATCCCAGCTAGGGGAAGAGAATGAAGAAGTATATCATGGTCAGGCTCTTTTTGTTGGCCAGATAAACTTTCATGGCTGTGCTTAATGTCAAAGGAGATAAAAGAGAGCAATGCTCTATGGCTCAGAAAGCAGACAGCCAGAAATATTTAATGAACAGAACTAATAACCTCCACAGAAGAAATGCATACTCCTTGAAGAAAAATTTAAAAAGACAAAAGAAAAAGTAAAAACAATTTGTTTTAGTCTGCTCAGGCAGCAATAACAAAATACCATATACTGGGTGGCTCAAATATCAGAAATTAATTTTCTTACAATTCTGGAGTCTGAGAAGTCCGAGATCAAGAAATGGCCTGATCTGGCTCTAGAGCTCTGTTCCCAGCTTGCAGATGGCCACCTTCTTGATGTGCTCTCGCATGGTCTTTCTTTAGTGTGCCTGTGAGGTGAAGAAGAGGGGGCAGTTCTCTTGGGTTTCTTCTGATAAGGGTATTAGTCCTATCAAATTAGGGCCCTGCATTTATGACCTCATTTAAAATGGCTTACCTCTTAAAGACCCTATCTCCAAAGAGAGTCACATGGAGGTTAGTGTTTTAACATATGCAGTTTTGGGGGGACACATTCAGTTCATAATAAAAATATTGTAGTTGCAATTTTAGTAATGAGGAGGGCTAAATAGTTGTAGAAACTCTTCTTTCTACCAATAACTGAAATTCTGGCCCGACTATAATAAACACATTTATTTTGGTTTGAAAGAATGAGGACTCCTCAGATATTAAGAGAGGATTTGGTTGACCTCAGACCAAGATGTAACATAGGAGGCTCCTGAATTGTCTTCCTCCCGTAGATATACCAAATGTACAGCTATGTATGGAGCATTTCCCTCTGAGAATGATAAGTGTTGGCAAGGACATGAAGAAAAGGGAACACCTGTGCACTCTAGGTGGGCATGTAAATGTGTTCAGTCAGTATGAAAGACAGTATTGAAAGTCTTCAAAAAATAAAAAGTAGAACTACTGTATGATCCAGCAATTCCACTTCTGGGTATTTATCCAAAGAAAATGAAAACACTAACTTGATAAGATAGCTGCATCTGCCTGTTCATTGCTGCATTATTTAAAATAGCTAAGATATGGAAATAACCTAAGCGTCCATCAGTGGACAAATAGATAAAGAAATAGTAATGGATAATAATGGAATATTACCCAGCCACAAAAAAGAATGAAATCTTGCCATTTGTGTGCGACACATGGCCAGACCTCGGGGGTACTATGCTAAGTGAATTAAGTCAGACAGAGTAAGACAAATACCGCATGATCTCTCTAATATGTGGAATCTAACAACAAATGAAACCAAGTTCATAGATACAGAGAATAGATTGGTGGTTGCCAGAGGTGGGAGAAATGGGTAAACTGCTTTTTATTACTTTAAATAAATTAAATAAAAAGAATATATATGTGTAGTGACAGATGTGTTAATTAGCTCAAAAGTGGGAATCCTTTCACAAGTTATATGTATATCAAATCATTATATTGTGCACTTTAAATATATTATGATTTTATTTGTCCATTACACCTCAATAAAGCTGAAAGAAAAAAGAGAGGAAGAGAGAATTCAAGGTCAAAGGGGAAGCTTGAAGAGAAACTCATTTCTCAGACATCTTACCACATGGGTCCCAATAGAATAAAGTGTAAATCATTCTAAGGAACCTGGCACAATTAGCGTAGGAAATCACTTGAAATCTCATCATCCAAAGACAAAGCTGGTTAATATGTTGGTAAAATAGCCTCCAGGGATTTTTCTACATGTAGTTCCATTTTTAACATAGTTACACCCCTAATATTTTGTGTCATGGAAAGCTAAGATTTTCTGCAAAAGGAACATAAATTGCTGAACAACATAACTGAGTTACTACAGTAAACATTTTTTTCCCCACCTGCAGCACTTTCTTCTGAAATGGGAAATGTTTTTTTTCTCCCCTAAACCTTAGAAATATGGCTATCTTCTGCTGTAAAAAGGGGGGGAAATGAAGAATTAAAAGCAAAAGAATTTAGAGAAGGGTAGAGAGAGAAAATAAGAACCTCAAAAGACGCTGTTGATCTCAGTGTAGTGTAACAAGTATAAGATCATTTCCATTTGATTGATTTATGCAGGTATTCTTTTAAGCAAAGGGGCCTTCTCATCAACTCAATACCCTCTGTATCTGTGTTTCATTATTTCTTGCTTCATGTCTAATTAGACTGGAAGATGGATTATTTCCCCAGAAAATTTGTAAAAAGATTATACATCTGGAGGCTGTTTGGATGAGTTCTGTGTCGACACTTCTGTTCTTCCTGTGCAGGAGGCATAATGGGGACAGAATGAGTGGACACAGATGATAGTTTGCTATTAAGTAGTTTCAGTTTCTTTTCAGAAATCTGAACTGCTCTTCCTTAGTCATAACGCACCTCCTTGGGCAGGGTGAACAAATATAGACAACTGCAAAGGCTTTACCCAGCAGGCCTTGTGGATGTGGGGAAGCTGCCCTCCTCACATCAGACTTGGTGCACGGCAGTGTCTGAAGGAACTAAGGTTCTCAGCCCCCAGCTGGTCTGCTCTTTATGCATATCTGCATTCCAAGCCGAGGCACCTCATTTGGAGGCCTCCAAAAAGAGCTGGGGCTTCAGGACATCTTAGCCACTCCGACTCAGTACTTTTCCTCTTCTAGCCCTTCCTCCTCCCAGCCCCTGGGTCCAAAAAACAGCAGGAGACTTTTGTTCTGGGATCTTCTCCTTCCCTCCAATCTGTGAGGCCTGTCATTTGTCCTTAGCCTGGTGCTGTGCCCTGGGGAAAAATGGACCATCATAGGCATGGAAGCTGACGCCCTTTCCCCCTTTCCTGTTAGTCCTCTTGCTTATAGTATCACAGCAAGTGAATAAAGGCTTGATACTTTCAGTTTGAGTCATTGTCTTCACTGACCATCTTGATGCCTGGCAGCTCTCTAGCACTGTCTGCCCCTGTTGTGATAAACCTTGAAGTTTGTGCAGGGTGGAGATGCCACAAGACTGAAGCAGCCTGGAATTCAGAGCCACCACTTGGAAAACAGTGACCTTGGAGAGTGTCCCACACCCACAGCAGACTTGGGTGCGAAAGCAATCAGCTTTCATTGAGCCACTGAAATTTTGGTGCTGTCTTTCACCATAGCGCAACAAAGCTGAGCATAACTGAAATGGATATAAGACTAGACATGCTAACACTTACCTTTCTCGAGCTGTGGACAAGTCCAAGATGGTGGGAGAGTCAAAGAGATAAGAGAGGGCCCAGCACTGAGTGATGTTCAAGTCACAGATAACCCACTGGCTACCACGGTCCAGTGAATGTAAGGCTCTCCCCAGACTCCAGTTTTATTATTTACTCCTCAAAGTGGGCAAGGGAAAGTGGGCAGGTGACAGAGAAGGGCAGGAAAGTATTAAAATAATGTTTCCTTCAGGAAGCAAAGCAGAAACCCTGTAGTGAAAACTGTGCTGCTTCATTCCTTACATATGAGGGTTTGGGTCATGCCCCCCCGCCTCCCCCCCACCCCCCCGCCTCCTCCCCACCCCCCCCGCCTCCCCCCCACCCCCCGCCTCCCCCCACCTCCCCCCCCGCCCCCCCGCCTCCCCCCGCCCACCCCCGACCATGAGCCACTTGACAAAGGTGTTGGCTGAGGATGAGGGCAATCTAGAGTGAGAGGTGGAGGAGGGAATGAGAGTTCCATTTATGATGTCAAAGTGAACCGTAGCCTCAAGAGCTATAATTTCCCTGTCCATGTTTATTGAGATGTAATTTACATAGAACATTGTAAAAGTTTAAGGTGTACAATGTGATGATTTGATACATGTATATGTAGAGAAAGGTTTACCACAGTAAGGTTAGTTAATACATCCTTTACCTTACATAACTACCATTTTGTTGTTGTTGCTGTTATGATGAGAATATTAAAGATTTAATCACATAGCAACTTTCATGTGTACAATATAGTATTGTCCATTATAGTCACCTGGTGATATAAATTGCCTAACTCTTTTAAGTTCCCCAGGAAACAAGACCACCAGGATCTTTGAGAAGCTGTTCCCAAATGGGTCAAACTTACCGTATGACACATGTACTCCCCATAGGTTGAGGTGCAGTCGGGTTACAGACATGCTTCCCCCTCTGCCCAAACCTGCCTTCTCCATGTTCTTACAGGTCTATCTTCTGAGAACACTTCTCAATAAACCTTCTGCATACATTTCTCCACCTTAATGTCTAGTCCTAAGGAGCCCAATGTAAGGCAATTCCCCTGTGAAAAGTTGAAGGGGAGACTATATATTGGCTTTCAATACCAGAGATTCCCTATTTAGAACTTAGAAAATGTAATGAGCATAAGTGATGAATGCCCAACATGTGCCTTGTTCTGAGCAAGATTATTCTTTTTAATGTGATTCTCACATCCTAGTATGGAAATCGAGCTTAAGGAGGTGAAGTGAATGTTCCAAAGTCCTTCCCGAACTGCCTAATCACAAAGCTGAGACTTTTTCCACTATGGCTTTATGACAAAAGCCAGAGTTGTATAGAAGAAACTCAGACAAGAAATGTAAACAGGTGTGAAAATACTACCAGAGTGCTAGGCAGAGCACAGATCTCTCTGGGTGATGTTCAACATTCAGCTGAGGCTGTTTCTACATGGAGCACAGTTGATGAAGGTAACATGTTGAACTGGGCTGTGTCTGGCACCTGCTCACTATTCATTTTGAGGGAACTGGTTTTATCTGCTCTTTACACTCTCAGCAAACTGGCCTTTCTCTCTTCTTTGCTGTCTTGTATCCCCTGCCCACCTCTAATTGTGGGTTTTTTTTTTTTTTTCTCATAAAGGTGATTCAGAAAGCATTGCTAAGAGTAATGAATCCTCCCTCCAGCAGAACTGACCTTATTTTTCTTTTCTCTGATTTGAGGAGTTTTTCCAGAAGAAAATATGTTGGATTCAAAAATCTCATCACTATGGCCCTGGAAGCAGTGATTCCCTGCTTCCAAAATACAGTGTTTTTTTTTAAACTTCTGTTAACTAGAATACCCAGAGCATGGAGTATCCTGTTTACTCAACTTTAATTTGTTACTAAAATCTTTCTCAAGTACATGTGGATAAAAGTATAAGCCCACTCCTCTGCTTTAGTTTTAATATAGCATAATGATTCAGAGTAAATCTTTCTTTGATGATTCAGAGCTTTATTTCAAAGTAATCTTTTTTTATGGAACAATCCTATAAATGTAGACGGTATAGAAAATTGAGATGAATATGTGCTAACTGCTAGATAGTCCCTGCAATCTATTGTAAAGAAATCTGTAATATCATTGTTACTATTCTTTTCTTTTTTTTAAATAAATTTATTTATTTTTGGCTGCGTTGGGTCTTCATTGCTGCACGCGGGCTTTCTCTAGTGGCGATGAGCGGGGACTACTCTTCTTTGCGGTGCGCGGTCTTCTCATTGCGGTGGCTTTTCTTGTGCCACAGCACAGGCTCTAGGCACACAGGCTTCAGTAGCTGTGGCACGAGGGCTCAGATGTTGTGGCTCGCGGGCTCTAGAGCGCAGGCTCAGTAGTTGTGGTGCATGGGCTTAATTGCTCCGCGGCATGTGGGATCTTCCCGGACCAGAGCTCGAACCCGTGTCGCCTGCATTGGCAGGCGGATTCTTAACCACTGCGCCATCGGGGAAGTCCCATTAGTTTTCTTTAAAGATAGTATTTGAGACACAAAACAAAATTTGCTTAATGAAAAGTTCTAATTAGTTACAGTCTAGTCAATTGATGTTTTATTGAACAGATTAAAAGCATTATACATTACATGCTTTTAGATGAGTTGGGATATAAAAATGAAAAAATAAACCAAAACACTCCTAAAATGGAGCTGACTGAAGGTCTGGGTACCCCTCCACCTTTTTTTTTAATGTACAGAATCATATTAAACTTCTTAATTGAAGATGTTTGATAAGCCTGTTTTCACAGAACTACAACTTTTGGTGCATTTCTCTGGTTAATTATTGGCTTGCTTTCCTTTTTTATTGGCTTTTATTGATTTCTTCTGGACACATGCAGGGCTATTCAATTTCAACGCAGAAAGTGTTCTGTCCCCCCTTGGTGACGAGCTCCCATTGTTTTATAGTCAGGAAATTTTCCTTTGGGGGTTGTCTGTGGAGCTCTCACAA
Source organism: Lagenorhynchus albirostris (assembly GCF_949774975.1). Taxonomy (NCBI): domain Eukaryota; kingdom Metazoa; phylum Chordata; class Mammalia; order Artiodactyla; family Delphinidae; genus Lagenorhynchus; species Lagenorhynchus albirostris. The sequence continues at coordinate 14,575,401 of NC_083100.1, forward strand.
AGAAAGAACAAGACCTAAGAAAATGACAGATGTTATCATTGTCAAGGAGAACCTCTGCCTCTATTAATATTGAATAGATTCCAAAGTGATGAAAATGGAACTTTTATCCTTTTAACTTCAAATCCTTTGCATTTCTTAAAACAAAGAAACCAACATTTTTAATTAAACACACAGCTCATATAAAAGGTAAAATAGCCAATGAAAGATATATAAGAAGAGATATTTAAGGTATAATTTGTTTGGAAAACAAAAGTAAAATTAAATAAAAAAGGTCAACTCTGAGCACCCTCGATTTCTACCACAAGTAACTTGGAACAACCTCACTTGATTTGTCTTCAGTAGTCTTCTCATTTTATTTTAGGGATGTCCTCTGAGACCTTTTGGTCTTTCGCAGTGAGGGTTTCTTAGAACAAGCCTCCAGGCTCAGTGTAAAAGCTGGAAACTGGTGGCCCCTAGTGCAGCCCTCTCAACAATTTTGTTTGGCCACCACTGTAAATATTTTACAGTTGAATGTCCTTAGGCAGGAAAGGCCAGTGACATTTGACCACATTTGTCAAAACTCCTTCATCTGTGAGAACCCAGAGACACTTGAGTCTGAGACCTCTGTTTCCCAGTAAGGGATAAGCTATTTCCTGGCACATCTTAAAATATAGAACATGTGGAATATTAGAGGTGGAAGAGGTCTTGTCAGAGATATGGGATATGTTGGGGTATTTGGTGAAAAGGGAAACAAGACCCAGAGGGATTAAGCAAATTAATCCCAGAGCTGTTTGGAAACTTGGGTTTCACAAGGAAGAGACTCATTACCCCGCATGTAGCTTCCATTCCTAAGACTATACATATAGTCATTACTCCATGGACACAAGTGTCAGTGCCCTGGTGCACAGGCAGTACGTTATGGTGGTTAAGAACACGGATTTTTGTGCTAGATTACAACATCACCCCATTACCTACTGTGTGTGTGAGCTTCCTGATCTGACAAACGGCAATAATAGCTGTATCTGCCTCATAAGCTTTCTGCAAATACTGACTGAGTTAATAAATATAAAACTCTTAGAATAGTTTCTGGCACTCAGTAAGTACTGAGTGTTGATTATTATCATTCATTCATTTATTAAGCATTGAAAGAACATTTTCTATGTTCAAGGCACTGTAGTAGGTCCTGAATATTCAACTGTGGACTAGACAGTGCCATTCTTCAAGGAGCTAACAACCTAGTAGTGTGGGTGCTCTGATGCTACCAAAGCTTGATGCAAAGGCTAGCTTTCAACATTAGATGGGAGCCTCATCTCTTCATATCAGGTGTCATTTCTTTAAAAAAAAAAACTACTGTAAAGAAGAAGGTAAAATTGGCAAACATGTTTTAGTAATGAAATGCATTTTTCTGTGTGTATGATAAGGCAGTTGAAATTGAAGTCTTTTGAGAAAATCACCTGAAAACTCTGCACATACTGACTTGATAAAGCTCCTATTTCTAGGGATATGGCCTATTTCACATTGGAAATGTGAAGGATAGTGAGTGCCCAGTATTTTTTTTTTTTTAAGATATATCCCTTCTTTAATGCAAACTGAAATCCTCTTAATTCCAGGTTGTCTTATTAAGTTAGGAAATGTGGGGTGGAGCAGGGGAAGTGATTATCAAGACCTTAGAGCTTGAGGTCCCTGTTACTTCATACAGCAGACAGTGTGCTCTCAAACCCAGCATCCTGTTTGGTCCAAGCAGGTCACATGACTCCAGGAAGGCCAATCAGGGCTAATGAGATTCATTCCTGGCAAGTGGTTTGTATTATCAGGAGAGCCTTGGGACTGTAAAGCTAACAGATGGATCCTACTAACATGCTCTGAGTCCTGAATTAAGCCACACTTGAAACCACAGGACTGTTCTGTTATGTGAGTCAATATATTCCCTCTCTGTAAACCTATTAGGCTTGGGTTTGATGTTTTTGTAAGCAACTTTGGCGGACTCCCTGAACTTAATAGTTTTAAACAAATGTTTTAAAAGTAAACATATAGTGGCCTGAATGTATCAATAGAAACCTGTCCATTTGTAAATAATCAGACTTATTTGCATACAGCTGGATGGACTCTACCCTATCCAGAGAGTAATTTGAACCATCGGCTTTGACTTGAGATAAGGAGAATAAAGAACACAGGTTCCATGTTCAGGCCGACTGCACCAAAAACTTGAGAAGTCCTGAAGGTACAGCAAGAAATTAAACTTGAAAGTATACAACGTGGCATTATAAGACATTCTTTTATGGAAGCAACTTGCTGTGGCAATTTTGGACTGGCATAATTGACTCTGGAGACAGACCTCCTGGGTGTGAATCCTGTTTGGCCACTTAGTAGTGAGATCTTGGACAGGTTGTTTCATTTTTCTGTGCCTCAGTTTCCTCATCTGTAAAAAGGGATAATAATAGCACCTATTTAAAGGAGGTTTTACAAACCACATTTGCAAAATATATTATAGATGCCATATAATTTTTTTAAATTACACATATATAAGGTAATAAACTAGACCTATGAATACTGACACATCTTCTCCCCAACATGACACTATTTGGCCTGAAATAGAATACAAAGCAGTGACCCCAAAGTTCAGTGCAACTCTGATTCTTCCTTCAGACTACCTGGGCTATTGAGACACCGAACTTTGGGTTTCTATGATGAACAGTGATGGATTCAAGAGCCCAGTCAACTCACACTACTACATTTCTGGAAGCTTAGGCCCATCTTTTGCAAGGTCTGCTTGCTGGTTCATGACTAAGACATGATGAAAAAAATTCACTTGAGGCCAGTGGTCATTTTCACCTGGGCCAGCCTTGGTGACCTGTTGACTCAAAAGTAATAGAGTCATTGCTCAAAAAAGGTTTGACAATAATATTTTAATAAGTACTAAAGAAAATTTTTTGGCTAATTCTGCCTCATGTGACCATGGAATAAGTAGATTTTTTCATTACCATATGAACCTTTTCAACATGTTTTGAGACATTTCAATTCATTCCAAGATCCCTGATAGCCATTTGACATTTATAGTTAGGTTCACTTATCTTTATCTTTACCTGCGTCATTTTCCCTTGTGGATGTCAAATCCCACTTTGTTTTAGCCTTTGAAAGGGAACAAAGCTTTGATAATCCAGAAAAACAGCCTAAAACTATTTTCTTTTTTTTTTAATTGATTTTTATTTATTTGTTTGTGGCTGCATTGGGTCTCGGTTGCTGCACGCAGGCTTTCTATAGTTGTGGCGAGCTGGGGCTACTCTTTGTTTCAGTGCACGGGCTTCTCATTGTGGTGGCTTCTTTTGTTGCAGAGCATGGGCTCTAGGTGAATGGGCTTCAGTAGTTGTGGCACATGGGCTCAGTAGTTGTGGCCTGTAGGCTCTAGAGTGCAGGCTCAGTAGTTGTGGCACACGGGCTTAGTTACTCCGTGGCATGTGGGATCTTCCCAGAGCAGGACTTGAACCCATGTTCCCTGCATTGACAGGCAGATTTTTAACCACTGTGCCACCAGGGAAGCCCCTAAAACTATTTTCAATAGTGTTGCTTCATTACTATATTATAGGTAAGGTAAACAAGATTCAACAGGTACAGTAGTATTAAAAAGTATCTAATAAGATCAACTTCTTTTTGTGCAGCATACTGATTTGCACCCTTTTTAATAAAGTTCACAGAAATAAGCAAATATGTTTTTAATTGGGTTTTTGTATTAGACTTCTAAAATCCATACTAATATTTAAAAGAGCTATCCGTTTATAAACTGAGAAACTGTCAAATAAAATGGAAATAGATAAAATGTTTTATTGCTAATATATGACTTCATATGTTGAGTCAGTTATTCTCTTTGCTAATTTGACTAGTTTTAGCTTTTCTGGTTACTTAGATTGACTTTCTCTGTCTTCATTTTACCCTCCTTCTATTTAGAGAAGTTAGAAAGCTAGGATTATGCTTCAATATGGCAGAGGAGTAAGACGTGGACATCACCTTCCTCCCCACAAATACATCAAAAATACATCTACATGTGGAACAACTCCTACAAAACACCTACTGAAAGCTGGCAGAAGACCTCAGACTTCCCAAAAGGCAAGAAACTCCCCATGTACCTAAGTAGGGCAAAAGAAAAAACAGAGACAAAAGAATAGGGATGGGACCTGCACCTCTGGGAGGGAGCTGTGAAGAGGAAAAGATTCCACACACTAGGAAGCCCCTTCACTGGTGGAAACGTGGGGTGGGTGGGGGTAAGCTTCGGAGCCACGGAGGAGAGTGCAGCAACAGGGTTGCAGAGGGCAAAGTGGAGAGATTCCTGCACAGAGGATCTGTGTCGACCAGCACTCACCTGCCTGAGGGGCTTGTCTGCTCACCCATGGGGGAAGGTGGGGGCTGGGAGCTGAGGCTTGGGCTTTGGAGGTCAGATCCCAGGGAGAGGACTCTGGTTGGCTGTGTGAACACAGCCTGAAGGGGTCTAGTACATCACAGCCCACAGGGAGGGGGTCTGGGAAAAGGTCTGGAACTGTCTAAGAATCAAGACACCATTGTTTTAGGATGCGTGAGGAGAGGAGATTCAGAACACTGCCTAAACAAGCTTCAGAGGTGGACATGAGCCACAGCTATCACCATGGACACCAGAGACAGCTATGAAATGCTAAGGCTGCTGCTGCAGCAACTAAGAATCCTGTGTGCAAGCACAGGTCATAATCCACACCTCCACTCCCGGGAGGCTGTGCAGCCTGCCACTGCCAAGGTCCTATGATCCAGGGAAAACTTCCCCAGGAACTCACACCGCGCCTCAGGCTGGTACAACGTCACACCAGCCTCTGTCACCACAGGCTCGCCCTGCATTCTGTACCCCTTCCTCCCCCCAGCCTGAGTGGGCCAGAGCCCCCTAATCAGCCGCTCTTTTAGCCCCTCCTGTCTTGGCTAAGAACAGACTCCAGAGGGCGACTTACATGCAGAGGCAGGGCCAAACCCAAAGCTGAACCCCAGGAGCCGTGTGAACAAAGAAGACTATAACAAACAGCAAGTCATGTTCATAACCTATGTACAATTCAATGCAATGTAATTAACTTGTCATCCCTATCCTGGAATCCTTATATGAATATCATCTGCCCAGCCATTCAAAATGCCATGGAGAATGTATAAAACTGGTGAGTATGTAATTCATTAAGAATGCCCTTCTATCTGTCTGTTTGTAACTGATGATACGTGTACTCTTTATCCTTGATTTCATTCACTACACAAATACTTATTAAATTCTTAATCTTTGTCTAACGTTATTCTAGGGGTTAGACAGGAATTGTTGAACAAGAAAACAGCCTTTGACCATGGGAAGACCCCTTGAGCAAGTAATTACCACTGTGATAATAATAGCTAACATTTTTAACAGTTACCCCCAGGATATTCTGTTGTAGGTCATCCACATACCAAACTTTAATAAGCACTGAACTTGGACTTAATTAATATGTTCCACATAATCAGTAATCTGCAAGTAAGTTTGGATGTGGAACCAGAAGGCACTAAATAGCATCCTCCATACTGAGCTATGGGTTTGAGAAAGAATATACAGCTAGGATATTTGTTGGAGATAACGGATTTCTTTGATGATTATTTCCAAACATCTGTTTTTCAAAATTCTCTCCCCACAGCCCCCATGGTGCAAATTTTGTTGGGTTTTTTTTGTTGTTGTTTTTGCTGGCTTTAAGCAGCTATTTCCCTACTTACTGGCACCTTTAACTTGAAGGATAGATAATATATGTTTTATTTTTGAGAAAAACATATTTGCTAATAGCAACCAACATTTGGTCTGACCAAAATGGAATTTCATAGTTGATTCTCATATTAAATATTAATTAGTAAAGCTTAATGTATTTCCTATTTTTAAAATAAAAACATACAAATAGAGGTTCTACTGTTTTCCTCTAGTTCCTAATTGATTGTCTCATGCAAAGTCCTTGATGTGTCCACCCATGTTTGGAAACCTATGGCTTAGAGGACAATCTTTGTTGGCCAACTATTTTACCTTTTATATAAAAATTTATGGCCTTTGTTCACACAGAATATTCCATTATTGGATAAAGAAGAAGTGGTATATATGTACAATGGAATATTACTCAGCCATAGAAAGAATGAAATAATGCCATTTGCAGCAACATGGATGAACTTAGAGATTATCATACTAAGTGAAGTGAGCCAGACAGAGAAAGGTAAATATCATGATACCACTTATATGTGGAATCTGAAAAAAAAAAAAAAAGATGCAAATGAACTTATTTACAAAACAGAGATAGACCCACAGACATAGAAAACAAACTTATGGTTACCAAAGGGGAAGGGGTGGGAGGGATAAATTAGGAGGATGGAATTAACATATACACACTACTATATATAAAATAGATAACCAACAAGGATCTACCATATAACACAGGGAACTATACTCAAAATACTGTAATAACCTATAAGGGAAAAGAATCTGAAAATATATATATGTGTGTATATCTCTATATATTTCTATATATTATATCTATATATAGCTGAATCACTGTACTATACACCCGAAACTAACACAACATTGGAAATCAACTATACTTCAATAAAAACAAATAAAACAAAAACAAAAAGAATATTTTAATTCTCACCTCTAAGAGCCATGGTTGCCCTCACATTTATTCATTTAATAAATATGTATTAAAAGCCTACTTTATACTATGAGTAATTTTAGGCTCTGAAGATATGTGAGTGAAGAAAACAAAATTCCTGTCCTCATAGAGCTTGCATTCTGGTCTGTATGTGAGCAAACAGACCAGAAATAAATAAAGAAGCAAATATTTAATATGTCAGATAAGTGCTAGAGGGTAAAATAAAGCAGGTTAAAGGGGAAGGGAGTGCCAAGCACAGAAATGTGCTGGAGCTACTCACGTGGGCTCTCAAGAGCCCATTGTGTGCATGTCTTCCCAAGTCAGCACTCAGTGATGTCATGTTGGCAGACTGAAATTAGCCATGATGGGGGTATTTATAGCATGGAAATGAACAAATGCTAGAAATCAGGACTTTTTTTCCCAGAGAACTTTTAAATATTTAAACATTTAAAAGAATGTTTAAAGAATAAACTTTTAACATTTAACTTTTAACTTTTAACATTCTTTTAAAGAATGTTAAAAGAATATTTAAACATTTACCAGCACATTACTGGATAAGAGTGAGGGGTTCTATGTTATATAGGGTGATTAGAGCAGGCATCATTGGGCAGAGATAAGAAGGCAGTGAGGGAGTGAGTCATATTGATACCAGAGGTCAGGATGAACAGCATTCTTGGAAGAGGGAACAACAAGACCTTTGATAGTATAATTGGAGAAAGAAAGAAAATCTTCCACACTGGAGCAGTGTGAAATGGAGGCAACAATTGTGGGAGATGTTGTAGGAAATGTAGATGGGGTGGGATCATGTCAAGTCAGAGTTTGCTGCTTCATAGCAACCATTAGCTAAAGTTGAATAGCACAATCTGCTTTGAGAAAGATATGTGCTCTGCAGGTTGCAACAATCCCACTACTTGTGACTGTGTTTCACGAAGCTCACCTGCTTCCCTGGTTTAAATTTTCTACCTGGCCCCTCTAGGTGTATTGACCCTGTTCAATAGCATTTTCTTCCCTCTATATTATAGCACATATTTTATGTTGCCTTGTGTGTGTGTGTGTTTTCAGTCAGTGCAAACAGTTTCCTTAACTGAACTAAAACAAGGACTGTCTTTTTGTCCTTTTTAGTACTTGGAACAATGCCCTTCATGCAGTTGGTGTTTAATACATGTTTGCTGAATAAAATAGGACTAAGGCTCTGTATTTATACTGGTACCTTCTCAGGATGCGCTAACGAATTTTCCTCTGTTTAGTGAAATCCTTATTTTCTCCCAAAATTCTGAGCCTGAACTTATGATCCAGGTTTCATTAGCATTTATAGTATATATTTTAAGCTATTAAAGTTTACCTTCAAGTGATATTATACCACTTTACATGTAGTATTAGGATCTCAAAATAGTATAATTCTTTTCCCCTCCTAACCTCTGTGCTATTATAATATTATATGTTACTTTCACAGGTATTATACACTTCACACTACATTGTTATTTTTGTTTTTATAGTCAATTACCTTTTAAGGAGACAATAATAAAATATATCTTATATATTTACCCATCTACTTACCATATCTGAACTCTTCTTTTGTGTAGATTCATATTTATACATTTCCATCTGGTATCATTTTTCTTCTGCCTGAAGGACTTTCTTTAATATTTCTTATAGTGAGGGTTTGCTGATGAAAAATTATGTCAGCTTTTGTACGTGTGCCAAAAATCTTTATCTTGTCTTTGCTATTTTTTTTCTTAACATCTCTGACCTTGAATCTCTCACATTGTACTTAATTATCCCATATTTGTTCAGAGCATCCTTCCTCAAAACTGTCTCCAGTATCTTAATTTCCTTGCCTTTGAAGCAGAACAAATCATATTTTCCATTTATCACGCTGAAGTGTTCAGAGAGTTAAGAAAATTATGTGAAAATGTGGAAATAGAAAAAAGGCATTTGTTATGAACAGAATGTTCACCCCCCACCCCCAGTTTGTATGTTGAAGCCTTAACTCCCAATGTGATGGTATTTGGAGATAGGGCCTTTGTGAGGTAATTAGGGTTAGAGGAGGTTATGAAGGTGGGGCCCTCATGATAGGATTAATGCCCTTATAAGAAGAGGTACTGGGAGCTTGCTCCCTCTTTCTCCCACTGAGTGCACAGAAAGGGCTCAGTGATGGCTGCCTGCAAGTCAAATCAAGTTAAGAGAAGAGGCTTCAGAATGAAACCGACCTTTGCTGGCACTTTGACCTTGGACTTCTAGCCTCTAGAACTCTAAGGAATAAATTTCTGTAGTTTGAACTACTCAGACTATGGCATTTTGTTATGGCTGTGAAGCTAACTAAGATAGCATTACTGTTTTTTTCAGTGCAATATTGCATATTTCTAGCAGACCCACCTCTCCTGGGGACTATCTAATTATCCAGGGGGGTATATCTTTGTTAAACTTCCTATTTCCTGTTAATTAGGGATTTTCACAACCTTGTAAAAATAGATATTAACTGACAGCATTGCAGATTAGTGTTGGGGGCAAAGCAAGTAATTCCTACCCATAAAGTAGAGGAACCATTGGGTTACCATTTATTGCCTAGTAGGACATTTAGAGTTTTGAAACTATTGGCAAATTTATTTTAGCTTTCTATGGAGTGTCTGACTCTGCTTCCTTATTTATTTATTTAACATCTTTATTGGAGTATAATTGTTTTACAATGGTGTGTTAGTTTCTGCTTTATAACAAAGTGAATCAGCTATACATATACATATATCCCCATATCCCCTCCCTCTTGCCTCTCCCTTCCACCCTCCTTATCCCACCCCTCTAGGTGGTCACAAAGCACTGAACTGATCTCCCTGTGCTATGCGGCTGCTTCCCACTAGCTATCTATTTTACATTTGGTAGTGTGTATATGTCAATGCTACTCTCACTTCGCCCCAGCTTACCCTTCCCCCTCCCTGTGTCCTCAAATCCATTCTCTATGTTGGCATCTTTATTCCTGTTGTGCCCATAGGTTCTTCTGAACCTTTTTTTTTTTTTTAGATTCCATGTATATGGGTTAGCATACAATATTTGTTTTTCTCTTTCTGACTTACTTCACTCTGTATGACAGTCTCTAGGTCCATCCACCTCACTACAAATAACTCATCTTTGTTTCTTTTTATGGTTGAGTAATATTCCATTGTATATAAGTGCCACATCTTCTATACACATTCATCTGTCGATGGACACTCAGGTTGCTTCTATGTCCTGGCTATTGTAAATAGAGCTGCAATGAGCATTGTGGTACATGACTCTTTTTGAATTATGGTTTTCTCATGGTATATGCCCAGTAGTGGGATTGCTGGTTCATATAGTAGTTTTATTTTTAGTTTTTTAAGAAACCTCCATACTGTTCTCCATAGTGACTGTACCAATTTACATTCCCACTAACAGTGCAAGAGGGTTTCCTTTTCTCCACACCCTCTCCAGCATTTACTGTTTGTACATTGTTTGATGATGGCCATTCTGACCAGTGTGAAGTGATACCTCATTGTAGTTTTGATTTGCATTTCTCTAATGATTAGTGATGTTGAGCATCCTTTCATGTATTTGTTGGAAATCTGTATATCTTCTTTGGAGAAATGTCTATTAAGGTCTTCTGCCCATTTTTGGATTGGGTTGTTTGTTTTTTTGAAACTGAACTGCATGAGCACCTTGTATATTTTGGAGATTAATCTGTTGTCAGTTGCTTCCTTGGCAAATATTTTCTCCCATTCTGAGGGTTGTCTTTTCATCTTGTTTATGGTTTCCCTTGCTGTGCAAAAGCTTTTAAGTTTCATTAGGTCCCATTTGTTTATTTTTGTTTTTATTTCCATTTCTCTAGGAGATGGGTCAAAAAGGATCTTGCTGTGATTTATGTCATAGAGTGTTCTGCCTATGTTTTCCTCTAAGAGTTTTATAGTGTCTGGCCTTACATTTCGGTCTTTAATCCATTCTGAGTTTATTTTTGTGTATGGTGTTAGGGAGTGTTCAAATTTCATTCTTTTACATGTAGCTGTGCAGTTTTCCCAGCACCAATGATTGAAGAGGCTGTCTTTTCTCCATTGTATATCTTGTCTCCTTTATCAAAGATAAGGTGACCATATGTGCATCGGTTTATCTCTGGGCTTTCTATCCTGTTCCACTGATCTATATTTCTGTTTTTCTGCCAGTACCATACTCTCTTGATTACTGTAACTTTGTAGTATAGTCTAAAGTCAGGGAGCCTGATTCCTCTTCTCCATTTTTTTTTCCTCAAGATTGCTTTGGCTATCCAGGGTTATTGTGTTTCCATACAAATTGTGAAAACTTTTGTTCTAGTTTTGTGAAAAATGCCATTGGTAGCTTGACAGGGATTGCCTTGAATCTGAAGATTGCTTTGGGTAGTAGAGTCATTTTCACAATGTTCATTCTTCCAATCCAAGAACATGGTATATCTCTCCATCGGTTGGTATCATCTTTAATTTCCTTCATCAGTGCCTTATAATTTTCTGCATACAGGTCTTTTGTCTCCTTAGGTAGGTTTATTCCTAGATATTTTATTCTTTTTGTTGCAATGGTAAATAGGAGTGTTTTCTTGATTTCACTTTCAGATTTTTCATCCTTAGTGTATAGGAATGCCAGAGATTTCTGTGCATTAATTTTGTATCCTGCTACTTTACCAAATTCATTGATTAGCTCTACTAGTTTTCTGGTAGCACCTTTAGGATTCTCTATGTATAGTATCATGTCATCTGCAAACAGTGACAGCTTTACTTCTTCTTTTCCGATTTGGATTCCTTTTATTTCCTTTTCTTCTCTGATTGCTGTGGCTAAAAACTTCCAAAACTATGTTGAATAAGAGTGGTGAGAGTGGGCAACCTTGTCTTGTTCCTGATCTTAGTGGAAATGCTTTCAGTTTTTCACCATTGAGGACGATGTTGGCCGTGGGTTTGTCATATATGGCCTTTATTATGTTGAGGAAAGTTCCCTCTATGCCTACTTTCTGCAGGGTTTTTATCATAAATGGGTGTTGAATTTTGTCAAAAGCTTTCTCTGCATCTATTGAGATGATCATATGGTTTTTCTCCTTCAATTTGTTAATATGGTGTATCACGTTGATTGATTTGCGTATATTGAAGAATCCTTGCACTTCTGGAATAAACCCCACTTGATCATGGTGTATGATCCTTTTAATGTGCTGTTGGATTCTGTTTGCTAGTATTTTGTTGAGGATTTTTGCATCTGTGTTCATCAGTGATATTGGCCTGTAATTTTCTTTCTTTGTGACGTCCTTGTCTGGTTTTGGTATCAGGGTGATGGTGGCCTCATAGAATGAGTTGGGGAGTGTTCCTCCCTCTGCTATATTTTGGAGGAGTATGAGAAGGATAGGTGATAGCTCTTCTCTAAATGTTTGATAGAATTCGCCTGTGAAGCCATCTGGTCCTGGGCTTTTGCTTGTTGGAAGATTTTTAATCACAGTTTCAATTTCAGTGCTTGTGATTGGTCTGTTCATATTTTCTATTTCTTCCTGATTCAGTCTTGGCAGGTTGTGCCTTTCTAAGAATTTGTCCATTTCTTCCAGGTTGTCCATTTTATTGGCATAGAGTTGCTTGTAGTAATCTCTCATGATCTTTTGTATTTCTGCAGTGTCAGTTGTTACTTCTCCTTTTTCATTTCTAATTCTATTGATTTCAGTCTTCTCCCTTTTTTTCTTGATGAGTCTGGCTAATGGTTTATCAATTTGTTTATCCTTTCAAAGAACCAGCTTTTAGTTTTATTGATCTTTGCTATCGTTTCCTTCATTTCTTTTTCATTTATTTCTGATCTGATTTTTATGATTTCTTTCCTTCTGCTAACTTCGGGGTTTTTTTGTTCTTCTTTCTCTATTTGCTTTAGGTGCAAGGTTAGGTTGTTTATTCGAGATGTTTCCTGTTTCTTAAGGTAGGATTGTATTGCTATAAACTTCCCTCTTAGAACTGCTTTTGCTGCATCCCATAGATTTTGAGTCGTCATGTCTCCATTGTCATTTGTTTCTAGGTATTTTTTGATTTCCTCTTTGATTTCTTCAGTGATCACTCCGTTATTAAGTAGTGTATTGTTTAGCCTCCATGTGTTTGTATTTTTTACGGATCTTTTCCTGTAATTGATATCTAGTCTCATAGCGTTGTGGTCGGAAAAGATACTTGATACAATTTCAATTTTCTTAAATTTACCAAGGCTTGATTTGTGACCCAAGATATGATCTATCCTGGAGAATGTTCCATGAGCACTTGAGAAAAATGTGTATTCTGTTGTTTTTGGATGGAATGTCCTATAAATATCAATTAAGTCCATCTTGTTTAATGTATCATTTAAAGCTTGTGTTTCTTTATTTATTTTCATTTTGGATGATCTGTCCATTGGTGAAAGTGGGGTGTTAAAGTCCCCTACTATGAATGTGTTACTGTCGATTTCCCCTTTTATGGATGTCAGTATTTGCCTTATGTATTGAGGTGCTCCTATGTTGGGTGCATAAATATTTACAATTGTTATATCTTCTTCTTGGATTGATCCCTTGATCATTATGTAGTGTCCTTCTTTGTCTCTTCTAATAGTCTTTATTTTAAAGTCTATTTTGTCTGATATGAGAATTGCTACTCCAGCTTTCTTTTGGTTTCCATTTGCATGAAATACCTTTTTCCATCCCCTTACTTTCAGTCTGTATGTGTCTTTAGGTCTGAAGTGGGTCTCTTGTAGACAGCAAATATATGCGTCTTGTTTTTGTATCCATTCAGCCAATCTGTGTCTTTTGGTGGGAGCATTTAGTCCATTTACATTTAAGGTAATTATCGATATGTATGTTCCCATTCCCATTTTCTTAATTGTTTTGGGTTCGTTATTGTAGGTCTTTTCCTTCCTTTGTGTTTCTTGCCTAGAGAAGTTCCTTTAGCCGTTGTTGTAGAGCTGGTTTGGTGGTGCTGAACACTCTCAGCTTTTGCTTGTCTGTAAAGGTTTTAATTTCTCCATCAAATCTGAATGAGATCCTTGCTGGGTAGAGTAATCTTGGTTGCAGGTTTTTCTCCTTCAACACTTTCAATATGTCCTGCCACTCCCTTCTGGCTTGCAGAGTTTCTGCTGAAAGATCAGCTGTTAACCTTATGGGGATTCCCTTGTGTGTTATTTGTTGTTTTTTCCCTTGCTGCTTTTAATATGCTTTCTTTGTATTTAATTTTTGACAGTTTGATTAATATGTGTCTTGGCGTATTTCTCCTTGGATTTATCCTGTATGGGAGTCTCTGTGCTTCCTGGACTTGATTAACTATTTCCTTTCCCATATTAGGGAAGTTTTCAACTATAATCGCTTCAAATATTTTCTCAGTCCCTTTCTTTTTCTCTTCTTCTTCTGGAACCCCTATAATTTGAATGTTGGTGCGTTTAATGTTGTCCCAGAGGTCGCTGAGACTGTCCTCAGTTCTTTTCATTCTTTTTTCTTTATTCTGCTCTGCAGTATTTATTTCCACTATTTTATCTTCCAGGTCACTTATCCGTTCTCCTGCCTCAGTTATTCTGCTATTGATCCCATCTAGAGTATTTTTCATTTCATTTATTGTGTTGTTCATCATTGTTTGTTTCATCTTTAGTTCTCCTAGGTCCTTGTTAAATGTTTCTTGTATTTTGTCTATTCTATTTCCAAGATTTTGGATCATCTTTACTATCCTTATTCTGAAGTCTTTTTCAGGTAGACTGCCTATTTCTTCTTCATTTGTTAGGTCTGGTGGGTTTTTATCTTGCTCCTTCAACTGCTGTGTGTTTTTCTGTCTTTTCATTTGGCTTATCTTACTGTGTTTGGGGTCTCCTTTTGCAGGCTGAAGGTTCGTAGTTCCTGTTGTTTTTAGTGTCTGTCCCTAGTGGCTAAGGTTGGTTCAGTGGGTTGTGTAGGCTTCCTGGTGGAGGGTACTAGTGCCTGTGTTCTGGTGGATGAGGCTGGATCTTGTCTTTCTGGTGGGCAGGTCCACGTCTGGTGGTGTGTTTTGGGGTGTCTGTAGACTTATTATGATTTTGGGCAGCCTCTCTGCTAATGGGTGGTGTTGTGTTCCTGTGTTGCTAGTTGTTTGGCATAGGATGTCCAGCACTGTAGCTTGCTGGTCGTTGCGTGAAGCTGGGTGTTGGCGTTGAGATGGAGATCTCTGGGAGATTTTCACCATTTGATATTATGTGGAGCTGGGAGGCCTCTTGTGGACCAGTGTCCTGAAGTTGGCTCTCCCACCTCAGAGGCACAGCACTAACTCCTGGCTGCAGCACCAAGAGCCTTTCATCCACACGGCTCCTTAATTTGGGATGATTCGTTGTCTATTCATGTATTCCACAGATGCAGGGTACATCAAGTTGATTGTGGAGCTTTAATCCGCTGCTTCTGAGGCTGCTGGGAGAGATTTCCCTTTCTCTTCTTTGTTCTCACAGCTCCCAGGGGCTCAGCTTTGGATTTGGCCCCGCCTCTGCGTGTAGGTCGCTGGAGGGCGTCTGTACTTTGCTCAGACAGGACGGGGTTAAAGGAGCCGCTGATTCGGAGGCTCTGGCTCACTCAGGCCGGGGGGAGGGAGGATCACGGAGTGCGGGGCGGGCCTGTGGCAGCAGAGGCCGGCGTGATGTTTCCAGCCTGAGGCGCGCCGTGCGTTCTCCCGGGTAAGTTGTCCCTGGATCCCGGGACCCTGGCAGTGGCGGGCTGCACTGGCTCCCCGGAAGGGGGGTGTGGATAGTGACCTGTGCTCGCACACAGGCTTCTTGGTGGCGGCAGCAGCGGCCTTAGCGTCTCATGTCCGTCTCTGGGGTCCGCACTTTTAGCCGCGGCTCGCGCCCGTCTCTGGAGCTCCTTTAAGCAGCATTCTTAATCCCCTCTCCTCGCGCACCAGGAAATAAAGAGGGAAGAAAAAGTCTCTTGCCTCTTCGGCAGGTCCAGACTTTTCCCGGACTCCCTCCCGGCTGGCCGTGTTGCACTAACCCCTTCAGGCTGTGTTCACGCCGCCAACCCCAGTCCTCTCCCTGCGCTCTGACCGAAGCCCGAGCCTCAGCTCCCAGCCCCGCCCGTCCCGGCGGGTGAGCAGACAAGCCTCTCGGGCTGGTGAGTGCCGGTCGGCCCTGATCCTCTGTGCGGGAATCTCTCCGCTTTGCCCTCCGCACCCCTGTTGCTGTGCTCTCCTCTGCGGCCCCGAAGCTCCCCCACTCTGCCACCCGCAGTCTCTGCCCGCGAAGGGGCTTCCTAGTGTGTGGACACTTTTCCTCCTTCACAGCTCCCTCCCGCTGGTGCAGGACCCATCCCTATCCTTTTGTCTCTGTTTATTTTTTTCTTTTGCCCTAACCAGGTACGTGGGGGGTTTCTTGCCTTTTGGGAGGTCTGAGGTCTTCTGCCAGCGTTCAGTAGGTGCTCTGTAGGAGTTGTTCCATGTGTAGATGTATTTCTGGTGTATTCTTGGGGAGGAAGGTGACCTCCGCGTCTTACTCTTCCGCCATCTTCCCGGAAGTCCTACTTCCCTTTTTAATGAGTCAATATCTTACTGGCTCACTCATTTATTAATGAGTGAATGGAAAATTTTACATGTGTTCATTTTGTGTTTATATGAGAATCAGGTTTTTAACTTTTTTGAAAATCATACTTTATTAGGAACATTAATGAGAAATCTCTGGCTGAAATATGTTGCCTCGTTGATATTCATTATAAGAAGGGCACTTGTAAGAGTCACGATTCCTTCCTGAATGGTCTCTAACCTTCTATTTCATAGTTTAGTGTCTTTCATGTACCCTGGTAGCCTTTTTAGAGATTATCTTTTTAGTAGCATACAAGGGAAATCTGGGGCATTAAGGTATGCTTTCTGACAGACCATGACGTGCTTCAGCTGCTTTTTGACTTCTGAAAAATAAACTTTTCACTAATGGTTATCTTTCTTTACAGGGCAAATGAGGTGTTTTAAATTGAGTGTACTGAAATAGGACATTCTATTCACTGCCAATCTGCCAAAATGCTTAAAACAGGTAAAATGTCACCAGAGTAATTTAGGGTTGTTAAATTTGCTATTTCTCTAGTTTCACAAATTAATGGAAACAAATCAAATGTCAATCACGCTTAAGGTAGCTTATTCTACCCCAGTCAGACTATGAGATACCTGTCAGGGTAAATTGTAGAGACAAAGAGTGCTTGGTGACATGGTAAATTATGATGATTTTAGTGTTTTTTCTTTCATTCTTGTTGCAACACTGAACTGAATTTATAGATTTCTCCTATGTGTTAGAAAAGAAACAAACTCATGAAGTTAAGGTAGAACAGTCAATTCCTTAATGCTGAATTTCAGGTCTGAGTTAGTAAAAGTCTTTGGAGTTGAACAATAGGCAGTGGGTAATTTATTAATCCTGTGTAAATAGTTCTCTTTGCACAACTCTAACTGAAGTGACTCTTGGTGATTAATAATAAATTACTAAATCTTCTCACACTCAGGCTATTCTGTGTCATCATATATATCATAACAGCCCATGACTGGAAGCATTATCAGAGTGATAGCCACATACTTACAGTTAAGAATCATAGGTACAGTGGAAATGCATTCCCTATAATATTGATTCCCAAGTAATTTTAGACATGATCTTCACCTTTCCAGAGGTTACATTCTAGAAGAGGATATAATCATTAAACAAGTAATTAAATTGTGAGGAAGGCTATGATCTGAGGGTGCAGAGGGCTAGGGAGCATGACCTGTTCTCTCAGGCTCAGTGCTTCTTACATTGTTCTGTCATACTCTTTTTTTTTTTCTCTTTTCTTTCCCCCAACTACTGAAACAGATTAATCACTAGTTATCTAATGCCTACTACATAGTTAGCACTGGGACGGCTGAGAATTATGAATGCCCTGATCTTTGATGATTAATAGAATAGAAACAAAGTCCATCAACACCCAAGGGTGCCTACCCCAGGAGGAAGGACAAATGAGTAGAAGACATAATGAATATAGTAGATATGTACCAGGGAAGGAATAGAACTCCATCAATTTCGTGTGCTATTTGCAGCTGAGAAAGAGAGGGACCACTGTGTGCTTATGTGATAAAGAAGAGATTCATGGGGGAGGTAGGACATGAAACAGGCAAAGAAAGGTGGAGAGAAGATAGTTATCAGAGCCATTTGGGGGAAGGGGGACAGCATTTTATTTAACGAACACTTTTAGAATGCCTATTATGTTCCAGGATCTGGTCTAAGTGATTTAGAAATGCTAACTCATTTTTTTAAAATATTTTTTCTTATTTTAAAAAATATTTTTATTTTATTTTTGGCTGCATTGGGTTTTCCTTGCTGCGTGTGGGCTTTCTCCAGTTGTGGAAAGTTGGGGCTACTCTTTGTTGCAGTGCGTGGGCTTCTTATTGCGGTGGCTTCTCTTGTTGCGGAGTGCGGGCTCTAGGCGCGTGGGCTTCAGTAGTTGTGGCTCACGGGCTCAGTAGTTGTGGCTCGGGGGCTTAGTTAATCCATGGCATGTGGGATCTTCCTGGACCAGGGCTCGAACCCAAGTCCCCTGCATTGGCAAGCGGACTCTTAACCACTGCGCCACCAGGGAAGTCCCTAGAAATGCTAACTCATTTAATCCTCATAATAACCCTATGAAATATAATCACGTTCATCTTACAGATGAGAGTATCTGAAGCACAGAGAGGTTAAGAAGACTGTTCAGGTTATGTAGCTGTAAGTGGCAAGGTAGAATTTACAGCTGGGAATTACAATTGATGTGCTTTTAACCACTATAATACCCTGTTGCCTCCCCAGTATTAACCAAGACAGAGTGTTTGGGAAAAAACCTGAGCTATGGGGAATCAGTTAAACTGTGGGTGTGTTGAGATGATGGGACATCCAGGTGGACTATCAGGTGCCACTTGGGCATGCAAGCTGGGGCAGAAACCTGGAGTAATAGATCGGGAAGTGAGTCATCTGCCAAGTAGTATAGGTGAAGCACGGAATATTCTGTATAGTTAGCGATCCTTAATTGTGCTCAGATGGAACACTTGCTAAATTCTGCCTACTTGACAGTCCTTAAGCAGAACGGGGCATTTCCATTGTCTTTTAGGGCATGCCACTTATAGAGAGACTGCAAATCAAAATGAGGGAGAATGCAAAGATATTTGTAGTTGTGAAAAGTACCCATGGAGTGATATCAATCTGCACTGTATTACTATGTCTAAAGTCAACATAAACATAGTCACTATTGGGGAAAGGCTGTCTGAGGAGCAGAGAAGCTTCTATTTTAGCTATTTCTTGTTTTGCTTTGAGAGCAGAGCCTCAGGTTTTTGAAGGAAATGGTTTCCGGGCCTTTTTCAAAGTCACTGCAAGTGAAATTGTTAGAGTGTTGAACTGCTGCTATCATTATTCTGATTAACAATTCAAAACCTGAATTTGAATTATTCATGGTGTTTAAATAACTTATCAACATGAACAAAAGTGATGTGAAACTGTTGCAATTAGAAAAGCTTACTTAAAGCTTGTAGGCAAATATCGTTAATTAAGTAATATTGCCTGCTGGAGATGGAGTTTCCAGGAACCAAAGAGAAATTGGAGAAATGGAAGTCCAAGAGGGTGAAAAAGAGTTGGTGGAAGGGCCCTTTGTGTTATCTCATGGTTTAGAATGCTTGAGGAGATAAAGTAGCAGAGGGAGCCTCCACCCGCAGGCAGGAGAACTAGGCTAAGGGTGGACGGGACCAGAGCTCAAGAGTGTGGCATCTGAGCACTTAGAGAAATCCTGAAGATCCCTTGTTGTATTTCATATGCTGTTTCTCCGTTTCCTTTGGGAGCCATATTATTCTGAAGTCCTCCAAAGTGAGGAAGAGGTTTAGGGGAGATAGGAGACAACTCCATGAATAAGCATGATCAAAAAAAACAAAAACAAAAAAACATTTATCATGTGCTACTAAGATTGGGTCTGAAGCTCCAAAACCAAATATTACCTATTTCTTGTTTCTTAAAGAGCTCACAGTCATGCTGGGCAGGCAGAAAAGCAGATGGAGGGTCATGGGTGGGGCAGTAGAGGCATGCACGAGGTGCTGAGAAAGCACAGCAGAGGGGTACAGCTGTCTGAGGGCCCAGAGTCTGAAGAAACTCAAGGTTACCAGTGTTGGGGGCCCACATGGATAGAATAGATAAGTGACTACACCAGTCCGTGTTCTTGGTTTCCAGCAACACATACCAATGCTGGTTAACTTACACAGCAATTAATGGAAGGCAGCTCCTTTAAACAAGGGGAATTGTAGCGATAAGTTTGGCAAACTGGCAAAACCAGGGGATATTGGAAGATAAGGTCAAGGCGAAGTCACCTCACCATACTAGTTCGTGTGGGTAGCCATCACTGTCTCTTCCCAAATACGATGCTTGTCACCATGCCACTGACTTGCACTCCACATCCTTGAAAACCTTTAACTGTTCCTGCTTCATTGAAACTGTCACCAAGATTCAAAGTGCTCAGTGCTTCTTGGCTAAATTCAGTCAAATGCCCCAAACCCAGATGCCATGGGAAAAGTTGAAAATGTCTCATCCCCCTTGTTTTACTGGTGTGGCTCCTTCCAAGCCTGCCTCCTAGCTATTTGGGAATTCTCTCACATGCTAAGGATGTTTGATTCCTGGGTGGCCAACATTTTCACCAGCAACCTCTTCCAGCCCAGTGTCTTGTCCTTCAGCTATGGAGTATTAAGACTGGCTGAACAGACAATAGGACACTTGTATGCACCCTACTTCTTGGGAGATACCTTGTTTTTCTCCTGAACAAGCTTCTATTATCTCCAGGAGTTGAGAAGAAATATGTCCTCCATGAAACATTGTCATATGCAGACACTTTGAACTTCTCAGCTAAAATTCTAACATGAATCTCCTAACCTGAGCTAATTCTACAAGGACCAGCAAAGGAGCCAGACTGTCACTCCTCCTTCCTTGTGTTGCTGCTTTACTGCTCTGATTCACTCTTGCCCTTCCGACAGAGCCAAGGTACTGCAAAGTTGTGAACCAACTGTATTAGTTTGCTGGGGCTGCTGTAACAAAGTACTGAAAACTGAGTGGCATAAACAACAGAAATTTGTCTCACTCTTCTGAAGGCTAGAAGTCCAAGGTCAAGGTGTCAGCAAGGTTGGTTCCTTCTGAGGACTATGAAGGAGAAGTTTCTTCCATGCTTCCCTCCTGGTTTCCTGTGGTTTCATGACAGTCTTTCGTGTTCCTTGGCTGATAAATACATCACCCTCATCTCTGCCCTCATGTTCATTTAGCCTCTTTCCTGTGCATGTCTTTCTCCAAATTCCCCCCTTTTAAAGCACACTCATCATAATGGATTATGGGTGGACTCTGTTCCAGTATGACCTCATCTTAACTAATTATATCTGCAATAACCCTATTTCCAAATAAGTTCTCATTCTGAGGGATGGAAAGTTAGGACTTCAACATATGAATTTTTAGGGACACAATTCTACCCATAACTCCAGCCATCTAATCTACCAGTCAAATAAATAAGCTGCTCTGTTTAGAAAAATTTAGCCAGAGTTTAGTCAAAAATGTAGTTAATGAGTAAGCCTATTGTCTGGTCAGCAAGAACGGAAAGTTCTATGGTGTGTAAAGCATGGCTAAATCAAAAACCCTCGAGGGCTTCCCTGGTGGCGCAGTGGTTGAGAGTCCGCCTGCCGATGCAGGGGACACGGGTTCGTGCCCCGGTCCGGGAAGATCCCACATGCCGCGGAGCAGCTGGGCCCGTGAGCCATGGCCACTGAGCCTGCGCGTCCGGAGCCTGTGCTCTGCAATGGGAGAGGCCACAACAGTGAGAGGCCCACGTACCGCAAAAAAAAAAAAAAAAAAAAACCCTCGAGTAAGATCTAAGTGGTTTATTGTACATGGACATGCTAAATTAAAACTTGGAACAAAACAACCAACAAGCAAGCAAACAAGCAAGCAAGTGAATAGAAGTAATAAACCTAAATAGCTCTTGGGAGGGTCTGGTCTATGTTCTAAACAGAACACTTTAGCTGAATCTTTTTTTTTTTAATTAATTAATTAATTAATTAATTAATTTTTGGCTGTGTTGGGTCTTCGTTTCCGTGCGAGGGCTTTCTCTAGTTGCGGCAAGTGGGGGCCCCTCTTCATCGCGATGCACAGGCCTCTCACTGTCGCAGCCTCTCTTGTTGCGGGGCACAGGCTCCAGACGCACAGGCTCAGTAGTTGTGGCTCATGGGCCTAGTTGCTCCACGGTATGTGGGATCTTCCCTGACCAGGGCTCAAACCTGTGTCCCCTGCATTGGCAGGCAGACTCTCAACCACTGCGCCACCAGGGAAGCCCTAGCTGAATCTTAGACGCTAGATCTTCTACCCTATCAGTGCCTGACTTCACTAATACCTATTGAGTGGATCTGTGCTAAAAAGGTTGCGTATATATATTTCTAATAGAATTAGAAAATTATGATTTTTAAAACACTCCTTCTATTATGTTAATCTCCAGTCAAACACCTTTAGTTTTCGCCATTTTAATACTAAGTTGCTCTGCTGACTTTCAAGACTTCACTTTCTGGCCTCACCAAGGCTATTCAAACTTATTTAGTATTTGTCAACTATTTTCTGCTCTAGTCAGATGCCTTCCTTATACCAAACACTAATCATTGGCTGAGCTCTTCAGCCTCTATTCTTTCCCTTTCCCTGTTAGAATCTTTCCATACTCTTAAGGCCCCATTCAAGTATATGCAGCCTTTCTTCTTCCCATTATGTTATTGTTGGTGGACTTTTCCACTGAAATCCAAATGGCATTCTAAACCTCCAAATATCTCAACTGTGTTGTGAACTAAAATCTGTCAAGTGCTCCAGTCATGACGCCATAGAGAGTTTATAAGCTCTTCAACTGAAAGGAGATGGCTTTATACCCACCTCTTGAATTTCCCTCAATTTCAACTTAGCATTGAACACAATCAACCATCAATGGGTCCTTAGTTGGAAGTCATTTTTTGGTTAAAACCTGACCTTTCCTCCCAAATGCCATGAATGGGGTAGCATGACTGAAGTAGCTACCATGGTGTCTTTGAGAAAACTCTATACGATAGATATCTAGCAGATTATGCACTCCAATAATAATAATGCAATAATATGAGAAATGACAGATTTAAAAATAAGTGAGCCAAGCTTATGACATTGAAAAAAAGAGTAGAAGAGAATGAAATTTCCTTAACTTGATTAACTTTGGAAAAAGCCTATGGCGATATTATATATAATAGAGAAGCTATAATGTATTACATCTAAGACCAGAAAAAAGACAAAGATCCTTATACCAGCACTTGTGTTTTCAGAGCACTGGAAGTCCTTCCCCATGTGAAAGTGATATAAGGTCTTAGGAAAAGAAATAAAATTGTTGTTATTTGCAGGTGATATACACTAATCTAAGATAATGCAATCACATCAACATACAAACTTTTTGAACTAACAAAGGGATTCAGTAAGTTTAAGGATATAAAATTAAACTCCAAATAGCAATCAGTTTTCTTCTATACTACTACCAAATATAATATAATGAAAATTTAAATACCGTTTATAATAGCAACAAAACCCATAAAGTATTTAGGAATTAACTTTTGCAAAAAGACATAAACTTTTAAACTAAGTACACTGAAAATTATATAAATAAATGAAGAGACTTTTTTTGGATGTAATGACTTAAATCCTCACAAATTAATCTTTAAATTTAATGAATACCATTCAACTTTCCATTTGGACATAAAAAGAATTTGATAAACCTCTAAAATTTATCTTGGAGAAGGAAAATCCAAGAATACCCAAGTTAACCTTTAAAACATTGAGTGCATACTAGCCTTTCCAGAAATCAGAATATCCTACAGTGCTGTTACAATTAAAATGTATGGCATATATTCAAGAATAGATATATAGAGAGCAGTGAAATACAATGAAAAGCTGAGAAAGAGTCCCATGAATGTATAGAACTTCATATACTACAATAAATGTGGCACCATAAACCAAAGGGGAATTGACAGATGGTTTAGTAGGTGAGATTGGGAAAAGTGGCTCATTATACGGAGAAAAATAAAACTGGATTTTTACTAATACCACAACTAAAGGTGAACCTTAAAGGGATTAAAGACCTAAACATAAGTGGGAAAACGATAAACTTAAGAGTAAAAAAAAAAAAAAATGCAAGCCAACTTTGTGACACAGGAGTAAATGAAATCTTTTAAAATAAAACCTTGAATGACTACCTTAGGATAAAAAATGTTAAATTCAATGACATCCAAATTAAGGATTTATGTTCAGCAAAGAACACTATAGACGAAGTTTATAGTTGGCAGAAGGGGATAAGATAGTTGCAATGTTTAACACTGACAAGGGATTAATATCCATACTCTACAAGGCAGCAACCACAAAAGAAAAAGAGGTAAAAGATATAAATAGAAAATTTAACCAGAAGAGGAAATCCAAAAGGCCATCAAACATATGGAAGGTTGTTCAAATTCATTAGTAATCAGATAAATGCAAATTAACTTAATGAGATAACATTTTACACATATTAGTTTGGCAAAAAGTGGGAAGCTGGAAGATGCCAAAGGCTTGGCTAGGATGGGAATGTGAAATAGAGGAGTTCTTAGCCTCTGGAAAGCAATCTGGCCATCAGAAAAATAAGGATATGCACAGATATAAAGGGCTATGCACAGGGATGTCTTCTGCAGCATTGTTTGCAATGATGGAGAGTTGAAAGCAATCAGAGGACCCATCACTGAGTCAGTGGCCAGGTGGGGGGGGGCATTTATACTGCACGGATTAGATGCATGCGTAGCAACTAAACCATAGAGGTAGAGTGATGAGAGAAAAAAACAGTGCAAGATATGCAAGGAGGCATCTAACACAATAACATGCACATAAAATAAAAATACACGCATATAAAACAATAAAGCCCATTTTGTAAGAATACAAACAAACAAAAAAGATAAACATTAAACATATTAGTATGCTTGCCAATGAGAAGGTGGCAGGCGTTGGGGAATGGGAATGGAGAACGGGGATAAAAGGGAATTAAAAAAAAAAAAAAAAACTTGCCTTCCAGGAGAGGCAAGCTACTTAATTGGGTTTGGAGAGAGGATCATTTGATGTTATGCTCTCAGGCTGTCAATTAGGAGACAACAAGAGAGGTGTTGGATGCGTCATCTCCCTGGGCTCATCATCTCTGAGGCTGGAAATAGAATCCGGAGCTTGGGAGCCTGCGTCCCATAGATGGGGTCAGAGGTGCTGGATGTTGGGCTTCTAATTGGACATGCTGTGTCAGAGAGCAGAGCAGGGGCTTCCAAAGAAATGCACAGGATGTATGTTTAGCCTCTGTGACGTATTTTAAAGAGAACGCAAGAAGCAACAGTGACACTCTTGCATCCTGTGATTAAGCCCTGGGAGTTGGCTATCAGCACTGTTATTTTATAGTTACAGTTATGTCAACCGTCACTCAGACTGTGTTCCTAAATGCCCTTGGGCATCAACGGAATGGCCATATTTCCCAAAACACTCTGCAATGTCCTAAGGGCTTGCTGAGAACACAGTTGCCTTCTTTCAGACAAATATTAAAAGTAAGCTCCTATTATAATCAGCAGTGCTGTATTACATACTTGAAAGTTGCTAAGAGACCCGACCTTAAATGTTCTCACCACAGAAAAGAAATGATAATTACGTGATGTGACAGAGGTGTTTGTTCATGTTATGGTTGTAATCATGTTGCCATAGATAAATGTATCAAATCAACACTTTGTATACCTTAAACTTATACAATGTTATATCTCAATTATATTGCAATAATAATTAAATAAATAATAAAAAAATAAACACACATACATACACACATAAAGGAAGTTCCTGACTACTTATGACTTTCTCCTTGGCAAGGTGGAGCTGCCATGTCCTGCCCCCTCATTCATGCATAATTTTACCATCCTCATGTTGCCCCAGTGGTAGAGACCCTCAGGTGAGGTTAGTGGCTATGGAGGCTCACTCGGGGTACAGCACACTAAAATGTTGATTCAACTGTCAGTTTGACTATGCCTCTCCAAGCCCCCAGACCCTCTCAACAAGTCACTGATGCCTTTAACCTACAGACCAGTGAGCCAAACCTAATTGGAATTAGGCTTATCTCACCAGTTGATGGGCTTTGAGGCTGGTCCTACTGCCACTCACCTGGAAGCCTCTCTGTCTTGGAGGAGCTCTGCATAGCTTTCTGCTTCATTCTTCCTGTGTAGTTTTGCAAGTTCTTTTCCTGGGACTGGGATATTGGTTCTTTTTCTTAGAGCATCTCTCGAAAGCTAGGCACTGGGAAACAAAAGGAAGCACAGACAGATATAGAACCTTCTCTTGGGAAGCTTACAATCTAGTGGAGGAATCACAGGAGTGACCAAGAAAAGTCCTATGACAGTAAGTGTGTTCAAGTGTACCCAGGATATGTTTTCATCAGGTATGGTAAGACAGCAGACTTGGAAAAGATTGTCTTGAAAGAAGGTTTTTTTCTCCCCCAGTTTTATTGAGGTATTTCTGACATATAGCAGTGTATAGGTGTAAGGCGTACAGCATGACGATTTGACTTACATCTACCACAAAATTATTATCACAATAAGTTTCATTTACATCCATCATCTCATATAAATATTAAAAAAAAACAGAAAAAATCTTTTCATAAGTATAAGAAGTTTATACTCACAGATCCCTAAAACCAGAGACACCACATACGAGGAAGGGCCACATGGGGAAGGATTAGGGTCAGTCAGGAGGCAGAGAAGGGGAAAGGGCAGAGCATGGCCCAGAGAATTTATTGGGGTTTTGATTGGAAGGAATGGGGAGAGGCAAGGTAGATATTCTGAGCAAGTTTAGGGTTGAACAATTTGAATAATTTTGGTGGGCTTTGGATGGTAGCTCCCAAATTGCCCAGTACCTGGTTATAGGGTGATTATTAAATTACCCAAGTGCAGGGGAATACTGATTTGATATGTGAAAGTTTGATGAGGGAGACAGTAGGGTGTAGGCTCTGGATTGGTCGGTTTCTATATCAAAGGCACACTTCCAAGGGGAGTCATTTACTCTCTCTAGGAGCTAGCTATCCCTGAAAGGGGCAGTCTGTCTAGGACCAAAAATGTCAGAGCATCAATAATACAGAAAATATAGCCAATACAATAGGAAACTGGATTCTTTGAGAGTCTGTGAAACAACAACCTATTTTAACCTGGGGTGTCAGGGATGGCTTCTGATAGGAAATGATGAGTAAAGGGAAGGCTACATACTGAATGGAAGTTAATTAGGAGGGCTTAGGAGATATGCTCCATATTTAGGAAATGGCATGTGCAAAGGTCCTGGGGTGTCAGAAAGCCCTGAATGATTGAGGAACAGAAAGGTAAGACTGGAGTGGAAAGAGATGGATCTTGGGAGACAAGCAGGGGTAGGCTCCACAGGAACTGGTGAGCAGTGTTAGGAATTAGGATATTAATTTGAGAGTAGTGGCTAGCCACTGAAGGATTCTCAGTAGGCGATGGTCAAGAATTCATACTCCACCTGCTTGGTTGGTCTCTCATACTTCACCTGGACATGAGCAGAGCCCTCCTCTGTGTAAGTTGATCCTGTTGCTCTCCCTCTAGATACTAGGATCACCACCAGCTCTGACACATTCCTGAGTTGGAATATCACTGACTAACCCCTACCTCATCCAGCAGATGGAAATTCCTTAGTCAAACAGCTGACCAACCATGCCTGTGTTTGCTCTTCCTGGCCACCTTTATAGCAGCGGCCCCCAATATTTTCAGCACCAGGGACTGGTTTCACAGAAGACAATTTTTCCATGGAAGGGAGGAATGATTTCGTGATGATTCAAGCACATTACATTGATTGTGCACTTTATTTCTATTACACTGTAATACAAAATGAAATAATTATACAACTCGCCATAATGCTGACAGGAGGTGGAGCTCAGGCGGTAATGACGGCAATGGGGAGCGGCTGTAAATACAGATGAAGCTTTGCCTGCTTGCTGCTCACCTCCTGCTGTGCAGCCCGCTTCCCCCTGCTTTACAGCACAGCCTGAGCCAGTGCCCCAGCTCCCTCTGCACAGCTCTGGTCTTCCTGTCTTAGTCCATGTAGCTGCCATCCCAGCAAACAGAGGGGCATTCTAGTGGGGTTACTTCAGTCAAATTTGCAAAATGTTAAATGACTTGATGAAAAGCGGCCCTTCTGTCTGCAAGCACTCTCTCCTCCTAAGACACCCCAGCTAATGAATGAGAGATTGGTATGCAGAGGAGCACAGAGCTGAAATCAGACTGGCTTTTTCCCATTAAAAATGCACAAATAATAAATCAGCAAGGCGTTCACGCAATTAGATGTGAAACCTAATTTGGACCAGTTAGGTGTAAGGCCAATAGCTCCATGTGTCCAATCGTAAAATTGCAGAAGGGTAAGTCCCACAGTGGTCTTGAGATTCATTTCTCATTCTTAAGAGTCCTGTGCCTACAGTACAGAAGGAACTTGATCTTCTGTATGGTTCATCTGCCATCCCAACCCGATTTGCTTTAACTCTTCTCTGGGTACTTCTAGATTATTTGCTTTGGTCTAACCTTTGAAGAAAACACATGAGTGGGTGAGAGTGGGAGGCACCCAGGCAGTGGAGGAGTGCACCCTGAAGTAGCCCAGGGGGGCAAGAGGGGCAGTTGACCGTCTCCCCTGTGCTGGAACAGCAACATCACCTGGGCTGGTGGTGTCTCTTGGCCTGGAGGCACCTGGCAGAGGTTGGAAGCTCAGCTCCCACTAGAGGGAAGCTTAAATGCGAGTCATGCAATGGAAAGAACACAGGACTTGGAGAGAGAAGACCCATGTTTGGATCTCTGTTCTGCCACATTCCACCTCTGTGACTCTGGTCAAAACAACAGAGATTTTCTCTCTCCTTATAGAATGAGAAGGGTGGGGTGGGTTCCTCTCCGGTGGAGAGCTACCTTCACTGGATGTGTGGAGAGTCTCTTTCTGCTGACTTTGCCCCCGCCCTAGCTCCATCTGGAGGTCTCTCAGCTCTTAGGCTACCCCAGAGCCTGAACTTCCCTTAGTTAAAAGCTGGAGGCGGTAAACATTCTCATTAGAATGCAAATTAATTCTCTACACAGCTGCCCAAGTTGTTTTCCTGTGTTGTCATTTATTTCCTTTCTCTCCTTAGAAAGTGTGACAATAGGGCTTCCCTGGTGGCGAAGTGGTTAAGAATCCACCTGCCAATGCAGGGAACACGGGTTCGAGCCCTAGTCTGGGAAGATCCCACATGTTGCAGAGCAACTAAGCCCGTGCGCCAGAACTACTGAGCCTCCACTCTAAAGCCCGCGAGCCACAACTACTCAGCCCATGTGCACAACTACTGAAGCCTGCGTGCCTGAAGGGGGTGCTTCACAACAAGAGAAGCCACTGCAATGAGAAGCCCATGCACCACAGCAAAGAGTAGTCCCCGCTCGCCCCAAATAGAGAAAAGCCCGGGTGCAGGAACAAAGACCCAGTGCAGCCAAAAATAAAATTTAAAAAAAATTAATTAATTAATTTAAAAAAACACCATTCACTTTATTAAAAAAAAAAAAGTGCGACAATAATGAAGCCCAAGCCCTTTCACCTGGCATTCCAAGGGTGGGAGGTCTCTGTCGAGATGCTAGACTTGCAGAGCATGCCAGGCAGTTCAGGGGCAGGGTTAGGAGGCAGGCAGCTCCTCCCCTTAGTAAATTCCTGAGCTTGGGAGCACTGCTGGATTTATTCCCCTTTTTGTTTCTTCTCTGTAAAGTGAGAATAAGGATACCTATCTCATGAGTTTATTATAAGGATTAAATATTATAACTTATTTTTAAAAACGTCCTGTGGTTGGAACAGGAAAACATTTAATAAATGTTAGTTTTCATGGTGACAAACCAAATCTATTTTTTCCTACAGACCTGTTTTCTCCCCATTCTGTATCTTGCTCATATTTCTGTCTTTCTTCAAAGCCCTGTTCAAATGCCAACATATACGTGAAACCTTTCTTGAATTTTGGGAGAATTAATAACTCCTACTCCTCTTGGCCCTTTCCTTGTGACTCTCTTGAGAATGTATTTTTATTCTGTTTCTTTCTGACAATGATTTATGCATGTGCCTTTGTCATCCACCTTCATGCACCCACCCTCTCTCCCACCCACTAGACTGTGAGCTATAAGAGGGCAGGGAACACAGCTCATTCCTTCCTGAATAATTCAATCAGTTCAATAAACATTTGATGAATGAGCAAACGACTGAATGAATGCATGAGTGGAAGGTTACTCAAATGACACTTTCTGTCATTATCACAGATTAGTTTAATCAGGGAGCAGGGCTTCAAGTAACTCAAGTTTCAAAGTGATTGGTGCTCATGGGAAGCTAAGGTCTGAGGTTTGCAATGCAGCCATGGAGGGACAGGCCTGTGTCAGGCCAAGGAAAGTATAAGGTGCCCAAACAAGTACTACTTCATTTTTTTTTAACTTAAAAAAATATGCTCTGTGGCCTTGGTGTGTGTTGATGGTGACAAGTAATCCCAAGAGAAATGATGACAAGCACAGCATGAGGAAAATCTGATCCGTCTAGCTGGGTTTGGCACCCCTGAGTAATGGTGGCTCTTGAAGGAGGGAATTGCTTCTATCAAAGATTCATGGGGTGAAGTGGGAGGATGTGGGAGAACACATTCACTATGTAGGCTATGTAAGATCCAGTTACACAAAACTGGGTTCCAGCAATCCCCAATTAGATTTAAATTTGTTCAGTGGGAATTCCACTTTAATTTAAAAGATGGTCACCAAATTCTCAAGCAAATTTATTTCGCTTAAATAATCACATTTTTGGGTGGGATAAAATAGTGAGACTGTGAGGGTGGAAACTGTAATCTCAGTTCTGATAGGGGGTTGAGAGTTCTTAGCACTGTCTGGCATAATTGCCCGGTACCAGCTCTCACCTACAGCTAGCCCCAGGGGAGCAAACAGAAGATAGTCGTAGGGGAAGTTTTTTGAGAATCTTTGGAGAGCTTTTCCATTTCCATGGCTTCTGGGAAATCACCATCAGTGACGCCACCAATGGGATGCTCTTGACATTTTAACTCTTTTACTCTCTACGTTCTTTTCATGCTCCATTCCAGTAGTTTTTGTCAACTTCTCGGCATTCACTTTAAGCAGACCTGCTGGCTCATCCCAAGTCTCCAGAAACTCAACAAAAGGCCTCCCTCTCCAGTTTCCTGACCTTGAACTCACTGATTTCTCCAGGTTCTACTCACCACTGAATCCCCTCTTTCAGAGTCTGCTCCTTTAACTTCTAACGCAAACTCTTCCTCTCGTCCAGTTGCCTGGTGTTCATGGTTGATGTAGGATGATTTTTCTTGGCTCCAATCTAGCCTTGTGCTGAAATGCTACCTGCTCATGCTTCTGTATTTCCAGATTCTGGGACCTGGGGCAAGCAGGGTCAGATGTGGTGTTCAGCCCAGGGTACCAGGAAGCCCAGTCCCCAGTCCCAGTCCCCTGATTGCCTAGGAAATGGAGTCAGTCTATTTCTTATCTTTTTCTCCCTTAAGCAGGGGCTGGTTGTTATAGAAGAAAAAAGCATTAAGATCTCATAATATGCCAGACACTTTGCATTTATTACAGTTTTCCACTTAATCCTCCCGGCGTCCTTGTAAGGATAGGAAACAGTAAGTTGTAAAGCCAGATATATAGCCCAGGTAGAATGATCACAGGTCACTTGTGTCTCTTCATGACACCCTCTGAGCCTCATTGTCCTCATCAACAAAATAGTGATGACATTAGTTTGAATCACATAATATTGTCTATATTCAACAATTTTTTACCGAAAAATGACAATTTCAGAGTGTTCAACATATAATATTCCCTACCTTATAGGTTAGTTGTAAAGATACAGTCAAGTGTGTGGCACATAGTAAACTTAATAAACATTAGCTATTCTCACTACCCCATACCCTTCATTTTCCTACTTTATCTTTTTGTGTATGTTTCTATGGCTTTCTGTCCCCTTTATCACAGTTACAGCAGTATCCCTAGCATTTGGCATATAGTAGGAATTCAATAAATACTTATTGGATTGGATTTGATCGAATTTGCGAAGAAAAACAAAGCAAAACTTGTGCTGTCTTCTGTGAATTCCAGAGTAGATGTCATTTGCGACCAATAATTGTATCCATCAAATTCTGAGCCATCCATATTGGTGTATGGTACGTACTTTACCTTTTCTCGTCCAAGAATACCTGAAAAGTGGTTTTCTCAGTGTTCTATTGTGGCTACTCGATAAAAACTGCGAGATCACAGTTCCAAGGCCCAAAGAGGAGGATATTCTGATAAGTGGAGGAAATCTTGGCTTCTGGCAATCCCTTTCTTACTCTTCAAATAGACTCATTCTTGTACTGGGTTTATTATCTTTGGGTTTGGGAGACAAAGCTAGTCCCTGGAACATGCAGTGTCTGCTGGAGTAGCACAGGTGTGGGGAGAGAGACCCTGGACCCAGAGACGAGGCCCCAGAATGGCCACATGCCCTGTGGGTCACGCGCAGAGTACGGGACCAGCCTGCTCTTCAGACGATTGAGGAAAGCTCTGCGTAAAGATCCAGCCTGCTTGGGAGGCTGAGGCGAAGCAAAGGCTTCGATTCTCCTGGCAGCTTCAAACCATCTTAGACAACTTCACACTTCCTGCTATCTGAAATCTTCTCCAGCCCTGCTGTACAGAGCTAACTGTGGTCTCTCTCCACCCACTGCTTCTTGTGTGTACACTTACCCCAGCCCATTACATTTAGCTATGTATAGATGTTTCCCCAAAAGCCATTTTCCCCACTAAACTCCATGTGGGCAGCTCCTGAATCTTATTCATGTTCTATCCTCGATACCTGATGCAGTGCTCGGCAGCAAGAAAATATACAGTAAATGTTTGCTAATAATAATAGTACTACTACTGCGAATAGTACTATGTTTATTAAATGCTTATGGTTCTGGTTGAATTTGCACAAAACCCTGTGAGGTGCCTAATATTATGATTAGCCTGATCAGGCCTCCACAGCTGGTAAGCGGCAGAAGCAGGGTTCAAACCCAGGCGGTCTGGCGCCAGAACTTGCCCATTCACTGCCTCTCCCTCCTTTTAACAGATGAATGATTCTCGACTTTTGGTTAAGATGAAGAGTCATGAAGCATAGTTCAGAAGGGAGGACTTCACCGTGGTAGGAGAAAAGCAGGATTTTATCTACTTGCCTTTCGACTGCTGCTGTCAAAAGACCCCCCAGTCCTACTTCGGTTGATGGATACTAGCGAGACAAACACAGGCAATTTAGAGATTTCAGAGTTGAGGTCAGGAAATAAAAGCCCAGAAGGGACTCTGAAGCCTCTCGTTCACTCAGAACACTCTAATTGCCTCAGCCACCGAGGTGGCCGGGAGCCTTCGGGGCAGCAGTCATTTCGGGGTTTGTGGGTGAAGCACCGTCCCTGGTTCCTCTGAAACGCAGCTGCTGCCTTGTCTGCCTCATCAGCGTCATGCAGTTCTCCCATCAGGAAAAGGCACCGAAGTGTCATGACCTTTCAGCCTCGTTCCTGAGTCTCATTAGGACAGAGCCCGGGGATGAATGTAATGAACGGCCGCGCCTCTATGAAGGCATAATGGGAAAATTGCTTCCACTGTGCCCCTTCGTGCTGGGCTGTGCGGAGATGCTGATGATTAAACCGTGAACCTGGCCTTGGGCTGAGGCGGCGTCAGCCTGGGCCTGAAAAGAAGTGTTCGCTTTCATTCATGTCTGCCTCTCAGCCCCAGCAAAGCATGACTCACGTCTTATTCCCTATAGCCGTGTGTGTTTTGACTTTCGATTCATCTGTCCGAGGCCACGCCGGGCTTGGCTGCCTGCGCCAGCAGCAGTCTCCCAGAAGAAACTCCACCTCCGCAGGCTGGAGAGCGGAACTTCCTGCCAGCATTTACGGAAACACTTGCGTTTCTTCTCTTCGTTCTAATTGAGGCGAGGTAGCAAAATGACTTGCCTTGCAGCAGGGTCCAAAAATCAATTCTAATCACATTGGTGTAAAGGAAATGATTTCTTTGCTTGGTTACCATCTTAAAATTCAGGGATCGGAAGCTCGGTTTCAGTGAATTCCCAGGGATTGGGAGGTGAATAATAATTAGGCAGCCTGACCGCAGAATGCCTCAAACTTTCCAGAGCATTTCTACAACTATTACGTAACTGGATTCTTGCAGCAACTGTCTGAGGCCCTCAGCCTAGGTCATAGTACCCTCATTTGACAAATGAAGAAGCCGCGGCCCAGGGAGGTTGAGTGATTTGCCTGAAGCCACACAGTTAGACAGAAGCCCAGCATTCTATCTCCTGCCATATGTAACTGCTGCCTGTTGAATCTGTTCTGAGTCAAGTTTTACTGTGGAACTGAAATATTTTTTAAATTAAAAACAAATATTTTGGTCACCGAGTATAGCATTCTCAGAGACGGGAAGTGGAGGAGGGCAATGCAACGATACCACCAAAAGTTCTGGACCCCAAAATGAGGGCTAAACCTCACTGAAGGTTAAATTACAGAGTAACACAAAATTTCCAAAAAAATTGTCAATCGAAGAATTGTTCTTATCAGTACTATTATTTTCTTAATATTATATTTTCTATATTTAAGAAAAAATATAGAAAATTTTGTTCTATAATTTCTTCTTTTGTTAAGCTTAAATATAAGGAGGTATCACTGCTTCAATTTGAAAATTTTATCACCTACATAAATAGGAGGCAACCCAAACCATAAAGTCAATAAAAACATAAAGTTGTTAATAAATGTCTTGTTAGACCCTACAGCCTACAGAGAACTCTGAGCCTAAGACCAAAAAGGGAAGATTACCAAGTATTAGAAACGTGGTAAAAACAGACTAGTCCTCAACTGAAATTTTCTTCTTTATATAACCAAGAAATTTGTGCAACGAATACATTTCAGGCTATGACATTCAGTATTCCTTGATGCTATGCCTACACCTGGCATAAAATCACTTCCAATAGTGCTGTGCATATGCTTTCCATACGTTGGGAAACATAGATGCATCTGATTGGCTCCTTTGAGAACAGGAGTCCCAGGAAAAAGAAGGACAAGATCCTCACTGCAAATTCATCTCATCATTCTTCTCTGGGTAAGTCTATGACTGCAAGGTTATAGACATTCAAGTTACAATAATGTCCCAAACCAGTTGACTTCAATATTTGTATCAGTCAGGACAGGCTAAGTTATAGATGGTAAAAAACAACACTCCCAAAACCAATAAAAGAACTTTATTTCTTGCTCACACTGCATGGCCATGAAAGGTCTGGAAGGCAACTCTGAACATTGCTGGCTGTCACTCAGGGACCAGGGTATGTAAGCAGCCACCATCTCAAACTTTGCCTGTTGCTGTGGTGAGGGAAAGTGAACTCTGTCATATGTCCGTTCTGGCTCACAGGCTAGAACTTTCATAGGGTGCCACCCCATCATTAGAGTCCAAGAAGTTTAATTCTAAATATGCTCAGAAGAAGGAAGAATCAGAAATATTTTGTGAAGAGTACTAAGAGCTACAATAAAAAAAAAAATTAAAGTCGCATATTCACTTGAGCATCTGTATATGGCTCTGGAGCTGCCTGATTAAAAAACACACTATAATATATATATAAATATTTGTATTCGCTTTCATGGGATTCAATGGACCTCAAGTTAAAAATCTATGCTCTAATAAATGAAGTAACTGCAAACATTTTTTTAAAAGAATCAAAATAGTACAGAAGAGGGGTAGAACATTTTCCGAGCAAGGAGAGTGATGTGAATGAAAATGGGTCTGAAGAGATTTAAGTATATCTTCTGGTAGAAAGGTTTACACAACTGAAACAGAAAACCTAAGGATGTGAGACTGGAGAGATTTGGGAGAACATTAAGAAAAAAAATCAGTGAGAAACCTTGGACTATGGAAAGTTAACTTATTTGGTATCAGTTGAGCAGGGGAGACTCATAATGGAAAAATGTTGAAAGATAATTTGCTACTGTGTTTTTAAGGATTAAGCCCCATGGTTTGTACTTAGTAGGCAATTAATATAAACTGGCTGTTTGATTTTGTTTTAAATCAAACATTCCAGTCATTCAGTCAACAGTATTTCTTGAGTGCTGGCTCAGATTAGAAATAGAAATTATTTTCCTTAAGATGCAAACACCTAAGTTCCTGGAGGAAAAGGACATGTGTGGAAGAAGATAAATGATAAACCTAATCTCCTGCTGGGGAGAGATTCTTAGATAAACCTGATATAAGAAGATGTGAAAATGGATGGATAAATAAGAAAGGAGCAACTGGGAAGACTTATCAATGGTTGGGGGAAGGAGAGGGGCAAGGCAGTGGAGAGGGAGAAAGTGCAGGAATGAGCTGAGGAAATAATGATTCCATGGTTGAAACCAAGGGTCAGAGATGATAATTAATCAGGTGATACCATTGAGAAGGAGATAAGAGATTGGAGAGAATTTGGTTGGCTTGATATGTTTATTTGTAGATGTTATGATTTTTAAGGTTGGTTTGGATGGCTTTTGGGTATAGGGTAAGAGAAAAAAGGATCCTTGGCTTCATGTCCTCAAAGAGATTATTGTCAGCTGGGAAGAGAGTAATCTAAGAATTTCCCAAACAAATGTTGCATTACAACTGTAATAAGTACAAACCAGGAGAGATATGTGGTCCATGAGAGAATATTTTGCTAAGAGGTTCCCAGATGATGCCGATATTCTGATCTGGGACCACACTTTGAGGATCTCTGCTCTAACATGTACTTTACATCACTCCACTTATAGTTCAAACAGCTTCAGTGTCAAAGTAGTTAGATGATTTGACTTGTGCACTAAATTCTGGACCAAAAAATCCTAGAAAAATATTGACTGTGATGTGGAATACAGACACAATGGCTGGATTTGGGGGAGAAGGTTTTAGGTTTTAGGAGATTATTTTCAGCTCTGTACCTTATATTATATATGCAAGTGTCCTATCTCTAGAACTGATATATTCATTTTATCAAAACAACACTCTAAAATCTATGCAAAGGCTAAGTGAACTGTGAAAGTCATCTGGTAAGGCAGTGGGAGCTCTGGACACAAAATGCTAAACTTAACTGTAATAATGCTAAACTTTGATCTTAAAGACTCTCCTACATCTTACTGGGCTTCTTATTAAAAGGAAGGGTAGGAGTATGTAGTTGGGTTGTTTCCAAACAGAAAATATCCCTATGAAAACATTTGCATGTAAATCCTTAAAGTGTTGATTCACAAAACAATTATGCCAGGAGAACTTGAAAGATTGAGACATTCAATGTTGTTTTAGGCAAAGTAATTAACTTCTAGTGCACAAACTTCGTTCTCCCAAAGCCCACTGAAGGAGCAGATGCTCAAACATGCATGGTATTAGATTAAGAGAATGGTACTTTCTCTTCCTCCAAGCACCAGCTGGTTCCAGAATCCAGAGGCAATGGAGAAGAAAGCCTAAATTTATTTGGTTTAAGTGGTTCTCACTGAGGGTTTATGAGAAAATCATACTTTAGTACCTAGCAGACAAATGCAAAAATAATTTCACAGCTGATCCTCATTTCACAAAGAAAAGAGGCACAGGGTCCAAGGGTTAGAAGGGCCTTAAATGTTATCTAGTCCATATAGGGCCACCAGTAATGTGGTATCTTGATAAGAAGAGCAAAAAAATTACAAAGAATAAACAAAGACTAGAATTATAAGTAGCTTACTTTTCTTTATGTATAATTTAAAATTTTAATTCAAATACTAGAAAATGTTTTACAAAATAAGGGAAAGAGTAGAGAAACATAGAGTGCCCCTATAATGCAAGAAAATTTTTCTTAAAAAAATTTTAAACATAATTTGCTAGCAGTGCCTGAAGCTCAAACAAATAAAGGCAGTTCATTTGCATAAGGACACTTTGAAAGGATTAAAAAATTCCAAAATGGAGTGTGTGAAGCTTTGACAGTAGAAATAAGAAAAGGTTAACTCAATTGAACACAATATATTTTCAGCCAGCCATTGTCCAAGGCCTCTTAGAAACTAATGATTTTGTCTGGAAAACTAGGTAGTTACAGTATTAAGTATACCAGTTACTGATTTATACGTTCTCTGACAGACTCTGCTTTTGCAAGAGAAGTGGAAAAACATTTTACTCTTCTTTGATAGTGAGTTTTTTTGTTTTTGTTTTTTTGCGGTACGTGGGCCTCTCACTGTTGTGACTTCTCCTGTTGTGGAGCACAGGCTCCGGACGCGCAGGCTCAGTGGCTATGGCTCACGGGTCCAGCCGCTCCACGGTATGTGGGATCTTCCCGGATCGGAGCACGAACCTGTGTCCCCTGCATTGGCAGGCGGACTCTCAACCACTGCGTCACCAGGGAAGCCCTGATAGTGAGCTTTTTAAAAAGTCATCTATGTTAGGAAAGAACATTTATTAATAAAAAATTGTACTCTAAAAGAAAGGAGTTTAAGTAAATTTTGGAAGCAACGCATCAGGGTGGTAAAGAGTCAACAAGGAGTATAACGAAGAAAAATAAAAATAAGGGAAGAGAGGAAAACAGGTGAGGAATGAGCAATGAAAAGTATCCCAGTGTAGACCACCCCTATCCCCTGGCAAGTGCTGGAGGACCTTAGGTCACATATGCTGCAGACATGATCCTCCATGAAAGTCTTGTCTTCCAAGGGAGAGAAAGATGAGGGAGGAGGTTAGAGTCAGAGAAGAGGGGAGAGAAAGAGGAGAAGGCAAATGTATTGGCCTTCTGGATCTTAATTGCTTTCATATAAATTGAAACAAAATGAGAAGTGTAATGGAGTGGAAGAGAGATATTTTCAAACTGAAGGATTACTAAGGCAGAAGACTGCATGTACAAATGATAGGAACATCAGAATCCGGTCTAAATGAAATATGAAATTGAATAACAAAGGACAAAATGATTAAGATTTAAGAAAATCTGATCATAAAATGAAATTAGTCCATTCTAATTATTTAGATTTAAGTTGTGAATGATTAGCTTGATCTTAGCACCACTGTGAGGATGCAAGCTAAGTTAGTAAAAACCATTATCATAACACAGGACATAATTACTTTGGAAATGTCCCAGATATAGAGCTTTGCTTCTTGGAGGCAATGATAATTGCCAGTTTAGACCTACCAGAAAATTAAAATTTTGTGAAGAACGTTTAAAAAGATCTTACCTCAAGCTTAGTGATAAAAAGATTTATGTTATCTTTAATATACATACTCTAAAAGATTTCACATCAACATGAAGTTTGCTTTCTCTATGCATATTGCACTTTAACTTCTTCTCCAAATAAATTTCTATTAGAGAAAATAGTTCCCTTTAGAATAAGTACTGGCAAAAAATTAATGACTTCTAGAGATATGCTAAATATAACTCACTGAAAAGTCTGTAAAACACAGGCCACTGAATAGAATTTTCCAAATTCAAGAACTACTCTCTTATTTGGAACACATTATAATATGCCCCATAGCATCAAGGAAGTGATCTGATGTCGACTTTTGTTTTCCATTTTTGCTGCCGCAGATAGGAGTCTGGGCCTGTGCCATCTGAGCAGTGACCAGGAGAAACAATTGGGACAACCCCTGAGGAATTTTGTCAAAGTGACTATATTCTAGACTTGGATCTTTAATTATTGGATCCATGCCATGGTCATTTCTGTATTCCTATCACCTAGCAGAGTGCCTAAATCATAGTCTTTATTATGGAAACACCTTTGGAAAGAACTAGGTTCAAATCTTACCTCTATCAATTATGAGTGAGGAAACAGTAGCCAATTTAGTTATTTCTGAGTTTCAGTTTCTTCAACTGCAGAATGGAGACAAAAATAACTATCTATTAGAGTTGACATGAGGGCTAAATTAGGTTGCTGAAGCTCCAAGTACAGTGCCTGGAACGTAATGGAACTCAGTAAATTATAGGTGTTTATCATAGTCTATAGTAGGCAAGAATTCAGTTACTCACATATGGCTCATAGCTCTCCAACTCCTTTAGCTGATGGAGCCAGTGCATCCCAGTGGCTGCCTCCTGACACCTCACTTCTACTTGGAGCTTTTGAATGAGGTTTTATATGGATTTTGGATGATTAAAGACATTCTCAGGAAAGAGGTTGACTATGGGACCTTGGAAGAACTATAGCTTCTAGTCCTTGCCAAAAAGCTTAGTTCCACATATATGCACTAGCCTGATCAAGAGTGACTTCCTTACAGAACAAAGATGGCAGAGTAGAAGGACGTGCTCTCTCACTCCCTCTTGCGAGAAACCAGAATCACAACTAACTGCTGAACAATCATTGACGGGAAGACACCGGAACTCACCAAAAAAGATACCCCACATCCAAAGACAAAGAAGCCTTAATGAGATGTTAAGAGGGGCGCAATCACAATAAAATCAAATCGCATAACTGCTGGGTGGGTGACTCACAAACTGGAGAACACTTATACCACAGAAGTCCACACATTGGAGTGAAGGTTCTGAGCCAAACATCAGGCTTCTGAACCTGGGGGTCTGGCAAAAGGAGGAGGAATTCCTAGAGAATCAGACTTTGAAGGCTAGTGGGATTTCAATGCAGGACTCTGACAGGACTGGAGGAAACATAGACTCCATTCTTGGAGGGCACACACAAAGTAGTGTGCACACTGGGACCAAGGGGAAGGAGCAGTGACCCCCTAGGAGACTGAACCAGACCTGCCTGCTAGTGTTGGAGGGTCTCCTGCAGAGGTGGGGGATGGCTGTGTCTCACTATGAGGACAAGGACACTGGCAGCAGAAGTTCTGGGAAATACTCCTTGGCATGAGCCCTCCCAGAGTCTGCCATTAGCCCCACCAAAGAACCCTGGTAGACTCCAGTGTTTGGTTGCCTCAAGCCAAACAACTGACAGGGAGGGAACCCAGCCCCACCCATCAGCAGTCAAGTGGATTAAAGTTTTACTGAGCTCTGCCCACTAGAGCCAGCTCTATCCACCACCAGTCCCTCCATCAGGAAACTTGCAAAGCCATCTTAGATAGCCTCATCCACCAGAGGGCAGACAACAGCAAGAAGAACTACAATCCTGCAGCTGGTGGAACAAAAAGCACATTCACAGAAAGGTAGACAAGATGAAAAGGCAGAGGGCTATGTACCAGATGAAGGAAAAAGATAAAACTCAAGAAAAACAACGAAATGAAGTGGAGATAGGCATCCTCCCAGAAAAAGAATTCAGAATAATGATAGTGAAGATGATCCAGGACCTCAGAAAAAGAATGGAGGCAAAGATTGAGAAGATGCAAGAAATGTTTAACAAAGACCTAGAAGAATTAAAGAACAAACAAACAGAGATGAACAATACAATAACTGAAATGAAAACTACACTAGAAGGAATCAATAGCAGAATAACTGAGGCAGAAGAACGGATAAGTGACCTGGAAGACAGAAGGGTGGAATTCACTGTTGCGGAACAGAATAAAGGAAAAGGAATTGAAAGAAATGAAGACAGCCTAAGAGACCTCTGGGACAACATTAAACAGAACAAGATTTGCATTGTAGGGGTCCCAGAAGGAGAAGAGGGAGAGAAAGGACGAGAGAAAATATTTGAAGAGGTTATACTCGAAAACTTCCCTAGCATAGGAAAAGAAATAGCCATCCAAGTCCAGGAAGTGCAGAGAGTCCCATACAGGAAAAACCCAAGGAGAAACATGCCAAGACATATAATTTTCAAATTGGCAAAAAATTAAGACAAAGAAAAATTATTGAGGGCAGCATGGGAAAAACGACAAATAACATACAAGGGAACTCCCATAAGGTTAACAGCTGATTTCTCAACAGAAACTCTACAAGCCAGAAGAGAGTGGCATGATATACTTAAAGTGATGAAAGGGAAGAACGTACAACCAAGATTACTCTACCCAGCAAGGATCTCATTCAGATTCAATGGAGAAATCAAAAGCTTTACAGACAAGTAAAAGCTAAGAGAATTCAGCACCAGCAAATTAGCTCTATAACAAATGCTAAAGGAACTTCTCTAAGTGGGAAACAGAGACAAGAAAAGGACCTACAAAAACACACCCAAAACAATTCAGAAAATGGTCATAGGAACATACATATCGATAATTACCTTAAACGTGAATGGATTAAATGTTCCAACCAAAAGACACAGGCTTGCTGAATGGATACAAAAACAAGACCCATCTATACGCTGTTTCCAAGAGACCCACTTCCGCCCTAGGGACACATACAGGCTGAAAGTGAGGGGATGGAAAAAGATATTCCATGCAAATGGAAATCAAAAGAAAGCTAGAGTAGCAATACTCGTATCAGATAAAATAGACTTTAAAATAAAGAATGTTACAAGAAACAAGGAAGGACACTATGGAATGATCAAGGGATCAATCCAAGAAGAAGATAAAACAATTACAAATATATATACACCCTCCATAGGAGCACCTAAATACATAAGGCAACTGCAAACAGCTATAAAAGAGGAAATCAACAGTAACACAATAATAGTAGGGGACTTTAAGACCTCACTTACACCAATGGACAGATCATCCAAAATGAAAATAAATAAGGAAAGAGAAGCTTTAAATGACACACTAGACCAGATAGATTTAATGGATATTTATAGGACTTTCCAACCAAAAACAGCCTATTACACTTTCTTCTCAAGTGCACATAGAACATTCTCCAGGATAGGTCATACCTTGGGTCACAAATCAAGCCTCAGTAAATTTAAGAAAATTGAAATCCTATCAAGCATTTTTTCTGACCACAATGCTATGAGATTAGAAATGAATTACAGGGGAAAAAATGTAAAAAACCACAAACACATGGAGGCTAAAATATACGTTACTATATAACCAAGAGATCACTGAAGAAATCAAAGAGGAAATCAAAAAATACCTAGAGACAATTGACAATGAAAACACG
Organism: Lagenorhynchus albirostris; assembly: GCF_949774975.1. Lineage (NCBI taxonomy): Eukaryota > Metazoa > Chordata > Mammalia > Artiodactyla > Delphinidae > Lagenorhynchus > Lagenorhynchus albirostris. The sequence goes on from NC_083100.1 coordinate 14,617,958, forward strand.
TCAATCCAAAGCCTATGGCATGCAGCGAAAGCAGTTCTAAGAGGGAAGTTTATAGCTCTACAAGCTTATCTCAAGAAACAAGAAAAATTTCAAACAATCTAACCTTACACCTAAAGCAATTAGAGAAAGAACAAACAAAACCCAAAGTTAGCAGAAGGAAAGAAATCATAAAGATCAGAGCAGAAATAAATGAAATAGAAACAAAGAAAACAATAGCAAAGATCAATAAAACTAAAAGCTGGTACTTTGAGAAGATAAACAAAATTGATAAACCATTAGCCAGACTCATCAAGAAAAAGAGGGAGAGGACTCATATCAATAAAATTAGAAATGAAAAAGAAGAAGTTACCACACACTCCGCAGAAATACAAAGCATCCTAAGAGACTACTACAAGCAACTCTATGCAAATAAAATGGACAACCTGGAAGAAATGGAAATTCTTAGAAAGATATAACCTTCCAAGACAGAACCAGGAAGAAATAGAAAATATGAACAGAACAATCACAAGTAATGAAGTTGAAACTGTGATTAAAAATCTTCCCACAAACAAAAGTCCAGGACCAGATGGCTTCACAGGTGAATTCTATCAAACATTTAGAGAAGAGCTAACACCCATCCTTCTCAAACTCTTTCAAAAAATTGCAGAGGAAGGAACATTCCCAAACTCATTCTATGAGGCCACCATCACCCTGATACCAAAACCAGACAAAGATACTACAAAAAAAGAAAATTACAGACCAATATTACTGATGACTATAGATGCAAAAATCCTCAACAGAATACTAGCAAACAGAATCCAACAACACATTAAAAGGATCATACACCATGATCAAGTGTGATTTATTCCAGGGATGCAAGGATTCTTCAATATGCTGAAATCAATCAATGTGATACACCATATTAACAAATTGAAGAATAAAAACCATGTGATCATCTCAAGAGATGCAGAAAAAGCTTTTGACAAAATTCAACACCCATTTATCATAAAATCTCTCCAGAGAGTAGGCATAGAGGGAACATACCTCAACATAATAAAGGCTGTATATGACAAACCCACAGCAAACATCATTCTCAATGGTGAAAAACTGAAAGCATTTCCTCTAAGATCAGGAATGAGACAAGGATGTCCACTCTCACCACTATTATTCAACATGGTTTTGGAAGTCCTAGCCATGGCAATCAGAGAAGAAAAAGAAATAAAAGGAATACAAATTGGAAAAGAAGAAGTAAAACTGTCACTGTTGGCAGATGACATGATACTATACATAGATAATCCTTAAGATGCCACCAGAAAAGTACTAGAGCTAATCAATGAATTTGGTAAAGTGGCAGGATACAAAATTAATGTACAGAAATCTCTGGCATTCATAAATACTAATGATGAATAATCTGAAAGAGAAATTAAGGAAACACTTCCATTTACCATTGCAACAAAAAGAATAAAATACCTAGAAATAAACTTCCCTAGAGAGACAAAAGACCTATATGCAGAAAACTATAAGACACTGATGAAAGAAATTAAAGATGATACCAACCGATGGAGAGATATACCATGTTCTTGGATTGGAAGAATCAATATTGTGAAAATGACTATACTACCCAAAGCAATCTACAGATTTAGTGCAATCTCTATCAAATTGGCATTTTTTACATAACCAGAACAAAAAATCTTAAAATTTGTACAGAGACACAAAGGACCCTGAATAGCCAAAGCAGTATTGAGGGAAAAAAGTGGAGCTGGAGGAATCAGACTCCCTGTCTTCAGATGATACTACAAAGCTATAGTCATCAATACAATATGGTAGTGGCACAAAAACAGAAATATAGATCAATGGAACAAGATAGAAAGCCCAGAGAGAAACCCATGCACCTATGGTCAACTAATCTACAACAAAGGAGGCAAGGATATACAATGGAGAAAAGACAATCTCTTCAATAAGTGGTGCTGGGAAAACTGGACAGCTACAGGTAAAAGAATGAAATTAGAACACTCCCTAAAACCATACACAAAAATAAATGCAAAATGGATTCGAGACCTAAATGTAAGACCGGACACTATAAAACTCTTAGAGGAAAACATAGGAAGAACACTCTTTGATATAAATCACAGCAAGATCTTTTTTGATCCACCTCCTAGAGTAATAGAAATAAAAACTAAAATAAACACATGTGACCTAATGAAACTTAAAAGCTTTTGCACAGCAAAGGAAATCATAAACAAGACAAAAAGACAATTGTCAGAATGGGAGAAAATATTTGCAAATGAATCAACAGATAAAGGATTAATCTCCAAAATATATAAACAGCTCATGCAGCTCAATATTAAAAAAAAAAAACCTAATCCAAAAATGGGCAGAAGACCTAAATAGACATTTCTCCAAAGAAGACAAACAGATGGCCAAGAGGCACATGAAAAGCTGCTCAAAATCACTAATTATTAGAGAAATGCAAATCAAGACTACAATGAGGTATCGCCTCACACCAGTTAGAATGGGCATCATCAGAAAATCTACAAACAACTAAAATCTACAAACAAACAAATCTACAAACAACCCCTGGAGAGGATGTGGAGAAATGGGAACCCTCTTGTACTGTTGGTGGCAATGTAAACTGATATAGCCACTATGGAGAACAGTATGGAGGTTCCTTAAAAAACTAAAAATAGAATTACCATATGATCCAGCAATCCCACTACTTGGCATATATCCATAGAAAACCATAATTCAAAAAGACACATGCATCCCAATGTTCATTGTAGCACTATTTACAATAGCTAGGTCTTGGAAGCAACCTAAATGCACATCGACAGACGAATGGATAAAGAAGATATGGTACATATATACAATGATATATTACTCAGCCATAAAAAGGAACGAATCTGGGTCATTTGTGGAGACGTGGATGGATCTAGAGACCATTGTACAGCATGAAGTAAGTCAGAAAGAGAAAACAAATATCGTATATTAACGCATATATGTGGAATCTAGAAAAATGGTGCAGATGAACCAGTTTGCAGGGCAGAAATTGAGACACAGAGGTAGAGAACAAACGTATGGACACCAAGGGGAGAAAGCTGGGTGGTGGGGGGTGTGATGAACTGGGCGATTGGGATTAACATGTATATATTGATGTGTATAAAATGGAGGACTAATAAGAACCTGCTGTATAAAAAAATAAATAAAATAAAATTGAAAAATTCAAAAAAACCTACTCTCTTAGCAACTTTCAAGTATACAATATTGTTAATTTTGGTCATTACGCTGTGCATTACATCCCCAGAATCTATTCATCTTGTTAAAAAAAAAAAAAAAAGAGCGACTTCCTTGCGGGTTGTTGAGACCTCTGCTGAACCTACTCAACCCTCTAAGAGTAACCTTGTGGAATTTTCTGAGGCTGTGTTGATACTGGTTGGTTCCACTGGCCACACAGAACTACTGGAAAGCAAATCAGGTGAAACTCAGAGTGGCTTATCTTTGTCAAGATTTTAAAAAATATTATCATGTGTGTAAACTAACAAAGATGTCTGCAAATGAGCTGATTTCGTTGAGGTGGTGCTTGAGAAATGAGATTTGTTAACTCAGGTCTCTTCAACCTAGCGCTTAACCTTGCTCGAAAATCCCATTATGAGGCATAAATAGATTAGACAAATTGGCCACAGGACTCCAGTTTAAGCCTGTATGAGTTCCATGTCAATCCACAAATGATGGTCTACCACTCATTAGGAATCAAATAGCTTTACCAGGAGATTAAAGAGAGAGAATGAAGGGCTATTTTTCCCAAGATTATTTTTTTTCCTAAGTTTCCTAAGTTTCCTAAGTTCCTAGAGATAGTTTTAAACTATCTCTATTTCCTTGAGGAGTTCAAGAGTATTGTGGTTTACCTAGCATTGTTAGAAATCATTAAGTAAAACCTGGTAATGAGTAATCTCAGCTCAGGCTTCTTTTCCCAGGACCCCCACCGAATTTCTAGATTGAACCATGCTCCCTGCTGTCTGTTCTGGCTGACATCTTTCTTAGTACTTTCCAATTTATATAAAGTCAAAATAATCTGTTTGTCTCTCATCCCCACCAGGCCAAAGGATCCTCAAAAGAAAAAAAGAGCATATATATATATATATATATATATATATGTGTGTATATATATACATACAAATATATATGTCGTCATCTTTGTATCTGGCAGTTAGTAGGCATTACAACTTACTGAATGGATAAATCAGTGGCTTATTATTCATTTAACAGAGACAAAAGGGATCTCTTATACAGCAAGATTCTTTTGTATACTTAAAGTATATTTCAAAATATACTGTTATTAGGAGAATCATATCTTTAATAAAATGAAGTTAAAAATTTAGACTTATATAAATTATTAAAATATATAATCAGGTTACCTGGTAGAGCACAGGAATGATTATGAACTACAAGTCTGAGAGGTTGGAGTTGGAAGTATTATATTATTCCCTAAACTGGTCCCATTTATGGAAGGTATTCAATTCATCTGATTCAACTGGAGAAGGAAAATATTCATAGTATAACTTTAGTTACAAATGAATTACAATTACATATGTGTCACACTTTCCTCAAACAGTGAATATGTTTTTTTTTCTTATTGGAAGTATTTTCAACTTCTGAACTTCCCTTTTTGAGATCAAATGTTGTAAAAGATGCCAACAGATTCATATAAAATTATTAATTACTAGACCTGAGACCTTAGAAATACTCACTTCAAAATTATATTGAAGCTCTAAAGCAAAATTCCAACTCATTAGAGCCTTAAAGGTAACTCACATAAAAAAGAGAAAACCTTTTTATTCAAATAAATATGGTTTTAAAAACAATGCTCCCTGTGGTTATGATATAAAATATGATTTCATATTCATAATGTGTCTTCTGTTCCTCTTGGAGCATACTGAGGAATGGTAATGTAATTTCTTTGTGACCACTGAAGGAAAAAAAATAATAGTCCTTGTCTGTAAAACTTTCTTATAACGACGATTACAACAGCAACAGCAACAGGAAACACTTATCACAAGCTATTAGAACATAGACGAGATTATATTGCAATTAGCCATATCTACCTGATGGATTTTTCTTTCTAAGGGAAATTGTGCAAAGCATTTTATTTCAAGCCTCAAAGATTTTGATAAAAGAAAAAAAAGGAAACTGCAGTTTTTGCCACAAAAAGACAGGTGGCGTAAGCATGCAACTTTTTTTTTTTTTTTTTTTTAAGATATATAAAGTGCTTATTTTCTCTCTGAAGAAGCTCGCCTATGCTCGGGTTTGTGGCTGAGCCGGTGACGTCAGTGTGGCAGTGCAGTGTCAGGCGCGGCGGCTCTCTATAAGCCGAGGAGCTGTCCGGGTGCTGAAACGGTCCGAGCAGCTCACGCAGCGGGTCAGGAGGAACGTGCTGTGGACGTTCTCTGCCATATAAAAAAGAGGTAAGACTGCTTTTCCCTTTGATTTACTTGCAAGTTCTAAATTGCATGTTCTCTCCTTAATTCTTAGCTAAGAAGAAAAAGACCATTTGGCAAGCTTGTATCTATAGAATAGCTGAACAGCAACCTGCTGCTCATCAGCCAGTGTAAGGACACTATATATGTGTACATATATATGATTGAATCTGTGATTTATACCACTTGCTGTTAGGTATTTACTAACCATAGTGCTATTTACATAATCATATATAAGAAGCATGAAAAAGTTTAGGATATTTGTGTCAATACACATTATTAATGTAAAGTTAACCAAGCCTGATATTTTGTTTCTTTCCTTAATTTATTGTTTCTTCCCCTAAGAACCAGATACAAGGCCAAGGATATAATTTATATGCTTAATATTCTTAACTGTATGTTTCCAATGATTCAAAGGCTGTTAAACACGTTAGTGATAGAAGTAACCAATTTTGGAATTAGGTTTTTTTTCCTCTTTGACATTTACCTTGCAAGAGCTCAAAGTTAACTAACTATATAAAATTATTTTCCCAATTGGTATACTCTGAAAAGGCTTACATTATTATTTCCTAGTTTTAGTCCTAGGAAGGTAAGATTAGAATGGGCTTCCTTGTTTATTCAGGGTGAAATATTATCTTGGGTTACAGGTTGGATAGGACCATGGATTACAGAGAGATCATAATTTGGAATGTATGAGGAAACCATTGATAACTGTAAAAACTATTATTATTATGCTTTGGTTGAAAGAGATTGTGCAATATTTTGCTAAATATTTTGAATGGGACAAGTGTTTCTTTTTTCTGCATCTTAACTAGTTGAATTGCTCAAATTTGATATATCCAACTGCATTTGTTAATGCTCTAGTCTAATTTCAATAGAAAAAACAGTTTAACTTACAAGGCTTTAGTTCAAACTCTATTTAAAATATTAGAGCTGTTGAAACCACCTTCACTACTTAGATGAGCTGCTACCTGGGAAAGAAATCCCTTGAGTCTTACTCAAAGGCAATAACTATGTCATCCAAACTGAATCTGAATAAATGACCAAACAGTAGCTCTCGTTAGGCTGTGGTTTAAATAGCTGCATTGGGTATTTTGCCCCAACTCCACAGTGAAGCCCACCTACAAGATAATGATTTTAAAGACCAGCATATAACCCATCTGTTAAAAATACTTCAGGATAATGGTCTCAAAGAAAATAAGTTCACTAAGATTCTTAAAACTACTAGTCCAAATGCCAATGTTGAAAATTGATTTCCAAATCTAAATTAATCCTGAAATAGTATAAAGAAGAATGCATAATGTACTTTTACTCAAACCTAAGAATTTATGAATACAATTTCCTTTAGTAAACATTGATTCATAGCAAATATTTTAGAAGTTTTCTCTGACATGCCTTTAAAGATTTTCCTTTCAGTAAATTAAGTAGTCAAGTTAATGGGGATCTTTTAAATAAATGTATATATTTACTAACTAATTTTAATAATCATTTTAATAAATAAATATGTGCTAAAGAAATTTCTGTAATTACAACTTTTTTTAGGTTCTAAAAACTGAGAACATGATTTAAATACCAATATAATCTAGTGAACAATGATATTTTCTACAATTGATGTCTAAGCTAGTAGATAATTGTACCTACATAACTTAGCTTATATATCACAAAACCATAATTCAGGTATATCATGAACAAACATAAAATTCTTTTACATTTACTTTATTTGTAACAAAAATTGCAACCTAAACCTATTAAAATAGCTTTAAATGCTATCAATGCCAAATGTAATATATGTAAAAACTAATCCTTTTGCTAATTCATACGTGAGACTATCAGGGCTTGGAGAAAAAAATGAATGAAAAATTTTAAGTAGGAAGAATTCAACACATTGTCTGTATTTATCTAAATTGGGAGTTTCATAGTGGTTATTTTAAGATTTTCTAACAGTATGAGTCATTTAAGATTTCATAGGTCCACACCCAAATAGACACAGACATAAGTCAAGCTGAATCTGAACACTCACAAGTTCAGAAATAGACTGGTTAAGAAAGCTTATGTTCCCTCTGTAGCATCTGTTATTATTTACTATACACTCTTGAGGGCTGAGGAAAAATATAACCATGATTGCATTTTACAAGACAGTCACAATAAAATTATTAGAAGAAATATGGAGTGCAGATATTTTAAAACAGTTTATATTTTAGTACATTTACACTGAAATAAACTTCCCTGGATATCATGGATTTATTATTTTTTGTAACTCTGGCTATTGTGCTTGTGTGTCCTGACAATACCCTGTGTGTTATTACATGTCAATCAAGATGAGTAATTATAAAATACCGACTTCTAAATTTAATATTTTGGAATTCAATGGGTAAATAAATACTGCTTTGGGGATATTTAAAGAAAAACTTCATTAGGTTTACCTACTAGCTGGAACTTGAGAAGGCCCATATTCTGGAGGTCATTAAGGTATAGACCTTCCAAAATTAATAGTATGATTTAGTGGCAGAGTGAGAACAAGTTATTTCTGAAAATGTATGTGAATGGGACTCATCCACAAGATAATTCAGTATGATTAACATTAACATGGTGTATCACTTCATCATATATAGTAATGTCACTGCTGCTTTCTGTGTTTCTACAACAAATTAGATGGACAATTCAGGAACTAAATCACATGGTTTTTGATAAGAAGATAACTCTGTGTGTGTGTGTGTGTGTGTGTGTGTGTGTGTATGTGTACATGCATGTTTTAAATTAAGCCAGTTAATTTTTTTGCCAGTGATTTCAGAAGGAATGCTGTACAAGGTAACTAAAACTCATCTTGGAAAGTCTTTATTTAACAGAAACAATGCATACTACAAAACAAACAACATGTTTTATAAATTAAAAAATAAAATTTGAGAAACTTCCTATCAGTGTTTTTGCTATTATTTTAACCAAGAGAATGCCATACAAATTTGATGCAAATGGCTAACAATTTTGCTAAAGATTCCTGTGGTTAGCTTGTGAGGATTGTGTAGGAAATATTTATAGATTTTAAAAAGAGTCATCCTAAATTAATGTGGAATAATCTCTACTATGGTTTCTTTTTCCCCTCAATGGTCAGTAACCTCTTTTGCTATAACGTCTATTAGTCTGTTTCATTTGTGTTAACTCATGTTTTCTGTGCTTTAAGGAAATCTTTCAAACATGGCAGAAGCTAAGACTCACTGGCTTGGAGCAGCCCTGTCTCTCATCTCTTTAATTTTCCTCCTCTCTGAGGCTGAAGCAGCTTCATTTCAGAGAAACAAGCTGCTTCAGAAGGAACCAGATATCAGATTGGAAAATGTCCAAAGGTTTCCCAGTCCTGAAATGATCAGGGCTTTGGAGTACATAGAAAAGCTCCGACAACAAGCTCACAAAGAAGAAAGCAGCCTAGACTACAATCCCTACCAAGGTGTCTCTGTTCCCCTTCAGCAAAAAGAAAATGGTGACTTGCCAGAAAGTGCAAGGCATTCCCTGAGTGAAGATGAGTGGATGAAGATAATACTTGAAGCTTTGAGACAGGCTGAAAATGAGCCCCAGTCAGCACCAAAAGAAAACAAGCCCTTTACCTTGAATTCAGAAAAGAACTTTCCAGTGGACATGCCTGACGATTATGAGACTCAACAGTGGCCGGAGAGAAAGCTCAAGCACATGAGATTCCCTCCTACATATGAAGAGAATTCCAGGGACAACCCCTTTAAACGCACAAATGAAATAGTAGAGGAACAATACACTCCTCAAAGCCTTGCTACGTTGGAATCTGTCTTCCAAGAGCTGGGGAAACTGACGGGACCAAACAACCAGAAGCGTGAGAGGGTTGACGAGGAGCAAAAACTTTACACAGATGATGAAGATGATATCTACAAGGCTAATAACATTGCCTATGAAGATGTGGTTGGGGGAGAAGATTGGAACCCAGTAGAGGAAAAAATAGAGAGTCAAACCCAGGAAGAGGTAAGAGACAACAAAGAGAATATAGAAAAAAATGAACAAATCAATGATGAAATGAAGCGTTCAGGGCAGCTGGGCCTCCAGGATGAAGATTTCCAGAAAGAGAGTAAAGACCAACTCTCAGATGATGTCTCCAAAGTAATTGCCTATCTGAAAAGGTTAGTGAATGTTGCGGGAAGTGGGAGGTCACAGAATGGGGAAAACGGGGAAAGAGCAACCAGGCTTTTTGAGAAACCACTTGATTCTCAATCTATTTATCAGCTGATTGAAATCTCAAGGAATTTACAAATACCCCCTGAAGACTTAATTGACATGCTCAAAATTGGAGAGAAGCCAAATGTATCAGTGGAACCAGAGCAGGAGCTTGAAATTCCCCTTGACGCTGAAGACATCTCAGAGGTTGACTTAGACCATCCAGATCTGTTCCAAAATAAGATGTTCTCCAAGAATGGCTACCCCAAAACACCTGGTCGTGCTGTGGCAGAGGCTCTACCAGATGGGCTCAGTGTTGAGGACATTTTAAATCTTTTAGGGATGGAAAATGCAGCAAATCAAAAGCCTCCATATTTTCCCAATCAGTATAACCGAGAGAAGGTTCTGTCAAGACTCCCCTATGGTCCTGGAAGGTCTAAAGCAAACCAACTTCCCAAAGCTGTCTGGATGCCAGATGTCGAAAACAAACAAATGGCATATGAAAAGCTGAATGACAAGGATCAAGAATTAGGAGAATACTTGGCCAAGATGCTAGTTAAATATCCTGAGATCATGAATTCAAATCAAGTGAAGCGAATTCCTAGTCAAGGCTCATCTGAAGATGATCTACAGGAAGAGAACCAAATCGAGCAGGCCCTCAAAGAGCGTTTGAATCAACACAGCTCTCAGGAGACTGACAAACTGGCCTTGGTAAGCAAAAGGCTCCCTGTGGGGTCCCTGAAGAGTGACGATACCCCCAACAGACAGTACTTGGATGAAGATCTGCTAATGAAAGTGCTGGAATACCTCAACCAAGAAAAGGCAGAAAAGGGAAGGGAGCATATTGCTAAGAGAGCAATGGAAAATATGTAAGCAGCTTTCATTAATTGCCCTTCTTTCACCCCTCCCACCCCAAGCAAACACCAACATTTCTCTTTAGTGTGTTGACTTCTATCTTGTTAACACTGTTATACCTTTAAATGATGTACAGGCAGGTGATTCCATTTCACTGGGGTGTCTACTTCACTAGCTCTGAGCTGTTCTCTTGTGTATGGATATGTGTAAATGTTATGACTTCTGAATAAAAATACTAATCATATCCCTTATTCAAGAAAGATATCTATGATAGTGTTTAATAGTGTATCTAATGGCTGTGGCATTGTTGATGCTCACATATGACAAAGAGTGTCCTATAATTCTCTTGAAAGTTTTTAATACTTATTGAATTATTTTGTTACTGTCTGTAGTGTTTTGTGGAGTATTGGAGCAAAAAAAGAATAAAGCATTATAAATATATAGTTTTATTTATAAGGTCTTTTCTATTGTGTGTTTTGTTGTTGATTAATAAATGTTATTTCTGGACAACTGTGGGTTATTCATTCTGGAAAACCAGAGACGGTGACTATGGAGCAAGCAGTATGGAGCTAAAAGAGAAAATCATCACCTTCCACAGTCTATCCAGGTAAGAAATAAGGAATTTAAACATATGACCATACTACACATTTGTAGAATGCAACATCCTCTAGCAGCCCACTACCTAATGCTTGCCTGCAGTTTTTCTCATATTTATGATTATGGAATAAGACTTTTGGTATCATATTTATACCTTTTACCCTTGATTTATATAAATGCAAACATTTAAGTCTTCCACAACCAGCACTGAAAAAGAAGAGATGTGTACGGGGCAGTCAGAAACAGTTATAGCAATCTACTATATTGGAAGCAATCTACCTATTCTCAGGTCACCCTGGTCCCCAGAAGACAAGGCTGCTACTATTTTGTATGGTTTGAGAGGGGCCAAAGGATCCCCAAACTGTCAGGTAAGTGAATGGCTTAGGCACAGTGGGAATACCTCAGCTGCCCTCTCTCTTGTCCACGTGTTAGAGAGAATCCTGAGTGGGCTAAGCAGTACATAATTGTTATGATGTGCGTCACTTTAGGGGTAGATGCTATCAGCATCCTGACATATCAACAGGGAATCAACAACAAGAGCAGCGAGAAAATATGTAGAGCAACAAAACAACAGTGGTCATAAAAAAACGAGGAAATAAATCAGAGTTACTATTTACTGAATATTTATTTTGTACCAGGCACGATACTAAACACTTTATCTCATTCAGTTTGTACTGTATCACTGTCAAGGGTCACTTATTATCACCCTTTTACATCAGAAAAAGCAAAACTCAGAAAGTTTAAATAACTTCCCCCAAGTCACCCAATATTATAAATTGCCAAAGCCTGTGTTCTTAACCACTTCACTACACTGCCTCTCTGGGGAGGGCCGTTTCAGCTGAGGGATGGGGCATTGGATGTGGGGTGGTGGGAGGCTTATGTAGTCTCAGTATGGGTCACTTCCAAGGGAGGCCAGTTGTGTGTGTGTGTGTGTGTGTGTGTGTGTATGTGTGTGTGTGTGTGTGTGTGTCATAGGTGGGGGGGAGGGACAATCCTGGAATGATTAAAAGGCAATGAGAAGGCCCTGCACACCTTGGGGAAAACACTAATTGTAGGGTTTCCTATTTTGTAATTTTGCCCAGACTCTTTTCTGTCCAATTATCATACACTTTCATGGAATTCTAGAATCTATAATCTAAGACCTTAGAGGGGAATTGTCTCTACAGTGTTTCTAATAAGTGGTTTTTACTCAAATACCTCATGGGGCAGTACTATGAATTTAAGATTATGGAGAGATCCAGGATATTTGTGCAGCTTAAAGTCTAAGTACATATTTATATGCCATGCTTTGCAGATGTTCACATACACCACCTGCCCATTACATTTTCTCTTTGATTTTCTGTTTCATGCAGCCAGCCACTCCTAGTACCCTAAATCAGTCACGTGACTCTCTCCATGCTTGCCCTAAGCAAAATGAGACCTTGGCACATGTCCACCCAACAGTGACATGTGATGTGTGAATGTTCTTCACTGTGATGTGTGAATGTTCTACGGGGAGGTTAGAAAATGAGAGCAAGTTAATTGACACAACACAGCTGATGAGGCCCCAGGCTAGGATTTACACACACATTAGTGGGCTGGCAAACCCTGCACTCATTCTGCTACACTGTGCTGCTTTTTCTCAAAGTCTCAGTTACAGTTGAAATTCCCTGATTCTCTAACAGTGACATTTCTGGCATCAGGATTGGCAGTTGGGGAAATATATTAATTTGGGATATATATTCTTTACCTGACTTCTCTCAGACACTAGTCAGCAAGCATCTTTGCCTTTTTGCAGCATCACCATATACCCAGCTATTGAATCATCAGATTTATTTATTTCTGATCTAAAGGTATTTTTTCATAAGTGTTTTAGTACATTGTTTACTAGCATAAGAAATTAAGCTCTAAGTATATTCAAGGATGTGGATGACAAACTAGTTGGGATTAGGGCAACACTGCCCTTTTCCCTGGCAAGAAGCCTCCTTCAGCAGAAGTCAGGAAGTAGCTTGAGCCCTCCTCACAAATGCCCCTACAGGCCACCGTTGGAAGGGTGCACTACGACTGTACCCCTTTGTAGGAGTCCATGCCTTGACAGGAGTCAGATGGCCTAGCACTCTGTATGCTTTCGGCAAGACCACAACCTACCAACACTTCCCTTCCTTCAACACTCCCAGCCTCTTGACCCTACCTATTTTGGGGACAGTTAGGACTAAGCTGATGGTGCCCTTTATAAAAAGACTTCCAAGTCATCCCTCATTTCCCATACTGACACCTCCAAACTTTGTATATCACTTCTTTGGACCCCAATTCCCACTCTGTCCCATATCCTATATCTTTTTTCATTTGTCTTTGATACTCAAGGTCAGTCATCAGCAAAATCCCCTGCATCCTCAAACTCTTCTGTGAATTTTTTTTTAACCTTCCTTCTCTGGGGAAAACCTACCACTCCTCTGAGGTTCCTGTTTCCCCTGAAACTCTCTTTCTCCTCTTTGCTGCTTACAGTACATCTTCTCTCTTCCATAAAAACATCCGACTTTGAATCTCATGCCATCACTTACTACCCACCCTTTACCCCCGACTGTTGCAGACATCTACTGCCCCAGGTCACTTACCCTCACGCATTAAATATAGGTCCTGATCACTGTCACTTTTTCTAGCGCTGCTACTATGTTCATACTTGTTTTTTCAATATTCATAAAGATGATCTTTCCAATATTTTCCAGGCTCCATCCTCCATCAACTATTCACTTGCATGGTTATGCCCTTGCTCTTTTCCTTACTAATAACTGCGACGTATCCTAAAACTGAATTCCAAACATTTTGCTCTAACAACCACCTTCTATATTTCCATGGTACTGCCTCTAGTACCTTAATACCAGTAATCCCCCACACCCACCAAAAATGTAACCTATGGATCCTACCATCTTTCCACTCTCTCTTATCACCTTTATTCTTCACCACCCACGTTGCCAAGTTTAAATTTCATGGTTCATCATTATAGTCATTCCTTTGTAAACATTAACTCCCTTCTGTCTCTTGTGTTTCATTGTAACTTCTTTGCTAAACAAGAATTCTAGTAAAGTCCAATTCTCCACCCACTCTTACCTTCTCTCCTACAACTGCACGATCTGGCTCTGAGTTTCCTAGTACTCTCTTCATTACTCTCTTTTCTGCCTGCACTGGCTTTCTCACTGTTCCTTGAATATGCCTCAAGAGTTTTGCAATTGCTGTTTCCTCCTTCAGAAGTGCTATTTCCCCAAATATCTACATGGTTTTCCCTCTTACTTCCTTCAAGTTTTCTGTACAAATATTGACTTCTTGATGCCACTCTTTCTAAAATTTCAACTCCTACACACTTTTCCTGTCTCCATTCATTGCCTGATTTTTTATCCTTAGCACTTTTATCTAACATTCTTAATTTTCACTTTTATTTTTTTATTGTCTACTCCTCCACCACTAGCATGTAATCTCCCTGAGGGTAGGTATTGTTTGTTTTATTCATTGTGGTATCTCTAGCTTCCTAGAACAGTTACTGGAATATAAAAAATGTACAGAAAATAGATATTGACCAAATGAATGAATTGAGAATGAAGAAATAAGGGAGAAAAGATAGGAGAGAAGGAAGAATGGAACTTGACTTTAAATTTAGAATAGTGGGACTAGGAACCAAGATGGCAGAGTAGAAGGAATTGCTCTCACTCCCTCTTGTGAGAACACCAGAATCACAACTAGCTGTTGGACAATCATTGACAGGAAGACACCGGAACTCACCAAAAAAGATACCCCACATCCAAAAACAAAGGAGAAGCCACAATGAGATGGTAGGATTGGCGCAATCACAGTAAAATCAAACCTCATAACTGCTGGGTGGGTGACTCACAGATGGGAGAACAATTATACCACAGAAGTCCACCCACTGGAATGAAGGTGCTGAGCCCCACAACAGGCTTCCCAACCTGGAGGTCTGGCAACAGGAGGAAGAAATTCTAGAGAATCAGACTTTGAAGCCTGGTGGGATTTGATTGCAGGACTTCAACAGGACTGGGGAAAACAGAGACTCCACTCTTGGAGGGCACACGCATAGTAGTATGCACATTGGGACCCAGCGGAAGGAGCAGTGACCCCCTAGGAGACTGAACCAGACCTACCTGCTAGTGTTGGAGGGTCTCCTGCAGAGGTGGGGGGTGGCTGTGACTCACTGTGGGGACAAGGACACTGGCAACAGAAGTTCTGGGAAATACTCCTTGGCATGAGCCCTCGCAGAGTCTGTCATTAGACCCAACAAAGAGCCCAAGTAGACTCCAGTGTTGGGTTGCCACAGGCCAAACAACCGACAGGGAAGGAACCCAGCCCCACCCATCAGCAGTCAAGTGGATTAAAGTTTTACTGAGCACAACCCAACAGAGCAACAGCCAGCTCTACCCACCACCAGTCCCTCCCATTAGGAAACTTACACAAGCCTCTTAGAGAGCCTCATCCACCAGAGGGCAGACAACAGAAGCAAGAAGAACTACAATCCTGCAGCCCGTGGAACAAAAAGCACATTCACAGAAAGGTAGACAAGATGAAAAGGCAGAGGGCTATGTACCAGATGAAGGAAGAAGATAAAACCCCAGAAAAACAACTAAATGAAGTGGGGATAGGCAACCTTCCAGAAAAAGAATTCAGAATAATGATAGTGAAGATGATCCAGGACCTCAGAAAAAGAATGGAGGCAAAGATTGAGAAGATGCAAGAAATGTTTAACAAAGACCTAGAAGAATTAAAGAACAAACAGAGATGAGCAATACAATAACTGAAATGAAAACTACACTAGAAGGAATCAATAGCAGAATAACTGAGGCAGAAGAACGGATAAGTGACCTGGAAAACAGAATGGTGGAATTCACTGCTGCAGAACAGAATAAAGAAAAAAGAATGAAAAGAAATGAAGACAGCCTAAGAGACCTCTGGGACAACATTAAACAGAACAACATTCACATTGTAGGGGTCCCAGAAGGAGAAGAGGGAGAGAAAGGATGAGAGAAAATATTTGAAAAGGTTATACTCGAAAACTTCCCTAGCATGGGAAAAGAAATCGCCACCCAAGTCCAGGAAGTGCAGTGAGTCACATACAGGATAAACCCAAGGAGAAACACAATGAGACACATAGTAATCAAATTGGCAAAAATCAAAGACAAAGAAAAATTATTGAAAGCAGCAAGGAAAAAAATGACAAATAACATGCAAGAGAACTCCCATAAGTTAACAGCTGATTTCTCAGCAAAAAAGCTACAAGCCAGAAGAGAGTGACATGATATAATTAAAGTGATGAAAGGGAAGAAACTACAACCAAGATGACTCTACCCAGCAAGGATCTCATTCAGATTTGATGGAGAAATCAAAAGCTTTACGGACAAGTAAAAGCTAAGAGAAATCAGCACCAACAAATTAGCTCTATAACAAATGTTAAAGGAACTTCTCTAAGTGGGAACCACAAAAGATGAAAAGGACCTACAAAAACAAACCCAAAACAATTAAGAAAATGCTCATAGGAACATACATATCGATAATTACCTTAAACGTGAGTGGATTAAATGCTCCAAGTAAAAGACATAGGCTTGCTGAATGGATACAAAAACAAGACCCAGGGCTTCCCTGGTGGCACAGAGGTTGAGAGTGTGCCTGCCGATGCAGGGGACACGGGTTTGTGCCCAGGTCCGGGAAGATCCCACATGCCACGGAGTGGCTGGGCCCGTGAGCCATGGCCACTGAGCCTCTGCATCCGGAGCCTGTGCTCTGCAACGGGAGAGGCCACAACAGTGAGAGACCCGCGTACCGCAAAAAAAAAAAAAAAAAAAAAAAAAAAAAAGTACCGGGAAGAAAACGTAAAAAACACAAACACATGGAAGCTAAACAATATGTTACTAAATAACTAAGAGATCACTGAAGAAATCAAAGAGGAAATCAAAATATACCTAGATACAAATGACAATGAAAATACAATGATCCAAAACCTATGGGATGCAGCAAAGGCAGTTCTAAGAGGGAAGATTATAGCTATACAAGCCTACCTCAAGAAAAAAGAATAATCTCAAATAAAAAATCTAACCTTACACTTAAAGGAACTAGAGAAAGAAGAACAAACAAAACCCAAAGTTAGCAGAAGGAAAGAAATCATAAAAATCAGAGCAGAAATAAATGAAATACAAACAAAGAAAACAATAGCAAAGATCAATAAAACTAAAAGCTGGTTCTTTGAGAAGATAAACAAAATTGATTAGCCAGACTCATCAAGAAAAAGAGGGAGAGGACTCAAATCAATAAATTAGGAATGAAAAAGGAGACGTTACAACAGACACTGCAGAAATACAAAACATCCTAAGAGACTACTACAAGCAACTTTATGCGAATAAAGTGGACAACCTGGAAGAAATGGACAAATTCTTAGAAAGGTATAACCTTCCAAGACTGAACCAGGAAGAAATAGAAAATATGAACAGAACAATCACAAGTAATGAAATTGAAACTGTGATTAAAAAATCTTCCAATAAACAGAAGTCCAGGACCAGATGGCTTCACAGGTGAATTCTATCAAACATTTAGAAAAGAGCTAGCACCCATCCTTCTCAAACTCTTCTAAAAAATTGTGGAGGAAGGGACATTCCCAAACTCATTCTATGAGGCCACCATCACCCTGATACCAAAACCAGACAAAGATACTACAAAAAAAAAAAAAACCATACAGACCAACATCACTGATGAATATAGATGCAAAAATCTTCAACAAAATACTAGCAAACAGAATCCAACAACACATTAAAGGAATCATACACCATGATCAAGTGGGATTTATCCCAGGGATGCAAGGATTCTTCAATATACGCAAATCAGTTAATGTGATACACCATATTAACAAATTGAAGAAGAAAAACCATATGATCATCTCAATAGATGCAGAAAAAGCTTTTGACAAAATTCAACACCCATTTATGATAAAAACTCTCCAGAAAGTGGGCATAGAGGGAACCTACCTCAACATAATAAAGGCCATATATGACAAACCCACAGCAAACATCATTCTCAATGGTGAAAAACTGAAAGCTTTTCCTCTAAGATCAGGAATGAGACAAGGATGTCCACTCTCATCAGTATATTTCAACATAGTTTTGGAAGTCATAGCCATGGCAATCAGAGAAGAAAAAGAAATAAAAGGAATACAAACTGGAAAAGAAGAAGTAAAACTGTCACTGTCGGCAGATGACGTGATACTATATATAGATAATCCTTAAGATGCCACCAGAAAACTTCTAGAGCTAATCAATGAATTTGGTAAAGTGGCAGGATAAAAAATTAATGCACAGAAATCTCTGGCATTCCTATACACTAATGATGAAAAATCTGAAAGAGAAATTAAGGAAACACTCCCATTTACCATTGTAACAATAAGAATCAAACACCTAGAAATAAACCTACCTAGAGAGACAAAAGACCTGTATGCAGAAAACTATAAGACACTGATGAAAGAAATTAAAGATGATACCAACAGATTGAGAGATATGCCATGTTCCTGGATTGCAAGAATCAATATTGTGAAAATGACTATACTACCCAAATCAACCTACAGATTCAATGCAATCCATATCAAATTACTAATGGAATTTTTTACAGAACTAGAACGAAATATCTTAAAATTTGTATGGAGACACAAAAGACCCGAATAGCCAAGGCAGTACTGAGGGAGAAAAGTGGAGCTAGAGGAATCAGACTCCCTGACTTCAGACTATACTACAAAGCTACAATCATCAATACAATATGGTAGTGGCACAAAAACAGAATTATAGATCAATGGAACAAGATAGAAAACCCAGAGATGGTCTGGTTGACCATCCCTATGGTCAACTAATCTACAACAAAGGAGGCAAGGATATACAATGGAGAAAGGAGAGTCTCTTCAATGAGTGGTGCTGAGAAAACTGGACAGCTACATGTAAAAGAATGAAATTAGAACACTTCCTAACACCATACACAAAAATAAACTCAAAATGGATTCAAGACCTAAATGTAAGCCTGGACACTATAAAACACTTAGAGGAAAACAGGAAGAACACTCTTTGACATAAGTCACAGCAAGATCTTTTTCAATCCACTTCCTAGAGTAATGGAAATAAAAACAAAAATAACAAATGGGACCTAATGAAACTTAAAACCTTTTGCTCAGCAAAGGAAATCATAAACAAGACGAAAAGACAACCCTTAGAATGGGAGAAAATATTTGCAAATGAATCAATGGACAAAGGAGATTAATCTCCAAAATATATAAACAGCTCATGCAGCTCAATATTAAAGAAATAAACAACCCTGTCCAAAAATGGGCAGAAGACCTAAATAGACATTTCTCCAAAGAAGACATACAATTGGCCAAGAAACACATGAAAAGGTGCTTAACATAACTAATTATTAGAGAAATGCAAATCAAAACTACAATGAGGTATCACCTCACAGCAGCTAGAATGGGCATTATCAGAATATCTACAAACAACAAGTGCTGGAGAGGGTGTGGAGAAAAGGGAACCCTCTTGCACTGTTGGTGGGAATGTAAATTGATACAGCCACTATGGAGAACAGTATGGAGGTTCCTTAGAAAACTAAAAATAGAATTACCATATGATCCAGCAATCCCACTACTGGGCATATATCCATAGAAAACCATAATTCAAAAAGACACATGCACCCTAATTTTCATTGCAGCACTATTTACAATAGCCAGGTCATGGAAGCAACCTAAATGCCCATCGGCAGACGAATGGTTAAAGAAGATGTGGTACATATATACAATGGAATATTACTCAGCCGTAAAAGGAAGGAAATTGGGTCATTTGTTGAGACATGGATGGATCTAGAGACTGTCATACAGAGTGACATAAGTCAGAAAGTGAAAAACAACGTATATTGCCGCATATATGTGGAACCTAGAAAAATAGTACAGATGAACCGGTTTACAGGGCAGAATTTGAGACACAGATGTAGAGAAGAAACGTATAGACACCAAGGGGGGAAAGCGGCGGGGTGGGGATGGTTGTGTGATGAATTGTGAGATTGGGATTGACATGTATACACTGATGTGTATAAAATTGATGACTAATAAGAACATACTGTATAAAAAAGTAAATAAAATAAAATAAAAATTAAAAAGAACAAAAAACTAATACTAAACTTTCTTTGGGTTATTTGTATGGAAATATGTTAATATAATCATTTCAGACATTACATGAGATTCCTAAAAATCTTATATGTTCTGGTATAATGTTAAAGTCATAATTCTAGTTATTATTTTAAAATGTATATCTCAGAAATAACTAAATTTCCTTGTCAATTGCATTATTATGAACTTTCATCAAATCTTTAACTGTGGTCATTTTTAAGTCTTTTGTCATTTACAGACAATTTTGGGTGTACTCTGATGCTTTCGCAAAAATGTTCCTATAAAAGGGTTTCATCTTCAAGGAATTCATGGAAAAGACTGACAAGTACAGGTTTCTGGTAACTGACTATACTGCTGAACTGAATGAATAAGCATTTTCAGAACTCTAATGGAAAACTGATGAATTCATTAAAGTGCTAACAAAAGATCAATATAAAAAAAATTAATTACATGGGACTGAGTGAACTGATGAGGATGATCATAATTTTTGTGACTTCCTCTTTGAATAAAAAAAATTAAAAAAAAATTTAGAACAGTGAAACAAGGTAAATCTTTGTTGAAAAAATAAATATCAATTTTATTATATCAATACAAATTTGATTAGACTCATTTTAAATTTTTCAGAGTGAAATTAATGAAAATTAATAACATCAGTAATTAAATTTTTACAGAATAAAATTAATGAAATAAAACTTTTTGATCCAGATTTCAATATCTTTCTTTGCCAAGTCTTTTACCTTTGCCTAAAGGAAACGTAGCAGCAGCTTTGGAACTCAATTACCTCTGTACCTTAGCATTCACAGAAAGGGGATAGGTAAGAGCTGTCAGCTTGTGACAACTGGACCTAGATATTTTTTTCAGTTTAACTTATGCATTATCAGAAGGGCTGATGTCATGATTAGGCAATCCTCTAAAATGCCATAGTTCTCTACCATTACAAAATTATAGTTATTTTGGTATTTTTATCAATATAGGTGAGAATTATAGTTATTTTACCCCATACAAGAAAAAAAATCACTGCTATTATAAATGCTATGGAAATTGGTCACATGCTGATATAAGTTATGCTAGCCCAAATACGTAGCTATTACGGCTAATGATATTTATGCTGCAACTATTCTTCCTGACGGTTGGAAGGATAGGAAGTCCCATGGGCTTTGATGAGGAAACTTCTGAAGGGTGAAAAGAACCAGGGACTGAAAAGCCAGTGGAGTTTTCCTGGCAGATTTAAAACTTTTGATTTGGAACAAAGATGACAATTTGTCTGCAAGTGTTCAGACAGTGTTTACCTTCTAAGGGGTTTATTACAGCAATCATTAGCAAGTTTCTTTTTCTGGAGGGCCAAAGCTACATGTATATTTATAGTTAATTTCCATATCATTTACATATGGCTACATCCACTCCACTTTCCATTCTCAAGACTTTTTCAAGTAAGAATGTATTGTTTTGGTAGTGTATATATGTCCATGCCACTCTGTCACTTTGTCCCAGCTTACCCTTCCCCCTCCCTGTGTCCTCAAGTCCATTCTCTATGTCTGTGTCTTTATTCCTGTCCTGCCCCTAGGTTCTTCAAAACCATTTTTTTTTTGGTTTTAGATTCCATATATATGTGTTAGCATACGGTATTTGTTTTTCTCTTTCTGACTTACTTCACTCTGTATGACAGTCTCTAGGCCCATCCACTCACTACAAATAACTCAATTTGTTTCTTTTTATGGCTGAGTAATATTCCATTGTATATATGTGCCACATCTTCTTTACCCATTCCTCTGTCGATGGACAGTTAGGTTGCTTCCATGTCCTGGCTATTGTAAACAGAGATGCAACGAACCTTGTGGTACGTGACTCTTTGAATTATGGTTTTCTCAGGGTATATGCCCAATAGTGGGATTGCTGGGTCATATGGTAGTAATAGTTTTAGTTTTTTAAGGAAACTCCATACTGTTCTCCATAGTGGCTGTATCAATTTACATTCCCACCAACAGTGCAAGAGGGTTCCCTTTTCTCCACACCCTATCCAGAATTTATTGTTTATAGAGTTTTTGATGATGGCCATTCTGACCAGTGTGAGGTTATACCTCATTGTAGTTTTGATTTGTATTTCTCTAATGATTAGTGATGTTGAGCATCCTTTCATATGTTTGCTGCCAATCTGTATATCTTCTTTGGAGAAATGTATAGCTAGTGGGAAGCAGCCACATAGCACAGAGAGATCAGCTCAGGGCTTTGTGACCACCTAGAGGAATGAGATAGGGAGGGTGGGAGGGAGACACAAGAGGGAAGAGAAATGGGGATATATGTATATGTATAGCTGATTCACTTTGTTATAAAGCAGAAACTGACCCACTATTGTAAAGCAATTATACTCCAGTAAAGATGTTAAAAAAATGTATTGTTTATGCCTTGAGGTTTGTTATTTTATCAGATTCCTTCTTTTCTCTTGATGACCTTTTATTAAATCATTATCATTGTTGTGACTTCTAAATGTCATCGGGGAACAGTGGGTGGTAGGGTAGAAGGTCTTGGTGAAGATGGGCTATAAGGTTCATGCTAAGACAAAATGATGTAAGAGCCACATTGGTACTTCCTGTTGCTCCAGCACATATTTATATCTTGATGTTCTTGCTTCCTCAGCCTGCTGGAGTCTTCCAACATTTTAGTCACTTTTCAAGACTTAGTGTACATGCTGCCACCTCCATTAAGAGTGCACTGACTGCTCCTTTCTCTTAGCTCTCACGGTGATTTTCTTTTACCTTTGTTGCAATATTTCTTTTTCTCTTGGTCTTGCTACATAGCGATGGCTAGTCTTGTTGACCTCTCTGTTTCACCTGTTAAATTATAAGCTCTCTGAAGTCAGAGGCTTGCTCTGAATCCCCTCTGCCTATCCTCTACGATGCCCAACCCATGGCTCTTTCATGTGAGCTGCTCAGTATACATGTGTTGAATAAATGAGAAGATGTTATCTAGCATACCTTCCTCTTTGCTGTCTTGTGTTTATTGGAGTCTGTGCATGGACCTCTGCAACCTCAGCTCAATTTAATAGAAAAGAAAAAAGTGCCTACTGTGCATCCCACATTGTCATCTGAAGGGCTCTTTAGCCTTGGTGTTTTCAGAACATCTGAAATCCCAGAATAGTACCATGGTTTATGCTTCAAACAGTATCAAATTTAATATTTACCTTAGTTTGAGTTTGAACCCGACTGTAGCTCCCCACACTGGTATCCCTTTTTAACTGGCAGTTTTCTAATCCTGAGGTCTAGAAACACGAGTTTGCTATTTTAAACAATTAAGTTTTCACACATGTTTTACAGGGTGAGTTTGGACCACCACGTAATAGTAGCCTTTCTAATGTTGGCTGGCATATCAATTCCTGTATCACACCTCAAAGAGCATTCAGACTTCAGTTCCAGAAAGTCCCTCTGACCTGATAGATTGGAACATTTACTTGGAGAAGAGGCTTTGGAGCTAATAAATGAAACAAAACAAAACAAAACAAAGCTGAGTAAAATTCTGGCCTTGTGATTTATTTGATCAGGCACTTAATCTAGCTGGATCTGAGGAAGGGATAATACTTACCTTACAAGGTTATTGTGAGGATTTATCAGCAATGTGTGCGAAGTGGCTTTGCAGCGCCCAGAACAAAGTAATTGCTAAATATACAAGGTAGAATTTCCCAGTCAATTAATCAACAACTATTATTAACCATCTGCAATGTGTAAATCCTAGTATTAGACATTATGTAGAGAGAGGGATATAAAGGATACATATAATTTATTTCCACAAAAACAGACCACACTCTGAAGGCACTTTTACTCCATTTACAAACAGGATTATTTCTCATGCTGTGGCTATTTTGAGAAAGTGATTTGTGATTAAGCAACAAGTTCTGATTCCATCTGTCATGAGTTCCAATTTAACTGGGGCCATTTCACGGGAATTGGAATATTCAGAAGTCTGTGGGTGGTATGAACCAACACTTCAGGTTTATTTTAAGCTTAAAATTGCAAATCATGCTAAAGTTCCCCAATATGGGCAGGGAAAACTGACAGATCAAGTTCCAATTTCATATATTGTCCTTTCTGCACACTGCCCAAATCTTTTTTTTAAATGAATTTTCAATGAGATAACGAAGACTTTAATCTGATTTTATTTGTTCTCTACATTCCAATGATGATACAATGATAAACTAACCCCTATAGGTTTAACATGAATAGTTAATAACCACGGTGTGTTTAAAAAGCCACATACATTTTAAAAGAAACAACAGAAGTATTTCTTCTTGGTCTTCCCATTCATAGGCATTACACAGTAAGCTGACTTAAAAAATAAATAAAGCAGAAACCCCTTCCCCGTTCCCCTTATTGGTAACCCCACAATTCAATTTATTCTGAACCAACAGGTTGCTATGGTAGCAGGAGAGTCAGGGTTACAGCACCGCTCTGCAGTGTGAAATCAGCACAGCGCTGGAGCCGCTTCAAATTTCATGAGACTGGTGGGAGTAATTTTGTGCTTTAACCTTCCGGCTTCTTGCATCTCTGGAAAATAAAAATAAGAAGGCTGGAGTGCCAATCTGAGCCTCTTTGGTGGTTTAGCGGCCTTTCCAGAGTGTTGGATGGGGTAAGCCACGGTGTGTGCTTTCTAGTTATTGAGTTTAAGATCTGATCCTGATGAGACTCATATTATTATAGGAAAGTTACATGTGACAAAACATAATGAGAAGAGTTTCTAATTTTGTGTTCTATACTTCTATTCATTACCAGCTAGAGCTAAACTAAAGGTTTAATTTTAAAAATGCGTATGTTCAACAGATACACTGCGACTGTATTATAATTGGAATGGTTGGAGCACAGAATTCAATATAATATAAAATGCTCACTTTTGAGTCTGCCCATTATGTGAAAACTGCCTTCTTAATATATGTAAATCTATGTGATATATATAATATATGTGAAAGATATGTGAATATATATTATGCACAGGCACGTAATATATGCACATTTAAAAGGCATTTTTCACATAATGAACAGACTCATGCGATAAACTCCACATATGTTAATCTTACAAGTACACATATGCGAATATACATAAGTATACTGTTTATTTATTTTACTTCTTTAAAGTCTTAACAAGTTTAATAATTGCTAATATCACTTAATATACTCTCCCCATTCTCTCCTCATAAGGAATTGTTGTCTCTCCTTTACCCAGCTGCAATCCTAACCTCTCCTGTGAATGCAGCTGTGACTATAAAATTAAAGAAAAATAGCTATAAAAAGATAGGTAAGCCAACAGACCAGCCTGATTTCTTAAATGCACAGTTTATTCTTACTTGCCATGAATTGGAAGTATCTTGGGACTAAGGGTGCCTTGGAGCTAGAGATGTGTTGTGTCTAGTCCATTAGTCTACCTCTGTGGAAGTGCTCAGATAGGGACTTCAGGGGAGGAATGACGTACCACCATGATGTTCTATGCCTCAGTGACCTGGCATATTCCATTCCCTCCATCTGGATGGTCCTCCATTTTGTCTTTCTACCAACCTTCTGTTCATTCTTTAAGATGTGACCTTGTGAAGGCTTTTCAGACACGGCTTTGTCCTACTTCCCACCCTGTGTACTCTGCCTTCACTGTCTTCCCAGATTTAGTCTTTTCCTTCTTTGTAGTAACTACTCCTTCACAGCACCTACTGTATTCTACTGTAATTATCTATTTCTATGTAACTTGATGATAAAATATTGAGCTTCTTAAAAACAGGGAACATGTAGTAAGGAACTGTGTATTTGTTTGTTTGTTTCTTTTTGTATGCTCAGCACCCCACTCCTTCTTTCTTCTGGTCACACCACCACACCTTGCCTCGCCCCATTTCATATGTATGTGTTGGGGCTGGTAACTGTGGTACCTCCCCACCTGCAACCACAGAACCACACAGCATCCTGAGTTTGTTCAATCATGGTACTCCATCCTCTTAGTTATGGCTTAGGGATGGACATGTGATCCAAGCTGGGCTCATCAGGGTTCTTCCCTAAGAATTTATATATGATGCTATGAGAGAGAATTTATTAGGACTTTGAATATTTTATGCCTGCATATGTCTATTGCCTTGTTGGACTCCCAGGCCTGAGGCTGATGAAAGACATGGCAGAAAGAGGAATGTGTCCAGGGGAAACTGAAGTGAGACCTAATTGACCAGGGACTACTACCAATCACTGACAAAACTTAGAGAGATCAGACTATGAGTGAGATCAGCCTGGAAAGCCAGCAAGGCAAGCAGCCTTTGGTTGGACAAGGGCCATTGTCCCAGGGTGCCAGTGAAGTTCTCCAGGAAGCAGGCCCTGAGATGGAGGTAAGGGTTCAAAATGTTTATTGAGGGGTAACACTCCTGAGAGAAAAAGGGAGTGTTGGTTTGTGCCCTTAGGAGCCGCCCAGGTGAAATCTGAAACTGGCCCCCATACACAGAGGGCAAGGAAGGACCAAAGAAAGAGGCAAACCACACCAGGTTTGTAGGTGGCAGTTTTTTTTTTTTTTTTTTTTTTTTTGCGGTACGCGGGCCTCTCACTGCTGTGGCCTCTCCCGTTGCGGAGCACAGGCTCCGGACGCGCAGGCTCAGCGGGCATGGCTCACGGGCCCAGCCGCTCCGCGGCATGTGGGACCTTCCCAGACCGGGTCACGAACCCGTGTCCCCTGCATCGGCAGGCAGACTCTCAACCACTGTGCCACCAGGGAAGCCCTGTAGGTGGCTGTTTTAATAAGCTAGGGAAAGTTGTCTCGGGAGCTGCAAGATGGGTAGATCTCCACCCCAACCAGCCAGAATCTTAAAAGTCTATATAGAGGCCTTAATGGGCTCAGTCATGTGGTAAGTCCAGATGGGCTCACAATGCTCTACTCTTTCAAGGTTACATGCTTGGAAAACTCCCACTGTGGGAATGGTGGGCAGAAAGTATGTTCCGAGAACAGTCCCGCACTCAGACATTGATCAAGACCACCCAAGAAAAGCAGGACCCCAGCCTGAAAGTTGAGTCTGACACCCTGAAGGAGTTAACATCTGGAGGCTGTCAGCTAATGTCTTGCAAATAGGCAGAAAGTTGTTTCTTGCAGTGAGATCTGGGAGCTGCACCTCTGTGTCTGAAACACTTGAAAACAAGAGGGAGATGATGACACTGCAGAGGATTCTAATTATTTCCTGGGGTTTCTAGGGGTTCCTAGGACACATATGTCTTCCTCTGACCCTATAGACACCATTTTAAGGAGAAAATCTGATGAGGTAGGAGATGATCTAAGAGACCTAGTATTTTTTTTTTTTTAAACAGGATTTTTTTAGATAGTAATTTTTGGGTTAGGGTCTGTTACTGCCCTTTTTCAAGGGGTGGGAAGCTTGTTTGTTTTTGTTTTTTTGCAGTACGCGGGCCTCTCACTGTTGTGGCCTCTCCCGTTGCAGAGCACAGGCTCCGGATGCGCAGGCTCGGCGGCCATGGCTCACGGGCCCAGCCGCTCCGCGGCATGTGGGATCTTCCCAGACCGGGTCACGAACCCGTGTCCCCTGCATCGGCAGGCGGACTCTCAACCACTGCACCACCAGGGAAGCCCAGAGACCTAGTATTTTTAACAACTGGAAGGTTATTTCCTGAAGAGACTGTTCAAATTATTGTATTGGATATTAGGTTGTTTTTCTGGTAATCCAGTAATGAGGGCTCAGGAGAATGACTGAATTAGTTATAGCAAAATAAAGATTTTTATTCTTTCTCATCACAAAGAAATAGTAATTGAATTTTGTACCCTATCATTAGTGTTATTTTTACTGTCAGATTCATAATGTAGTGCTAGCAAATCGTTACAGAGAAGACCATCTTAGCTGTGAGTGTGTGCAAAGTACTTTCAGGGGATGGTTATTTTTAAGATTTTACATAATTTTAAATATTTTTTTTTGGTTGGGAGTGTTGTGGGAAAGAAAAAAAATTTCTACTTCTTGTTCCTTTCCTCTGATAATGTGTTTCTTCCCCTGTATATATATTGTAAATCAACAACAGAGCGTAACAAAGAAAATTGGGTCCTTGCAGTGAACGCATGTTGGAGGGTAACTCTCACCTGAGGGTGTCAAAGTGACTTATTGATGACATGTTACGTATTGTATTTCATGTGCTCTGACTGCATCCCAGGACACAGCAACAATTAGTCTGGCTGACTTCTCTGTAATGGATGCAACAACTGAAGTCATGTGACGAGGTCAAACTGCAAGAGAAATAATAGCAGAGTGTTGGAGCTGAAAGCAGGAGAATGAGAACTTTACTTTCTGCTTCATTCAGTTCATTCATTTTAAAATCATTCATTATTGTTTGTTTATTAAATGTAAGGCACTAACTGTTAGGATGACAAAGACAAAACATACGGTTTTGCCTTTGAGGGGCTCACAATCCAGTTATGTCAACTGCCCTATGAAAGTGTTTATTTGGAAAAAATTATAAAATAGAGCTATGTATAAATTACTATAGAGCAAGAAGAATTAGACATTTAAGGGAGAGTCTGTGAAACAGTTTCAAATTTTTCTGGTTCATGAAGTAAATACAATAACTTGATATGGACAAACGAAACAAAACAAACACATGAAATCAAATCAAACAAAATAAAAGGAAGCTGATCTAGGTCATAGGCACACCTGTAACGTCCTAGTCACTTGTATCCAGACTGCTGAGGCACTTTTTGGTGTCCTCCCCAGCCTTCATGCATCATGACTCTCCCTTTATCCTCTTTGAGGATTCTGGGTCTATATAAAAAATCCTGGGATTTGGGGTCTTGAAATAACAAGGTGCTGTGTTAGCCAAGAAGCGGGTCCTGTTTTCTGCAGGAGGAGAGTCTGCAAGGTGGATCTGAGTTGCTGCCTGTGGACCTTACCTCTTCCTGTGTCTTAGTCCAGCGCTTCTCATACTTTAATGTACACACAAATTACCTGGATATCTGGTACAAATGCAGGTTCTGGTTCAGAAGGTCTGGGGTGGGGCCTGAGATTTTACATTCCAACAGGCTCCTCCACGGGGCTGATGTGGCTGGTCTGAGTTCTATAGTTTGAATAGCAAGCCCAGAATCATACTGACCCTATAAGGAGTCTGGGGAAACAGAGACATACATGGATTTTCTTGGGCATCATGAGATTTCCTATTTTCTGCCCTTTCTCTTCCTGGGACCCCTTTCTGGCTTTTATTTGTACCTAGTGTCTTCTATACACACCTTTATCTTCTTCCTCTAAGAACAATGGTGAGGAATTGGAAGGTCTGAGTCCATGTCTCGATCAAAATTACCTGTGTAATTTTTTAGGTTGCTCCAGTCTCAGTTTCCTCATTTGTAAAAAATAATCAGGCATCAGATAATTTATAGACTCATCCACTTCGCATATTTATGGATCTGTGAATGCCTTGCCTTTGAGGACACTATTGTCATTTTATACTGTTGTATCAATTCCTCTCCAGGAGGATTGCATTGGATTTACTCTTATCTCTAATGGTAGAATGAGAGGTTGAAATCCCTGATAATGGATTGCCCCTAACAGCAAATGTGTGGTGAGTGGGATGGATGCCCTTCTTAATGTCTCTGAACTTTTAGTATAGAAGCTGTCTCTTCTTCCAAAAGGTGCAGCTGGTGGTTCTGGATGGGAATAAGAAAAGAGGAAGTGGTGCTACTGTTTTTTTGAGGAATAGCATCATTCAGGCTTCTCTCCTTAAGAGTGATAGGGAGGCTGTGGATGTGAAAGTGCAAAAGTCCTGAAGGCATATATTCATGGTTCTAGAATGATATCCTGACTCTGTGGGAATCATATCTGCTGAGTGTAAAAGGAACAAATAAGTGACTCATGAAATCTTCAATAGGTCATTGAGAATCAGGAAGCACAGCATCTTCTACTATTAAGTTCACAGAATTGATTCATCCAATCACACATGCTGCGAGTTGAATGTTCTCTGTCCCCAATCTCTCTACCTCATTCGGATGAGCAACTTCCTGCGATCACTGGGGACAAAGAATTCTTCCAATGATGAGAAGGTTGATAAGAACATGGAGCTATCCAACACAAAGGGACATTAAGGAGGAAATAAAGGAGGATGGGTATTTCCCATACTTTTCCCATCTGTCGCACACATATTGCCTCCACAAGACTGAGAGCTGCCTCTAGGACAATGTCTGTGCCTTATATGTATGTGTCTTTGACCATATTCAGTCCTTAAACATTTTATATGCAGTGGAATATTAACTGGGGTACCTTGGGGTTGAGGGCTTATACCCTTTGTAACCAACACACTAGTCTTCAAAGGGAAGGAAATTGTAGCTGCTGGGACAGAAAGCCTAAGTCTGAAAGCCACAAGTGAATCTCATCCCAGTGGCTTTCATGGTAATTTATGCCTAGTTATGCTCCCTGCCACTAGACCCTGAGTCCTTGATCTCTGCTGAGAATGAGCTATCAGGGTGGAGGTGAGGGGCACAGAGGGTCAAGAGCTGAGAATGAGCTATCAGGGTGGAGGTGAGGGGCACAAAATAGAAGACCCTATGTCCCAGTTTACCCAGAGCAGTGCAGGTTTGAGCCTATTGTCCTCGTGTCTTATCTGTTTAACATCTCCTTGAATTTTTCATTTTTAATGAAGCTTTCTAATTAGAACTTACATTTAAATATGCTGGGGTGAGTTTTGCAGACCCTCCACTGTGTACTTCCAACTGCTGCCACGGTCACATAGTTTTGAGATTCCTGTGTAGAGAACAGAGTTCTTTAACACGTGGTTAAATCTGAAAGACAATTGGAAGTTAACTCGTTTCTCCTTTCCCAACCGTTTCTAGATGCAGTGTAACAACCACTTTTCTTTCAAAGATAGCATGGAGGATGCTTCCTGATAAAACAAAGTACATTCGAAAGAAAGAGATTAGGCGAGGCTAACTCTTCCCAGTATCAGATGGTGGTGGGAGAAGTATATGAAGCTGTGGCACACGCCAGCTTTGTTGTGCCACCCAGTGATGCTATGACCTTAGCTGTGATCTGTGCGATTCAGACGGTTGCCAGACTGCCATTTGGTGCGGGTTCAGGTCAGTGGAAAAACTCCAAAAATTATAGGTTATGTGACCATGAAATATACATGAGGAAGAGATACTAATCTATTCTGCCATAGAGTGCTTGGAAAGTTATTGGAACATTCTTATTATGGTGGTTTTATAATTTATCCTATGTTGCAAGTCAACAACTGCTTTTTTCTGATGAGTTAAAAAATTTCTATAATAAGCCTTAAAAACAGAAATGAGCTAATGAATGATGAGTGCATGCTTAATAATAAATTAACTGCTAAGTTTCTATTTCTCAAGAAAGTTGTGATGATCTTTTAATTTGCTTAAAATGTTGCCCATGTTTTTCATTTACCATGGGAACTCTCATAATAAAACTGACCATAAGAGAGCCAGGAGGCACAAATCTTTTGAGGTAACATCAGCAACTATTTTATTTTTATTTTTTGAATTTTTATTGAAATATAGTTGATTTACAATGTTGTGTTAGTTTCAGGCCTACAGCAAAGTGATTCAGTTATATGCACGTGTGTGTATGTATATAATTTGTTTTTAGATTCTTTTTCCACTATAGGCTATTAGAAGATATTGAATAGAGTTCCCTGTGTCCTTATTCGTTATCTATGCCATATATAGTAGTGTGTATATTTTTATCCCAAACTCCTAATTTATCCCTCCCTCCCTTCCCCCCTTTGTTAACCATAAGTTTGTTTTCTATGCCTTAGAGTCTATTTCTGTTTGGTAAAGAAGTTCATTCGTATCATTGTTTTTTTTTAGATTCCACATACAAGCGATATCATATGATATTTGTCCTTTTCTGTCCGACTTACTTCACTCAGTATGATAATCTCTAGGTCCGTTCATGGTCTGCAACTATTTTGAAAATCAGTAATTATTCTTTGGGAACTGTGCCCCAAATCAATGTCTTCATATGTGTAGCTGAAGATTTGGGCACATATCATGATCTTTCATTTAGATCAAATTAGTGCATTTTTAAATTAATCTAACTCATTTTAAATTCCAGGTAATAGTTGCCAATGTGTTGGCTTCATGAGCAGAAGGACATTGCAAATAATTTATTACAGTTTAATATCAGTATTATTAGGTATTTTGATAGAAAACAGTTAATTTAATCCCAATATTTTGGTATTTCTGATATCCTTTCCCCCCTGAAGCCATGGGTATTTAAGCCTTTAAATACACTTCCTTCACTGCAGTTTAGTGAATTTTCAGGAAGGAACAGAGTTTAGCACAGTTTCCAGAGCAACAAGGCCTAGGCTGGGAAGTGGCACAGTGTCACATCTGCCTCCTTCTCTTGGTCAGACCAAAGCGTGAAGCCAGCTCAGAGGCCAGGGGTGGAAAGAGAGGCTCCACATTCTGATGGAAGGGGTTGCAAAGCCACATTGCAGAGGGACCTAGATGTAGAGAAAGCACTATTTGTTGCCATTTTATCAAACTGCCACAATCTCCTCTTGAAAGTTATACCCACGGATATTATAGATTCTATGTCCTAAATGTGTCTTAAATGAATATGCTTTCCACTCCCATGGCGTGGTCATGGATTAGGGAAGCCTCATCCTCTCTCTCTTTAACAGATCCTTTGCTGCTCTCTTTGCATCCAATTTGACTCTGCTCCACACCATCATCTCTAGCCTGATTTACACCTAATCTGAATATGTCACTCCACTGTTTAAAAGTTTTTAATAGTTCCTCACAATCTATGAGACAGAGTCCAGAATTATTTTGGCATTGTAAGGTGCTTCATGGTCTTATACTTGTCTCTGTTTCCAGACTTCTCTTCTGCCAGTCTCTAAAACGCATCTTTACACTACTGCTGATTTCCCTACTAACTCTCCAAAATGCTATGATTTCTTATTGTATTTGGACTTTACAGATACTGTACCATTGCATGAAAAAAAACCTTCACTACCCCCAACTCCTTAACCCAATAATTTTCCTGTTTGCAAACACTTATCCTTCAAGGTCTAGCTTATGTGTCATCTCTTCCAGGAAGCCTTCCATATACCCTCAGATTTTGAGGACCGTCTTCTGTGTGCTCAATACTCTTTGGAATAATTCTGTGACAGCAGTTATCATGCTGTATCACAATTAATGAGTTACTTCTCTGACTTGCCTGCTGGACTATGAGATCACGGAGGGCAGGAACTATGTCTTAGATTTCTGATTATCTAGTTCTTAATACAGTTGACTAACCTGCAGTTATTTTTGTTGTGTTTTCTTCCAAGAGAAATGAAATTAGAATAAATGTAATTACACAGAGGGTAGACAATTTAAATTAACTGCTTTGAATTATACCTACTCTCTCCCTTGTAATTAATTATTGCTTCTAGAAATCCATTTAAAATTTATCAAACAAGGTGATAATGCAATTTTTCAACAAAGGAGATTATTACTTGTGCTTGTAAGTAGAACAGTAGCTCAACTATTAGTTCAAGTTTTTAAATTTCAAGCATTTAAATTTCAATTTAATTTTAAATTTCAAGCATTTAAAATTCAGGTCAGTTCTTTGATTTGTGCACTGACGGTTTTCTTCTATGAAACAAAATGTGGGTTCTCTAAAGATTTTTTTTTCTGATAGTAGTGGGAGGGAGGTGATAATTCTTTTATATCCAATATAAGAAAAAAGTGTTACAAATATGTTTTTAAAATTTTAATATTAAATCATGTATTATTTCAAAAAATGAAAACTCATCACCCAGACTTAATTGATGATATCATTTTGTTATATGTGAATCTTAACTCTTTAATAAAGGAAATGTTACAAACGTATCCAAAAGCCTCCCCCATTCAATTCTTTTCATTCTCCCCTAGATATAATAATTTATTCATTCATTCGTTTATTCAAAGATAATTATTGAGTACCTACAATTTGTCAGGAACTCTTCTAGGCATGGGGAATACCTGTAAATAAGTCCCTGTCCTCGTGAAATGTATAGTCTAATTTTTTATTGTAGCCTTCACTTAGCAAATTGATGCATGTCATACCAATGTGTGTGTTTATATATATTTACCATGTGCATATATGTTAATAAATGATATATGTTATATCTTGTATACATTAAAAGTCATGTAGTTAATTAACATATAAAGTTAGCATTCATTATATTAAATGACATATTCTATAAATGATATACTACCTGAATATCTTTTTCAACTTTTTCCATCGTAATTATATAGTGTGATTTTCCTTCTTGATTCTACTTAGTTCATTCATTTCGTAGTATTTCATAATATGCTCAGACCAGAACATATAATGTCTCCATTCCCCCCCTGGTGGATAATAAGGTTGTTTTCACTGTTTTGGTATCACAAATAGTACATGCACATCTCTGAATATGTCTCTTTGTCATATGAGTGAGTTTCTCTTGGACAGCAGCATAGACATGAATTGCTGGGTCAAAAGGCATGTACAACCTCAACTTCTAGAGCTTGCCTTACAAAATGGCTGGAACAATTCACAGTCTTATCGACAATGCATGATTCTGCTTTCCTCACATCACTACCAACACCCTATTGATTTTTTCCCACAACGTTACGGGTGACTTGAAAATATTTACATTGTTTACTGGTCACTTAATTTTCTCTTCTGAGAAATTCCTGTTGATATTTTTGTTCAGTTTCCTATAGAACTATTTGTCTTTTTCATATTAATTTGTATGCTTTGTTTTATTTTATTTTAAAAATAAATTATGGATTTTCATAATTAATGGTTATAAATGTTTAAAATACCTTCGTTCTTTTATCTTTTAACTTTATGATGTTTTATGTTGTGCATAGGTTTTTAATTTTTAAGGTAGTTTAATTTTAGTGTTTTCTTCTTTATGGTTTGTACATTTTGCTTCTTGTTTATTAAATTTCCTAATTTTTATGAAAATTCCCTAATTTTTCCCTAAAATTTCTATATTTTTTCTTAAAAGTGTTGTTGCTTACATTTAGGTTTTTAGCACATCTGGATTTTTAAAAATGATATATTAGATAAGGATCTAGCATTATCCTTTACATGTAGAGATCTACTTATCCCAACATTTCACTTTGGCAAATCCATGTTTTCTCCTGTGCTTTGCAATGCCACATTGAATTTTCTTAGGTTTCCCTTTCCCTTTAATGATCCAAGGTCTTGATGGTTCAATCTTGAGTCATTGTATTTGTGTTTGAAGTACAGTCATCCCTTGGTATCCATGTGGGATTGGTTTCAGACTACCCTACAAATACCAAAATCCACAGATGCTCTAATCCCTTATATTAAATGCAGTAGTATTTGCATATAACCTATGCACATCCTCTCATATACTTTAAATCATCTCTAGATTACTTATAGTACCTAATACAATGTAAATGTTATGTAAATAGTTGCTGGTATATGACAATTCAAGTTTTGCTTTATGGAAATTTCTGGAATTTTAAAAAATTATTTTTGATCTGTGGTTGGTTGACTCCACAAATGTGGAACTCAGGAATACACAACACAGATGGTATTGTAGAACTTCCTCTACTCTGAATATAACTTGGGTCTTTTTTGCTCCTTAGAGGTTTGAGTAAACTTGGCTGAAATCCTCTTAACTTGGGTGAGTTTTCCATCTTCTTGATTTATTCTTTTTTATTCATACAAGCCAGTTCGTTTCTTTTCTTATCAGTTGGTGCAAAATTCTCTTCCCAAGTGTCCCATGTTCCTTGCTATTTTTACTAGTGGCTTGAGTTGAGTAGAGAGATCATTCCATCTATGTCGCAGCACCCCACATCCATGGAGGTGGGCCCATTCATTCTGTGATAATGCATTCATACTCCCTTCCCTTTCAAAGTCTGTGATTTAGACTTGTGACACACAGCTCTGGGACATGTAGTTCAGTCCCCTGCTTTACTCTCAGATGCCTCCCTTAGAATCTTGGTGAATAACATTTCAAAATATTGCATTACAAACTCTTTTTTTAAGTTATTAATATGCTCCTCTAGAAACTGCTGTTGCACTCAAAGGAACTGGCTTAGAAGTTTTTTGGATACAACTCTCTGAATGGAGTGGTTAATATTCATTGGCTGTGTTAGTTTTATATTGCTACATAAAAATTACCACAAATTTAGTAGAGTAAAATGACATGTTTTTTATGTTACACTTTCCATGGCATAGTTGGGTTCTCTGTTCAGGGTCTCACCAGCTGAAATCAAAGTGTCAGCAGAGCTAACATCCCATCTGGAGCTTGAGGTCCTCTTCTGCACTCCTTCAGATTGTTTTTAGAATTAAATTCTTTGTGGTTGTAGGACTGAGGTCCCAGTTTTCTTGGTCATTGTTGACCGGGGGTTGTTCTCAGCTTCTTGAGGTTTCCCTCAGTTTCTAAATATGTAGCCTCTCCACAGACTATTTACAACACAGCTGTTTTCTTCGAAGCCAGTAGCAGCACATCTCTTGGAGCTTCATCTTCTTTTAGAGAGCACACTTGAATAATTAGACCCACCAGGATAACCTCCTTTTAATTAACTTATCGCCCATTTATTAGTAACCTAATAACAGCAGCAATAGTCTACACTGTTCAATACATCACTCATACTCAAGGGGAGGGAATTATACAAGTGAGAACCCCAAGGAGTGGGAACCTTGAGGGCCATCTTGAAATTTGGTTTACCAAAATAGGCTTGCATTCTAAATCCAGTTTCCTTATATTTTGAGTACTTGAGTAAGGTTTACTTTCCCTGGCAGGGTTTTTGAGGAAAGACCATTAGATATCACCCTTCCTCCCTGCTCGATTTTTTTTTCAACACATTGAGAAAGCAAACAAAAGAGCCAGCATATGTAGAAACAACGTCACCTTCATTACTTGTAAGTTTAATGGTAAGAATGTAGCTTAGTGACAGAACCAAATAAACTTTTTATCTCCTTTGCTCACCGAATTTAGACTTTGGGACTACTTGTCCAAGGGCAGATTTTGATCTGGAAGGAAATCATTGCCTCACACCAATCTAGGATGGAAGAAGAAGGGGAAAGAGACCCAAATCCCCACACTTATGGTTTTTGGTAGATTAAGTCCACCCAAGACCTATAATTATTACTCACCAACAAGTAACTGGATCTATTTCCAGAGAAAGTTTTGTGACAGAGGCTTAAAGTGTTTGAGAAAAATTCTTCCTCATGGAAACCAGAGCACAGGGGAGAGAATTTTCGCTCTAATACTTATTTATGCTTTCAGTGTGTTTCTAAGGATCAGATTTTCCTAAGCTGAATAATTTGAAAATAATAATACATACCTTTTCTCTTCCAACTAAAACCCTAGAAGCACTTGCTGCTTATTGCTGATCAAGTGAGACAAAGAAAACTATTTGGGAAATGTTTACTTCAAAGAGCATAAAAGTTTCACATAAGAATGGGCAACATAAATATTAGATGACATCAATCCAGGATGCATTGAAGCATGGCCAGGATTTCTTAGAATGTGCAGGAGGTGCTCTTTGGGTCCATATTTGAACCCTGAGGGGAGAACTAGCTCATTAGAACTCAAGGTAGAGGAATTATTGTTTCATCCTCACTGCTCTCCCATCTCTGAGCAAGAGGAGCAATCTATTTTCTCTGTATAGAAACTTACTTCTGTAGTCCAAAGTGATTTTAACTTATCACCAAACTGAATTAAAATGACGTTGGCAAAAACAGTGATGTATTTTGCTCTGCTCCAGACTGCCAACAAGAGGAAAACTAGATTTCTTTGGACTTAGAAATGGAAAGAGGGAAAATACTTATATAACTCTGGTCCACTCACTTCACTTTCCTGTCTAATTCTCAGTCTCTTTATTTGTGAAATAGTAAAAATATCCTCACTGTTCAACAGGTTTATTACCAGGGCAAAGTTAATAAATATGAAAGTTATATAATTATAATTTATTATCAATTATTATTTACATGATGTGAATCCAAATTTCTAAAATCTTTCTTAAAACATTGATGTTTGAAGGGTATATTAATTCTATAAAACTTTGATTTAGATCACTTTTAACTTCCATCTGACAAGGTAGGAAAATTTCTCTTGAACTTCACAAGGGATTAAAAAGATTTTTTAGTGCTTAAGCTAAATCTGTAATTTGGACTTTTACATTTCTTCATGATTTCCTTTTAGTAGTGCATGACACAGTTATCTATATGCCACTTTCTCCTAAATTCAACAGATTTTTAAATTTTCAATTCGAGTCTGTGACATGAGAAATAAAGACAGCTTGGACCTGAAGACTCCCAAAAGACTGATGCCTTCTGGATAAGAAAGGAAACCTATTTGCAAAACTCCTATAGATATTGATGTCAATATTCACCTTTGTAGTTTAGGGTTAAGTGTTTTCCATTCCATTATCCATCTCTCAAACTTTGAAAATTTAATTCAAATCCCTTAAGGATGAGTTTATTTGGTTTACTGCCTTCCCTTTGGCATAATTTGAATTCTTGAGTCATGACTCAGAAGGTGTCCAGAATGTGAACAAAACTCAATAATCTTTGGTTAACCAATTTTCTTGAGGATTTCAGAAAATCAAGGACAGGCTGGAAATATTACTCACAAAACAAATACTCTGGGATGTTTACACAAGAGCCTCAAGAAGAGAGAACAAAATGGTATTCAGGATTTCATAGTTCCCTCCACCTTCTGAAGTGATAAAGGAAATAAAGAGGCAAGCAATTCATCAGACTAGGCAAGACCATAGACCTAATGCTTTACCTGTCTATCTAACCACTAAAGCATCCAGGAGAAAATAATTGAAAACTGTAATTAAGGCATTATGTATATACTATAAAACACACATGCAAACGTAAAAAATAATTTAAAAAACTACATTAAATTGGCCGTTAGATCAAATAAGTCATGTAAATCAAGCCCTTGGGTATCTGCTTGGTTGATAACTTCCAAGCTAAACTTACAAGTTTGTCTCAATTTGTTCAGTTTTCTTGACTTGTGGGTGAGTACTTCATGGGTGTATGCTAATTTTACTAGCAAAGTGTTTTCCTGAGCAAGATTTATTTTGTGCTTTCATTCATTCAGCCAGCATTTATTAAGTACCTGTGGTGTATAAGGTACCACACTAAAAGCTTTGTGATGACTTCCATGTGAAAATGGATAGGCCCTTTTAAACAACAGTTTTTACAGAAGGCACAACATTACTTTATTAACACCAAATTCTGCAATAGTATAAAGAATTACTTTTTAGCTTCCAGGACAATCTTCAGGTGATACCTACAACATGTCAAAATAAACTACCTCTTAAAGCGGAATATCTCAGGTGAGAAATGAAATATTTAGAATCCTTGAAGCGTGAGAATTTCTGTTAGCAGGGATCATTCAGAACCACCCACCAAGACCAGGCCATCCATTCCATCATTCATTCATTGATTAACTTAGTAAATATAAATGGATACAGAGTATATGGCAGGAACTGTTGCTTCTGAGATACAACCGTGACCCAGGCACAGCCCCCGCCTTCAGATAGTCCAGGTAAATGGGCATTTGTAAGGCTTTTATAATGCAATCTGGCCAGTGGTACAACAGTGGTGGGTATAAGGTATCACAGAGGTTCCCAGGTGTGATGTGGACCACAGTCTTGGGTCTCAGGGTAAGCCTCCTGAAGAATATTTAAGTAATAATGAGGAATATCTAAGTCAAGTCAATAGTGGTGTAATCCAGGTGATGGGGAGGAAAAGTGTAGCTCTAAGAAGGAATAGGGCTTCCCTAGTGGCGCAGTGGTTGAGAGTCTGCCTGCCGATGCAGGGCACACGGGTTCGAGACCCGGTCCGGGAGGATCCCACATGCTGCGGAATGGCTGGGCCCATGCGCCATGGCCACTGAGCCTGCGCGTCCCGCAACGGGAGAGGCCACAACAGTGAGAGGCCCGCATACCGCAAAAAAAAAAAAAAAAGAAAGAATAACATGCAGAAAGTCCTAAATTGAGAGAGAATATGACGCATATTCAGACTCTGCAAGAAATTCAGTTTGCTTGAGCATAGTATTGGTGAGGCAGGTACTGGCAATGTTGAGAAATGAAGCTGAAGACTTGGCAGTGTAGGATGAAGGGCCCCTGTTGAGCAGGCTAAGCTATTTGACTTTTATCCTGAGGGCAAAAGGGAGCAACACTCTGAATACTGGTGCGGATCACCTCTTTTGTGCCCAGCACTGTCCAGGCACTGCTGGAAATTCTAATAACGTGAAAGATCTGTTCTGTGGCCCCTGAAGAGCCTCTGAGTTAGCTGGGGTGATAGGAGAAACAAACGAAACAATTAGGGAACAGGTTCCAACATTAACCAAATACTAGGCCAGCTATGTGGCTCTGACCGCCAAGAGTTGCATTGTGGGTGAAAATTGAAGAGGGAGAGGTCAGTGGGGCTGAATGAGGTGGTAGGACACCCATATTTAGAGAATTAATTTCCATGTGGGTTCATACTGTTTACTGTTCTTCAAGCCAGAGAACTTAGTATCCTCCAGTTTTTTGGGACTGTATAAGACATCATACAAGCTCTGGCCCTTCCACTTGCAATGGTTGCCCCTCCAAACTGCCTTCTCTAACTAGACTGAACTAGACTAGAACTAGACTGCCTTCTCTAACCAGACTGAACTTTGTGAAGTGTTAAAACATGTGTTTAGTGTCTTTATTTTTTTTTTAAAGTTTTCATTTCCTTTTCATAGAAGGGTGTCCAGATCATACAGCTAGAAAATAATTGGATTTGGGTTAAATTCTCACCCCAAGAGTCAGGGTGAAGGACACAGGGTTTAGGAGACCTCATATTATGAAAGCAGCTGTTGAGTTCCTCATTATGGCCAATTGTTTTCTTTTTCCCCTGATTCACCAGATTTCTATACTATTTTTAAGCCTTTGACTCAATAGCAGCTATTTTCTGATCAAAGTAGTCCTCATTCTCACTGCGTGATTACCTAATAAAATAGAATACAAGGAAAGTAATTAATCAAAGTCATAGCGGCTGCCTGGAATGCCCCCAGCCACGGTTGCAACGCAGAAACAACCTTCCAGTAAGAGGGCTATCTCTTATGGGTGGTGTGTGCTCTTATGTCCTTAGATTATGATTCTGTGCTGTTCAGTAAAAACCACCAAATTGCCTTCTTCGCAATCACTCTGAAAAAAAAATTGTTCCATTAGAGGACATTCCCATAAGCCCTGATTCAACTGCATTGTTGAATCTATCATTTTTGAGGAGGACCTGAAACACAGGTCTCATTTAAAAGATTCTCCATGGTTTGCATTTTACCTTCATTGGTTACTTTGGCTTCCTATAATCTGTCTGAATATTAACACACTGTTTCATTTATATCTTTTTCCTTCATGTACAATTTCTTGGTATTTCTCTAAGAAATGTCAATATCTAATCCTGCTTGATCTATGAAAAGTTTTCTATCACTTGTGTTAGTCAATGGTCTGAAATGACTGGACTTATGGAACATAATTCTAATGATAAACTCTAATGATAGCTTGGGTTCATAAGGAGAATTTTCTAGGTTATTACAGCCAGGCTGCTTATTAATTCATCTTTGCAACATTACAAGTCAAATAATTATATATTGGCAAAATTGTTTGTATAAGTTATTCAATATTCCTAATTCTAAATTAGAGATGAGTGTGTATGTATTAGAAGTGTAGAGTCCTTAAACTCAGTTCCTCCCTTCCCAATTCTAGGTGTAATACGTGCTTGCAAGGAACTGAAAGCCCAGTGGGAATGTTTATAAATGGCCAAGTGAGTCTCTTTTATTCACTAAAGTGCAGGGTTTCTGGTTGTATTAAAAAAGGTGGAGTATTCTCTTTTCTGCCTTCCACCTGAAATTGAAAACAGCCAGACAAATGGGGCAGGGACAGACTGATTTACTCACCAGTGTATGGGCAGAGAAGTGACGAGGAGAGGAGAGGGAGGGAGGGGGGAAGGGAGGGAGGGAAGAGAGAGGGAGAGAGAGGAGAAAGAGAGAGAGAGAAACCAGATGGAAAGACACAAAATCTCCCTTTTGTCCTGGATTTTCTCTAAACCATCAGGTGAGTCACTCCTCCTCCCACACATGGAAGCAGTGAGTGATCAATAAACACCGATGATGGAAACGGCCACTCCAAGATGCAAACTGCAGAGAGAAGAGAGGAAACTCTATCACCTTTAAAATGAGAGGTCTAGCACTTCATGACCCACAATAAGAGAATAAAGGAGTCAATTCCGCTCCTCTGGACTCTGCAGGTTTTCCTTCTTCTTGCGTGCACGGCAAGCAAAAGCAACAATCCTAACC
Source organism: Lagenorhynchus albirostris (assembly GCF_949774975.1). Taxonomy (NCBI): domain Eukaryota; kingdom Metazoa; phylum Chordata; class Mammalia; order Artiodactyla; family Delphinidae; genus Lagenorhynchus; species Lagenorhynchus albirostris. The sequence continues at coordinate 14,660,473 of NC_083100.1, forward strand.
CTCTCACTCAGGCAGGAGATGTATTACTCTTACCCAAAGGATGTATATTACAAACAAATACTATATGCATTACCAAGGTGATATTATCAAACTTGATTTTGAATTTTATTTGAATAGAACATAATTCCTTACTCTAATGGGTGACTCTCATGCAGCATCAATATATTGCTGAAGAAGATTGTGGAATGTGATGATCCTGGCATTTTCCAGTTTTAATCTGTCTCCTCTGGCTGACTTGTTGAGGGCCCGCAGGTGAAAATTCCAGAAAGAAAAAAGGAACAATAATTCAAGGGGAACATTACCTACATCACCAAACAAAGTCTATGGCAGCATGGGATGGAGAGAAAGGTGCTGATTGCTAATTGTGGTCTAACTAAATAATAGGTATGGATTCAAAAATAGGCAGAGAAGGGGGCTGCCCACAAACATAATTTTAGGACTTTTGCAAAGGCCTCTCTGTTCCCCAGATAGTACATCCATCTGTTCACTGATATTCTACTAGCAACAAAAGGAGCAACAAAGACTTATATGGTACTTACTTTATGTCAGGCAGCATTCTAGCAGCATATATATATATATATATATATATATAAAATATACTTAATTATCATAACAACCTTTTAAATGGTTATGATAATTCTCATTTTATGAATGAGGCAGCTGAGACACACAGCTAATAAGGGGCAGAACCAAAATTTAAACCCACATGACTAGACCATTGTATTGTCTAGGCTTTCACCACCTTGATGTACTCTAAATGGAAATTTCCCCAGGGCAGGGAGCTTATTGTCGGAGATTCACACCAAAGGGTAAATGACTTATATTGGCTTCTCACCAAAAAGGAGGTATGAATGCAAGGGAGATAGACCCTTGGGACATTTATACTTTAGTTTCTGGTATTTTCAAATTTCTATTAGGGCAACTTTGAATCATGTTATTTAGAAACGTGTTTTAAAATTTCTAAATATTTAAAGGTTTTTAAAAAGTTATCATTTAAAAAAATAGATTTCAAACTTTATTGCTTTGTGTTGAAAATGCGCTTCTTGGGTGTTTATTGGGACTTATTTTGTTACTGAGAATTTTATTTTTTAGTGGTTTTTGCAAGGTTCCATGTATGTTCTTTATTTTTATTATTTATTTATTTATTTAACATCTTTATTGGAGCATAATTGCTTTACAATGTTGCATTAGTTTCTGCTGTATAACAAAGTGAATCAGCTATATGTATACATATATCCCCATATCCCCTCCCTCTTACATCTCCTTCCCATCTTCCCTATCCCACTCCTCTAGGTGGTTACAAAGCACTGAGTTGATCTCCCTGTGCTATGAGGCTGCATGTATGTTCCTTAGATCAAGCTTGTCAATTGTGTTATGTTAATTGGGTGTTATGGATAACAATATACATGTTAATACCTGTAATTTTGGAAGATACATTAAATAACTGGTTTTGTTTGTTAGCCAGAAGAATTTGGAATTTACTTCTTCTCCCTTTATGCATAAAGATGAAATATTCTGATCTCTGATAGAGTCATTATTCTAAAACAATATGTATGAATTATATTTTTCATGTCAGTATGGAATTATTTTTACTTATCCTCCTTGAGACTTAGTCTTTTCTGAATCTGATAATTCATTTTTTTCATCAATTCTGGATGATTCTCAGCCATTGTCTCTTTAAATGTACTTCTCCCTATTCTTTCTTCATGTATGAAACTCCAAATAGATAGAGAAATGTTAAAAATTTTCCTTCTTCCCTTTATGTCTTTTAATACAGTAGTTAAAATTGTAGACTTCAGGGCTTCCCTGGTGGTGCAGTGGGTGAGAGTCCACCTGCCGATGCAGGGGACACAGGTTCGTGCCCCGGACCGGGAAGATCCCACATGCCTTGGAGCAGCTGGGCCCGTGAGCCATGGCTGCTGAGCCTGCATGTCCGGATCCTGTGCTGCGCAAAAGGAGAGGCCATGACAGTGAGAGGCCTGTGTACCGCAAAAATAATAAAATATTAAAACAAACAGATATAAATGGGAAAAATATCTATAACAAAACAAAATGCATTCAAGAAATTTCACAATTTCTTGAATTTCTCATTGTGCTATATGAGATCCCGTTTTCAGAGCCCGTGTTGCTTCTCTGCCGTTAGGACTTTTCTTTGCCCTGTTAAGCCTTCATATTGCCATTGGATTGACATCTACTGAGAAAATCAGCAGTGTGTCTGTGGTCCTGGAATTGTTACTTCCCTTGATGGCCAAATGATTTGCAGAAACTCAGTGGAGGATATTGCTTCTTGAAATGTTGAAATCCCTGGCCTATATCTCGTTAATGTTTCCTTGTTTTCTGTGAGACTTTGGCCATGCATCACTGACATTTTATGTTATGTCATTTCAATTAATAGAACAACTGGCATTCTTCTTTTGGCAACGGGGGATCAACTTTAAATCACTCAGCCCACGTGGACAGTCTAGTGTGACAGGATCCCGGGGTATGAAGCTCTCTGGTGTCTGTTGTATAAACACTCAGCAAACAGATAATAATGGGGGAATAATTAACTTGGGAGCTGCCAGAATTCACTGTTGTTTAAAAGCTCTGCACAAGGGCCTGTGTAGGAGGCAACATGATGAAATGGAAAGAAATTGGAGCAGATAGGTCAGATTTTAAATCCTGGCCCCTTCCTTAACTGATGTATGTCCTCAGGGAAATGAAGTATGTATATTATCCAAACTTTACTTTGCTCATCTGTAAAATAGATATATCATGTATCTCTTGTAGGATTGAAATAAAGAATAAATGTTAAAAAATATAAGAAGGCACCTGGATCATATTAGATTTTTATTAATTTAGTTCTTCTTGTAGGCTGCTCTCGTAGGAAGCTGCATTTCTTGAGGTGTGTTATTCTTCTTTCTCGACCATTGGATGCTCATTTGTAAAATTTAAAGGTGGAACTAAAAAATTTGTAAGATTTCTTTTGGCTTTAATATCAGTTATCAAAGTTACAGTTCTCGAAAAAATCAAATATAAATGAATATTCAGAATAAAGTTATAATTGAAATATAAGGCTACACATTTTTAGTTATTTTTAAAACTTCAAAAACAATATGTGAAAGGCCTTTAAAAATTAAAACAATTTGAAAGTAAAAAGAGAGAGAGAGAGAAAGGAAATTCCTCATAACCCATATTACTGGACTCGTCTCACCATGGGAAAACAGCTGTACCAGTTATGTTGGGGTAGAACATTAATTTTTTTTTTCTGTATAGCTTCTCTCACATACACATAGACACACACAAGCATATATATAGTATTATATACTATATACAAACATAATTTAAAAAAAACACAAATCAGATTATTTTATACATATTATTCCCCAGCTCCTTCCATTTTCTGTTCCACATTTTTTTAGCATACGGCTTTTATCCTCAAGTTCACTACATCATCTAAGAAAGCTACTGGAGCTCTAGCCATTGCATCCCTATTGCAGAGAAGAATAAAGAAGACAGAGATGGGAAGAATGTAAAAACAAGTTAAAAGACTGAGCCAGTCCCCTTTAACTTTTGTTTATACAGCTTTGGCTATCTCTCTTGCAAGGAAGACTTTATCTGAGTACATTTCTATTTCAAGTGAAATAGAAGTTCAATCAGTAAAGAAAGAGAAGAGAATGGATGTTGGTTAGCTCATATAATAGTCATGATTGGAGATGCTTTAATCAGTCTTTCTCTATATATATCTTTCTCATTCTTTTGCCTGATGCAGAGTATTCCATAGAATGGATCTACCACACATTATATAACCATTAGACTATTATAGATTATTAGGTTGTTTCCAGTTTTCTATTGCAAATAATACTAACATTGACATCTTCAAACAAATATCTGTATGCATGTGTCTTGGGCAATTTTGTAGGTTAGATATCTAAAATTGGAATTTCTAGGTTGAAAGATAATGTGTACTTTAATTTTGTTATATAACGCCAAACTATAGTAGCAATGTTTAGTTTATATTTTCTATCAGAATCTACAATTTCCTATTTGCCTGTATACGTGCTTATGCTGGGTATTATCAGCCTGTTCTATTTTTGCCAGTCTGATGGCATCTGTTGTTGTTTTAATTTGCATTTACCTGATTACTTGCTAGGTTAAGTGTCTTTTCACATGTTACCTGGGTTTTGTATTTTATCTTCTGGGAATTACCTATTCATCTGTTTTGCCCATTTTTCTATTAGCTTGTTGACCTTCTTCTTACTAGGAGCTCTTTAAATATCGTAGATATCATTATTGTGTCTCCTCCTTATGTTGCCTGTTTTTCCTTTCAGTCATCAGTTGGTTACTACATTTGTTGATCATTTTTCTGTGTGTGAATAATTTTCAAAATTTTATATAATCAAATATTTCAGTCCTTTCTTATATGACATTTTTGGCAGTTATTCTGGTAACCTTTCTTAGCTCCACAGTTTTAAATGTGTTCTCTGATATTTTCTTCTAGTATTCTTATGGTATTCATTCTTTTTTTTTTACTTTTAGTTCTTTGATTCATCTAGAAATTCTTTGTTTATGGTGTGATGTAAGAAATCTCATTTTTTCTATATATCTATATCTCATCAATATCTACATGTGTGTATATATGAGTGTGTGTATACACACACACATTTCCAAGTAGATGGCTAATGGCTACAACACCATTTAGTATAGAAGACTTTCTTTTCCTAGAGATTTGAAATATAGCTATTTGTATATTACCATGTATATGTGGGTTTGTTTCTATTAGTTTACTTCTGAGTCAAAATTTTATTTTAAAAATTACCATAGCCTTATCATTTGCTTTGGTATATGTTAGAGCAAGTGACTACATGTATTTGTTGCTCCTTGACAAAATTTTCGTGTTCATTTTTGCACATTTTTCTCTTCTAGATGAATTTGAGAAACTGCTTACCAAGTTTTATATGCTATTTATAAACATAATGTGTCTCCTCAGAATATCTTTCATGCTCTTCATAAAAGTAATGCACAAATTTACTGGGATTATTTTCTGGGTGTTTCATAGTTTTTGTTACTATTATTATTGTAATCTTTTTGTTCCATTACATTTTCTAACTGATTATTGCTAATATAATAAAAAGCAATAAATTCTGTCCAGTTCTTTCTTTTTTAATTGAGGTATAGTTGTTTTACAATTTTGTGTTAGTTTCTACTGTACAGTGAAGTGAATTAGCTATATGTATACATACATCCCCTCTTTTTTGGATCTCCTTCCCATTTAGGTCACCACAGAGCATTGAGTAGAGTTCCCTGTACTATATAGCAGGTTCTCATTAGTTATCTATTTTAGACCTATTGGTGTATATATATCAATCCCAATCTCCCAATTCATGTCACTTCTGTCCACTTTTAAAACTTTCTTATTAGTTCTGGTAGGATTTTTTTTTCTCATTAAATTCTCTTGGGTCTTCTAGGTACACAGTCATATCATCTAAATAATGAGCTTTTGATTCATTGTTTCTAAAGTGAATAAATACCCTTATATTTTTTCTTACCTTTTCCATTGGCCAGGACTGCCAACAGAATGTCAAAGAGCAATAGTGATGGTGGGCATCCTTATCATCTTCCTGATTTTGATGAACATGCTTCACATGTTTTACCAATAGGTAAAACGTTTGCTCTCAATTTCTCTTAGGCATTGCTTATACAATACGTAAGTTTCTTTTTATGCCTCATTTGTTAATATCAATTTCAAAAATAGAAACATGTTGAATTTTATCAAATGCTGAGTAGAATCTAGTAAGATCTTTTAGAATGATTATATGGATATCTTCTTTAATTTGTTAATGACTGTAATATAATTGATTGCTCCATAATTTTCTTTTTTTTTTTTTCCTATTTTTGTGGTTTTTGTATCAGGGTTACAGTGGTTTTGTTGAATAAGTTGGAAAATAGTCTATCAATTTTTAAAATTCTGGATCAGAATATAGAAATTTATACAATATGGGTATTATGTTTTCCATGAAGATCTGGGGAAATCTGGGTATGAAATTATGAGTCTGATGCCTTTAACAAAATTTAGTTGTCATTTGACCAACTTTCCATTTTCTCCAGCGTCTATTCATCTATCCATGGTTTCTATACCTCTTATTGAGTTAAATATATATTTACCTATATATATTAATTTATATATAATACATGTATATTTATATACAAACTTCCTGAGAAAATCATCCTTTTTGTATATATTTTCAAAAATTTTGGCATAACTCTGTATAGAGTATTCTCTTATGACTTAAGGAGTCTTACCTGTATCTGCAGATGGGGTCCCCAAGACATTAGTTATTCTGTGATTCTGTTGGGAAAACTTCCCTTTCCTGGTGAACCTCTTTTTTTGCCTGCATGGAGTTCCTTCAAATGTGAACCACTCCCTTAGAATACGAGCTGTCTCCCACAAGAAGCAGGTTCTTTTTTTATATATATACATTTATTTATTTATTTATTTTTATTTTTTCCTGCTTTGGGTCTTTGCTGCTGCGTGCGGGCTTTCTCTGGTTGCCGCGAGCGGGGGTTACTCTTTGTTGCGGTGCGCGGGCTTCTCATTGCCGTGGCTTCTCTTGTTGCGGAGCACGGGCTCTAGGCGTGCAGGCTTCAGTAGTTGTGGCATGCGGGCTCAGTAGTTGTGGCACGCAAGCTCTAGGGCACAGGCTCAGTAGTTGTGGCGCACGGGCTTAGTTGCTCCGTGGCATGTGGGATCTTCCCGGGCCAGGGCTCAAACCCGTGTCCCCTGTACTGGCAGGTGAATTCTTAACCACGGCGCCACCAGGGAAGCCCCAAGAAACAGGTTCTTAAGAGCAGGGACTTCTGCCTGCTTGGCACACAGTACACACTCATTAGTATTTGTTGGTGAGTAAATGTTGCAGATCATTACCAACTGTTCCATCTTCTGACAACTTTTCTGCTTTTTTTGGAGCTGCGGCGACTATGTTTTTATATTTCTTTTGTGACTGTACTGGGATTTGGGATAGAGGAGCACATGTTCTCAACTATCACACAGCAGTGCATGGTGCAGGGCACCATGCAATCTTTCCGGTGGTTTAATGCCTAGCAATAAAGACACACTGTTCCCTTAGGAACAGTGTTTGCCTTTCCTTTTCATTTTATCCCTCCCCCTCCCACAATTCTCAGAAGAGTCATATATTAAAAGGTAACTCCATTGAGAGATTTGCTCAATGCTCCTTATCAACTTAACTCTTTATCAGTAGTCCCTGGTCATCTTAACTTTTCTTAATGATCCTTCCCTCACTCTTTTGAAGTAGAACTCTGTTTTTTCCTTTCTTTCAAAATTCTCACACCATTTCTTCAAATACCACGCTTCCTTTACAGTGTGACAAGATCTGGCTTCCAAATTGAAAAGTGCATATTCTTAACAAGTCTCCCTTGTAGCTCTATTCTGATCATTAAGGAAGAAAACCAAAATTCCCATATTACAGAATGTGTGAATCTAAAGGCCACATTATTCAAAAAGAAACAAGCAGGCAAGAAAGTAAGCAAACAAACAGACCAAATTCACAAAAATGTAAATGGTTAATGAATTTGGGTATGGTGTGTATGTGTTCTCTATGTCAGGGGTCCCCCCACCTGTTAGGAACAGGGCTTCACAGCAGGAAGTGAGTGGCAGGCTAGTAAGAGAAGCTTCATCTGCTGTTCCCCATCGCTCACATTCCCGCCTGAACCATCAACCCCCCAAACCCGCCCCGCGGTCCAAGGAAAAATTGTCTTCCATGAAACCTGTCCCTGGTGCCAAAAATGTTGGGGACTGCTGCTCTATGCAATTTTTGCAACTTTTCTGTACATGTGAAATTACATCACAATGAAAAGTTACTAAAAACAGCAAGCAAACATCATCTAAACACCATATATAGGAAACCACCAGAGTTTATCAATTAGGTTGGAAGAACTTTTCTTCTTCGCCATCCCCTGGCATTTATAACCAGCTGTTACACTGTAAACTGGAGCTTAGTCTCAGGCTTCAGAGGTGGAGGGAGTTAAGTGTCACTACTCGGGAAGATACCAGGCAAACACAGAAAAATCTGGGTGATAACAAGGGTAATCCTCTTTGACACTCTCTGCCCGACCTCAGAAATCCTTCTCTCCATTACAAGTTAGATTCTAGGAATTCCTTGGTAGTCCAGTGGTTAGGACTCCATGCTTCCACTGCGGGGCTCCCGGGTTTGATCCATGGTTGAGGAACTAAGATCCTGAATGCCGTGTGGTGTGGCCAAAAAATTGAAAAAAGAAAGGATACGTTCTGTGATTAAATGAGAATCATCTGAAATGAAAGAATGTAGTCTTGTTTCCCTGCTAATTGTCATTTTTGTATTATAGTTCCCTGGGTATCAGAGTAATTCCCAATTCTTCCCACTTAGTCTTCTTATTTTAAAGCCATGGGACTAAGAGTGAAGGCTAATGGCTCCATATGAAGTGCTGCAGTCGGCCACAGCTTCTTCAGAGACAAAACTGCTGGTAGAAGATAGTACATATATTGTGAACTTTTAGCTGCATGGGGAGAAGATGGAGGTATCCAGCTTCCAAAACACTCCAAATGTGCTCTATATGTCTACCACAGAGCCTGAGAGGTTGCTAGATGTGAAGAATAATCTTACAAAAGGGTCTTATGCGAAAGGTAAAAAAGAGGGAAGACTTTTAAGGAACCTCTACTGTTTTCCATAGTGGCTGTATCAATTTACATTCCCACCAACAGTGCAAAAGGGTTCCCTTTTCTCCACACCCTCTCCAGCATTTATTGTTTGTAGACTTTTTGATGATGGCCGTTCTGACTGGTGTGGGGTGATACCTCATTGTAGTTTTGATTTGCATTTCTCTGATAATTAGTGATGTTGAGCGTTTTTTCATGTGCCTCTTGGCCATCTGTATGTCTTCTCTGGTGAAATGTTTCTTTAGGTCTTCTGCCCATTTCTTAATTGGGTTGTTTGTTTATTGAGCTCCATGGACCTAGAGTCTGTCGCACAGAGTGAAGTAAGCCAGAAAGAGAAAAACAAATATCGTATATTAACGCATATATGTGGAATCTAGAAAAATGGTACAGAAGAACCTATTCGTAGGGCAGGGATAGAGACGTAGACATAGAGAATGGACATGTGGACCCGGGGGGGGAAGGGGAGGGTGGGATGAATTGGGAGATTAGGTTTGGCATAAATACACTACCATGTGTAAAGCAGATGGCTAGTGGGAACCTGCTATATAGCACGGGGAGCTCAGCTCGGTGCTCTGTGGTGACCTAGATGGGTGGGATGGGGGGCGGAGGGAGGTCCAAGAGGGAGGGGATATAGGTATACATATAGCTGATTCACTTCATTGCACAGCAGAAAGTAACAACATTGTAAAGCAATTTTACTCCAATTAAAAAAAAAAAGAGGGGAGAGCCATCACTGGCTGCTGGGTGGCCTCATTTGGGCAGCTGTTCCATATTAAGCCACTGGAAAGGGGAGACAGACACAACCACACCATCCGTAGGGGGGGCTATCATGAAAGAGAATGAAATAAATGGATGATGGCTCAGTTTCCATATGCACATATCTGCCCTTCTCTGAGGCTAAGCCTAGCCCTCCAGTCCCCCTGTCACATCCTGAAGTGGAGGCGTGAGCTGGAGACAACCATGGGAGCAGAGCCATATCCCGCTTTGAGCACACTGCCTTTCCATCAGATTCCATGGAAATACTGACAGTAGGGCACAGGGTGAATATTGTTTCGAAGATTGCTTTTCGGAGGAAATCAGACTCCAAAAGAAAGTTTGATGGAAAAAAGCATTATTCTTTGAAGCCAGGCTGAATGCTGATGCTCTGTTGAGAGTTTTATTTTGACATGTTAAGATGATGAAAGATGATCCATCAATGGTAAAGAGCTTTCTTTTTCATGGCAAAAGCAATCTGATAAACAGGACTTGAGATGAAGAAAAAGATCAGGTGAATGCATATCACTTACAGAAAGAGCAAAACAAAACAAAAAGCAAGTACTTGAAGCTTTTTTTTGTTTTTACAGGAGTTTTGGAATCTGGTTGCTCTAGCAGGTTAATTAATATGTGCCTCAGCTGCATAGATTTACCTGGAATTCACTTGGTATGTCCCTCCAGTCTAATCCTTATGAATGAATGATCAACATATAAAATTGAATTGAATAGCTGAACTGTGATTCTGTTCACAGGACACTGTAAGTTCTATAAGGTGACATCTCCTGTGCCTTCTTTCACTGCTGCATCTCCACCTCTGAGTACAACAGTGACTTGCACAACTCAATGAATATGTTGAATAAGTGACTCGGCTCTGAGGATCCTACTGAAGCTCTGCTCTCCAGACCTAAGGTCAGAGGCTGGGACACCCCCTCCTCCTGGTCTTCTGAGGAGTGGAACTCAGCAAACCAACAGCTTTCAAAAACATTCTTCCCAAATTCTCCCTCGATTTCCAGCGTTCTAACCTTTCCCCTCCACCTCCTTATTACAGATGAAAGGTTTAAGAGTTGGCTGACCTTGATCACTTAATTAGAAATTTTAACTTTGTGGTCTCCCTTGAATCTACTGTTTTCATGCGTCAGCTAACATGGAGACAGAAACAATCTCATTATAATACAGCCTACGGTGTCGTAGAAATTTAATTTGCATGTCACTAACTATGGGTAGATTCAACATTTAAAAATATCGATAGGTCTCGTGTGTGTTTTTCTGTGCGTGCGCATGTGTTTGAGAACTATCTTTTCATATCCTTAGTCAAATTTTGTGTTTGACCTTTCCTTACTGACTTGTAAAAGCTCTTTGTATGTTAAAGAATAAGTTCTTTGTACTATGTCCAGGAGGAAGAGAATCTATATTTTATTCATGTATCCCTTGACATGTAATAGGTAAATATTTGTTAAATGAATGAATTAATATGTATTGCAAATATTGGCCACAGGGAAATTTTCACTTGTAATTCTCTTCATCTGCATCATGAAACCAGGGTAATAGGGCTACTAGCAATATGAAAATAGAGATAAAGACTGTGTACCTTTGAATCAATAATCATTTCCAATACTCCTAAGGTAAACACGGACCTTCTGCTTACCTTTATTAACAATAAAATATTCAACTGACCTATGAGCATATAGATTTTTGATTATCTGGACCACTCTGAGAAAGCTTGGTGGTATTTTGCTGTAAACAAATATGGAGCATTATTAGTAATAGCTGGCGTTACTGAGTACATGTTCTGTGCCAGACGCAGTGCTGAATGCTTTACACATATGGCAAAGGAACTCTATTTTGGAACCTCCCTTATCAGTAAACTGATTTCTTTTCCTGATCTCCTTTTACCTTTATGGTCCCAGAGAGGTGGGCAAGTTGAATGCCACTTCCAAAAGGAAGATATGACATTGCAATGTTCCTTCCAGACAAAGAAAAGAGGGAAAGAGCCTGTGTGAGGAGAGCATTGTTGGAGGATGACATATGCTTTACTAGCTCTCTCCGGACCAAAGTTCCAAGGAGGACAAGGGTGAGAAGGGTATTATATGGGTTGAGATACATTTGAAACAAGGACTCTGATCCCATTCTCTCTTTGAAACCCTGGGAGGAAGCTGCTATGCAAGTGGCCCTATATGTTCAAGGGAATGATGGCATAAAATGGAGTAGAGTGCTAGCCAGACAAGCTAGCTTGCTTTCTTTTTTTTTTTTTCTGGCTGTGCTGTGTGGCATGTGGAATCTTAGTACCCCAACCAGGGATCAAACCCATGCCCTCTGCAATGGAAGTGAGGAGTCTTAACCACTGGACCACCAGGGAAGTCCCCAAGCTAACTTTCTTGAGCTGCACTTAGCTCCAGTGGAGCATGCAAGGGACCCATACGTTCCTAGAAGTGAAGGTGAATCTGGCCTCTGTACCCTGACACTAAATAAATCTCAGAGACAGAGTTTTGGTTGAAGTAGAAAAGAATAACTTTATTGCTTTGCCAGGCAAAAGGGGCCACAGCAGGCTAATGCCCTCAAAACTGTGTGTCTCAATGTGGAGGGGGTAGTGAGGAGTTTTATGGTAATGGTTCAGAGAGGATGTGATCAGCTCGTGGACGTTCTCCTGACTGGTTGGTGGTGAGGTAAGTGGGAGTCAGCATCATCAACCTTCTGGTTCCAGCCAGTCTGGGGTCTACTGTTTGCAGGCAGCATACAGTTAACTTCTCCCACCTGGTGGGGGCTTCAGTATCTGCAAAACAGCTCAAAGATATTGTTATGTGTATCTTTTGAGGGGGAACAAGGACGCTGCCCCAAGGCTGCACTGTTGTCTCTTGACTCCTCCTCCTTTGTCACCCACATCCCCTCCCTTCCCTAATTAGCAACTGTTTGAACCTGCCCTTTGGAACTCAGGGACTGTCATGGAGGTTGAATGATGTCTATTTCCTGTAATCAAGAAATGGGGGACACAGAAAGGCTTTTGTGCCCAGGAGCCCCACAGGATCCAGGAATCAGGAGCCCTTATCTGGTGGTAAGGAGAAGAGCTAAGAGTTTTCTAGAGTAGCCAGAGACAGAAAAATATGGGAGTCACAACCAGGTGTCATAGCAAACCTGCACACTGAAGCAGGGCTCAGGAAGCGAAGCAAGTCTTGACTGAGTCAAAGAAATAGATCACAACTGTGTCAGTTTCAGATGTGCAGTGGACGCAGTAAAGGATGCCCCCAACCAGGGACCCTAATGAAACAGGAGGGAAGGGGGAAGCACAACGTTGAAAAGAATGACATAGCCCTAGGACATAACATAAACTGATTAGAACCAAATAGGTCCAAGATGGCAGACGAGTCGACTTCCACGAGACCTTGAGCCTCAGTATATGCTCACTGTGACACATCAGCACACTAAGTGACACACCCACAGGTGCCATGACAGTTCCAAGGCCGACAATAAAAGATCAAAGAGTGGGCAGTGGCCCAATTCCTGGAAATCCCCGCCCCTTCCTGAAATAGCTGGAATACTCCTCCCACTCATTAGCCTAAGAAATGACCCACCCCTATATAAGCTGACTACCCCATACCCTGGTGCCACTCTCACCTTCTGAGATGGCCCACACTCTGTCTGTGAAGTGTCTTTCTCCCTAAATAAATCCACTTCTTACCCATCGCTTTGTCTCTCACTGAATTCTTTCTTCAATGAGACATCAAGAACCTGAGCTTCATTAAGTCCTGAGACCAAGTGTGTGATCTCAGTTAAAAGACCGTGGGTTCAAGTCCCAATATGGGTATTGGCCAGGTTCGAGTCCCAGCACGTGGGTTTAAGTTCCATCTGAGTTACATGGTTTCACTATTACTGGTACCTCCACCAGAGCCCAAGCCTGGGCAAGACCAGCTCAACCACTATGCAATAGAGAGAGATCAGGGAATACCACAGCTAAGCATTTTCTCCATCTTCCCTGCAAATGTAAGTCTCCCTGGAAATCCATCTTGCAAAAGAGAAGGAGGGTGGGAAGATTCAACAATGTTTACATGAAATATGCTGTGTTATTCAAGAGACTCTTAAACTGGAAAGAATTGAGATCTTTGAGAAAAGAATTGAGATCTTTGAGAGCAGAGTTTAGTGTTTAATTATGCTGCAGTTGTTTCTTTAACCCCCCCCCCATACTCATGGTGGGTTAGGCGTGGGGATCCTTAGGGAAGAAGATTTCAATCAGTTATGGAAATAAGAGCTTACTTTTCTCAGCTCATTGAGTAGTGCTGCCTGAATGCTTATTTGCAACCCTGGTACACCAAGTATCTCTAATTCTTACCAAAAGTCTGTTAGTTGGGTGTTTTACAAATGAAGATACTGAAATTTAGAGAGATTAAGTGATTTTATATGTCTACTCAGCAAGCCAAATGGCTAAATCTACAGTCAAACAAAAATTGGTAGACTTGTAATCCCTACAGCATTTTGTGAACTGTTATGTGAACTATTGCAACAGTAGGCAATCATTTTCCCAGGGCTTGGGGTGCTTTCAGATTTAGCACCGGGCAGCAGAGTAACCTGGAAATGGTCTGTTCAGCTTAGAGGGAATGTTTTGAGTTGGAGCTCTGTTGCTGATGCAGCTTGGTGCTGTGGAGTTAGGAACTGTTTTTGGCCAGCCGTCAGAACGGAAATGCGTGGGAACACACGGTGTGTTTGTTGGGCTCCTACCCTGGGTGAATGTGGTGCACATGATCCTACTGACGATGAAATGCCTACTGGAGAGATATTCAATGGGTTAATTGTGCACATTCACGGATGAGTCAGCCCATGATTGCTGACACCAATATGTTTGCTGTTGCTGCCTCAGGGGCTTGGTGTGTGAGTCAGATGATGGATATGAGGAGAAAGTTGGCCTTATTTCCTGAAATCTTAGCAACTGTATAATAAATTATTGAATTTGGTCTGAGATCAAAATCACTTTAGGGAAAAAAAGTAAAAGCCAGGATGAAAAACTTGTGATTAATATCTCTCTATGCCTTGTGAGGTAACTGAATGGAACAGCTAACTGTAATGTAACCAGCTATTAGTTTTTATGAAGGTGAATGCAATCAGCTTAACCTAATTCAAAATCTCAGTTTTCCTTCCCCAAGCATATATTTTCTATTTACAGCCTCAGAATGAACCTTAGGAAACCGGTGAAGCCCTCAAGCCTGCAGTAATTGCATAGGTCACCCATGGCAAAACAGGTGGGTCTATTCAGCCTGCTGGTATCTTGTGGATTTCTTCATCCTTTTTTTAAAAAATATTTATTTATTTATGTGGTTGTACCAGGTCTTAGTTGTGGCATATGAACTCTTAGTAGCGGCATGCATGTGGGCTCTAGTTCCCTGACCAGGGATCAAACCTGGACCCCCTGCATTGGGAGTGCGGAGTCTTATCCACTGCACCACCAGGGAAGTCCCTCTGCATCCTTTTTGATTTCCTTTTATTTTTTGAATATGTAAAGCACTTAGGTGATTCAAAAGGCCTTTGAAAAGGTATAGCCACAGAATTATCATTTTCAGTCCTAGCCCTCACATCCTTATCCCACTCACTCCCATAGGTAGCCATGTTCATTGGTTTTATCAATGTTTTTGTTTTATAACACACAAAAGCAACATGGAAACAAAGCGTCCATCAACAGATGAATGGGTAAAAAAGAAAAAAATAGTGGTATATATAAACAATGGACTATTATTAGATCTTAAGAAAGAAGGAAACCCTGCCATTTACACAACACAGATGAACCCAGAGGACATCATGCCAAGTGTATAGTAAGTCAGTCACAGAAGTACAAATACTGCATGATTCCACTTATATGAGGTATCTAAATAGTCAAACTCAGGAATTCCCTGGCGGTCCAGTGGTTCGGACTCTGCTTTCACTGCTGAGGACCCGAGTTCGATCTGTGGTAGAGGAACTAAGATCCCACAAGCCATGTGGAGTGGCCAATAAAATAAAATAATCAAACTCACAGAAGCAGAGAATACAATAGTGATTGCCAGGAGCTGGGGGTGGGGATGGGGGAAGCAGGGAGTTTTTGTTCAGTGGGTGTGAAGTTTTAGTTTGCTAGATGAATAAACTCTAGAGATCTGCTGTACAACATAGTGGTTAAGGTTGACAATATGTATTGTGCATTTCAAAATTTAAGAGGGTAGATGGCATGTTAACTGTTCTTATCAAAGCAAAACAAAACAAAAACAAATGGATACATGGAAACTTTGGGAGGTGCTGGATATGTCAATGAGTTTGACTGTGGTGTTGGTATTAAGGTTGTTTGCATATGTCCAAACTCTTAGAATTGTATGTACTAAATATGATCAGTTCTTTGTATATCAGTTATATCTCAATAAAACTGATTTAAAAAAAAAAGTAGCATAGACGCTATTTTGTATCTTGCCTTTTTTTTTGCGGTACGCGGGCCTCTCACTGTTGTGGCCTCTCCCGTTGCGGAGCATAGGCTCCGGATGCGCAGGCTCAGCGGCTACGGCTCACGGGCCCAGCCGCTCCACGGCATGTGGGATTTTCCCGGACCGGGACACGAACCCGCGGCCGCTGCATCGGCAGGCGGACTCCCAACCACTGCGCCACCAGGGAAGCTCGTATCTTGCCTTTTTAACCTTACAATATATATCGGAATCCACTTTGTACCCATCCTTAAAGTTCTTCCTCTTTTTTTTTTTTTTTAACAGCTGCAAAGTACTTCATTGTGTGGATGTACCATATTTAATTCAACAGGTCCCCAGTTATTGCATATTTGGATTGTTTTCAATCTTTTGTAACTGTACACGATACCTCAATGAATAACCTTATTTTTGTTGTTTCCTTTTGTGGAGGTACGCCCTCAGGTAGATTCCTAGCATTGGGATTGCTAGGTCATAGGGTAAATGCACGTGATTTTGTAAAAATCTGCTGACTGCCCAGCTTAGGTTAGTACCATTTTATATAGAGTTCAGCAACATAACAGCAACATATGACAATACTGTCTGTCACCTCAAACCTGGCCAGGAGGGTGTTTCTCACCCTTTTGCTTTTTGCTAATCTGAGAGGAGAGATGTGGTATCTCAGTATCGTGTTGTGCATTTATTTTACCATAAGCAAAATTGGGCATCTTTTCTGGTTTACATGTTCATTTGTGTGTCTTTTTTATGGAGCTATATATTTATGTCTTCTGTTCATTTTTGTACCTTAGTCCCTTTGCACCGGCTCTTCCCTCTGCTTAGATCACACATGAATAGACCTTCACTAATCAAGTTACCCAAATTACCCCCACCTACTCTCCTTTCACATTATTTAGCTTGATTTTTTCATAGCACCTATTAGTATCTGAGATTGTTCACTTATTGATTCATATCTAATATATGTACGAATGGATTATGGGTCATGGATGAATGAATGGATTGATTTACTATCTTTACTTACTGGCATGCAAGTTTCGTGAAAATTGGGATCCTATCTCATTCGCTACTGCATCTTCAGCCCACAGCTAAATGCCTGACATTGGTTGGTGCTCAATGAATAGTCGTTGAAGGAATGAATGGGTTGTTTCAGAAACTGGATGGGACTGAGTTGGCTTGTTGCAGGTTAATGTGCCTGAAACTGGCAAGGCTAAGCAGGAAAACTTACAAGCTTCAATAATTCTTTTCCAGCTGGTGTGTATTTACAGATCGAGTTGAGCATTTTTATTCTGGCTTTCTTTGCTGAAAACCAAGGATGATGGCAAAAAGCTGGCATAGGATTTGATCCCAGTGGGCTCCTGTTTATGTAACCAGTACTTGTTTCCCCAGTGTTTCACCACAGAAGTTTTTCCTCTCAAGACTAGGGGTGTTTTGCAGAGGTGCATCTGTCCTTTCAAATATTTGCTCGTCTTCCTGCTGGTGCCCATCTCAGTTGCTAAGACAGTTTCTATGGGAAAGGCCCGCCAGCCAAGTGAGGATTACATACAGTAAATATTTTAAACAGATGAACTTGACATAGGAGCATCTGCTTTTCACCAAGCAGAAGGTGTGAGTGTACTGGGATCCGATTGGCAACTTCAGCAGCATTTTGAACCCTTGCTATGGGCCGCAATGGCTTTGGGGTTTCTGCCATTGGCCTTTGTGGTGAAAAAGTCCATTCAAAGTGTGTGTGCATTTAAGAACATTCCAGCTTACTGAAAGGATATATAGAAGCTATTTTACAAAGTGAAAGTTTGGCAGACATTTTGCAATAAAAAGATGATGTAGAACCAGCTGGAGGCCTGCTGCTGATTGCTTGAAAAGTGAGATTCCTGCTAGACTTTAGATGTTAAGAAAAAAAGGCTGTTACAGAGAAGACATGCAGAAAGGCTTGGTTTGGCTTGAGGGTTTATCATGCAGATCAAAGGTTAGGTTCTTTCCATGATCTAGCATAGGGACCTTGAAGAGTTTTCAGCCACTTTCACTGACAGCTATGGTCATCAGACATTCTCCAGAGCCACAGATGTACTTACCTAGTTTTCTCTGTAAAGTGGTTATTGCAATCTTTCCCTGCCAGTTCCACATATTCCTTCCACCAATGCTGGAAGCCATTTATACACTAGCCAGATAACACTTTTTTGTACAGAGAGTGAAGCTAATCTCAATTAACACTTGAAAATTTGCAGCTTGGTGATATTCAAGTACTAAGACCTTATAAATATCCTTAACTGCAGCTTATATGTGTGAAGCCAGCTCTCACCTTTTCTTCAATTTTCTTTCTTTCTTTTTCTTTTTTTACAGTATTGAGATAAGAGCTGCTTTCTTTATATATCTTACAGTTCCTTTTGGAATCTCCTAGAGATTTCTGGGACCTCCAGTCACCCTCTTTTACCTTTATTCCAAAGAGTTATATTTTGACCCCAGTTGTATGAGGACTTAAAGAGCAGTGGCTTAAGTTCAGAGTTCTCCAGCTCATGGCAAGCATCATGTATGCTCTGCTCTCCTTTATTCCTTTTCAATCAACAAACATTTTTTGATCACTGTCATGTGTAAACTAACCGTGGTGGGCGTTACAGCAGACAAAGACAGCTAAGGTGGCTTACAGCGAACTCATGCTCCAGCAAGTTTTGAAAAATACTTCCAGCACTCAGTGTACTTTTTACTCCTTCTAGGACTTCTGCCGTTTCCCAGGTTCGCTGCAGCCTTCTCTAGTATTATATTATGACACAACACACATGCCTGTGTGTACATGAATAAGTGTCAAATTGTATTTTGAGTAGAGTATCCAGGGAAGTTGGGAATCATAGTTATCTCAGTCATGCTTCTGACTTTATTTCTGATCCTGGTCTGATCCTGGGTTTAAATGAATTATAGGACATCCATACCACAAAATACAATGTAGCTATTTGGAATGAAAATTCAAGCATATATTTAATAATGTGAAATATATACACACTTTACTGTTGATTGAAGAATAATAAATTATAAACTATGTTGCAGGATGATACCTTTTGTAAAAAGAATATATATATATGTGTGTGTGTGTGTACATATGTACATGTATGCACAGGAAGAGGATGTAGTTCATTTACATGTTTATATGTACCTATTTATATTTCCTAAGATAAGTCTAGAATGTTATAGATAAAATATTAATGATGGCTATCACTGATAGGTAGCATCACAGAAGATTAAGATTTTTCCTAACATTTTCCTCCAAGAAATTTCCACAATGAATGTGTATTTTGTGTAATGGAGGCATAAGTAGGTAATAGGGTTAAAGATATGGGGACACAGGGACATATAAGAGTTTGAGGAGAATTCCATGTCGCAGCGAATCTTCTCATGTACATATCTGAGTCCTCTGTAGGACCTACTCCCCAGAGGAAGGAAAGAGATGGCATCTCAGAACTCAGTTCTCTTTAATGAAACAGTGATATATCCAGTCATTTTCCAGCAGTTAACCTTTCCTCTCTAAAACTGAATTTTTTAAATTCAGAGAATACCTACAGTTCTTTCATACTGAAATCTATGCAGGAAAACACACACACACACACATACACGCGCAGTAGAGTGTGAAATGGATAAGACAAGGAAATATCTCTGAAGCTCTTCTTGCAACGTTTTGTCAAGAGAGAGTGTCTGTCGCACTCTGCCTTGGTCCCGGCTAGGTTTGCTGTTCGAGTAAACGCCAGCAGTTACTCTCCTTTTCTGCAGTATCCCCAGGTTGCCAAAGGGCTTCGAAAGCTGGGAGAGACTCACCAGTTACAATGGTGTTCACAGTAGCAATGTTTATTTTCCCCCAAGACGATATTCCTGGCTTTGCATACATTCGCTCTTTTCAATGAACCATGTCCTCTAAATGTCACCTTGCTTGCATTCAGCATGGCCAGTGTTCTGACTGTCCAGGGGCCTCCAGGAACAGCCAGCAGATTGATGGCTTGCTGAAATCTCCCTCATTACCTTTCACTGTACGTTCCTTTCATGAGGGATCTCTTGTGTGCTGAACGCAGAGCTCCTTTGTGTGCGTGCTGTGAAATAAAATCTCAGATAATGTGTGAGGTGATTTTCTAATATTCTCTCTCCCACCCCATTATCCCTGCAATGTGACCTCGGAGTTAACTGTTTATTTAATTACAAAAGCTCAGCTTAGAGACACTAATTGGTGAAGGATGAAAAGTAAAGGATGTTAGCATGTTTAAACAAAGAAAAAGGTGTGCGTGTGTGGTGGGTGTGTATCAGGAAAGAACACTCTTGAAAAACTAGTACTGGAAAGTATATATTTTTATGTTGTAAGAGATTGCTTTTATTATCATTTACCTTAAAAAAAAAAGAAGGAAAATTGCTTCTTTGCTATAATTTTTACCCCAAAGATGCTCCTAAGACATTTGCCAAATTTTTAAAAATATAAATATACAGGTTATAATCAGCTTCTCTAGAGCAACTCCTATTTAAATCGAATTCAGTATACTCTTCTCCAATTACATATGCAAAAACCTCGAGCTCATACCAACTCCTTCTCCTTTAAACATTAGCCATTTTTTGCAGTAGCATTTGAAGAACTCCGCATTCAAAATTCTCACCTTAAAGAAGGCTCTGGGCTCCTCTATTATTGTTGTCCTGATCTCCTCACCTGCCCCCATCTCTCTGCGGGGATGGGCCGTAGTTGAGTGAGGGAGCATTTTCATGGGCCATGGTGTTTGGGAGAAGAATGTTGACCATCACAAAAAAAGGAGTTGGGACCTGGGGCCGCCAAGACCGTGGCTGCTTCAGCTCTCGCCTCCTTTCTCTGTGGATGCTCTCTCTATGTCTCTCTCTCAAGGATGCAGTGCTAAGGAGACCGGGAGCAGGGTAAGCAACGTGTGATGCATACATGCAATAGAATACCATTCAGCAATTAAAAGGAATAAAATACTGGTACATGCTACAGCATGGATGAACCAGCAACATGCTCAGCAAGAGAAGCCAGCCACAAAAGACCACATATTGTATAATATGATTCCATTTACATGAAATATCTAGAAAAGATAAATCTATAGAGACAGAAAGTAGATTAGTGCACTCTTGGGACTTCACTGGGACAGAAGCGTGGCCATAAACAGGCATAAGAGATCTTTTGAGGTTTATGGAAATGTTCTAAAATTGGATTATAATGATGGCTGCACAAATCTGTAGGTTTACTAAAAATTATCGAATTGTACACTGAATATGAATAAATTTTAGGGTATATAAATTACACCTTCAACAAAGTTGATTCAAGAAATTAGAAGTGGGCTTCCCTGGTGGCACAGTGGTGAAGAATCTGCCTGCCAATGCGGGGCACACGGGTTTGAGCCCCGGTCCGGGAAGATCCCACATGCCGCAGAGCAACTAAGCCCGTGAGCCACAACTACTGAGCCCACATGCCACAACTACTGAAGCCCGTGTGCCTAGAGCCTGTGCGCCACAACAAGAGAAGCCACCGTAGTGAGAAGCCCACGCACCGCAATGAAGAGTGGCCCACCACTTGCTGCAACTAGAGAAAGCCCACGCGCAGCAACGAAGACCCAACACAGCCAAAAAGAAAAAAAGAAAAGAAATTAGAAGTAAATTTCTAATGGAAAAAGAGAAGACCTGGAGGCCGTCCACTCTGGGGACAGTTCCACGGGGGGGTGCTTGGATGGTCCACCTAGACCTGCTGTGCTCTGGCTGGGGGCCAAACCCCAGATGTTGCTGCTTCTTGCTAAATGGTGCTTATATTTTATCTTGGCTTTACGAGAAAATCAAGACAGGGTGTCCCAAGGTACTAAGTGCTCAAGGTACAAAGATAAATTTGATATCTTTGGCTTGTTTCTTATCCTTACGGAGATCTGTGGTATGGGAGTCAGATATGTAAACATTCTTTCTGAAGAATAGCCAGTGCTCAGGAGTGGTTGTCCTGCAGGATGGAATTCTGAAAGGCCTCTTACAGGCACTGGGGAAAAGGGGAAAGGATTCATTAGAAATTCATTTAAGGTCCAGTTGATTTGTGTATTTTCTTATCATTTAATTTGTAATTTTTGTTTCAGAAGCAAATATTCATGTTGCCCAAATTTCTGATTGACCTTGATGTAGAGAGACTGATGGGGAAAGTATGATGGGTTTGATTTTTATATCAAATCATCTGGCATGGAGAAATATCTTTTAGAAGTGTTAAAATAAATGTTCCTACTGTATATTTAAAATACCAAATATACAGTAGGAATATTTATTTGAGCTGTCAGTGAATGAGAAGTAAGTGGCCAGGCGGAAAAGGCAAAAGTGAGAAAAGTAGAGTAGATAAAAGTTTTTGTTCTTTCTGCATGCCACCCTCCCACTCTTTTCACTCCTTGCCATCTCACCCCCTCTCCCTCAACTCACCCCCAATATCTCCTATCAAGGTTGGGTCCTGATTCACGGTAGATAATCAGGGAACTCATATCTCTGGCACAGAGGTGGATTCATGGGTAGGTGCAGGGCTCAAGCTGTGCTAATCGGAGTTCTCATTGAAATTTAATATAATTGGCTCTCTTTTTTAGTGTCAGGAGCCATAATCATGTAGTTTTATGGCTACCAGCAGCCATATTTTCCTTTGCATGGAGAAAGGCTGTTTGTGGAGTGGTGCTTACTGATGGAGAGAAGCAGGGCAGAGACATGTGATGATGTAACAGAAAGGGGGGTGGCTGTTAGCTTGTGACATCATTCAAAGCCCTGCACCCTAAGCAATAAACACCACTCCCCACTCACCTTTATTTTAAACCTTCTCTACTTTTGGTTGAGTTTCTGTTACCTATAATTTGGAAATCTTAACTAATTTGAAAGGCTTATAAATGGAAAGAATGCCCTTCCCTGAGCCTGCCAGCATGAATGGTCATGGGCTCCTTAGGGAATGGTGAAGAGCAGGTGACGAGAGGTAGCATGGCAATTGCTTCAACTGGGGTACGGTTGTGAGGGGCTCTGATATGTCCCATCACTCTTATTCTGTTTAGCCTCTCTTGAGCCTTCCACTGCAAGATACCTTGCAGTCTTGAGTCACTGGGGAAGGGAAGGACCTCATTGCTATGGGAAGCAGTGGGGAAGGATACACGATCCTCTCCTAAGATGTGGCTCTCCATGGTTATGGTGGCAGCACCCATGGTAGAAACAGAACTACGTTCTCTGAGTGGTATTTAGTTGCACATGTTTCTTTCCCTTCGTGAGCAGCAACCAAGAGGAAGCTGCCAGGGTTTGTCTTCTCCACAAGCAAGGTGAGAGAAGCGAAGTTTTCTTCTTTCCGACTGGTCTTAGAGGGGCTCATGGCAGGAGTTGGAAGAACAGCAAAAAGTATCTTTCGCTCTTGAAATCAATGCAAGAAGGCATTGCATATTCCAACAAGGTCATATGGAAACTAGGAACCCCTAGAACAAGGTGGTGAGAAAGTAGCTCTTTAGGAGACCTGAGGGTAGGACATTCACTCCTTGTACAATCTGAGGTGAAGGTGTCTTAGTGTTGTTGACTAAGAAGTGGGTCATCTTATTTTGTCAAAGGACTGGGACTGACCAGTGCTTTTCAACGTTTGAACTACAGATTGCCTTCATCGGAATCACCAATATCCTTATTAACTATAGATTCCTGGGCTTTACCCAAAAACTACTGGGGGATGTGTGATATTATGATTTATAAGAAATCTCCCCAAACCCTTGGAACTTCCTGCGTGATAAGAGCAATGCAAGCATCTTTTGTCATAATATTTGGTCTCTTGTCCTCAATTCCCAGAATTGCTTCAGATGAATTAAGTGTCATTATTCATAACAAGCCACTTTCTACTACAACGGGGCTTATGATAATAAGGTGACTCTTGGAAAGTACCTAAGGATGGGGGCTGGTTGCCAGGGGGAAGCAACCATAAATAGTGTTGGAACTTTCAGTCCCACTTCCCTGACCTTCAGGAAGGAGAGAAGGGCTGGAGGTTGAACCAGTTATTGATGGCCAATGACTTAATCAATCATGCCTATGTTGTAATGAAGCCTCCATTAAAAACCTAAAGGATGAGGTTCAAAGAGCTTCAGGGTTATTAAACAAGTGGGGAGAACAGTGCACCTGGAGAGGGCATAGAAGCTCCATGCCCTTTCCCCATACCTTGTTCTATGCATCTCTTCCATCTGACTGTTTCTTAGTTACATCCTACTATAATAAACTGGTAATGTAAGTAAAATGATTCTTTGAGTTCTGTGAGCCACTCTGGCAAATTAATCAAGTCCAAGGGGGTTCTTGGACTCTGCAATCTACAGCCAGTGGAAGCACAAGTGATAACCTAGGCTTGAAGCTGGCTTCTGAAGTTGGGGAAGGGGTACAGTCTTGTACGGCTGAGCCCTTAACCTGTGAAATCTGATGCTGTCTTCATGTAGACAGTGTCAGAGTTGAGTTGAATTGTAGGACACCCAGCTGGTGTCAGAGCTTTGCTCGGTGGAGTGGGAATCAATTCCCTCTGCACATCAAAATTGGTGACTAGAATCTGTAGGGTGTGTCTTGAAAATGTGGGCTGTTAACAAACTCTCCAGGTGATTCTATTATGTACATGAACATTTGAGAACAACTAGCAGAGACTCTGGTATGGGCTCATGATTCAGGTTAGGGAACTCAAGAGGTATTGCTCTCTGAGTAAAAATTTCCCCTGTTTACTCACAAAGGGGGCTCTCTAGAACCACACCCCTTTTAGTCTAAAAAGCACAGGAAGTGTAGCAAATTGAGAAGTCTCCACCACACACATGCAGTGGATAGGCAATGCTTGTATGTTTCAGATAAGATGATCGGACTTGATTGTGCAGCAAACTCACTGGCTTGGGAGCCAGTTCTTAAAAATGCACCAGGGACATGACAGCTGGGGAGCTTTGCAGGCAGTAAGGATGCCACTATTCTAATACTTAGGCTTCAAACCTTGGATTTTGTGTGGACATTGTATAATGAAATTCGTTACACTAAACACAAACGCTTCACTTTATTTTTTTCTCGTTTTCATATCAGGGCACGCAGATATAAGCAAAATCCAGGAACCAGAAAAACAAAAAGTACTAAAATATTATGTAACTCTCTGCCCTCTTATGATTAAACAGGTTCACAGTATTCAAGCTCTGGAGGTGTTTTCTGTCCATCAGACAAATAAAGCTCTCTCTATCAAGGTAGTATCTAATACAATTATTTTCAGCTTCTCAAACAAACACACAAGACAAAGAAACAAATAACTCCTGTCCCCATGAAGCAGCGGCCAAGGTCTGATAATGAAAATGACAACTGAATGGCTGTCGACACTGCCTTTTCCCCTGAGTTTGCCTGGTAATTTCTTTTCTCATGAATGACAAATGGAGAGGCAGCTGCTGCAGCAAATAGGATTCAAAACCCCATTAATATCGGTGACTCATCAGCCAGATTCTTTTCCCATATCTGAAAATGTCAGGAAATTAAAAAGACACCGTGGCATCTCCCAGAGACAAGTCCCATGTCAGAGCCATAATCACTTCTAAATATTCTTGGCCTCATTTGGAAATTGGCTGTCACCTGGGACATGGCCTAGTTTGTAGTCCCATCCACAGGGGCAGGAGAGACTACCCATCTCACCGAATAAACCACCAGTCAGCCCTCCCGCAGAGCTGACATTGTGAGCCTGGGGGTGTTGACACTTATTATGAGATAAAATGGACAGGACAACTACACATGTTCTGGGTACCCGGCTTGGCTTCTTTAAGGGCATCAGGAAAGAGAGTAATAGGTGAGGGCTGAAGTTACATGAACCCCTCGTTTAACTAAACACATTTTTCTTGTTCCTTGTATAAAATATAGGTAGAGAGGGATTTTTTTATTATTATTTTTAAAATTAATTAATTAGTTTTATAGTTAAATCCTTGTTGGTCATCTATTTAAATATAACAGTGTGTACATGTCAATAGAGAGGGATATTTAGAAACGTCTGGATAATTTTGTTTTGATTTTTAGTCTTTCCCTGAAGAGTTAATGCTAACCATTGTCTTCCCAATTGCTTGAAACTCTATAATCTTATTTTAATTCAACTAGCTTTTTCAGCCTACAATAGGGGGGAGTAGTCACTTTGTGTGTATAGATTGAACAAAAATAAATCTTTGGAAAACGAAATTTCAAATCCTTATTGCGAAACTGGAATGATAAGGATATCTAGAATGGTAATGTGGCTCATATAGTTGTTAGGTTCTTTGGCTATAACTCATTTAATAAACTTATTTTTTGATTGTCATCCCAAGCCAGGAACTTGAATGACATGAATCACTACGGGAAGTCCCTGTTCAGGAGGAAAAAAGATATGTATATGAACATCTGTACCAGAGCATGGGCTGTGGGAATCAGGGAAAGTGTAGGGGAATTTGTAGCATTTGAGCCATACTTTGATGAAGCGGCAGCATGGGGGCATGTGGGGATGGTGAGTAAAGCCCTCCTGGGGGCAGTGCAGGAGGAGAGGCCTACAAGTTGGAAAACAGTCTGGCTGAGAGGTTTGGGATCTCATGGGGAAGTGTAATCGGAATGGTGAATTATAGAAAGTGTCTGGGAGGTGGAAATTTACCTCTCTACCCCTCTTGCGTTCTTGAGGCAGGACTAATAATAAAATTGACATAAGACAGATTAACAGGAGAAAAAGAAACACATTTTAATTTGTGTGCGTGGAGGTCTCACGTAAATGGAACCTTCAGAAGTGGCCAAATCAGGCAGCTTTTCTACTTTTTAGACAAAGAGGCGATAAATTTGTGAGCGATTGGCAAGACAAAGAAACTCAGGTTTTCAGATGCTCAATTAATGAAGAATCCAAACAAGTTTGTAATTGGGGCAGTAAATTAAAGAAGTAACAAGGTTTGTTTATATTGGGTTCTTGGTTTGAATTACCTATCTGTAGTGATAAGAGTGTCCTTCTACCTCCTGATGCAGGGAGTGCATCTTTCATATGAGAGATTTATTTCCTGCTTGTAGGGAGACAGAAAGGAGGGTCAGAGTATCCCTTTTTCATTGGCCTTTTCTTAAGTAACTCTAATTCCTACTGTATAGCACAAGGAACTCTGCTCAATATTCTGTAATAAACTAAATGGGAAAAGAATTTGAAAAAGAATAGATACATGTATATGTAAATATAACTGAATCACTTTGCTGTATACCTGAAACACAACATTGTTAATCAGTTATACTCCAATATAAAATAAAAATAAAAACCCCCCAAATAATCAATATGTCATTGTGGCATATGTGGCATATGTGGGAACAATTTATGTGTCATTTCACAGTCAATGAAACATCATTGAAAGTTTCTCATCAGAGATAAGAGGGTTCTCTTATTTGTTCATTCATTTGCCTGATATTTGTTGAGCTCCTACTATGTGCATTCATAGTCATTGTTGATAAAGAAGTGAAAACCAGGATGCCCTAGTTATCTCAGATTTGGGGAAAGAGTAGAGAAGACAGATAAGAAGCCAACAGAAAATATACACAATCCAGAAGAGTATGTAACTGCTATTTAGGTAAGAGGTCAGGGGAGGCTTTTGGGAGTTGATTCTTTCCCTCAAAGTCCTGAAAAAAGTGAGGGAGTGAGTAAGTCATATATGTCTTAAGGAAGGTCATTTCAGCAAATGCTAAGGCCCTGAGGTGGGAGCTTATGCTTGAGGAAGAGCAAGGAAACTGCTATGTCTAGAATAGAATGAACAGGAATAAACAGAAGGAAATAATGTCCAAGACAACTGGTGGGGGGTGTCAGATCTTTCTGCTATTTAATGGGCTCTGGCTTTACCCTGAAAGAGACAGGAGGAACTGGAAGATTTTGAGTACAAAAGCCAATATGTCTGAGTTATTTCTAAAGCATCCCTCTAGCTTGTCTCTTGAGAATAGATTTTAGAAAGACAAGGACAGGATGATGAAGAGCAGATAGGAGACTATTGCAGCAATTCAAAAGAGAGGTCCTGGTGGGTTAAACCCGGGTAGCAGTGAGAAGGCAATGAGCAGTGGTCAGATTCTGGATATAATTTGAAGGAAGAGCCAACAAGATCTGCTGATAGATTGAATGCGTGAAGTGAGAGGAAGAAAATGATCAATAATTACTCCACAGTTTTGTCTTGAATAATAACTAAACGAATGTAGTTGGGATAACTGAGTTGAGAAAAACTGTGCAAGGATAGGTTTGGGGGGGTCAGGAATTTGGCCTGGGAAAGTGGGGTACAAGAAAACTATTAACCACCCAAGTGGAGACATGGAGCAGGGAGTTTAGGGGGAGAAGCAAAGGTTGTGTATATACATTCAGGAGTTAACAGTGTACACATGACATTTCAAACATGGGTGTGCTGTGCTCATTTGTGGATTGAGAAAAGATGTAGAAGCTTCCAGAACTGAACTGACGATATTTCAAACTTTAAGAGCCAAGGAAACGAGGACTATCCATCCATAGATCCTGATAAGGAGAAATATTTGGATAAAGGAGGAACCAAGAATAGAGTGGGGTTCCTACCAATTCCAAGGAGAGAATCATTATTGTTGTCACCCTTTAAGAAGTGGTCCTAAGTTTACACAGCTTGTAAAGGGCAGTGCCCATACTCCTAACCATTATCCTATTCTGCTTCTAATAGAGTTAAGAGTTACCTGTACTGAGTGGAAACACACAAAAGCATTTTGTTTTATAAGTTTTTGAGTTCCACAGTCAAAAGCTATGCTTGGTTAGTGAATCTGCTCCACTATTGCTGGAAATCCAGGTGGAAACTCAATAATCCTGGCACTGCATCAAAGAGTGAAGAACTCACCTTGAGTTTCCAGAATAAGATTTTAAAAAATTTTATTTTATACTGGAGCACAATTGATTAACAATGTTGTATTCATTTCAGGTGTACAGCAAAGTGATTCAGTTATACATATATATGTATCTATTCTTTTTAAAATTCTTTTCCCATTTAGGTTATTACAGAATATTGAGCACCTTTCCCTGTGTTATTCAGTAGGACCTTGCTGGTTATCTATTTTATATTTTTGGTTACCTATTTTAAATATAACAGTGTGTACATGTTAATCCCAAACTCCCAATCTATCTCTTCCCAGAACCCTTCCCTCCTGGTAACCATAAGTTCATTCTCTAAGTCTTGTGAGTCTGTTTCTGTTTTGTTAATAAGTTCATTTGTATCATTTTTTTTAGATTCCACATATAAGTGATATCATATGATATTTGTCTTTCTCTGACTTTCTTCACTTAGTATGATAATCTCCAGGTCCATCAATGTTGCTGCAAATGGCATTATTTCATTCTTCTTAATGGCTGAGTAATATTCCATTGTATATATGTACCACATCCTCTTTATCCATTCATTTGTCAATGGATATTTAGGTTGCTTCCATGTCTTGGCTATTGTAAACAGTGCTGCAATGAACTTTGGGGTGCATGTATCCTTTATTATATTTTAACAGTAAAATACATTGTACTATTTTTATATATATATAACTAGTCTTCTATTAATTATTGGTCAATTGAAACCACTATAGTACGAAACTAAGATTCATTTTATTCCATTGGGACAGTGAAGACATTGGGCTGCTAATTATATTGAGGCGTGAATAGATATAGTGTCCTGTTTTTATCATCCAGAATGCTCATCTCCATGTCTTGTTTTTCCAACAACCTGAGCTGACTTGTCTCCAGTTTGGTCCTGCACTGCTGGACCCACTGAATGACCTGGGGCAAGTCACTAAACATCTTTGGGCTGCAATATACTCCCCTAAAAATAAGGGGTCATATAAATGAGATCATTTTCAAGACCCCATTCCATCTCTAGCATCCACATCTCACTATTTCTGGCAAATTTATTCATGTATCGAATTCCTGCAATACAGTGCATGATTCCCCAGTGCTGTGTCTGTCAAACCCTGTATTACTTTAAAATATGAATGCTGAAGATATCAGCTTTGCAGATAATTTTAAATGCTCCAAATCAGATTGAACAATTTCTGAAACCTGATGATCTTTCTAAACTTCCTTCTGGCTTTAATTTTCCAGGCACAGGAAAAATACCAACCTCTCCCTCCTTGAGACACTCGGAACACGTTATCTCTGTTTTGCTTAGGACATAAAAAAAAATTCTTTGCACCTACACACGTTAAGTATTTGCATCAGGAAAGTGTGGCTGAACGACAATCTCCTTATATCTTCCAAACCCAGTGTATCAGATTGCTATGGCTGCCATAACAAAGTGCCAAACCACAGACTGGCAGCTTAAACAACAAAGATTCATCTTCTCACAATTCTGGAGGCTATAAGTCTGAGATCAAGGTGTTGGCAGTATTGGTTTCTTTTGAGGACTTTCTCCTTGCTAGTAGATCGCCACATTTTCCCTGTGTCTTTTCCTGGTTTTCCATCTGCAGGTTTATGTCCTAATCTCTTTTAATAAGGACACCAGTCATACTGAATTAGAACCCACCCTAAAGACCTCATTTTAATTTGATTACCTCTTTAAAGACCCCATCTCCAAATATAGTCAGATTCTGAGGTACTGGGGATAAGGGCTGCAACACGTAAATTTTGGGGGGACACAGTTCAACCCATAAGACCCAATTCCCTACATGATCCTGCGTCTGTCTACCACAGTGCCAACTGTTCAGCTTCCATCTCTGAGAAGTTGCACGTGTGCTCCAGCTGATTTATAGGTAAGGCAGCACTCATAAATAACATTAGAGATAAAAGAAATTAAAAACTGACCATTATAATTAAGTCAGTACTCATACTCATCTACCAAGGTGTGCTTCACTCTGACTTCTGGTCTTTATGGAGCTTTGTGGCTCTCACCGAAAAGCAGATGGTATATTTTTCATGAGAAAAATTATGGTCTGCTTTAGGGCACCATTTTGCCCTGAAAGGAGTTCTGCTGCTTTGAAACACAGCATTTCATTTGCTCTTTTGGAAGTTATATGCCATATCACTTACCTGATGCTTAAAGGTAAACCCATAAAAATCATGACCCTTTTCATACCTGGTGAAAGCTATAATCCATTTAACATGGTACCTAATTTCTGGAAACCATACCCAAACTTGCCTGATTACACTGCCTTAAAAACTGTGTTCCCTTAAAAAACCCATTACGGCTCTCCCATCTGAAATTCTCTAAAACACTTTGGAGCCTCTTAGAGAATTTTAAGCCTGAGGAAACTGTTAAGAAGAGTGTTTCCATATGTTGAACTAAAGGTGTTATTTTAATGGCATTTGGGGTACAGCAAATGAGTATAGTTGTATTCATGTTTCAGTTTATGTCCCGTTCTTGGAGTTAGAAGATCAGAGCTTAAGTAGCAGCTAGGCTCGGACCTCAGGAAATAAGCTCAACCACTTTTGAGCCTTAATTCCTGAAATCAGAATGGTGTCACTCCTACCTCTTGGATGGCTGAATAACAAAGTGACACGATTTGTTATTGTTTATGAGCTGATGAATTGGCTGGTTCAGCTGATCTCATCTAGACTTGCTTGTGCGTCCGTGGTCAGCTGTTACAGTTCTAGGAGAGCCACAGCTGGACAACTCAGCCCTGTTCTCTGTGTTATCTCATCTTCGTTTCTCAGACAAAGGTGGAGGAACTAGAGGGAGAGCAAAGAATGCGAGGTCTTTCGATGCATTGGCCCAGAACTGGCACCTCGTCCCTTCTACCTTCTATTGTCCAAGCAGGTTAAAAGCCAGCCCAATTCTGCAGCCATGTTATGTTGATGATCTCAACACTAACCCTAATCCTGACTCTACCCCTTTCTGGGCATCATCACTTCCACTCTGGCTGCATCCTGTATCAACCTGCACCTGCCAAAATTCAAATTCAGATATGGCTCATTCACTTCTGCTACATCACTTCCCCTTCCTTACCCCTCTCACATCTCCACAACCACCTGCTCCCTCCCACACCTCTCCCACTTGCCCTGGGAAGGGGAACAGGAGAGAAGACTCTAGCTCTTGACTGGAGGAACTTCAAAGTCATCTGACAATGGGCGTGGATACAGGGAGGAATTAGAATTGGGGCCATTTTTGCAATCTACCACAGAGAATAATTGCCTAGTAAAGCCCATTTTGCCATATGACTTATGACCACTATTCTTCTTATGATCTCGATGTACGTAGTAAAAATATTTCTCATGATTTGATTCTAATTTCTTGCCTTTTTTAGATTTGGAAACCAAGTAGAAAAGTTTTTACTCTAAAAAGTTGCTCTTTGGTGTTTTTGGTCACTTCTAATTGAAAAAAATACTGCATTAAAAAAAAATTGTAAGGTTTGGGATGGCCCAGGGGAAATTTTAAAAGATTTACTAGGCGCTTCATGGGACATACTTTATAGCTGCAATATAAACATAGTGAAAAGTATACACTTTATTCTTTCTCTTCTTGGGAAGTTCGTTATTATTTCCATTTCATTGTATTTGAATTGAAATTGTAAACTGCATATTCCTCTAATAGTAAACATACTGAGTGGAAAATTTCAAATTTAGCCATTTCTCCTGCTTGATAGCATAATTTGTATTGTAAGTCATTGATAGTTAATGAACTGCTTGGACTATTAAACCAGAGGATCACAGAATACATGTATTTGCCACATATGGTTTAAAGCCCAGCTCTTTTCAAGAGCTCCTAGTTATACACAATGAAAAAACTCTATAGTTAAGTCCTTTAGATAATTATAGAAGCCAGAAGAGGGGGCAAAAGTGAAAATGGAAAAAAATCTGAACCAATGGAATTACTGTAAGTTAAAATTAAATTAGGCTTTATGCTTCATAATTAGAAAGTTCAATTTATTCTCTAGAACAATGAGTGATCTTATCCACGGGTTACTAATATTGTAGATTTTCAAGTAATTTGCTGTTAATAACTGTTAACGTTGTTGAATTATTTCCTTTTAATAATATAAATAGGAAGGAATTGCTTTCACCCACTTACTCTCTTGGGTGGGAAAGAAAAGCATAGTATACAATTAGGTTGCTATTATTTACCTGTTGGAGTTGGGCTACACTTAAAATTTTAAAAAGTCATCTTATACAATTGTCACAGTGGTAGAAAGATTGAAAGCTGCTACTCCAAATGGTGGAGATTCTTTGTGCATGAAAAGTTAACGCATATTGGTTCTTTGCATTAATTTGAGATTGCAGGAGAATATCATAAATTTTCAGGATGTCACAGCTGTGCAAGGATCACCCATAAGAGATGACATGATGGCCAGCAGCAGCAGATAGAATACTAATGATATCACCACCACCTGGAATAGAACACTTAAAAAAATACACTGTTTTTTTAGAGCAGTTTTAGGTTCACAGAAAAATTAAGAGGAAGGTACAGAGGTTTCCGATATACACCATGCCCACCCCCACATGCATAGCCTGGTCCATTATCAATGTACCCCACCAGAGTGGCACATTTGTTAAAACTGATAAAATTATATTGACACAAATTATCACCCAGAGTCCATAGTTTCCATTAGGATTCACTCTCAGTGTTGTACATCCTATGAGTTTAGAAAATTTTATAATGATATGTATTTACCATTATAATGTCACATGGCATAGTTTCACTGCCCTAAAAATCCTCTATAAGCCACCTATTCATGTCTCCCTATTCCCTGGTAATTCTGATTCTTTTTTTTACCGTCTCCATAGTTTTGACTTTCCAGAATATCATGTAATTGGAATCCTACAGTATGTAGCTTTTTAATTGGCTTCTTTCACCTTGCAATATGCATTTAAGATTCCTCC
Organism: Lagenorhynchus albirostris; assembly: GCF_949774975.1. NCBI lineage: Eukaryota > Metazoa > Chordata > Mammalia > Artiodactyla > Delphinidae > Lagenorhynchus > Lagenorhynchus albirostris. Next base: position 14,694,098 of record NC_083100.1, read on the forward strand.
ATGTCTTTTCATGGCTTGATAGCTCATTTCTTTTTAGTATTGAATAATATTTAATTACCTAGATGTACCACAGTTTATCCATCACCTACTGAAGGATATCTTAGCTGCTTCCAAGTTTTGGCAATTGTGAATAAAAATGCTATATACATCTGTGTGCAGATTTTGGTGTGGATGGAAGTTTTCAACTCCTTTGTGTAAATACCAAAGGGCACGATTTCTGGAGAGTATGGTAAAAGTATGTTTAATTTTGTAGCAAACCACCTCACTGTCTTCTGAAGTGACTGCATCATTTTGTGTTTCCATCAGCAATGAATGAGAGTTCCTGCTGCTCCAATTCCTTGCCAGCATTTGGTGTTGTCACTGGATTTTGGCCGTTCTAATAAATGCATAGGTGTATATCTCATTGTTTTAATTTCCATTTCCCTAATGACATGTGATGTGGGACATCTTTTAATATGCTGTTTGCCATCTGTATATCTTCTTTGGTGAGGTGTCTATTGAGGTTTTTGCCCCATTTTTTAATCGGGTTGTTTGTTTTCTTACTGTTGAGTTTTAAGTGTTCTTTGCATATTTTAAATAACAGTCCTTTGTCAAATGTGTCACTTGCAAATATTTTCTCCCAGTATATAGCTTTTCATTCTCTTGACAGGGTCTTTTGCAAAGAAATTTTTAATTTTCATGAAGTCCAGCTTATCAATTCTTTCTTTCATGGCTATGTTTGGTGTTTTATCTAAAATGTCATTGCCAAACTCAAGGTCATCCAGATTTTCTTCTAAGCTATATTCTTGGAGTTTTAGACTTTTACATTTTACATTAGGTCTGTCATCCATTCTGAGTTAATTTTTGTGAAGTCTATGTTTAGTTTCATTTTTTTTGCATGTCAATACCCAGTTGTTACAGCACCATTTGTTGGAAAGACTACATTGCTCCATTGTATTGCTTTTCTCTTTTGTCAAAGATCAGTTGGATATATTTACATGGGTTTATTTCTGGGTTCTCTTTTCCGTTCCATTGATCTACTTATCTAGTTTTTCTCCAGTACAGTACCATAGTGACTTAGTTGCTGTAGCTTTATAGTAAGTCTTGAAGTTGGCTAGTGTCAGTTCTCCAACTTTGTTCTTCTACTTCAATATTGTATTGGCCATTCTGGGTCTTCTCCTTCTCCATATAAATTTTAGAAGCAGTTTGTCAATTTCCACAAAATAACTTGCTGGGATTCTGATTTGGATTGCATTGAATTTATAGATCAAGTTGGGAAGTACTGTTATCTTGATGATATTGAGTCTTTTTATCCATAAACATGGAATCTCTCTATATTTCATTTAGTTCTTTGATTTCTTTCATCAGAATTTAGTAGTTTTCTTCATATAGATCTTGTACATATTTTGTTAGATAAGTACCTAACTATTTCATTTTTGGGGGTGCTAATGTACATGGTACTTTGGTTTTAATTTCAAATTCCACTTATTCATTGCTGTTATATAGGAAGGTGATTGACTTTTGTATATTAACCTTGTATCCTGCAACCTTGCTGCATAGATGATCATGTCATATGTAAACAAAGAGTTTTATTTCTTCCTTCCCAACTTATTACCTTTTCTTTTCTCTTCTCTTCTCTTCTCTTTTCTGTTCTTATTGCATTAGCTAGGACTTCTACCACGATGTTGAAAATCAGTGGTGAGAGGGAACATCCTTGACTGATTCTTACATTAGTGGGAAAGCTTGGAGTTTCTCACCATTAAGTATGATGGTCACTGTAGGTTTTTTGTAGATATTTTTCAAGTTGAAGAAATTCTTCTCTATTCCTAGTTTACTGAGCATTTTTTTCATGAATGGGTATTGAATTTCATTAAATATTTCCCTGCCAACTGTTGATATGATCATGTGATTTTTCTCCTTTAGCTTGTTGATATGATGAATTACATTATCTTTGAATGTTGATCCAGGCTTGCATACCTGGGATAAATTCCACTTGGTCATGGTATATAATTATATATACCATGGTATGTAATTTTATATACCATGGTATATCATTCTTTTAATACATTGTTGGATTTGATTTGCTAATATTTTGTTGAGGATTTTTGCATCTATGTCCATGAGAGCTATCGGTCTGTAATGTTCTTATACTATTTTTATCTGGTTTTAGTATTCGAGCAATACTGGCTTCATAAAATGAGTCTGGAAGTATTTTCCCTGCTTCTATTTTCAGGAAGAGATTTTAAAGAATTGGTATAATTTCTTCTCTAAAAGTTAGGTAGAATTCACCAGTGAACCCATCTGAGTCTGTACTTTCTCTTTTGTAAGGTTATTAATTATCTTTAAAAATTAACGAATTAATTAATTAATTTTGTCTGTGTTGGGTCTGCACTGCTGTGTGTGGGCTTTTCTATGTTTGTGGTGAGAGGGGGCTACTCTTCGTTGTGGTGCATGGCCTTCTCATTGTGGTGGCTTCTCTTGTTGCAGAGCATCGGCTCTAGGCACACAGGCTTCAGTAGTTGTGGTACGTGTGGGCACAGTAGTTGTGGCTTGCAGGCTTTAGAATGCAGGCTCAGTAGTTGTGGTGCAAGGGCTTAGTTGCTCCATGGCATGTGGGATCTTCCCAGAGTAGGGATTGAACCTGTGTCCCCTGCATTGGCAGTCGGATTCTTAACCACTGTGCCACCAGGGAAGTCCTGGAAGATTATTAATTATTGATTCAATTTTTTTAATAGACATAGACCTTTTCAGATTATCCATTACTTCTTTTATTTATTTATTTATTTATTTATTTATTTATGGCTGTGTTAGGTCTTCGTTTTTGTGCGAGGGCTTTCTCCAGTTGCAGCAAGTGGGGGCCACTCTTCATCGCGGTGCGCAGGCCTCTCACTGTCGTGGCCTCTTGTTGCAGAGCACAGGCTCCAGACGCACAGGCTCAGTAGTTGTGGCTCACGGGCCTAGTTGCTCTGCGGCATGTGGGATCTTCCCAGACCAGGGCTCGAACCCGTGTCCGCTGAATCGGCAGGCAGATTCTCAACCACTGTGCCACCAGGGAAGCCCCAATCCATTACTTCTTGTATGGGTTTTGGCAGATTGTGTCTTTCAAGGGATTGTTCCTTTTCATCTAAGTTATCAAATTTGTGTCCCTAGAGTCATTCATAATATTCTTTTTGAGGCTTTTAATGTCCAAGGGGTCTGTAGTGATGTCTCCTCCTTTATTTCTAATTTTACCAATTTGTATCCTTTCCCCGTTTTTCTTTGTTAGCCCAGCTAGAAGCTCATTGATTTTACTGATATGTTCAAAACACCAGATTTTGGTTTCATTGATTTTCTCTATTGATTTCCCTTTTTCAGTTTTATTGATTTCTGCTTTAATTTTTATTATTTATCTTCCTCTGCTTACTATGGATTTAATTTGCTCTTTTTTCTAGTTTCTGAATGTAGAAACTTAGATTATTTATTATAGATATTTCTTCTTTTTTTTTTTTTTTCTTTTCTTTTTTTTTTTTGCGGTACGCAGGCCTCTCACTGTTGTGGCCTCTCCCGCTGTGGAGCACAGGCTCCGGACGCGCAGGCTCAGTGGCCATGGCTCATGGGCCCAGCCGCTCCGCGGCATGTGGGATCTTCCCGGACTGGGGCACGAACCCGCGTCCCCTGCATCGGCAGGCAGACTCTCAACCACTGCGCCACCAGGGAAGCCCTATAATACTAGATTGATAGGTTTTTTTCTCTCAACACTTTAGATATTTCACTCCCCTCTTCTTTCTGAGAAGTCAAATATAATTTTTATCTTTGTTCCTCTATAGTTAAGAAATTTTTTCCTCTGGCTTTTTTCAGGATTTTTTCTTTATCTTTGATTTTCGGTAGTTTGAAAATATCCCCAGGTATAGCTTTTTTTGGCATTTATTCTCCTTGATGCTCTCTGAGCTTCCTGGATCTGTAATTTGGTGTGGCATTTATTTGGGGAAATTCTTAGTCATTATTTTTTCAAGAATTTCTTCTGTTCCTTTCTCTATTTCTTTTCCTTCTGGTATTCCCATTATGTGTATGTTACACATTTTGTAGTTGTCTCACAGTTCTTGAATATTCTGTGTCTTTTCTCAGTTTTCTTCTCTTTGCATTTCAGTGTTGGAGATTTCTGTTGTGATATCCTCAAGCTTGAAAATTCTTTCTTCAGCTGTGTTCAGTCTACTAATAAGCTTGTCAAAGGCATTCTTTATTTCTGCAACAGTATTTTTGATTTCTAGCATTTCTTTGGGTCCTTTCTTAGTATTTCTATCTCTGCTTATATTGCCCATCTGATATTTCTTGCTGTCTACTTTAAATATTAGTGCCCTTAGCATATTAATCAGTTGTTTTAAATTCCTAGTTTGATAATTCTAACATCCCTACTATATCTGGGGCAGGTTCTCATACTTTCACTGTCTTTTTAAACTGTGTTTTTTGCCTTTAAGTAGATTTTGTAATTTTTGTCTTGATAGCTGGACACTGTGTACTAGGTAAAAAGAACTACTGTAAATAGACCTTTAGTAATGTGGTGGTATATTCTGGGGGCAAGGAAAGTGTTCCATAGGTCTATAAGTAGGTCGTAATCTTTTAGTGAAACCCTGTGTGTTTCTGGGCTGTAAATTTTATATGTGCATCTCAGTTACCCCTCCCTCTTAGCTGGAACACGTTGGCTAGAGTAGGGCTGGAGTTGGCTATTTCCCTTCTCCCACACGAAAGACCAGAGGGAACTAGAGTTCGATGTTCCTCAACATCGAAGGCTACAGCCAGCTAGAGTTGGATATTTTTCTTTCCCCAAGTCAGTTTGGCTCTGATAAAACCCTGGTAGGTTAGCCTCTGGATAAATAGTTTCTTCTAAGGGCAGACTTTGGTAAAAGAATAGGGTGGTCTGGCATATTTCAAAATCATTGCTTTTCCCTTCCCACTGCCAAAAGCATGAGAAGATTTTTCTCCAGTTTTCTCTGTGAGAACGTGGTACAGCCCCAGGAGGTAAAATTCACAAGAACTTGGGGTCTCCCTGATGACTGAAACCCTATAGAGTTTTTATCTGTCAGACTTGTCCACACTGAGCCTCTGGCAATTCATCAGTTACAGTTTAGGTTTTCCTTCCCCAGCACTGGTTCCTGTGGAGGTTTCAGCTAGAAGGTTTCTGCTCCAGTAAGCTGGGATTCTTCCTATTTGACTGTGAGTCATTCCAATTTTGGAGGCAGTGGTTTGCCCTCTGACCTATTTTTCTTACGGGTCTAAGAAGAGTTGATGGTTTTTCAGTTTGTTCAGCTTTTTACTTGTTGCTAGGACAGAGTGGTGACTTCTAAGCCGTTCCAGAAACCAGAGTATGTAAAACATGTTTCAAAAGAGTTTTCTCCTCCTTCCTTCACCTGAACCTCACAAATCTGTAAGCATTCTAACACTTCACCTGAACCTCACAAATCTGTAAGCATTCTAACAAGGTATTTTCTTCACTTCATCAGCAAGGAATACAAACCCAGAGATATGAAATACCTTGCAGAAAGTAATGCTGTCTCTCAAGCTTTCAGGAATGCGAACCAGTCTGACTATTTTGGCTCAGGAAATTTCTGGAACGCTTGAAATGAGTTTTGTTTTACCTTGGTGGAGACCAAAAGCCCTTCATCTGAGACTCTTCTTGATTGGATCAAACCAGCTGTGGTCTGGGAGAGTTTTTCGTACCCATTTTAAACGGTGAGCCATGAGCTTCATCTGTCAGCAGCAGCTGATCATGGCAGAGACTCTCATGGCCCAAGCTGTCTCTCTGCCCAGGTCATTAATATTCTGAGAAGGTATTCTGAGGAGGTTCCCAGGGCTGGACTGAAAGAGATAAGGTATTTCCCCCAAATGGTCAAAGTTTTGCCAGAATGACTGACTCTAAAAGCTGGCTGATAATTAAAAGGGATGTCCTACCATGTCACAATGTATCTGGACCTCATTACTAAGATGTCACTAGCCTGGAAGAAACTAGAGAACAAAGAATTATGGTTTCTCTAACTTGTTTTTTCTAATGATTCACTGGACAGATAATTATTGAATTTAAAGCATTTTTAAGGCCTAAAATGAAAAACTTCATCTAAAGCAAGAGAAAGCAGATGATGTTCATGTAGAAGAGAAGCAGTTCAGAGTCATACACAGCTGTATTGCTTTCTCTCCTGCCACAAGTGGAATTTGATTATGTCTGTGATTCATTTTTAAAATGACACATCCTTAACATCATGGTGTAACTCCAAGCTTTTGGCGACAATGATGCTGTTTTTTTTGTCCTAGAAATAATGCTGCCTTCTACTTACTCAGGAAACTAATTCAATGACAAACTAAAGTGTAATGTTCTGAATTGGTACGAAGAATTTACTTAAGAACTAGGGAAAAACCATGAGAATAATAAAAGTATTTATAAAAGTAATCAAATGATGCCAGAATGTAATAATTCTTAGATTATGTCAATATCAGATCTGTTTTTGCATAGAGGTATAGTGTGTTAGTTTAAATAATCACCTCTGGCATCAGCCACATGTGAATTTAAATTCTTAATTACTGTGTGAGATCAGGAATTATTTTACTTTTTCTTTTTTAAACTCAGATAATATTTATCTTAAGGGACTGTTGTAGGGATTAGATGAGATTATATAAAGATGATAGAAGGAAATCTCTCACCACAGTCCTAGGCATGCAGTAAGTACTGAATAACTGATAAGAAAAAAAACAAGCAATCATATGGAATGAAGGATGTGGGCCTCTTATTGGGATTTTCTGATTATCACGTGCATGATTTTGAAGATATTAAATGAAATACAAGATATCCAGAAATATTGGTACTTAAACTTGGAAATTACTATATGATACTCTTAACATCAACATATGCTTCCCTCTACTTTTACCTTCTCTGGTGCTCTCTTCAGCTGCCGATAAATGGTAGGAAATGTAAATGATAAGGTCAAAAGTGGCAATTCTTTCTCTCTCTCATGACAAATGGCATATAATCTACTAGTGCTATTTGAACAAAATGTACTATCTTCAAGCTCTCAACAGGCAAAAACTAAAAGTAAAAGGAGGGGAGTAAGCAGCTGGGCTAAAAATTTAAAGTGTAGACAAAAATTCATAAGGCTTGGAAATTATTAGTGCTGCAGTATCATGATTTTTTTTAAGGTTGTTTATATGAGGGTAGAAGGCTGGTATTTCAACCTATGACTTCATAGCAAGTTTTTTTTTTTTGTTTTTTTTTTGTTTTTTTTGCGGTATGCGGGCCCCTCACTGTTGTGGCCTCTCGCGTCGCGGAGCACAGGCTCCGGACGCGCAGGCTCCGGACGCGCAGGCTCAGCGGCCATGGCTCACGGGCCCAGCTGCTCCGCGGCATGTCGGATCTTCCCAGACCAGGGCACGAACCTGTGTCCCCTGCATCGGCAGGCGGACTCTCAACCACTGCGCCACCAGGGAAGCCCTAAATTTAATTTATTTTTAAATAAAGTATTGGGAACCACCACAGTCTATTCTCTGGTATCTATATACTTCCTAAAACAAATCAGTTCTTTCCCACAAGTGTTGAAGTGGATTGAGAGATTCCATGCATGTCAATCTCCTTTGCCAAGATCTTACCCTCTTAATAATTTTCAAACACTTTAAGAAGATCCCTGTATGGAACATTAGTATTAAGGAATACCAGTCTTATAAACCAAATGCAGTATGTCATAGCATTTCTGTATGCATATGCTAGGATTCAGGGGATCTAATTTTAGCTATTATATTTCAGAGTATTGGCCATATCTAATAGAATTATGCATTAGGTTTTGTAATTGTTCTTGATGTGGATATAACCAGTGAAGCATTCCAAAATCCAAAAGTTATACATATAAAAAATAAACTAGCTACATTGACAATATACTCCTGGGATTGAGAAGGGCTGAGATTGAGAATAAATTTCTAATTACCTGCCAGTTCCCAAGCATTGCGGTTATTTAAAATTTTTGTAAATTTTCTCTTGTTCTGTTTTTAATGATGTTTCTTACCTTTAATTAGCTGGTGTCTGCTAGTGTTTGCTTAAGTCCCCACATTTCCAATGACCCCTGTGGACAGGATACTTCAGAATAATGAGTCATGGATGTGTTGTTATTCCGTGCAAAATGATGACATTTTTGGTGCTTAGGGTAGCCTTTCTGGATTCAACTGAATGTACAAATAGATGTTCTCAGCTGAAATGAAGGTGGGGTTCCTTAACGCCAAGCCACTTTAGCATCTTGTGTGAGACGTCCTTCCTCTGATCTAGAAATCTATATTCTTTCTGTCATTCTGTCTTCCTGTACCAGAGCAAAAATGAGATCAACCCAGCCAGAACTGGCAGATAGATTTGAAGGACCACCTTCATTTCTGATTATAACACCTCTTGTTGAATCTGGAAAGAATATATCTTTTTCTCCATCTCTGGAAATTATAAAGTAATATTCAGATACTCGTTGTTTCCAAAGACCACATCAATGGTTCCAGTCATGCTTCCTATATGAGGACCCTGATTATTAGTTATAGCCACAGAGGCACTATCAGTACTTTCTGGGATGAAGATAGATATAAACAAACCAAAAAACCAAGGAGTATCACATTTCCTTGCTTCTTGCGCTCACTCTACATAGGAATAGAAACCATTCCTTCCTTCAAAATATATTCACTGAAATTACAAATGATTTCTGATGTGGAAACATCTGTTGAATTCCTATTGGTTCAGGATAGCAAGCTAAATCAAAAAGCAGCGCTGAGGAGACTATTGCTAACCTTAATCAAATTCAGCCCCCAACAGTAACTCTTTAGAAAGTTAAATGCTGATTGAACCAATTGAAATAATCAGCCATCTTCCTCTGATTAGAGAGAAAAGAGAGAGCTGACAAAAACGGTGATTATATTGGCCTTAGATTAGGTTGGTGCTCAGAGCCTTTACTCAGATAAACTCTATTGACCAACTTGTACTTTCTTAAGGAATCACAGCATGAAACAAAGACAAGACGAGTTATGGTCCTGTGTGATGCTGAACAAACTGGTGTTAAGTCATGATTCATGAGACTTTAGCTTTGGGAATTGCAAAGTCTTTTTTCATATTCAGAAGTTAAAGGTAAAGAAATTTTAATAGTTGTGATCCTAAGGAACAACAAAAAAAGTACTTTTATACTATGTTGATTTTTTTATGTTCTAAATTATATGGAATAAATGATTAAAATTTATAAACTCTTTGCGTTAAATCTAAAGGAAGTAAGTTTCTAGCAGCTTTAACCCTGAGCTAGAAATTAGAAGTATGGAAAGACTTTTTATTTGATTTTAAAAATAACTTCCATAGTGAGGTGGATGGACTTAGAGTCTGTCATATAGAGTGAAGCTAAGTCAGAAAGAGAGAAACAAATACCGTATGCTAACATATACACATGGAATCTAAAAAAAAAAAATGGTTCTGAAGAACCTAGGGGCAGGACAGGACTAAAGATGCAGATGTGGACAGTGGATTTGAGGACACAGGGAGGGGGAGGGGTGGGCTGGGATGAGGTGAGAGAGTGGCATGGACATATACACACTACCAAATGTAGAATGGATGGCTGCTGGGAAGCAGCTGCATAGCACAGGGAGATCAGCTCGGTGCTTTGTGACCACCTAGAGGGGTGGGATAGGGAGGGTGGGAGGAAGATGCAAGAGGGAGGGGATATGGGAATATATGTATACATATGGCTGATTCACTTAGTTATACAGCAGAAGTTCATGTACCATTGTAATTATACTCCAATAAAGATGTTGAAAAAAAAAGAACTGCCTTTGTTAAAAAGCCTAGGATACAAGCACTAAGGCATCATTAAGTATAAAAAATATTTAGGCCAAGAGATGACAGTGGTAATGCAAAGAAGAAACCAGGGCAGTTGAAAAACAGCACTCAAATAATGGTGCCTCATTAGTACATTGAAACAGTCAGATTTTTAAATAATGGTCTAAAACGGAAACTAGGCCACTTCATTCACACTGGGGCAAGGGTTATAAAGATGAGGCTCTTCCACAAGAGGAACATTTTTAGAGCAAAAACCTTGGCTCTATTTTCTTGTATTATGAACAAACGAACAAAAAATGGGTGGCACAGTGCCATAACTAGAGAAAAGTGTGATTTCTGAGGCTGTCAGGATTAAAATTATAGCAAGCCTTAAATAAATTCAACAAATATATTGTATGTATAGAGTATTGGGCATTTTTTGACTGATGCTCAACATTTAAATCCAATAGTATTCCAATTTCTTTAGGGAAGGGGTGGTTACATTTCCCTCCTTCTGTGTCTTTGGGTGGAAGGATAATTGCTTCTGCATGCCTTAATCTGTAAAGCTGAGAGACCTGTAGCATTCATCTTCTCCTTGCTTCCAAAGGAGTGGGTATATGACCTAACTTTGACTGATTGGGTACTTTCTTCCAGGACTTTGAATTTTGAGAGTGTGAATCAAGGGCAGAAGAAACAGTTGAATAGACTTCTTTTTGGTGACAATGATGGAGAAATCATCATACAGATTTTGCTGTGAGCAACTATATATTTCAAAGCCCTAGCCTTCTCATGCTCCCTTACAATCTGGTCCTTCTACTTCCATCAATTCTGTGAGACCCTGAATTCTTTCCAATCACTTCCCTTTTGCCCAAGTTAAGAGTCCACTTCTGTTTCTAGTGCTGTGGAACCATAACTATTCCACTGTGGGAGTGAAATGTCGCCAAACTGCAGGGTTAAGCCCCAATGCAATGAGCTCCAAGTTTCCCTGAGGAGCAGGGGTTATTGCATTTTGAAAGTTCATGGAGATATTTTAAGAATGAAAGCACTTTGAAAGGAGATGCATAATATTAGTATACATAGACCTTTGATGCCTGATAGTGGTTCTTAACAGGGGATGAACTGCTCCTGGAAAATTTAAAACCTCCTAAAACACAAATAGCCTAGTCCCTACAGGATAGAGAATAGAAACCTATCTTTATACCCAAAGACATATACAGAAGAACACTGTAGTCTTGCTTTATTAGGTAGGCGCTCTTACTGATCCTTTCCACATCTCTTTACTTAAATGTTTACATAATATCTGTCAGAGCAGGGCAGAATGAAATGACAGCATACATCCAAAATCAGAAAATGTCTAGAAATCATGCAGCCCACCCTATTCTCTTTCTTTTTTTTGTAAAATTAATTAATTAATTATTTTTGGCTGGTTTGCGTCTTTGTTGCTGTGTGCGGGCTTCCTCTAGTGGCGATGAGCGGGGGCTACATTCGTTGCGGTGCACGGGCTTGTCGTTGCGGTGGCTTCTCTTGTTGAGGAGCACAGGCTATAGGCACACGGGCTTCCGTAGTTTTGGCACATGGCTTCAGTAGTTGTGGCTCACAGGTTCTAGAGCACAGGCTCAGTAGTTGTGGTGCACGGGCATAGTTGTTCTGTGGCATGTGGGATCTTCCTGGACCAGGGCTTGAACCCGTGTCTCCTGCATTGGCAGGTGGATTCTAACCACTGCACCACCAGGGAAGCCCAGTCCACCCCATTTTCTGATGTTGTAATTCCCTCTATAACACATTCTGAGCAGTTGTGTTGTTGATTTAACACCTACCTTTAGTTATTGAATGTTCACTACCTCGCAAGGCAGACTGCTGTGCTACATAACAGCTGTATTTATTAGAATGTTTCTTTTGACTTTGAGCCTGAATATATTTTCTTTCAAATTTTATGTATTTTTTTATCATAAAATTTATCTCTGGAGATACAAAAAATAGTTTACTTCAAATACTTGCTCATGACCTTGTAAATCCTTTTTTCTTTTTATATCTGTATCACTAATTAGAGATTAAAAATTAAAAATGGGGCAGCACAGATGACATAATCTAATACACAGAAAATCCTAAGAAAGCCACTAAAAATGATTAAAACTAATAAACAAATTCAGCAAGATTGCAGGATATAAGATCAATATTAAAAAATCAGTTCTATTTCTATATAGTAGCAATGAGCAATCCAGAAATTAAATTAAGAAAACAATTCCACTTATAATATCATCAAAAATAATAAAAAGCTAAGGATAAATTTAATAAAAGAAGGGAAAATCTTATACACTGAAAATTACAAAAGATTGTTGAAATAAATGAAAGAATATCTAAATATGTCTATGAAGTCTTTTGTCATCTCAGTTTAATGGATCAGAAGACTTAAGTTGCTAAAGTGACAATGCTCCTTGAATTGATCTATAGATTCAACACAATCCTTATTAAAATGCTAGTTGATTTTTTTGCAGAAATTGACATGCTGATCCTAAAACTTATTTGGAATGTAAGGGACCCAAGATAACCAGAACTATATTGGAAACAGAAGAAAGTTGTAAGGTTCCCCTTTCCTGATATAAAAAATGTAATATGAAGCTACAGTAATAAAGACAGAGTGGTACTGGCATAAAGATAGACATTTAAATCAATGAAATAAAATTGGCAGTACAGAAATAAACACCTACATTTTTGGTCCATTGATTTTCAGTAAGAGTGCTAAGACAATTCAATGCGGGAAAAAAATCTTTTCAACAAACAGTGCTGGTATAAATGAATAACCACTTGCAAAATGATGAAGTTGGACCCCTGCGTTACTTACACACAAAAGTTAACTCAAAATGGATTATAAACCTAAATGTTAAATTTTAAAATATAAAATTCTTAAAAGAAAATATAATATTAAATTTCTGTGACCTTTGGTGAAGCCATGCTTCTTTAGATATGACACCAAAAACAGTGTGAAAAAAGCAAAAATAGATACATTGGACTTTGTTAATATTGAAAACTTTGTGCTGTAAATGACAGCATCAAAAAAGTGAAAAGGCAATTATGGAATGGGAGAAAATATTTTCAAGTCATATATCTGATAATGGACTCATTCAGGATATATGAAGAACTCTTACAACCCAATGATAAAAACAAAAGTAGTTCAATTTCAAAAATGGGAAAAGGATACCTTTTCTCCAAAAGACATTATACAAATATGAAAAGTGCTTATTAGCCATTAGGGAACTTCAAATCAAAACCACAATAAGATACCATTTCACACCCACTAGGATGGCTGTTATTAAAAAGACAGTGTAGCAAGTGTTAGAATGTGGAGAAATTTTGGAACTCTCATACACTGCTTGTGAGAGTGTAAGTTGGTGTAACTGCTATGGGAAACAATTTAGCAGGTTCTCAAAATCTTAAACATGGAGTTTTATGACTTAACCATTCCATTAATAAGTATATATCCAAAAAATATATGCCCCCACAAAAATTTGTACATGAATGTTCATAGTGGCAATATTCACAGTAGTCCAAAGGTCAAATGACCCACTGTCTATCAACTGATGAATAGATACATTAAATGTGGTATATCCATGTACCCATGTGATGGAATATTATTCAACCATAAAAAGGAATGAAAATATTCATACACCAGTGTTCAGAAACAACATTATTCAAGAAGCAAAAAGTGGAAACAACCCAATATTTTTTGGAGCAAGAGATGAATGGATAAACAAAATAGGCATATATATTCAATGGAATATTTTTCAGCCTTAAAAATGAACACCAGGGCTTCCCTGGTGGCGCAGTGGTTGAGAGTCCGCCTGCCGATGCAGGGGACACAGGTTCGTGCCCTGGTCTGGGAAGATCCCACATGCCGCGGAGTGGCTGGGCCCGTGAGCCATGGCCGCTGAGCCTGGGCGTCCGGAGCCTGTGCTCTGCAACGGGAGAGGCCACGGCAGTGAGAGGCCCGTGTACCGCAAAAAAAAAAAAAAAAGAACACCATTCTGGTACATGCTACATCATAGACGAACCTTGAACACATTATGCTAATGGAATAAGCCAGACACAAAAGACCATATATTGTATGATTCCATTTATATGAAATGTTCAGAATAGCTAATTCTATGAAGAAAATTAGAATAGTGGTTTCCTGGGGGAGCTGAGGGAGGAAATGGGGACTGGATGCTAATGGGTATGGGATTTTCTTTTTGGAGTGATCAAATGCTCTTAGATTAGATTTTGGGGTTGCACAACTCTGTGAATATACCAAAAACTATTGAGTCAACTCAATACTTCAAATACTCAATACTTTAAATCGGTGAATTTTAGGTATGTGAATTATATCTTATTTAAAATATATTAAAAACAAAAAGCAAACAAAAATGGGGCAGGACCAAGAACAGATCTTTCAATAGGCTAGATACAGAAAAAGGCTATCTCCATCACCCTGTGTGATTTCTTTGCAGCCTTTGCACATTTTGTAATTATTTTGCTTGTTTACTTATTATTGCCTCTTTTATTCACTAACCTCTGAGTTCCTTGAGGGCAGGGATTATTTATGTCCTGTGTATCATTGTATCCTCAGCATAAATACAATGCTGGAACTTATAGGTACCCAATAAAGATTTGTTATTGTTGGTAGGCCAACTGAAAGCTACTTCTAAGCTGAAATTAATACAGTAAGCAACTTACGCAGTAATGTTTTCCAAATGGCTAAGAACCCACTTTGCCAGTCTAAACTTCTCTATGCTGCTCATGAAAATATTTTGAGAGGCCACATTAACAGCCATGTAAATATTTGCTATCCACAATATTATACTGCAACAATAATAAAGTGAAATGAGCTGAGTTAACATAATGTTCTCAATGAGCCTGAAACAGCATAAGAGTTTCACATGATGAGGCTGAATTTATTAAAGAGTTCAAGAGGCTAAGAGAACAGTACATCTGAAAAAAGTTTTTCACACAGTCCCTAGACCAATGATGCCCATAGTATTGACATGCTAATAATGAGAACGTTATCTTAAATGTGCACAGTGTTGTTCATTTTACAAAAATCTTTCACATGTATCTTCATTTGGCCAATGGTCAAGTGAGTATAAGTCCAACCAGAAATCTAAACAACAGACTAGAGTCCCCTCCTAGGAAAGAGTCTAAAGATTCTAATCACTGTATGAAAATGGGATAATGCTGTCAGACGTCAGTAATGGGAACCCTGCATTAACCACCCATTTTTTAAAACTTCTCAGGGACACTACAAACCCTGGAATAAAGATCCATGCTTCTCTCTTTTGTCTTATACTTTTCTGGATTCTTATGGCATCCTTTGATATAGATCATCTATACATCATCATCTTCTATCAAAGCCTTCTTTTAGAATCCATGTATTACTCAACATTCTTTGATAATAGGAGTATCTCCAGGTGGTTCTCTTCTCCTGTCCAGTTACATGTCACCCATGGTTGACTCACCATTATTGTGGCTACCGTTTCCTAGTGGTGGGACATTATTGCCATTTGGAATGAACAAATATGTGAAATGATTAATTGACTCCAACCTGTAAGTGTGACAGACCAAATGCTGCTCACTCTCAAGACCATTTGATTGGCTGGTAAATGTTTCCTAAGCGTGTAGCTTGACAGGTACAGCAGTATTTATAAGGAATTCCACAGAAACCTCAACACTGTCTTGAAAGAATAAGATTTACTAAAGTCTTCACTTCTACATGAATAAATGCCCAAGATCTATAACTGAGACAGACCTCATGCTGGTTTCCTCATAGTTATTTTAAAACTTAAAGAAGGGCTTTGAATCCCTTGACCAGTGAAGGTGGGGGTCAGAATTGAATCTCTTCAACACTTTGTTGTTTTGATGGTCATTGCTTGACTTGTGTTTGGCAGGAAAGAGATAAAAGAAGTTAGAATGACTTCTTCTTGATCATAAACCTAAGAGGTTATAAAGAATAAAGCTTTAATTCAACCTAGGTTTTCCTTCCCAAACACACAATAATCAAGTCCCCCCCACCCCTTGGCCCTTGTAGAATGACTACCGTAGGAAAAGGAATCCATGAAATTTCCTGCTGAACAGAATTATTTTGGGGGTAAAATTTTTTATTAAAAAATTCAACCAAACAGCGTTCTTTGCACCATCCCTTTAGATGTGAAAATTGCTCTGTTCTACAGAATACTTCTTTGCAATGGTATTTGACTGTACTGGCATTCTGATATTCTATTTCTGTTTCATGGTATTAATAACTCTTCCTAGAGAAAATGTTAACAAGGATGAAATTACTTTAAGTTGCTCTGTGATCTCTAAGTACAATATTAAAAGGGATATGATGATTTTATTACTTGGTTTTGGTATGTTACTGTTTCTTTTTCCCAGTTGATTATTATATAGTAGTGGGGAAATTGTTCACTCTTTTCTTTCATAGCAAATAAAGTAATGATATAAGCTGTGGAAATGAGCACTGGATTTGAGGTCAGAAAAGCAGAAGTCGAATCCTACCTCTGGCACCTATTAACTGTGCAAGCTTGAAAAATCCACTTAAATTCTGTGGGTTCTGATTTCTTCATCTGGAGACCATAGACCCTGCCTAATAGAGAGAGATGCTATTAGAAACTTAAATGCCATAATGAAAATGAAAACTCTGGAAACTAGAAAGCACAAATAAGTATTATGTGGCTTTATTATTATGAACAAGTTACTTCTAAAGGTTCATTTTTCTGTTAGTTATTTGGAACACAAAAGATATTATTTCATAGAAAGTGTACTATACAGAAGAGATTCTCATATCTATTCAGGTGGTGGAGACCTGAAAGGCATAGTGCTTTTTGAAAGACACCACGAAGTACTGACATATTTAGTTCCATCATAGGAAACAGTAATGTTCAATAATGAAAAATGTGAATTAAGTATATGTACGTAATATCAAATATCAATCATGAGCACGTGCTTCCATGAAAGGAGCTCTATCCATGTACATCGTGAGTTCCTTGTCTAATCATCATTGGTGCCTTATTATCTGCTAGGCTAATTGCAGATAGGAAGCAATGGTTGGCAAAGATTTAAAAAATATCAATGGAAAATTTTTAATCAACAATATATTCCAAGTATATGGATTCTACTTAAACTCCCTCCCCCATCTCTCCACACCACTGTGACTGAACCAGGACTAACTTGTGAGTCATCATTAAGTGGGAGCAGAGATTGAGAACTACCATCATAAAGGATGATTATGTACCCAGGCCAGCTCACAAACATCTATTTAATACATAACGTGGCTATTCTAACAGCAATAACAGTTATTTTATAACTGTATAAAACCAGAGTTTTCTGATTAGAAAATGCTGGTTTTTGAAACGATGATGAAGATAAATTCTAATCATCTTTATGGGTGCTTTTAGGATTAAAGAAAAGCAGCTTATAAAGTCTTTCCTTACATAATAATGAAAACCACTGGGATTGAAAGCCCTAAGAAAGTTACTATTGTTGCTCTTGTTAGAAAGAAATATTCTTGTTAGTCCAGTGAAGACTTGGTTAATGTAAAAATTATACTGTTTCTTTTCTTCCCTCTCTCCTACTACCTTATCATCTAACACTTAAACATATATATTATTCCTTAAATCTGTGGGCCTTTCAGTCAAATAATTCACTGGAATGGAAGAGTCAGACTCCAAAACATGCCTTTCATTTAGGACAATTTAAGAATCTAGCTTCCATCTTTTACTGACACTCACCAATTAATTACTAAGCCATGGAGGTGAGAAGTCAAATTGTTTTCTTTGGGAATGTTTCAGTTTCCATGGCTTGTGCATGAGTTTTTCATCAAGCTTTGCCTTCCTCTCCTCATGACCACAAGCCATCATGGCATAAAACATCTCAGGCTCACGTAAAGGTCACAAAAATGGTGTCAGGAGACTAAATTCAGATCCCAGTACTGCCTCATTAAACTTGTAACTCCACTTATGAGGACGTTGGCTTCCTTATATTTAATATAAGAGGACAAGACTTAGGGATGCTCTCATACTGATCCAGATCTGTGCTCCATCCTGCATAAGCACTGGGACCCTGGGCCTTGAAGAGCTTAGCTCTCCTCCTAGCTATTGTACTCAAAGGCTCAGATGCATATCAAGATGTCCTAAGTTCTTTAAATATTCTGAAATACATGTGTGTCATTCATGGATTTCTCTAATTACAACAGACACAAGGCTTTAGTGTGAGATAGCCAATCACACTGATAATGTCAAAACTTGCCAAAAGATGAGCTCTCGTCAGGTAGTGCTGAAAAGAGGGAGAACAATAAAAGTGGTAACTTAGGGACAAAAATAGTAATGGTAACTTATGCAGGAAAAAGAATGGTCATGAAATCATGGTCTAATGAAGGATAAAGTGTGGTATGTGTTGCCCTTCTCTTAATCAAACTACTTAGGGTCCTGTGACTTTCTGCAGATGGAAACAAAAGGAAACTAAGACATGCACTTTTAAAATGTAAGTATGACATAGTAAGAAGCTGTGTTAAAGACTGAATTACTTTTGAAATTCTTCATGCCCTCTCTGTATCAGAATTAATATCAATGCCCTTTGCCATGTGACTCTGAAGTACCACCAGTAGAGTGGTTGGAATCCTTTTTCCAAGCCAGTGATGTTGGAGTGGACTTTGTGATTTACTTCAACTAATAGAATGTGAGTGGAAGTGTCAGTGCCAGTTCAAGACTGAGCCCTGCATTCTGTGATTTGTCATGGGAATATGCCCTTCATTGCTACTGGTCCAAGGAGAATGAAGAGCCAAGTGGAACAGAAGTGAACCCAATCTATAATTTTCAGTCAAGCCCAGACTACCTGAAGCCCAATACAAAGCTATTCCAGTCATCCCACAAATTTGTAAGCAAGGAAAATAAATGCTTGAGGTCTGCAAGTCTTGCATTTCGAGGTCACTTTTTACCCAGCCTTACCGTGGCCATAATTGACCAAAGCACTTAGAAAATTTTATTTAATATGTTAGAAGATAGAATTAACTATCAATAAATTAGGTAATAAGTCTACCTCGTTTTCTTTCTTCTTCCCTATTCTCCCTGTGCTCTTCCCTTTCTTCCTCTCCCTTCTTGCTTTTCTTCCACAAACATTTGTCTACTAAGTGTCCACAACTGTGCTGGCTGAGAAAAAACAGCTGATACAACCCCTGTCCTTAAGAAATGTGAGAGATATAATAAGTGTTATGAAGAAGCAGTGTAATAGAGATGCTTACACCTGAGGAAGTTAACCTATTCTGGAGAGTTTCCCAGAGGGCAGGAGAGTTCAAGATAAAGGACAAGCATCAGAGAGGAGGAGGGAAGAGAAACTTTCCAGGAGATATAAAAGCATGCACAAATATTTTGAGACAGGGAAAAGCAGGTTTGAAGAACAAACAAACATCATCATCATCAACAACAACAACAAAAACAGAGTACAATGAAAGGCAGAGAAAGGCAGAGAAAGTGATGCCAGAAACAGGGAAGTAGACAGGTTTGTAGTTCTTGGTAGGCATTTTGGGCTGTTTTCATAGATGAATTGAGATTCATTGGAGAACTTGAAGCCCAATGTGCTTTGGTCTTTGGGTTTTAAAAAGAGCCTCTGGCCTCAGAGTAGAGAGCTGATTGGAAGAGAGAAAGGGTGGACCCAGAGGGTTGCGGGCTTTGGCAGTGGAGTGAGTGCAAGGCTCTTGGCTTGCCTAGGAGGAAGGCAGCAGAAATGGTGAGCAGTGGTTGAACTTGAGAGACATGTAGGTATATAAGAAGATTGAACATGGAGGTTGAAGAGGAAAAAATAGTTAAGGGTGCCTCTGGCTTGTTCAAGTTGGTGGAATTGGTGCCTTTTCCTGAGTAAGAGAACACTAGATTAGGAGCAGATGTTGCTGGGGAGGTCATGAGTTCATATCTGAATTTGTTGAGTTTGATGTATGTTTGAGGCATCTAGTAGAGTGTTGAGGCCAGAGACCAATATATTCTAAATCTATTTCTAGATTGAATAGGAATAAACCCTAGAATTGAGTGCCACCCTACTTTCGAACCCCTGACTAATCCCATGTTTGAAAAAATTATCTATCCAAATGAATATAGTACTAAATACACAAAATATAATAAACAACTGAAATGCTCAGAAACTTTTTTTTATTAAAGAAATTAGTTCTTTGATGTAGTATTCAGTTTCTCTGGAAGTTAATAGAATAAGTCCAGAAAGATGCTAAGGGATCCAATAGAGGAGAAAGGCAAATGGAACTGTAAGGTGGATGGTTAAGATGACACCTGTGCAGAGCCAGAAGAGAAATTGGAGCAGAAGGATAGACCCCTGAGGAAGATGTCTCTAAGGAAAAAAAATTGACAGAATATTTAATGAGTGTAAACATATTGAAACTTTCAGTCTAGTAGAGGATCAAAAAGAATTAGCAAAAGTACTTAGAAAGTTCAGCTAACAACGACAATAAAAAGGATAATGACTAAATCCACCAGAGGAAAAATGATGATAGTATACTATGTAACTTAACTGGGAATGAAATCTAAATAGTTATAATTATGTAATCAATGAGAATCAATTTAATTTGAAATGGTGATATAACTACTTTGGGAAGATGGAAGATGGTAGAAGGACTTGCAAGACAGTGAGTGTACCATTTTTTAAGGAGAGAATTTAATATAAAGCATATAAGACTGGAAAAAGCATAAATAGCTTTGTAATTATGTTATTAAAACTCTTGAGGTACTAACCAGAAGAAATAACTAAAAGAAGTAATAATGCATGCCAACAAAAAGGAATAAGGGGAGAAGAGGCGAAGGAATACTGTTTTAGTCATAAACCAGGTAGTATTTGACTTTAGAAGTTATGTGCCTGCATTACTTTTGTTTAAAAAACATACATTTAAAAAAGCAAAAGCAGAAGCAGTTGTTAGGCTTCTGGTAGGTACAACTTTTTTTTACTGGAGTTTTTTGGTTGAGCATGAATTTGTAATTTAAACACTCCAACAACCTATGCTTCGACTATTAAATTCTTCAGTGCAGGGAACAGCTTCTATTTCAGAAGGGCAAGAATGATAACCAGTGAACTTGAATCTTCCTTAAAAGCAGTCAAAATACCTGCTAGAGAACAACACCTGTCAGTCAAACTTTGGACCTCACACCTCTTCCCTGGCCAGCGCCCATGTCCTCTTCTCCTTCTTATGCACACACATGGGAATTTGTCCAGCTGTTCCCTCTCTGCCACCACCCACTTCTCCACATCAGTCCCACCCTTGCCTCACTGCTGCTGTGACACATATAAAATTTTTCCAGCTTCTGGTCTCCCAGCTGTCTCTGAATTAAGAAAGAAAACCCCTTTTGGTGTTTTGGGCTTTTTATATCTCCCTTCTACAGGGAGTTACAAAAATAGCAAACGTCAGGAGAATGACTGGGCTCTAAGTATCTCACAGAGTAAGTTCTAGGCCCAACAGTCTTGGTGTTCCTTAAACAGTAACAGAGCTAAGTTTGATAATATCCTACCATTTCCTTGGTTCCATTTTGAGAAGTCCTAAGGCTGCCTGCCCTGAAAACTCTTGAGCAGACCAGTGTCATTTTTCTGTGTCATTTTCAGTTTTATTCTGAAATGAATGAACTCTTGTCATTCAACACATATCACATTATTCATGTAGTTCCAAGCACACTAGTCTCCTGACTGTCACTAGAACACATCAAACACCCTCCCGCCTCAGGGTCCCGTCTATCTGGACCCCTCCTCTCGTGGACAGCCACATGAGGCCATGCCTCACTTCCTTCAGATCTTTTCCCAACCATCACCTTGTTTATGAGGCCTTTCCTGACCACTCTATTTAAAAGTACAACCCTTTTTGAGCACTCTCTCCACCACACCCATACCACTTACTGCCATTTAAGTTTAATATGTACTTATTTTTTTATTGCCTGTCTTTCACTTAGAAGGAAAATACATGACAGCAAGAAATTTTGTCCATTTTGTATCCCAAGTGTCTACAACAGTTTCTAGTATAGGCACTCAATAAGTATTTTTTGAATAAATGAAATAATATCAATTATTAACAGATCTTAATTGGTCCAGTGAATAGTACAACTTTTAAAGCATTTTCCAACAAATAAAGACAATAAACATGAGAAATACCTTAGATTAATTCAAAATATGCATACTTCTAATCCCAGGTTCAAATATTAGATGTTGCAAGAGGGAAAATGCCCATTTTCTAATACAGTAGTGGGTAGTCAACAAGTATTTAGTGAATGACACTGTGGAAGTGGTGCATGGCTTTGCAACACTGTTGGCAGGCCCTTAGAATGTTAAGCATGGACTTAACATACGAACCAGAGATCCACTCCTAGGTATCTACCCAATGAAGCTGAAAGAATATGTCCATACAAAAACTGGTGCATGAATGTTATTCATAAGAGTCCCAAAGTGGAAACAACCCAAATATCCATCAACTGATGAATGGATAAACACAATGTGGAATAGCTGTACAATGGAATATTATTGGGCCATAAAGAGGAATAAAGTACAGATACACACAACAATGTGGATGAACCTTGAATACATTATGCTAAGTAAAAGGATCCAGTCAGAAAAGACCACTTACTGTATGATTCCATTTATATGAAATAACAGAATAGGCAAATTCATAGAGACAGAAAATAGATTCATGGTTGCCAGGCACTAGGGGCAGAATACATGGGAGTGACTGTTAACGGGAATAGAGTTTCTTTCCGAGGTAATAAAAATGTTCTTGACTTAGAGCAGGGTGATGGTTGTACAACTTTATGAATATACGAAAACGACTGCATTGTACACTTTAAAAGGGTAATTTTTATGTAATATGAGCTATATCTCAATAAAGCTGCTATTATTTATTTATTATTATTACTATTTTTTGTGGTACGCGGGCCTCTCACTGCTGTGGCCTCTCCCGTTGCGGAGCACAGGTTCCGGACGCGCAGGCTCAGCGGCCATGGCTCACGGGCCCAGCCACTCCGCGGCATGTGGGATCTTCCCGGACTGGGGCACGAATCCGCGTCCCCTGCATCGGCAGGAGGACTCTCAACCACTGCGCCACCAGGGAAGCCCAAAGCTGTTATTTTTTAAAAAGAAATAGTCAACAAATAAAATAGACAGACTTTGGTGACATATTAAATGTAAAGGATGAAGGCAAGGGTAAAGTAGAAGGAACTTGAGTCTTTCAGTTTGTATAACTGATGAGAGGATGGTGATATTTTCCCAAAGTAACTTTAGGAAATAAAAGGGGATAGGCAGGGAGATACCAAGAAAAAAATGGGGAGCTGGACAAAGGATGCCTATGGGAAATACATCCATGGGTGGAGTGAATAGCGGAGACGTCTTTGTTTTGTTAAAGTAATTTGAAAAATTATTGCAGAAGGGGAATAAATGATGGAAAACGTACACTGCTTTTTAAAAATATAATCAAACTAGTCAAATTCGGTTAAGAAGGCAAATATAAGTTGCCCAGCCAAGAAATATATAGACAGAAACAACAGCAACAACAGAAAAGTCATTTGGAAGGAATAGGCTTGAAATGGCACAGCTTCAGTGTAGAGAATTATTTTGGCCCATGAAACAGTTAATATTTTGCCACATTCCACTGGGTAACTTGCATGGGCAAAACTGAAAAAGGAGTTCAAGTAAAATTTGATCTTTAAAGACTTTATGGATTAGAGGCTTGGAAGAAATATTCTCAGGCAGAAACATGCAGATCTTATACACCTGGTGCCAATACTATCAGCTTTAGAAGCTGATAAGAGCACAGATACTTTGAATAAAATTGACCTCAAGTTGCATGGTTACCACTATGGGCTGCTCCTGACCTAGCCCACCTCACTGCTGTTTGCATCTACGCAGGGATAGAACAAAGGAGTTTGAACTTGATCTGTCTCCAGTTCTGGATCCTGAAGCTGAGTCCACCTTCCCAGGACTCCTCCACGTTCACATGGTGTCTTTGAGCCATGAGTACTACCCCTCAATCCCTGTAGTGCAAGGATGGTCTGTTAGAAGAGGTTGGAGCTGATATTTCTATTTTTATGCAGGAAACTGTATCCCTTTCCAATCAGGTGATCTCTTCCATGCCCCACAGGCCAATCCAAAGTAGTATGAAAGAACCACGTGACTTCAAACCATTGCTCTACACTGAATACCTGTCTTAAAAACAATGTTAACAGTTATCAATGCTTAGGTATCCACTATATGTCAAACAGAATATAAAACTGAAGTTCAGTCACTCAACCTATGCAGGCCACATGGCTGGTAAAGAGTAGAACTGGAATTAGACCCGGGGCACCAATGCCGGCCATACTCTCTTCACTGCATCAAGCTGTTTGTCCACTGAGAATCCCTGTTAGTAATAGCAAATATCTTGGTTTCCCCCGCACATTTTTGCCAGAGCATTATTCCAAAACAGGGCTGTCATTCTACTCAGAACCCACAGGGCTCTACACCTCCCAGAAACACCGTATTAGTCCCACAGCCCATTAACACTGCTGCCTTTAAGCACAGCAGCATCTAAACCATTTAAACAGAATTCCATCCTGAGATGGATTTCATCCATCTTTTCAGCAGTAGTTTCCTTTTCTTTCCAAACTGCCCTTCAGCAACCCAGCCTTGCATATCTAACACACTTGATGTTTGGTACACTGCTGGTAGAACCAAGTTCACGTTCCATTTAGGGATCATTTTATGCAGAAGCATTCAAACTCAACTTTGTGATTTTGGGGACTTGAAACACCAAGAAAATAACTGGCAATACATGATTAACACTGAATAATTCAGAATTAATCAAAATGTATTTTAAGCAGAATGTCTAAGCTAACACATTTAGAATATGAGCTATGTGATTGCACAGAAAAAAATGAGGAGTTTTTAAGTTCAAACACATTTAGAATCAGTATTTTAATTGTAGCAACACTTCACAGTCTTTTCATTTTCTTTGTCTCCCACGGATGTATTTCCTCCCAACTCCTGATATTTTAATTTTTCTCTGTGGTAGTATTTATTTTAAGCTGTACTATCATGCAGTTTCTTCTCCTTTCTCCACATCAACAGAGAGGTATGTGGCAGCACAGCCCTACAGAGCTAAGGGTGTGGCCAGAGGCAAAATGAGCAGATATTTCTAGGAACGGGAGGTTGTGCAGAGGAAATGCAGTTCTATAAATGTGAGTAGAAGACCGAGGAAGCAACAGGGTGCTGTACCCCAGGATAAGTCGGGACCCCATGAAGCCCGGTCTCTGAAAGCTACAGCAAGTCCCCTACATACGAACAAGATCTGTTCTGAGAGTGTGTTTGTAAGTCCAGTTTGTTCGTAAGTCCAACAAAGTTAGCCTAGGTGCCCAACTAACAAAATTGGCTATATAGTACTGCACTGTAATAGGTTTATAATACTTTTCACACAAATAATACATAAAAAGTAAACAAACACAAAAAATAAAGAAAACATTTTTAGTCTTACAGTACAGGACCTTGAAAAGTACAGCAGTACAGTACAACAGCTGGCATACAGGGGCTGGCATCGAGTGAACAGGCAAGAAGGGTTACTGACTGGAGGAGGGAGAGGAGGCGGGAGGTGGTAGAGCTGAAGGATCGTCAGCTATAGAAGATGGAGAGCAAGCTGCATGTCACAATGTAAGCCAGACATGTGAACTAACAAGTGATTGGACATGCGAACGCATGTTCGCATCTTTGAAAGTTTGCAACTTGAAGGTTCGTATGTAGGCAACTTACTGTATTACATACAAAGGAGTATCATCAAGTGAGAGTAATAAAAATAGTCATATTATTTGTTTATCTATTAAAAAACAATTTATAATTCAAAAGTGTATTATAAAGAAAGTGTCCCCTTTCTCACACTACTCTTCATTCTAGAATTCTCTTATCTCCTTCAACTATATCAACACATCTTTTTCCCCCTTGTTTAGTTCTCAACTCCCCTCCCAATACCCAAGGTGCTCAACAAATGGTGTTTGCCCTTTACTTTCTTACCCTGCCTTCTCACTTTTCCTATCCTCTTCCGCCGTCCCCGATCTTATTTCCCCCAGTTGGCATCACTTGTCTACTACAGAGAACTGTACTTCTGTGGAGTATGGAAATGAAGTCCTTATACCATGAAAGCGACCAAGTCTTGAGATGCTGGATATCTGTATCTGTACTTCTGTGGAGTATGGAAATGAAGTCCTTATACCATGAAAGCTACCAAGTCTTGAGATGCTGGATATCATAATTACTTTTCCCAGTGGGCTTTCCTTCTAATGGACAAGGCTCTGTCCTTATAGAATCAACAACTCAGGTGCTTCCAACAAAACTTTATTGACTGCCCACTTAGGCTGTAAGAAAAAAATAGTTCAAAGACCCTTCTCTTGTGTAATTGCCTGAAGCCATAGCTTATACATTTAGTTTGAAGTGGAGCTGGACCTCAAATGGGAAGAGAGTTGTAAACAAATACATTTATAGAAGCCAAAGATTTTCCTACATTTCCTAGTAACCTAATTTAGCCAAATCTTACCTGCAAAATAACTCAGTAATGAGGTGAATTGAGATTTAAACCACATGTTCCAGAAAGCCTTCTACCCCAGTTATGAGCCTATAATCTTCCAATCTGTTAAAATATTTAGAAATACACTTAAAATGCTTAAACATATGTTAAAATAATATCATATAAGCTGGATGAGCATGACTGGGAACTTACTATGCAATTATGATCAGGCCCCAAGGCAAGTACAGTAACATCAGCTATTAGGGAACAGATTAGTCACCAGTTAGGTGTGCAAACTTGGGCAAGTAACTTCTCTGAATTTTTTAGTTTTTTAACTTCAAAGTGAAGGGTTAGATAATCTGGTCTCTGAATCTTTTCAGCTACGAGATTTTATTATTTTAAGTTACGTGGGTTGTTTTCAGCTCTCGTTTTCATGTCACCTCTAATAAACTTCTAAAGTTTTCCTACTTCCTCCTCTATATGTTTTGATCTGAAAAGACAAAGAGAATCTAATCTACATTTATTATGCCAGGGAGAAGATCCAGAGGCAACTGGAAGATTAATATCCTTATCCCTAATTACTTTAACAAATGTTGATTTCCCCTGCTATTTTTCTGGACTACCTCTAGCTTTTTATATTTCCAGTACAGTTTAATTTTAAAGCACGTGACATTTTATAAACCTTTGAAGGTTATATTTTCTGTCTGTGTGTGTCTCAAAGAATTATTTTTGTTTTCATTATGTGTTCATGTTGCTTAGTTAAAGGCATTAACAACCGCCTTAACTTCATATGTTCATGAGGCCCCTTTCAAAGGGCCTTATCCCGGTAGTCTGCAGAATGATAGATGAGGTTACTAAACTGCTGAAATGCTAAAAATTAAATCTTAGTAAGATTTACAATACAATTACGTAACCTCAAAAGTGAGGGTTCTAAAGGTACCTATTGCAGAAATCTTCTTACCCCAGCTAATTATCTCTATTAATGGATTCATACACTGAATTACTGAAGTTGCTCTTCTGTCACCCCTCTGTAATGCGGGGAAGTAGTTTATGAAGTTACCTTTTGCAGCTGACCA
The DNA here is from genome assembly GCF_949774975.1 of Lagenorhynchus albirostris. Classification (NCBI taxonomy): domain Eukaryota; kingdom Metazoa; phylum Chordata; class Mammalia; order Artiodactyla; family Delphinidae; genus Lagenorhynchus; species Lagenorhynchus albirostris. The sequence goes on from NC_083100.1 coordinate 14,721,459, forward strand.
AACTGAAGCAACAGTATTGATATGCAAATTATTTATCTATATTTTAAAAGAATTATTAATTTTCCCTTAATGGCAGTAAGATTAGGGATCTCTTAGACTCTCCAGCCACATGGATTGAATTAGAGTAAACCATGTATACGTGCTTGTTTGGGTTTGACCAGTAATTCCACTTACACAAAATTTTGCTTCATATTAGGTAATAGAATGCAACCAGGTACCAGAAAAATGGAAATAATATTTTGAGGCTATAAGACCTAGCCATATTGAAAAATGACTGTTGATACTCCTATTTTTTGGGGGGCCCTCTTTTTTCTTCTTCAGCACTCTTTTCCATAATATAGGAATGACAATGGCTGCCTGCGGTAGATTGCAAAAATGTCCACAGATTCTTCCCTTGCCTCTGTCCTCCACCTTCGTGATGTGACTTTGTAGCCCCTTCTATCTAGCAGTGAAATCTATTGCTTCAATCTTTGGATCTGGGCTGGTCTTGTGACTTGGTTTGACCAAAGGAATGTTGTGGAAGCAACGTTGTTCAAGTGCTCAGCCTAGAACCCAAAGTATTTTTCATGTTTCCACTTGCTCTTGGATTCCTGCGTGCATCATTTGAGCAAACTTGGGCACATATGCAGAATCGAGCCCAGGCTCCAGAAATGTGACCGAAAGCAGCCCCAAATATCCCAAACTAGCCTAGATCAGAAGATTCACTCAGCTGAGCTCAATCTACTTGGTCACCCACAGAAATACGAGCTCAACTAATGGTTGTTGTTCATGCTTGTAAGTTTTGAGGAGGTTCTGAAAGCAGCAAGTGTTAACTAACATGATGCCCAAAGTTCCAGGCTGACATATCCCCCCACAGTTTATTTTCACCTAAAGCGTCTCAATTTATAAACTTATAGTTCATATGTCTTGTCAACCCAAACTCTCTAAATGGATTAGTTAAAACAAGCTGAGCTGAGAAAGTTCCTATAAGATGTAAGTGACTCTCCCAGAAACAAGTTGCATTTAAAAATGGAACTTTCCCAAGTTAATCTTGTTAGAATTTGGGGATGAGACATAGACTGTTCCTCCTTCCCCCAAAACACTTCCAGGTTAGATAGTGACAAATGGGGAATAGATATTGTCCACTCTGCCATCTTAGTTTCCATTTCCCTTAATATATGATCTCTATTAGGGAAGGTAGAATATATTGGTTTTTAATATCTTATTACCTTTTTAACACATTGTGAAGCTAAAGCATTCTCTCCAATTAATGCATTTAGTTTTTAATGAAACGAGTTGTTTTTTATTGAAAAAGAATAATGCATGCCACCCAAGAAAAGCTTACTAACATTACAAAAAGCTTACTTACAAACATTCATCAAGCACTTATTTTAGGCTAGGTATTGTTCTAAATTTGTACACATTGACTTGGCTCACTCTTACAGCAATATTATGCAGGAGATAATATTATTTTCATGTTTTGCAGATGAGGAAACTGAGGCACAGAAGGGCTAGTTGACTTACCCAAGGTTCACAGGTCCCAGAGCCCAAGGTCCAACCCCAGTATTCTACTGTGTAGAATACACCCAGCATCATACCAAACAAATATCACAGCTGTTAACAGTGTATATTTCACTCATCTTTATATACTTTGGATTTTCTTAATGTAGTAAACAGTTTTAGACAAACACAATAAATGCATTGCAGTATTTGGTACATACCTCATTTTATCAAAGACAATTATAAAATATTGACCCCAGGTATCTCTTCCCTAATTTTTATATATCCCTTAATGAGTACAGTTTTGTATGACCTAGATAGTTTCTGGAGCCGTTCTCAATCTAACTCAGAGCTTGATCATAGCTTTAATTGATAATATAGAGTAATAGCTCTTTGCTGTGTACATCTTGGAGGACTGATGGGATGATTTTGCACAGAGTGCTTCTCAAGAACAGAAAAATATAATGTTATATTTCAACACATCTTATTCTTTGTACTATTTTTATCACTGAGTTGAGCAGCAGGCAGATAATGAACTCACTCTTAAAATGATGAATCAATCATTTATTTTAGACAATGAATCGGTCATTCTGTAATGTTCAATGTTAATTTAAATGCAGAGTTTGCTGCAGGAAGAAACCTTCTCTGCCTTTATAAAAGCAGAAACATTTACCAGTAAAATAGACCTTTTATGCAAGAGCTGTAAGGCAATGAGATTCACCACTGTGGTAGCATTATAACATTCCTCATGAGAAAAACTGAATTCAGTTAATTGGTCACATTTATAGCCCATGCAACATCTGCACTTAAGTTATTAAGCATCACTAACGTTCTAGAATCTCCCCCAGAAAGCTAGGAGCCAAGCTGCTTTGCAGGCTCTCAGTGGTGACTCATCTTAGAACTAATGACAGAGACGCAGAAGGCAAAAAATCTGGTTTCACTGTACCTGCTCCTGTCCTGCTGCTGGAGAGATCTGTCTGTTAGCAAAGTCTGGGGTAAAAGTGACACCCACAACAAAGACTCACAAAAACTGGAGGCCTTGGCAAATGCCATCCATGTTTCCTGGTCAGCAAGAGTTTGTGGGAATTTGGAACAAGTTCTAAGATTAAAACAAGACTCTGTGGTATTACTATTTAGAGTGGAGACATTACATAGCAGTTGCATAATGACACCAACTGTCTAACTACCACACCAGCCCAGCCGGCAGGACTAGCTCTAGATAGCAATTATATAGTTCTTTTTTTTCTTTTTTTAATTGTATTTTATTTTTTTTATACAACAGGTTCTTATTAGTTATATTTTATACATATGAGTGTATACACGTCAATCCCAATCTCCCAATTCATCCCCCCACCCCCACCCCACCACTTTCCCCCCTTGGTGTCCATACGTTTGTTCTCTACATCTGTGTCTCCATTTCTGCACTGCAAACTGGTTCATCTGTAGCAATTATCTAGTTCTACTTTAAGAGATTTAAATTCATTTTACTGAGCCCTTTGTTAGGATGGACCGATGCAATTGTAGTCATTTTTCATCTGATCCCTTGGGTTCTAAGGCCATGGGTTCACAAACATAGAGTCTCAAGTATTTCCCTTGACCTTGATAAGCTTCAAGGACCTCAGTGACCAGCACTAGTTAAGACTGAGGGCTCTGGACCCAGATTTCCTGAGATGAATTCTGGCTCTGCCACTTACTAGCTGTATGGACTTGGGGATGAAAAGTAAACTCAGTGTCTCTATTTCCTCATTTGTAAAATGGGGATAATATTACCTACCTCACAGGGTTGTTTATGAGATTAGTGCATGGAAAGTACTTGGAACAGTACTGAGCATGTGGAAATCATCCAATATATTTTTTTATTATCATAGTAATTATTATGGGCAGAGTGAGAGTGATGATGCCTGCACTGCCATTTCATTTTCAGGATTAAGTGAGATAATGTATGTCAAATGTTCAGCATGCTGCCAAACATAAACTAGGTACCCAAGAAGAATGACTGATAATGGCTATCATTTGCTATGCGTTCACTGGGTGTCAGTCGTCATAAAAGTACTATACATACATCCTCCCAACAACCCCTTGAGGTAGGTATTGGTAGCACCCCTATTTTACTGAGAAAATAACTGAGGTGTAGTAAGTTAAGTAATTTGACGAAAGACAGGGGAAAACTGGATGTATTAGTTAAGATAATGTGAGCTGCTATAAAAAAATAAACCCATATCTCTTAGTGCTTAACATAATGGGATGTTATTTCTTATGTAAAATCCTGAATGGGTGATCCTTGGTGGGAAACCCTCCTCCAAGCAGTGGTCCAGAGATCCAAGTTCCTTCTGTGCTGCATTTTCAGTCTTTTACACGTGCCCTCCAAGGTCACTATGCTTGTCTGCCTCAAGGAAGCAGAAGGGAACAAGACATGGTGAATCACACAAGGTTAAGGAAAGCCCAAGGCACATGGCACTTATGTTCATACTTCATTGCTAGACTTCAGCTATAGCCACACTTAACTGCAAGGAAGACCAGCATATATAGTCTAGCTGTGTGCCAAGGAAGCATAGGGTTTGGTGATAAGCCAGCCATGTCTGCCGTGGTGACAGGGATGGGACTCAAATCCAGGGATTTGGACCCCAAGCAATTGACTCTCTTTGTGTCTTTATGTCTCCTCCTTTTCCAAAAAGGCACTTGGAAGCTATAAAACATCATAAAAAGGCAAGTTGTCATCCCCATCCTTAGCTCAGCTTCCATAGAGCTGAATCCTCTGACCCCACTGTAATATAATTTAAATTAAAAATATGTTCCTAGAGCAGGATCATCAAAAAACAGCTTTAATGATCTGATTCATAAGTACTCTAGGTGGCTTCTTAAACTCCATAGCCTTAGATTAACATTTTCCATTCACCAGAATTCACTCTTTGGATCTGCCATCTACTGGGCATTTCTATATTTTCAGATTATGTCTACAAAATACTAAATTCGTTGAATCAACCTTATCCAAAATTCTATTTTTGAAAGGGCTTTAACCAAAAAACAGCAAACAAAAACCAGTAGGGATGGAATTTTTGATTATGAATTTTAGAGGTTGTATTTCCAGCCCGTGACATTTAGGTTTGCCCAGAATTAGATTGCCCTTCTATTGAAATCACTTATTGGGAATTGTTTTGGCCCCAGGCTGCATTCACTTGTTTGAGAATACAAAAATGTCTATAAATATCATGGGCAAACCATTTCAGAAATCAAATAGAACATAGTACCCAGCTGTGTCTAGGGCCAAACTTACCTAAACGAGTTACACTTAACAAGGCTCTGCAAGATTATTTGGGGTCTTGTGGATCCACTTTCAGTCATCTCATTCTTCTAGCTCTATATCACCTTGTGGTAAGAATCAGGACTAACAGGTTGATATTTTGTTCTTAGTAGTATGTCCCTTGGTTACCATCCACCATAAAAGGAGAGCTTGAAAATAGTGAAAAATTTTCCTCTTCTAGGGTGTGACATTTTGGAAAGGTTTACTCCATATATCACAATACCAGCATAACATTCTTCCAAAGAAGAGCAGGCTTAAATAATGAGTAAAAGTGAAAACCAAGAGGAGTGGTTCTTCAAGGTTAATCCTGGCCACTGTGGCTGATGGATTTTTAGATAAAGAAATACCTATCAGGCAGCATGCAGTTCCATTCAGGAAAGAGATGGAATCACATGAGGTCAGGGAGACCATCTCCCAGTGCAGAACAGACCAGCTCTTCATCCTCAGTGTGTGGCCTGGCTGCTACAAAATATTCATCCTCCTCTGGAATGGGAGAAGAACAAACCAATATCATCTATGCTGGGCTGAGAGGTTTCCTTCCCTCAGTAGAAAATGAGAACCATAGAGAGTTGTTCTTACATAGAACATTTGCCTCTAGGAATGTTGAGGAAAAAATGAATGTGAGAACCAAAGGTAATTTTCAGATATGCCCTCTTTTTCATTTTCAACTGGTGGTACTTTTTGGAAATATTCAAAAGTGGAGTTGGTGGAGACCTTTTGGAAGGAGGAGATAAATCACACTGTCATCTACCCTGGAGATTCTGACATGCCCTCCCAAATTGTGCTCTCCTTGCCTGTCCTTATCACCATCATTCCCATACCCTTCAATGAGGTCGTTGTTACTGTCCCTCAGGAAAGTAGAAAAAAATAAGAGTCACTTTAGGTAGCTCTCATTCTCATTGCTAATTCAGAATTTTTCATTGTTTCCCACGTGAATAATAAACTTCTTCAATAGCTTATGTTAGGAGGCAACATACAGTATTGTGTCTTCTTGGCCAGGACACATCCTTAGCAAAATCAGGTAGAATGAAAAAAATGTGTTAATTTTCCTTCATTCATCGTTCACAGTTCCCTGCCGGGTTTGCCAGACAAACAACCTGTCTATTTTCAGTTCTGGCTATAGGATTATGTGACCTAAATGCCATAGAAGTCCAGGGAAGGGTGGTATTAATTGAGGCACAAGTATTTGTGAAAAACATCAGGCAGGAGGGCTTGAGGCTAATATATTTGAGTGGGTACAGTGGAGTGGGTGGACATCTCCAATTTACTCTTCAAATACATCTCAGATCCATTCACTCTTCACGGCCATCAACCATAAATTTGAATGGATAGCCAACTGATTGACTTTCAGATGAAAGTGGTGAAAAGCTTTATAACGACGTCTGAAACAAATATTGCGTCATTAAAAACACAGTGAAACAATCTCATTTATATTCCATAAAGTGTCATTCTTATTATTATGAAAAAGAAAGCAATTTTTGTCATTATGAAAATAATGTCTGGTAAAGAAAACTGAACCAAGCTCTGATTCTCTTTTACCTCGGTGTTTTATAGCAGGGGTCCCCAAACCCCGGGCTGAGGACAGGTACCAGTCTGAGGCCAGTTAGGAACCGGGCCGTACACCAGGAGGTGAGCTGTGGACGAGCAAGCGAAGCTTCATATGCCTCTCCCCATCGCTCCACGTCACTTGTGTTACCTCCTGAACCATTCCCCTACCCCTACCCAACCCCTACCCCCATCTGTGGAAAAATTGTCTTCCACGAAACTGGTCCATGGTGCCAAAATGTTCGGGGACCACTGTTTTATAGAACTAAGGAGATTCAAATAAGAGCTCCAAATACAAAGGCCTGATACTTTAGTATTTTAAATTAAGATTTCATGATCATTTCCTGATTGTACAACTAAGTCATATGAGAAATAAGAATATATCAAAGAGTATTCTTAATACAATGGAGAAAAGACAGCTGGGATAAGTAGTGCTGGGAAAACTGGACAGCTACATGTAAAATAATGAAATTAGAACACTCCCTAACACCATAAACAAAAGTAAACTCAAAATGGATTAAAGACCTAAATGTAAGTCTAGACACTATAAAACTCTTAGAGGAAAACATAGGCAGAACACTCTATGACATATATCACAGCAAGATCCTTTTTGACCCACCTCCTAGAGAAATGGTAATAAAAACAAATGGGACCTAATGAAATTTAAAAGCTTTTGCACAGCAAAGGAAACCATAAACAAGACAAAAAAACAACCCTCAGAATGGAGGAAAATATTTGCAAATGAAGCAACTGACAAAGGATTAATCTCCAAAATATACAAGCAGCTCAATATCGAAAAAACAAACAACCTAATCAAAAAATGGGCAGAAGACCTAAATAGACATTTCTCCAAAGAAGATATACAGATTGCCAACAAACACATGAAAGGATGCTCAACATCACTAATCATTAGAGAAATGCAAATCAAAACTACAACAAGGTATCACCTCACACTGGTCAGAATGGCCATTATCGAAAAGTCTACAAACAATAAATGCTGGAGAGGATGTGGAGAAAAGGGAACCCTCTTGCACTGTTGGTGGGAATGTAAATTGATGCAGCCACTATAGAGAACAGTATGGAGGTTCCTTAAAAAACTAAAATTAGAACTACCATGTGACCCAGCAATCCCACTACTGGGCATATACCCTGAGAAAACCATAATTCAAAAAGAGTCATGTACCACAGTGTTCATTGCAGCTCTGTTTACAATAGCCAGGACATGGAAGCAACCTAAGTGTCTATCGACCAATGAATGGATAAAGAAGATGTGGCATATATATATACAACAGAATATTACTCAGCCACAAAAAGAAATGAAGTTGAGTTATATGTAGTGAGGTGGATGGACCTAGAGTCTGTCATACAGAGTGAAGTAAGTCAGAAAGAGAAAAGCAAATGCTATATGCTAACATATATATATGGAATGTAAAAATATATATATAGTTCTGAAGAACCTAGGGGCAGGACAGGAGTAAAGACACAGACATAGAGAATGGACTTGCAGACACGGGGAGGGTGAAGGGTAAGCTGGGATGAAGTGAGAGAGTGGCATGGACGTATATACACCACCAAGTGTAAAATAGATAACTAGTGGGAAACAGCCGCATAGCACAGTGAGGTCAGCTCGGTGCTTTGTGTCCACCTAGAGGGGTGGGATAGGGATGGTGGGAGGGAGACACAAGAGGGAGGAGATATGAGGATGTATGTATATGTATAGCTGATTCATTTTGTTATACATCAGAAAATAACACACCATTGTAGCAATTATACTCCAATAAAGATGTTAAAAAATATTCTTAAATAAAGGGAGAGAGAGGGACCTCCCTGGTGGTCCAGTGGTTAAGACTCCATGCTTCCACTGCAGGGGGAACGGGTTCTGTCCCTGGTTGGGGAAGTAAGATCCTGCATGCTGTGTGGCCAAAAAAAAAAAAAAAAAAAAAACTAGAGTGGAGGGTGGGAAATAGAAATCATTGGATCTCTCACTCTTAGAAATGACTCTCTGTAATAAATACTTTGGTAATCTGCCCAGATCCCTTCTTCCGGGCTACGCACTTATGCCCCAATTATTGAGAATGTGCAGTTGACAGCTTGTAGTTTTGCCCCTCACTGGAAATTGCACTTAGCTTCCGGGAATTGCTTTACCAAGCTACATCCCCTTCTGGGGGCAGTTCTAGCCAGTGGCTGGTTGATGCAGTTATACAAAATTCTGGCTCCATTGCCTAAATTTGGAATAACTCTGAAGGGCCTTTCCAGTTCCAGAATATCCTATGGGGTTGTTGGAAGCATCGATTGTGACCACATTGCACGTCAGCTTCTCTCTCTGCCCAATCCTGTTTCCCTCACTTCCATACAGGTGTATCTGAGAGCTCTCCCCAATGAACTTTGTGCAGGCAAAGTCTGTCTATAGGAACTCAGTCTAAGAAAACATGTGTCAACATTTTGGTATATTTTCCCAGTGTATAGTTTACAAAATTGGGATCATAGTGAATTTATAATTTTGTATTCTGTTTCTTTTTTTTAAATTGAAGCATAGTTAATTTACAATGTTGTGTTAGTTTCAAGTATACAGCAAAGTGATTCAGTTATACATATATATAAATACACACATATATATATTCCTTTTCAGATTCTTTTCCATTATAGGTTATGACAAGATATTGAGTATATTTCCCTGTGCTATACAGTAGGTCCTTGTTGTCAGTTTCTCTTTTTAATGTCATATTTTGAGCATTTAATTTTGTTGACTCCTTTTTAAGTATATGTTATTTAGTAATTCTATCATATTTCAATAAATGGATGTGCCACATTTATTCAACCACTCTTTGTTCAATATGTATGTTGTTCTCAATTATTCCATATTATAAATAATACTATGATGACATCAAATGGTTTTGTTTTTATTTTTTGGCCGCTTCGCTTGGCGAGCAGGGTCTTAGTTCCCCGACCAGGGATTGAACCCATGCCCCCTGCAGTGGAAGCACAGAGTCCTAACCACTGGACTGCCAGGGAATTCCCCTCAGTTTTATACATAAATCTTTGACAATTTCAGTTTATTTCATGAGGATACATACCCAGAAGAAGAAGTACTGAGTCCAAGAATATGAACCCTGTCAAGAATCTCAACAGATGTTGCTCAATTGCTTTCCAGAAATATTTTTGATATTTTTAATAGATTTACATTTCTACTACCACTTAGGATAGTATTGGTCTCACCATACTCTTGCCGGAATTGAGTATTTATTATTATACTTAATTTCACTTCGGGCAGTGTTCTTTAACACCAAAATGTTACTCCTGGGTTGAAGTCTAAAATTGACCTTTTCATCTGACTATACCCTCTCTTCTCAGAATCCTGAAAACTTCTTACCTCCATTGTTTTTCAGTACTCTGCTGTAGGTCCGCGTCATAAAATCTGTATATCAGTGCCATGTTACTGCAGTTTCCTTTACATTATATTAAAATCATTTATGGAGACTTTGTTAATTTCTTGATATTATTAATCTTTATATATTCCCCAGCACCTGGTATGAGTCCTTGTATATAACAAGTGTGCAATAAAAATGCTTTGTAAAATAATTCATTGTCAGTGACCATCAGCTTTGCAACTATGTAACTTGCTCACTTTGTGATTCAAAGAACTAGCGTAAATCATCAAAGTATCCAATTAGCTATCTACTGGTCTTTCTCCATTATAGATGCAGAAGAGGCAACTGTAAACCATTTCAATGGGCAAGTCCTTAGATGCTAATATATTTTGTTTTCTATGTTTGGTCCTGAGACAAGGCAACTGTTGGTTCTTGAAGAGTTCAAAACAGAAGCCACAAAGAATATGATTTTCCCATTTATTTACTTATTTATCATAATATATTTCCATAAATTTATGATCCTAAAGTTATGGTCTTGGATTTATATCTTAGTGGTAATTAATATACCATTCACATAGTTGAGTAAATATCTAGTGATATTTGTTTGGCAACTAAGTAAATTCTATTTTGAGCAACTCAAGTCTGCCAGTCCATACCTGAAAAAGATCAATGAGTTAACTAAATTGTGGCGGCTGTGTTTTTCAGGCCACATGGAACTGTATTTTAAGCAGCTCAAACCAGATTCTCCCAACACGCATTTCTCATTCAAGGGGAAAATCCAAAAATCTGCTCTGTTTTCAAGAACGTCAAATTGCAATTTCCTGTCCTGACTCAGATCTCATTCTAGACACTTATTGAGTTCTTTGAAGATAATTCATATTGGCTAAACTCAATGAAGCAATGCAAAACTCCTACACAATACCCTTTAGTACAAAATAATTAACTTCGGGGCTCTACTTTCAGTGGGTGAGCAGACTAATTTTCTTATCCAATATTCAAAAACTCTGTAAGTGTTGGGTAGTAGAAATTCATTTTTGAAAGCCAGTGTTGGATTTAGGGTATTTTTATTTACAAGTTTAGCGTGTTTATATGGCAGTAAAAATAATTTATAGAACAAGGACTTTCCACTCCCTCTAGTCCGAGGAATGTTAAACTGCTGTGGGTCACTTTGTGATAAATTTAAGATTGGTAGGAATTTAAGACCAAAGTGAGGAAACTCAAGGATAAGAATTACAATCATTTTCTCAAAGTGACTTCCATGAGCCTGTAAGCACCAAGATTAAATGCCTTTACTGTAAACCCCTTAAGTCTCTCTTTTTTAATTTCTATGCAAATAGAAACACAGGCAAGAGAGAAATTAGTTGCCTTCAATAATCAAAACAAATCAAAGTGCTAATAAAAATAAGGGTAGAAGACGTAGATAGAAACTCCATCCCAGGATTGTAAATGGCTGGAATCATAACATCAAAATACTATTGCACTTTATTAATCTAGGCTCATCCATAAAAATCTTTCAATAGCAGATGCCTGTACTTTGGTAAGCTTTAATATTTAAAACTCTTGCAAGGAGAGTGGTGAGATAAATCCAAGTTTGTATTATAAATGCTTATATATTGGCTCACATTGGTGAAATTTTTAAAAGATGTCTAAAATGAGAATGTGACATGACTATAGAATGTAAATTGACTTGCTTTTAGAATTAGATAAGGAGGTAAAAACTTGTAGAAACACCAGTACAAACCATAGTATCCTGTTGTGGATATATGAACTTGAAATTGTAGACTAAAAGACTGAATTATTTCTTAAAGCTTTGGTAATTAAGAAATAACTGCTGGCTTACATGAAGAATTCATGATATTACTCAAACACATCATAATGTTATGATTCTTTCATTTAATCAACCTATTAAAACAAGACAGTTTATTCATAACATACTGTGTCAGAACACATGAATGATATTGTATTTGGTGGACATGAGTGGCTAATCATCCCTAAATCAATAGCACCTATTTGCCACATTTGGTTCCAGTTGACTATCACACATCGTGAACCTAACACATTCTGAGTTTACAGACTTTTGCATTATGAGTAATTCTTTAATATCACTACTGCTGTTGTAACAGTCCATTGTTTTTAAGTGTCTCGAGTAGGGTAGAACCAAAAAGTAGGGATACTATAGGAAGAAATCTTCCTTCTCTCTTAACCCATAAAAATTACAATAAGTATCCACCATTCCCCTTCGGGTGGGAAACTTCATACAGATAAAGATAAATCTAAGTTTACCAAACTATCTTTAGAGAGAAAGGATTTGAATAATTATAAAACATAATTTAGATTCAGTTATCTTAGATACAATATTCACCTAGGATTGACCTTTCAAGAAACCCAGTAAAATATATAAAATAGATAAACAACAAGGGCCTATTATATAGCACAGGGAACTATACTCAATATCTTGCAATAACCTATAATGGAGGGCTTCCCTAGTGGCACAGTGGTTAAGAATCTGCCAATGCAGGGGACACGGATTCAAGCCCTGGTCCAGGAAGGTCCCACATGCCACGGAGCAACTAAGCCTGTGTGCCACAACTACTGAGCCTGTGTTCTAGAGCCCGCAAGCCACAATTACTGAGCCCATGTGCCACCACTACTGAAGCCCATGCACCTAGAACCTGTGCTCTGCAACAAGAGAAGCCACCGCAATGAGAAGCCCGTGCACCACAACAAAGAGTAGTCCTCGCTCGCTGCAACTAAAGAAGGCCCGTGCACAGCAACAAGGACTCAACACAGCAATAAATAAATAAATAAATAAATAAATAAATTTATGAAAAAAACCTATAATGGAAAAGAATGTGAAAAATAATATATATGTAAATATATATATATATATCTCTCTAACCAAATCACTTTTCTGTACACCTGAAACATTGTAAATCAACTATACTTCAATGAAAAGAAATCAAGAATAGAAACAAAGAAACCCAGTAAATGTGCTTCTCCAAAGAATCAGAATTTTTACTCTGATTGCTAACCAAGATTTACCTTCCTAATTCCTCTCTCAAAGTTTCTCTGAACTCTGCATCACACACACACACACACACACACACACACACACACACAGAGCTGTTGTTGATGATATAAGTATTTCAACAGACAAAGGCTATATGTTTCAGGAAACCAGAACAAAGATTAAAAAGGAGAGAGTTAAGCATGGGAGATTTCTTTGGAGCCCTCAATTGTCAATTGAAAACATTCTACTGTACCTCTAGGCAGGCCTAGAAAGTTGGGGCTTGGCAAAATTTGCCTCTTCAATCCCATATTACTTAATTCTTCACCTAGAGTGTAGCAGCTGCAAGGAATTAAATTATTTGGAACAATTCATTGTAAGGCAGTAATGACTTGGAATTTGAATAGGGACTATGGTAGGCAGAATAATGGCCCCCCCCCAAAGATGTCCAAGTCCTAATCTCTGGAACCTGTGAATATGTCAGGTTAAATGCCAAAGGGAAAATAAGGTTGTGGATGAAATTAGGATTGCTAATCAGCTGACTTTAAATTGGGAGAGTATCTTGGATTATCTGGGTGGACCCAATGAAATCACAAGGGTTGTTAAATGCAGGAGAGGGAGGCAGAAGAATCAGAGTCAGAGATAAAGTGATAACAGAAACAAGGTTGGAGTAATGCAGTGTGAGAAGTACTAGACCTCCACTGCTGGCATTGAGGATGGAGGGAAAGGGCCATGAGCTAAGGCATGTGAGCAGCCTCTAGAAGCTGAAAAGTTAAGAAAATAGATTCTCCACCAAAGCTTCCAGAAGGAAACACAACCTTGCTGATGCATTGATTTTATCCTAGTGACACTCATGTCAGTCTTTTGACAAAAAGAACTGTAACATATTAACTTTGTATGTGAAGATATTAACTTTGTAACTGTGTACTTTGTACAAGTTACTAAGTATATGGTAACTTGTTATAATAATATTAGGAAATAAAAATGAATGGATTTTGGTATCAAGTGTGGGTGTGCTGTTCTAACAAATACCAAAAAAAATGTGGGTGAGGTTTTGGAACTGGGCTGTGGGAAGAGGCTAAAAGAATTTTGAGGAGCACTGTAGAAAATTCCTAGATTGCCTTACACAGACTATAAGTAGAAATATGAAAGTTAATGACTCTGCTCGTGAAAGTGTGGAAGGAAATGAACATGTTACTGCAAAATGAAGAAAAGAGGACCTTTGTTTTATAGTGGCAGAAAACGTAGTAGCATTGTGTTTTACAGTTTTGTGGGAAGCAGAACTTGTAAATGATGAAATTGAGGAGATTTCCAAGCAATATGTTGAAGGCATGGCCTTGTGTCTTCTTGCTGCTGGTAGTAAAATTTGAGAGAAAAAAGATAAATGGAGGAAAAAACTGTTAAATAATAGTAGCCAGGACTTGATGATATGATAAATTCTCAGCCTATACATATTGCAAACAATCAGGGTGTTCAGTACCACAAAAGGCTCTCTGAAGAGATTAAGATTATATACCCCCAGTCATCTCAGCAGAAGCCGAAAACTGACATGGGTTTATCTAGAAAAGGTATATTGAGGAGCTTCTTGTCTGATGGAATGAATACTTGTGACATACACAGGAAACCCACAAGTTTCTGAACAATTTTATATAGCAGAAACCAGCTTAGGCTGAAAAAGACAGAGAGAATATGAAGTGAAAGTGGATGGTAGAAAATGAAGAGGGAATTCAGTGGCTTCAGCAATAAACAAACCAGAAACAATGAAGTAGATGCTAGTTTATAGGTAGAATTCACCTGAAAATGTCATAGTTTATTCTTTTCTTCGAAAGTCCGATTCAAAGACTCTTGGAAGCAGGAGGAACTAGTAGACAATGAGCTCAATTCCCTTAAAAAAACATCAGACAACGGTGGAGAAAAAATAAAAACATGAGTTTATAAATGTTTGGGTGATTATATATTGGTGCTATTTAAGATAATAGCAATTATATGACAATTCCATGGAAAAATATGAAAGCTTTTAGTTTAACCAATATTTATCATTTTTTATGTTGGAATAGACAATCCCAGAATGGAACTGTTCTATAATAAGCCTGATATGCAAGAATATAAAATGACAAAATGTTTGTAGACAGATTAAAGATGTGATGACTTTATTTTTTTTTTACTTTTATTTTTTAATGGTTTTTTTTATTGTGGTAAAAGTCACATAATATAAAACATACTACTTTAACCATATTTAACTGTACAGTTCAGTGGCACTAAGTACATTCACACTGTTGTGCAACTCTCACCATCATCCATCCCTTGAATTTTTCACCTGCCTAAACTGAAACTCTGTCCCCATTAAACACTAACTCCCCACTCACTCTCCTCCCTTCCCCAGTCCCCGGCCCCTGGCATCCACCAATGTACTTTCTGACTCTATGAATTTGACTATTCTAGGTATCTTGTATAAGTGGAATCAAACAGTATTTGTCTGCACCTAATGTATATTGGAATGCATTTTTAAAGTTTATATATGTCCTGCAAACAAATTGTAGGACAATCTTTTTTTTTTTTCCCCTGTGCAATACAGTAGGCAACCAGTCATTGCTAAATTCTTCAGTTGAAAGAGAGACAGTCTTTGTTTAAAAGAAGAGAGGAAGCAATTCTTTCAAATAATTTTGTTTGAACTTCCTCCCTCCACTCTTTGGATTCCTAATATAAAAACAGCTAACATTTGTTACATCTCAGGTCCCATGCTTTACACAATTTGGATATCTTATTTCATACATTTTCACAAGACATAATAAGGGATGTATCATCACCTCTGTTTTTCAGATGAGGAAATTAAGTAACTCGTCTATTGTGGTAAGGGGCAAAGTAGGAATTTTAATTCAACTCTATGCAATTCTGGAAGCACAGCTTTTAGCTACCACATTATCCTTCTTTTTTAGCATCTGAATATTAACTGCTTGTAGTCAAAGATCCCTTACATACCTAAAGAGTAGCATGTCACTTCTGAAGAACAGGTTTCCCAATATAGTAAATATGCATAATATCTTCTTTATAATATTTGTGCTTGAGTTTAGGGAGACTAACTGAATTAAATAGAAAATGCTCTAAGTTGATACCAATTGGCTACGTGCCTTCAAAAATAAATAGTAGTAATAGTTAATATTTATTGTCTATATGTTATGACCCCAAAACTGGGCCAAGGACTTTTCATACTTTATCTTATTTAACCTTCACTCATGAGGGATCCTATTTTACAAGAGAAAGAAACTGAGGCATAGAAAACTCATCAGTCAGCCTGAGATCACACAGCTGATTATAATTGTGAGTCCAGTTCCCAGACCCATACTGAAACCACTATTATTTCCTACTTTGTGTAGCTACATGCGTATAGTCTTGCATAGGACAAAATATGGCAAGTTAAACAATCTGCTCATTTTTTGTTCTATTTAAATGTTGGGTGGGATTCAAAAGAAGAAAAATGTAATTGTGCAGCACAGAGAGGGCATGATGTTTTGTGCCTGAAATATTCTTTGGCAGCTCAAAGTAAGTTCCAGATGGTTCCTGACTGGGCTAATACCTCATAATCTTTCAATGTTGAGTAAGTTTTCCTTGCTTTATTTGTCTGAACCACCTTAAAATCCTGGGACAATTTTCCCCTCATCTATTTTCAACAGGTTAGTATTGTTGTTTCCCCAATCTATATCAAAGTGCAGCTGGTGCCGTAGATCTATGTGGGCCCCTGAGTCATGAAAAGTGGGTACTTAGCAACCAGATCAGATAAGCACAGGATGTTCCATCTTTAATGGCATGATTGGCCTTCCAAATCATTTGTTAACATTTTAGACTCTAAATTGTTCTAAAAACAGTTCAGATTAAGAAATAGATAGGAAAATAATTTCTAATCATAGTCTAACTGACAAATGTTATGGTCTGAAATTTACCTCAACATTTTCATGTTTTTTTTTCCCTTCCAGGTATTGGAAGTGACTTTTGCTACATCATAATCACAGATTTCAAAGGTTGACTCAATATTTTCCTGTTCTTATTTTCTTCTTCATGTTAGAGAAACAAGAAAGGAGTTGTTGTTGCTAGGAAAATACTAATAGCCACCAACTGGTTTCCTGACATTTGAGCAAGCTTAGAAGTCCATCAATAGTATATTATGAATCAAAGCTGTTTCAGATAATTTCACAGCCACATCAATCACTGACTGTTCTTGACAAACTGCAAAGGGAAAAATACTCATAATATTCTACGGTATACCTCCCAGGCTCCCACCTGGAGAATCAGAATTTCTATTAGCTTACATGCCACTGACACGCACCCATAAGAAGAGAACATCTGAGAAAATGTCAATATACATCAAACTAGGTTATTGAAAAGAAAACTATGTCTTAAAACCGATAGGCAGATCAGGCAACTTCCTATGCAGTATAATATACATGACACCATCAGAGAGATTCTCACCTGAAATTCTTCTCCATGGTTTTGCCCACAAAGTTACAACTCCCACACTTCTTAGTTCTTTGGATTAAGATGTAGAAGGTATTCGTTAAAATGGAAATATCTGATGGGGTAATACCTGAGTTGATGCAATGACAAATACCAAGGCAGTGCAAGTTTTCAAGGGAAGGAGATCTGAGACTGGAAAGAGAATCAGGAGAAATAACACACAGGGAAATGGGGATGGAGGAGAAATCAGAGACTGGCCTGAGATCCTTGGGAAACTGGGCGCGAGGTGAGGGACTGGGTTGAATGGGAAATAAAGAGAGAAGGGACAACAGAGGGAGAGACAGGCAGAGGGTAAGAGTTTGGGAAGAAACACTAGACAAACTGGCAAATCCAAAATTTTCTCAAGAGTTAAGCTTGAATACATAGAGTTGTCAAGTGGGCAATTTGATCAAGAGGCTTAAACTTGATCATACCGTTGATTTAGTAATTCCATTTTGAAGATTTGGGTCTAGTAAAATGACCCTAAATATAGAAAATTCACATTATTATTTATGATACCAAACACTTGGCAACCAGCAAAATGTCCAACCATGGGTTGATCATTGAATGACCTGTGTTTATGTACTCAATTAAATCTTGCAAATACTTTGAAAGCTATGTTTCAAAGAATATACAACAAAAATATGTATAAGGTTGAGTTTAATAAGAAAAATACAAAATTGAATACATTGTTATAATAATTGTTATAATAAAAATGCATTAACATATTGACTGGGGCAAATCAGGCTTTTAAGTGAGTGTGTTTTGGTGAAGTGAGTTATAAATGATTAACCCCCCCATCGTTATTTCTTTTCACAATCTATATTTTTCAAATGCTCTTTAATAAGCCAGTATTATTTTTGTAATGGAAATAATTCAAGTATCAACATCACTATGATCCCAAGGCTAGACCCCCAAGGCTGGCTAAATAGGCATTCCTTTGCTCCAAAAGACTTGAGTTTAATCAATGACAACAATCCCAGAGGGAAGAGAGATCCCTTGGATCAAGAATATAAGATTAACTCTCCAGAAGAGTTTCGAAAAAAGAATTTAAAAATTACTACTAACACATGGAAAAAGAACACATTAGGATTGTTGTATCAGATCAATTAATTGTGCTCTGTCAGGCAAAAAAAAAAGTAAATGTAGCCGGGTTTTGGTGGGAGTTGCGATATCTTCAGAATAATTATTCAAAATTTGCCTAAAATTTATCCAGAAAAATAGGTCTTATTCTAAGGGTAATGTGGGGACACTTAAATCATCTGTCATCTTGGAAGGCCAATACTAAGCTGATCTTGATAGTAAGCAGATGAGCAGTTATTGTTACCATAATTGGATTTGTTAGGATAGGAGACAGAAATAGGGATAGATCTATTTTCTTCCTTAAGAGATTTGACATTTTAAAAGATATCTCTGCCAGGGGAGAATTTGGTGAAGACTGCTCTTTTACAGTGAAAATTTTAGAGAAAAACATGCTGCATGATGATTCATGTGAGAGTGCCGGCCTATTTAAATGAGGACAAGGTAGTATTTTAATGCTGAAAGGAGCCTAGGAGTATATCCAATATTCAGAGGAAAAGTGTTTACATTTGTAGGTGAAATTATCCTTTTCAATACTCATAGATGGGCTGGGCCATCACTAAAATGGCAGGCAGCATGCAGAGTGGGGTGGACATTGGAATGAGGCAGAGCTGGGTTTGAATTCCTTATCCATTGCCTTCATAAACATATTGCATACCTTTGAGCATCAATTTGTCTATAAAAGCAAATAATAGTAATATTGACTAGGCACAGCGCCAAATACTTTATACGCATTGACTCATTTAATTCTTATGTTGACTCCCTGAGGAAAGTACCATTACGGATAAATAAAGCCATGTCTGTAAGGCAGCTGGCGCATTCCACAGCACATATAAAGGGACATCATAAACGTGATCCCTTTCCCTTAACAGTAACACAATCCTGGCCCACAACCCACCGTTACATGAAGAGTGAGTTTGTTTGAGTGTGTTTGTTAGAGTGTGTAGCTTTTGCTGTTTTCTACCCACTTGGACAAATTTGAATAATTTTCATTTTACTAAAAGCAGATCCTGAGACAAGGATTTGGAGGCAAGGAGTTAATTTGGAGGACTGGAGAAGTAATAAAGGAAAAGGGGAAAATTCAACAAAGGGTACATTAATAAGTGAGTCACTGCTTTGGGTGTTCAGGTCTCAATCCTACTGGGGCCCTTCCTCAAGGCTATTTAAATACCTCAGAGTATCTTTCTAGGAGGTGAGGGAGCTAGAGAATTTATGTCACTGCTTCAGGGTCACCCCAGGGCCATTCATTCTCCTGACTTTTGTTCTTCTCCATACTCACTTTGAGGAAGCTCCCATACTTAGAAAAGCAACAGGCCAGCGGCCAAAGGGGTGAGCAGAGGGAACATTCACAGCTTCTGCTATAGCTATTACATGACAATCTAATGTAATAGGAAAGTGTTAGGCTTACTCTGGAAGGAAAGGGTTACCAAATTTCAGTAATTCTACATTTCCTTCATTTGAGTAGCCCAGATTTGTAATGGCATAGGCTTTGCACAGACTCAGCAGAAATCACACCACATTTTGCAGTTACAGGAGACGTAGATGCACAGAGGGACCATTTAACAAGTTATTCTAGCTGTTAAGAACAAACAGTTAAGCAAATAGACCTGCTGCTGCTTGCCCCCGGCTGTGTGCCCCAGCCAAGGACACAAGACTCTGAAGCATTAGACAAGGGTGTCATGAAGAAGAGAATGACAGCAGAGAGATGGTAGGAGAAAAAGAGAAAGAAACATGGTTTAAGAAACCAGAGACAAATAGAATTCAGGGCCCTGAAGAACCTGGAAAACAGGCTCTCTGGTAATAGCATAACCATCAAGCAACAAATTCACTTTCCAAATAATGCAATGGCCAAAAATCAATAAGTATTTGCAACCAGGCAGGTAAACATGCTGAAACAATGGCTCTTGAAGTCTGACAAACCCTGTGTTATGTCAGGATAAAGGTTGAAAGCAATTTGCCAGGACTTTTTACAGCAGGAGATTCAAATTAATACCCATTATGCTAGTCTTCCAGCAAACTGGACATAAAGGGAAGACCCAGTGTGGGGGATTGAGAAGTAGTTAATAGGACAATTAAGGGAGAAATATAGGTCCTGTGGAATGAACCGGCAGTCCAATTCATTCACGGACTCTACAAAAAATGAAGAAGACATGGTCCTTGATCTTAAGAAGCTCGTGTTCTAGTAGGGGAGGCAGATATGCAAGTAGACAATTCTAATCCCCTCTGATAAATGCCATAGTACTGTTAAAAAGAGAATACATTGATATAACAGAGGAGGAACAGTTAATTAGAGCCATGAGAGGTCTGGGAAAGCACCCTCTTGTTGCTAATGCCTTACTGGATATTAGAAGTAGACTCAGCATAAATATTAATCGCTTTGCTGTACCCCTGAAATTAACACAATATTGTAAATCCACTATACTTCAATAAAAAAATACTTAATTGGGGATATGGGCTGGATGGATAAGCTTGTAAATAGAGAGGGTATCAAATGCATGGTGCTCTATTAAATATTCCCTCTTTACAGTGAAGACGAGAACAAGGACAAGATATAGCCCTCTGGGAAGTGAGACACCATCACAGTGGCAAACAAAGCTAAATAAGCCAACATATGGTATCACGTCCCATGGATGTAAAATGAGTCCACTGTTCAATAATAAAATTTGTTTACTCTAGCTTCTAATAATATGTTTCAAAATTTTTTTAACATTTTCCAGGGAAAGACGGAGTTGCCTTCACTCATTATTGATTTTTTCATATTTAATATATTAAATATTAAAAGCTTCAACATTTTGGGACTTCCCTAGTAGAGCAGTGGCAGTTAAGAATCTACCTGCCAATGCAGGGGATACGGGTTCGATCCCTGGTCCGGGAAGATCCCACATGACACGGAGTAGCTAAGCCCGTGCACCACAACTACTGAGCCTGTGTACCACAACTACTGAAGCCCACGCGCCTAGAGCCTATGTTCCACAACAAGAGAAGCCACGGCAATGAGAAGCCCACACACCACAACGAAGAGTAGCCCCCGCTCGCCACAACTAGAGAAAGCAACTGCGCAGCAACGAAGACCCAACACAGCCAAAAATAAATGAATATAACAAATTAAAAAAAAAAGAGCTCCAAAGCTTTGGGAATACTGGTATACCACCCATTTATGACCCAAGGATGTGGACTCAGGATGAGAAGGGACATTTGAGAGAAACATCTCTATCTTGAGTGAACCTGATGTGTGTATGTGTGTGTGTGTGTGTGTGTGTGTGTGTGTGTGTGTGCAGCATCTGGAGAGATTACCTATCAATCTCTCTTTCACTAAAAACTTCACTTGCACTCAAAGGACAACAAACTTTTTTTAGCCAAGCCCACTTTCCCTAATCAGAGAGATGTAAGGGAGGTTCTTTTTGCTGTAAACAGTAGGAGAGACACAATGGTGCCCACTTTAATAAATTGCATCATCTAATGGATGTTAGGGTGTGTTCCAGTCAGCTGGCTGGAATACTGAGACAGTTTTTTTAACCAGGATACAACAAATCCATTATTAAGGGACCAGGAAACAGCCTGGCTACAGCTTAAGTGCATTCTGATGCTATCAGCTATTACATGGGGGCAGTCACAAGTATGTCAAAAGTCCCCTGGGTGGAGACATGTAACACCCAGCCCCCACTCTCTCCTTCACATTGGGAGTCAGAGCAGCCCGAGGAACTATGGCTATACATTAGGAAGAGATGAGATGGGACTAGAACAGGGAGACAGCTAACAATATTAACTTAAGGATAGCATCAAACTAATTTGATAAGCTCCATCTTATGGTAATTTACCCCCAGTCAACTTAGAGCTGTATTTTGACTGCACTTTATTTTTGGATATTGTGGTCTGGGATGCCCTAAAAAAGGATTTAGAAAAAAAAATTGTATAAATGTTACTGTTTAAAATTTGTTTAAATATGAAAAAAAAAGCATGAGTGAAGTCAACTTTTGCCTTCTCTGGAAAATGTTCAAAAGAAATTGAAATGCACTATTTGTGGTTAGAATAAAGGCATTCTATTATTCGACAATAGTCTGTATATACAGAGTCACTAAAGTAAGCGTGGAGAAAAATTTAAACTCAGCTGAATTCATTTGAAGATTCCACATAAATGGTTAAGGAGGCCAAAAGTCTTAAACGTGCTTCTTATATTTTATGTGTATATGAACTACCTAGGCATCTTGCTAAATGCAGTAGGTCTTGGGTAAAGCACAAGAATCTGTATTTCTAATATGGTGGATTTCTAACATCTCTAACAGGCAGATGATATTGGTAGGGGGGACATACTTTAAGTAGCAAGGGTCTAAGGTGAGAGCTGGTCTATGCCTCTCCACCATGGACTTTAAGTGCTGTGCCACTCTGACAATGTGACTTTGTGCAGAAAAAGAACTTTGACACCATTGTGCTAATAGGAATATCTGCAAGAAGTCAATAGCAGAAAGTACAAGGTACTTGGCGGCTGTAAAATCTGGGACTGATTCTAAGATTTACACTTATTAATTATGTGACCCCAAATGAGTCATTTAACCTTGCTGAGACTGTTTCCATAGTTGTAAAATGTGTAGAATAACCTATCTTCCTACATCTGGGATAGTTTTTAAGATCAAATGGTAGTGGCCAACATTAATTGTGTGCTTAGTATTTGTCAGTCACTGTGATAAGCCCTTTAAATACATTAATTCACTTAATCTTCCCAATAATCCAATGAATTAAATACTACTATTATTGTAGCCTCCCCAAGGGTATGTAGGGCACCTGTATATATTCACAATTTGATTTTAAAATGCATTATGAAGTTCACAAAGAATGCAATTGAAGAGTCAGAATAAGGGGTAGAGAATAGGAACTTATGTATTGTTTATTGCCCAGTCAGAGCATGTGGAGACATTTTTTGTACTATCTAGGCACTTTCTCTTCCTGTTCAGGTCAAGAAATCTTTTCTTCATGTCCTTTATTGTTAAATGTACCACTCCTGGCAGTTTAATATCTCCTAGCACAGGAAAAAGATAACCCTGCCATCTCTGTTAGTTTTCCATGCTGCATATAAACCTACCTCAAACTTAGTGGCTTAAAACAACACTCATTTATAAGCTCATGGTTCTCTAGGTCAGAAGTACAGTTAAGGCATGGCTGAGTCCTTTGCTCAGGTATCACAGGCTGAAATCAGAGTGTTGGCTGTGCTGTATTCCTTTCTGAAGGATATGGGGCAAATCTGTTTCTGAGCCACTTCAGGTAGCTGTGAGGGTCACACCAATGAGTGTTCCTTGCAGCTGCTGGACTAAGATCTTCATTTGCATTCTGGCTCTCAGTCAGGGGTTGGTCTCAGCTCCTAGTAGCCACCAATTCCTTGCTACATGGCTCCTTCTATAAGTCCTTTCAACATTGTGAAACGTTTTTGTCAAGAAGAGACCAGTCACTTTTAAGGTCTGGTCTGGCTCACAGAGGATAATCTCCCTTTCTTAAAGTCAGCTTTGTTGTATAGCATAACCTTATCACAGGGGCAAAATTGATCATATTTACAGTCCTAATGATTATGTAGATTATGTACACCAAGGGGCAGGAATCTTGGGGGCCAGCCAGAATTCTGACTATATCATCATGGTTCTTTGGAACTATTTGTATTTAAACAATACATATCATCTTGTCTTTGTATCTTTATACCTTTCTACTACCATTTATTTAATTCTGGTTATATAATGATTATATAAGGTTATATATTATATATAGGAAAAACGGCACATCACAAGCGCAAGGAGAACAATGATAATATGGCTGATACCTCACTAGAAAGAATGATAGCCAGAAGACGTTGGAACAAGAGATGTAAAAAAATGACATCAACCCAGAGTTTAATATCCTGCAAAGATAGCCTTCAGGAATGAGTGTTGATAAAGATATTTTCAGATAAAATGTTGATTAAAATTCTGATAAAGATATTTTCAGAAGCTGAGAGAATTAATTACCAACACACAGATTAACATTACAAGAAATGCTAAGGAAAATTCTTTAGGCTGAATGGAAATAACACCAAATAGAAACTCAGATATACAGAAAGAAATGAAGAACACAGCAAATCATATGTATGTGGAAAAATCAAAGAATATTTTTCAAAAAGAAACAATGTTTATTATAAAAATTATAACATTATGTTTGAGGTTTTTAACAAATATTAACACAAAATATATGAAAATTACAGCTTAAATTATGGAGGAGTAAATGGAATTAATTATACTGCTGCAAGGTTTTTATATTTTATGTGAGGTACTACAATATTAATTCTAAGTAGTGTGATAAATTAATATGATAAATTAAGGATACATATTTGAATCCCTGGAGCAACCACTAAATAAATAAAAGTTACTGTTAAAAAACTAGTAGAAAAATTAAAATGGAATACTAAAAATGTACAATCAATTCAGAAAAAGGTAGCAAAAGAGTAACAGAAGTAAAATAGCAGATTAGACTGATAGACAACAAAGAGCTACATATTAGATTTAAATCCAACAATATTGATGCTTTCATTACATAGATACAGTGTAATTTTTCCACTTAAAATACAGAGATTTTCAGACTAAATTAAAAAACAAGATGCAGTATATACTGTCTTTAAATAATTCACCTTAAATATAAACACACAGATACGTTAAAACTAAATGAGTAAATATTTATATTTTATGCGATTAATAGTCACAAAAGTGCTGAAATGGTTATATTAATATCAAACAAAGTAGACTTTAAAGCAAGGACTATTAGCAGAGATGAAGAGGGGCATTTCATTTAGATATTGACAAGCTGATTCTAAAATTTACGTGGAAAGACAAAATATCTAGAATATCCAACACAGTACTAAACAATATGAAGTAAAACAAAATTGGAGGATACCCATTACCAAAATTCAGGACTTACTATAAAGTTACAGTAAATGAAACAGCATGGTATTAGCAGAAGAATAAACACATATATCAGTGGAACAGAATAGAGAGCCCAGAAGATCTATACAATTATACTCAACTGATTTTTGAAAAGAAACAAATCAATTCAATGGAAAAAGGATAGTCTTTCTCAACAAATAGTGCTGGAAGAGTTGATGTCTATATACAAATAAAATTAACCTAGATGGGTATTTTAGACATTTTACATAAATCATCTCAAAATATATAAGAAAATTCAATGCAAAATACAAAACTATAAAACTACTTGAAAAACATTAATAGAAAATCTATATGACCTTGATTTTTAAAATAAATACCAACAGCATGATCCATGAAAGAAAAATTGATGAATGTACTTTTCTTAAAATTTTAAAATTCTGCTCTGCAAGATATATTGTTAAGGGAATGAAAAGAAAAGCCTCAGTCTGGTAAAAAGTATTTGCAAACACACATATGAGAAAGGACTATTATCCAAAACATACAAGAACTTTTAAAACTCAGAAATAAAAAAACAAACAACCTAATTTTAAAAATGGCCAAAGATCTAAACAGAAATCTCACTAAAGGGAATTCACTGGCTGTCCTGTGGTTAGAACTCAGCGCTTTCACTGCTGTGGACCCAGGGTTCAATCCCTAGTCAGGAAACTAAGATCCTGCAAGTGGTGCAGCACAGCCAAAAAAAAAAAAAAAATCTCATTAAAGAAGATATGATGTGTCAGTGTAGGTTCATCAGTAGTAACAAATGTTCTGCTCTGGTGTGGGATGCTGATAATGGGGCAGGTTATGCCCGTGTGGGGGCAGGGGGTGTATGGATAATCTCTGTATCTTCTGCTCAATTTTGCTATGAACCAAAAATTGCTCTAAAAAATAAGGTCTATTAAAAGAAAAAAGTAAAATAAACTGAAAAAAAAAAGGAAGGGCATTTCAACAATAAAAGGCTAATTTACCAAGAGCATGCAACAATCCTAAATGGTATGTCCCACCAACAGATTTTCAAATGCAAAATAAATAAATAAATAAATAAATAAAAAGACAAAACTAAAGGGAGAAATAAATCCAAAATAGTTGCAGATTTTCAATATTCCTCTTTCTTGTAAATGGCAAAGTAGGAAAAAATATCAGTAAAGATATAGAAAGAACTTTTCTTTTTTACTTTAGTGGAATAACTAGAACTGAATTTGCCATCTGCCTTAACAACTAGAAAACTGGACAACATATATCAAACAACTGTTTTTAGAAGTTGAACAATAGGCAGGACAGGACTGTGATCCCAGAGAGAAAGGAATTAAATGTGGTGAGACTTGTAATATGTAGCTTTCTGTCTGGAGGTGCTTTCTGAACCGTCTTGCAAGGTGGACTAACTGAAACACATTACAATAATCTCACTCAGTAGAGGAGGCAGAAGTTGTAGTTCAGGAGCTTAAAGGTGGTTGGAAATTGTGAGACACAGATCCAAAGAGGAGAAATCACACAAAGAAAGAGTTTTAGAATTCTGCATAAGGTTTCCCTTGAATCTCCTGCAGAATACCAAGCCATATAGGTAAAGGATGAAATACCCTGAAGACAGGCAAAAACAGTTGGGGAGCTCCAATCTGAGCAATTCCTAGAGCTCATTCAAATATAGGAGACAGGAGGAGTTTCAAGATGGCGGAAGAGTAAGAAGCGGAGATCACCTCCTCTCCACAAATACATCAGAAATATATCTACATGTGGAACAACTCCTACAGAACACCTACTGAACGCTGGCAGAAGACCTCAGACCTCCCGAAAGGCAAGAAACTCCCCACATACCTGGGTAGGGAAAAAGAAAAAAGAATAAACAGAGACAAAGATTAGGGATGGGACCTGCACCAGTGGGAGGGAGCTGTGAAGGAGGAAAAGTTTCCACACACTAGAAGCCCCTTCACGGGCGGAGACTGTGGGTGGCAGAGCGGGGAGCTAAGGAGCTGCGGAGGAGAGCACAGCAACAGGGGTGCGGAGGGCGAAGCAGAGAGATGCCTGCACAGAGGATCGGTGCCGACCAGCACTCACCAGCCTGAGAGGCTTGTCTGCTCACGCACCGGGGCGGGCAGGGGCTGGGAGCTGAGGCTTGGGCTTCGGTCGGAGCACAGGGAGAGCACTGGCGGCGTGAACACAGCCTGAAGGGGGCTAGTGCGTCACAGCTAGCTGGGAGGGAGTCCGGGAAAAAGTCTGGACCTGCCAAAGAGGCAAGAGACTTTTTCTTCCCTCTTTGTTTCATGGTGCGCGAGGAGAGGGGATTAAGAGCGCTGCTTCAAGGAGCTCCAGAGACCGGTGCAAGCCGCAGCGATCAGCGCGGACCCCAGAGATAGGCATGGACGCTAAGGCTGCTGCTGCCACCACCAAGAAGCCTGTGTGCGAGCACAGGTCACTATCCACACCTCCCTTCAGGTGAGCCTGTGCAGCCACTGCCATGGTCCCAGGATCCAGGGACAACTTCCCGGGAGAACTCACGGCACACCTCAGGCTGGTGCAACGTCATGCTGGCCTCTGCAGCCGCAGGCTCCGCCCACATCCGTACCCCTCCCTCCCCCCCTGGCCTGAGTGAGCCAGAGCCCCCCAATCAGCTGCTCCTTTAACCCCATCCTGTCTGAGCGAAGAACAGACACCCTCAGATGACCTACATGCAGAGGTGGGTCCAAATCCAAAGCTGAATCCCGGGAGCTGTGCGAACAAAGAAGAGAAAGGGAAATCCCTCCCAGCAGCCTCAGGAGCGGTGGATTAAATCTCCACAATCAACTTGATGTACCCTGCATCTGAGGAACACCTGAAATGACAACCAATCATCCCGAATTGAGGAGGTGGACTTTGGAAGCAACGATATATATATATATTTTTCCATTTTTCTCTTTTTGTAAGTGTGAATGTGTATGCTTCTGTGTGTGATTTTGTCTGTATAGCTTTTACCATTTGTCCTAGGGTTCTGTCTCTCTCTTTTTTTTTTTTTTTAGTATACTTTTTAGTGCTTGTTATCACTGGTGGATTTGTTTTTTGGTTTGTCACTCTCCTCTTTCTTTCCTTATTTTAAATAATTATTTTCTAATTTTTATTTTAATAACTTTTTAATTTTATTTAATTTTTTCTTCTTTCATTCTTTTTTTTTCTCCCTTTTATTCTGAGCCATGTGGAGGACAGGCTTGTGGTGCTCCAGCCAGGTGTCAGGGCTATGCCTCTGAGGTGGGACAGCCCAGTTCAGGACATTGGTCCACTAGAGACCTCCAAGCTACATGTAATATCAAACGATGAAAATCTCCCAGAGATCTCCATATCAATGTGAAGATCCAGCTACACTCAATGACCAGCAAGCTCCAGTGCTGGGCATCCTAGGCCAAACACCTAGCAAGACAGGGACACAACCCCACCCATTAGAAGAGAGGCTGCCTAAAATCATAATAAGGCCACAGACACCCCAAAACACACCACCAGACTTGAACCTGCCCACCAGAAAGACAAGATCCAGCCTCATCCACCAGAACACAGGCACTAGTCTCCTCCAGCATGAAGCCTACACCACCCACTGAATAAACCTTAGCCACTGGGGGGAAACACCAAAGACAACAGGAACTACGAACCTGCAGCCTGTGAAAAGGAGACCCCAAATACAGTAAGTTAAGCAAAATGAGAAGACAGAGGAACAGCAGATGAAGGAGCAAGGTAAAAACCAACCAGACCAAACAAATGAAGAGGAAATAGGCAGTCTACCTGAAAAAGAATTCAGAATAATGATAGTAAAGACGATCCAAAATCTTGGAAATAGAATGGAGAAAATACATGAAACGTTTAACAAGGACCTAGAAGAACTAAAGAGCAAACAAACAATGATGAACAACACAATAAATGAAATTAAAAATTCTCTAGAAGGAATCAATAGCAGAATAACTGAGGCAGAAGAATGGATAAGTGACCTGGAAGATAAGATACTGGAAATTACTACTGCAGAACAGAATAAAGAAAAAAAAAATGAAAAGAATTGAGCACAGTCTCAGAAACCTCTGGGACAACATTAAACGCACCAACATTCGAATTTCAGGGGTCCCAGAAGAAGAAAAGAAGAAAGGGACTGAGAAAATATTTGAAGAGATTATAGTTGAAAACTCCCCTAATATGGGACCAGAAGAAGAAAAAAGAAAGACACTGAGAATATATTTGAAGAGATTATAGTTGAAAACTCCCCTAATATGGGAAAGGAAATAGTTCATCAACTCCAGGAAGAACAGACAGTCCCATTGAGGATAAATCCAAGGAGAAACATGCCAAGACACATATTAATCAAACTATCAAACATTAAATACAAAGAAAAAATATTAAAAGCAGCAAGGAAAAAGAGGAAATAACATACAAGGGAATCCCCATAAGATTAACAGCTGAACTTTCAGAAGAAACTCTGCAAGCCAGAAGGGAGTGGCAGGACATATATAAAGTGATGAAGGGGAAAAACTTACAACCAAGATTACCCAGCAAGGATCTCATTCAGATTTGACGGAGAAATTAAAACCTTTACAGACAAGCAAAAGCTAGGAAAATTCAGCACCACCAAACCAGCTTTAAAACAAATGCTAAAGGAACTTCTCTAGGCAGGAAACACAAGAGAAGGAAAAGATACACAATAATGAATCCAAAACAATTAAGAAAATGGTCATGGGAACATACATATCAATAATTCCCTTAAATGTAAATGGATTAAATGCTCCAAACAAAAGACATAGACTGGCTGAATGGATACAAAAATAAGACCCGTACATATGCTGCATACAAGAGACTCACTTCAGACCTAGGGACACATACAGACTGAAAGTGAGGGGATGGAAAAAGATATTCCATGCGAAAGGAAATCAGAGGAAAGCTGGAGTAGCAGTTCTCATATCAGACAAAATAGACATTAAAATAAAGACTATTACATGAGACAAAGAAGGCCATTACATAATGATCAAGGGATCAATCCAAGAAGATATAACACATGTAAGTATTTATGCACCCAACATAGGAGCACCTCAATACATAAGGCAAATACTAACAGCCACAAAAGGGAAAATTGACAGTAACAAAATCACAGTAGTGGACTTTAACACCCCACTTTCACCAATGGACAGATGAACCAAAATGAAAACAAATAAGGAAACACAAGCTTTAAATGATACATTAAACAAGATGGACTTAACTGATATTTATATGACATTCCACCCAAAAACAACAGAATACACATTATTCTCAAGTGCTCATGGAACATTCTCCAGGATAGATCATATCTTGGGTCACAAATCAAGCCTTGGTAAATGTAAGAAAATTGAAATTGTATCAAGTATCTTTTCTGACCACAATGCTATGAGACTAGATATCAATTACTGGAAATAATCTGTAAAAAATACAAACACATGGAGGCTAAACAATACACTACTAACTAACCAAGAGATCACTGAAGAAATCAAAGAGGAAATCAAAAAATACCTAGAAACAAATGAAAATGAAAACATGATGACCCAAAACCTATGGGATGCAGCAAAAGAACTTCTAAGAGGAAAGTTTATAGCAATACAATCCTACCTTAAGAAACAAGAAACATCTCAAATAAACAACCTAACCCTACACCTAAAGGAATTAGAGAAAGAAGAACAAAAAACACCCCAAAGTTAGCAGAAGGAAAGAAATCATAAAGATCAAATCAGAAATAAATGAAAAAGAAATGAAGGAAACAATAGCAAAGATCAATAAAAGTAAAAGTTTGTTCTTTGAGAAGATAAACAAAATTGATAAACCATTAGCCAGACTCATCAAGAAAAAAAGGGAGAAGACTCAAATCAATAGAAATAGAAATGAAAAAGGGGAAGTAACAACTGACACTGCAGAAATACAAAGGATCATGAGAGTTTACTGCAAGCAAATATATGCCAATAAAATGGACAAGCTGGAAGAAATAGACAAATTCTTGGAAATGCACAACCTTCTGAGTCTGAACCAGGAAGAAATAGAAAATATGAACGGACCAATCACAAGCACTGAAACTGAAACTGTGATTAAAAATCTTCCAACAAACAAAAGCCCAGGACCAGATGGCTTCACAGGCGAATTCTATCAAACATTTAGAGAAGAGCTAACACCTATCCTTCTCAAACTCTTCTGAAATATAGCAGAGGGAAAAACAGTCCCAAACTCATTCTACGAGGCCACCATCACCTTGACACCAAAACCAGACAAAGATGTCACAAAGAAAGAAAACTACAGGCCAATATCACTGATGAACATAGATGCAAAAATCCTCAACAAAGTACTAGCAAACAGAATCTAACAGCATATTAAAAGGATCATACACCATGATCAACTGGGGTTTACCCCAGGAATGCAAGGATTCTTCAATATACGCAAATCAATCAATGTGATCCACCATATTAAAAAACTGAAAGAGAAAAAACATATGATCATCTCAATGGATGCAGAGAAAGCTTTTGAGAAAATTCAACACTAATTTATGATAAAAAAACCTCCAGAAAGTAGGCATAAAGGGAACTTACCTCAACATAATAAAGGCCATATATGACAAACCCACACCCAACATCATTCTCAATGGTGAAAAACTGAAACCATTTCCACTAAGATCAAGAAAAAGACAAGGTTGCCCACTCTCACCACTCTTATTCAACATAATTTCAGAAGTGTTAGCCACAGCAATCAGAGAAGAAAAAGAAATAAAAGGAATACAAATCAGAATAGAGGAAGTAAAGCTGTCACTGTTTGCAGATGACATGATACTCTACATAGAGAATACTAAAGATGCTACCAGAAAACTACTAGAGCTAATCAATGAATTTGGTAAAGTTGCATGATACAAAATTAATGCACAGAAAACTCTTGCATTCCTATACACAAATGAAAAATCTGAAAGTGGAATTAAGAAAACACTCCCATTTACCATTTCAATAAAAAGAATAAAATATCTAGGAATAAACCTACCTAAGGAGACAAAAGACCTGTATGAAGAAAATTATAAGACACTATGAAAGATATTAAATATGATACAAATAGATGGAGAGATATACCATGTTCTTGGATTGGAAGATTCGACATTGTGAAAATGACTATACTACCCAAAGCAATCCACAGATTCAATGCAATCCCTGTCAAACTACCACTGGCATTTTTCACAGAACTAGAACAAAAAATTTCACAATTTGTATGGAAACACAAAAGACCCCGAATAGCCAAAGCAATCTTGAGAATGAAAAATGGAGCTGGAGGAATCAGGCTTCCTGACTTCAGACTATACTACAAAGCTACAGTAATCAAGACAGTATGGTACTGGCACAAACACAGAAAGATAGATCAATGGAACAGGATAGAAAGCCCAGAGATAAACCCACGCACATATGGTCACCTTATCTTTGATAAAGGTGGCAGGAATGTACAGTGGAGAAACGACAGCCTCTTCAATAAGTGGTGCTGGGAAAACTGGACAGCTA
The DNA here is from genome assembly GCF_949774975.1 of Lagenorhynchus albirostris. Classification (NCBI taxonomy): domain Eukaryota; kingdom Metazoa; phylum Chordata; class Mammalia; order Artiodactyla; family Delphinidae; genus Lagenorhynchus; species Lagenorhynchus albirostris. The sequence goes on from NC_083100.1 coordinate 14,754,152, forward strand.
CATGTAAAAGTATGAGATTAGATCACCCCCTTACACCATACACAAAAATAAGCTCAAAATGGATTAAAGACCTAAATGTAATGCCAGAAAATATCAAACTTAGAGGAAAACATAGGCAGAACACTCTATGACATAAATCACAGCGAGATCCTTTTTGACCCACCTCCTAGAGAAATGGAAATAAAAACAAAACTAAACAAATGGGACCTAATGAAACTTCAAAGCTTTTGCATAGCAAAGGAAACCATAAAGAAGACCAAAAGACAACCCTCAGAACAGGAGGAGATATTTGCAAATGAAGCAAGGATTAATCTCCAAAATATACAAGCAGCTCATGCAGTTCAATATCAAAAAAACAAACAACCCAATCCAAAAATGGGAAAAAGACCTAAATAGACATTCCTCCAAAGAAGATATACAGATTGCCAACAAACACATGAAAGAATGCTCAACATCATTAATCATTAGAGAAATGCAAATCAAAACTACAATGAGATATCATCTCACACTGGTCAGATTGTTCGTCATCAAAAAATCTACAAACAATAAATGCTGGAGAGGGTGTGGAGAAAGGGAACCCGGTTGCGCTGTTGGTGGGAATGTAAATTGATACAGCCACTATGGAGAACAGTATGGAAGTTCCTTAAAAAGCTAAAAATAGAACTACCAAATGACCCAGCAATCCCACTACTGGGCATATACCCTGAGAAAACCATATTTCAAAAAGAGTCATGTACCACAATGTCCATTGAAGCACTATTTACAATAGCCAGGACATGGAAGCAACCTAAGTGTCCATCAACAGATAAGTGGATAAAGAAGATGTGGCACATATATACAATGGAATATTACTCAGCCATAAAAAGAAACAAAATTGTGGTATTTGTAGTGAGGTGGGTGCACCTAGAGTCTGTCATACAGAGTGAAGTAAGTCAGAAAGAGAAAAACAAATATCGTATGCTAACACACATATATGGAATCTAAAAAAACAAACAAAAAAATGGTCATGAAGAACCTAGGGGCATGAAGGGAATAAAGACGCAGACCTACTATAGAATGGACTTGAGGATTTGGGGAGGGGGAAGGGTAAGCTGGGACAAAGTGAAAGAGTGGCATGGACATATATACACTACCAAATTTAAAGTAGATAGCTAGTGGGAAGCAGCGGCATAGCACAGGGAGATCAGCTCGGTGCTTTGTGACTACCTAGAAGGGTGGGGTAGGGAGGGTGGGAGGGAGGGAGACTCAGGAGGGAAGAGATATGGGGATATATATATATGTATAACTGATTCACTTTGTTTTAAAGCAGAAACTAACACACCATTGTAAAGCAAATATACTCTAATAAAGATGTTAAAAAAAAACAAAAACAAATATAGGAGACATTGTGTTATGACTAGCTAGAGTGGAATGTCCTCACTGATCACCTAGGGCACTCAGTGGAAACAACACCAGAGGATCATGCCTTCATACTAAAGCTATACATGCTCCAAAGTAAAGGCTGATCTAGAACCATAAAAAAGCTAAAACTCAAGGCTTGAGACAATCGAGCTAATCAGCAAGAAATTTAATTGTTGGCCAGAACATAGTTTAATACTCTTTAAAGGACAACAACCATAATTTAGACATGCAAAATGTAAAATCATGATACCCAAGGAAGAAATGTCAAGAAGTAGACCATTGTGACCTATAAGCAGGAGGAAAAACAGTCAGCAGCTAAAAATCCAGAAATAAGATAGTTAATAGAATTATAAGACAGAGATTCTTCAATGGCTATTATAAATATGCCCAAAGAATCACAAAAAATCATGATGACAATGAGGAGACAAATGGAGGATATGAACACCAAACAGAAATTCTAAACATGAAAATCACAGTATCTGAAATGTAAAATTCACCGTTTTAAAAAGCATTTGACTAAGTTCAGCATGCATGATAAAATATCTCAGCAAATTAGGAATAAAAGTTACCTTCCTCAACCTGTTACAGGGCAGTATGAGAAGTCTATAGCTAACATCATACTTAATGGTGAAGGGCTGAATACTTTCCCCCATTAAGACTGAAACTAGGCAAGGATATCAACTGTTACACCTTCTATTCAGCATTACATTGGACATGATAGCATATGAAATAAATAAATAAATGGTTGGTGAAGTCTGTGACTTACTTCTTGCACTGAGCCCCAATTGGTTTCACATTAAATACAAAAGTCATAGAATGTTCCCTCCAGACACAGATAGCGAATTCCAATCCTCTCCTCCTATTTATGAAGAATCTATGATATGCCTCATTGCTACAAGGAAACACAGTTCATATATGTTAGGATGATAATGTATTAAAACATATTTCAGTGTTTTTTTTTGTTTGTTTTTTTTGTTTTTGTATTTGTATCAATGTGACCTTCCCCTCCTCCATCCCCATTCTTTCAGAGATATCCATTTGCCTTGGGAGGATTAGGTTTGTTAAAGCTGGGATACAAAGAGAAAGAGGAGTCATTCAGCTCTTGCATACAAATTAGAATTTTTGAGTCTGCAGCAATAAAATTATCTTAGAAGCCAGGCTTCATAGAAAGAGAAAGTAATTTTTAAAATTTCTTTAGAGATCATTAACATATTATGAGCTGGGTCTGACAGATTAGATCACAGAATTTCTTCCATAGTGTAGAGACAAGATTGATTCTGCCATTAAGACTGCACTGTGAGGCCTGGTGTTCCCAGGAAGATGAATGGTGATCAGTGATACATTTGAGTATAGTCCATGACAGAAAGGGAGATGAGCTGGAAACCTGCCTCTATGTTCTGGTCAAGTGTGGAAAGGAGAAGAAGACAGTGAGAGATGAATTAGCTTTTGCTACATAATAAGCTGCCTCAAAATTTACTGTCTTAAAACTACAATCATTTATTTAGTACATGAGTCTGCAGGTTACAAATTTGGTTGAGCTCAACTAGGTAGTTCTAGTCTTGGTTGTGCTTACTCTCAAGTCTGTGATTAGATACTAGGTTGACTGGCGGGTCTAGGATGGCCTCAGATGGGCCACCTTCTCTCCATTTTCCAACTTCTTCCCTGTTCCAGCCAGCCAACCTGGCTTGTTCATATTGTGGTGGCAGTGTTCCAAGAAAAAGGGCTGAGGCACTAAGGGCTTTCGTGGCCTACAGTCAGAAATGACATCACTTCTGCTACATTTTATTGGTCAAAGCAAATCACAAGGCCAGCCCAGATTCAAGAGGTAGAGAAAGAGACCTTACCTTTTGATGGGAAGGGCTTCAAAGTCACATTGCAAAGGAGCATGAAGGGGAATAATAGTGGCATTTTTATAGACAATTTTCCACAATGATCACGTTCCCCTCTACTATTCTGTGCCTCTTCTTCCTGCTATCAGAGGGTGTGGATAAATAGGATGAAAGGACGATGAAAACCGTAGAGCCTTGTCCTGATTCATGTTTGGGTCTCTAAGAGGAGACCCCAGCACTGACTTGGGGAGGCTAAGATTAGCAGCATGAGATGCTGAGTCAGAAGGAAGTTCTGGGTCTAACCCTCTGAATTCTCTCTTGAGTCCTTGGTGATAATAGTGGAAAGTATCCAAGAGTTTCAATGTGCCCTGTTGAGGTATACTAAAGACAGCAGATGGCGCTGGGCAGTAACCTCCCAGACAGGTCATTATGCTGGAGTCAAAATGAGTCTTCGTTGAAGGCTGTGGGATCATGAGCTAGGTCAGACATCAAGTGAGCATCACCCCCAGACTTCAGGGTGGTACCATCACCAGCAAGAATCCAGGTGGGTTGGGTCAGCAGATAAGACCATGATACCTGACTATACTGAGAGAAGATAAACCACAAACCAACAGGCTGCAGAGTTTAGTAGACAATTCCACCAAGGTGAGCAGTGACCAGTAGACATGGGAAGATTCCATTGCTACTGAGGGGTATGGTCTGAATGTAGCCCCTCAAAATTCATATGTTGACATCGTAACCCTCAAGATGATGGTATTCAGAGGCAGGGCCTTTGGGAGATGATTAGTTCGTGAGGGAGGAGCCCTCATGAGTGAGATTAGTGTCCTTATAAAAGAGGCCTGAGAAACCTCCCTTGTCCCTTCTACCTCATGAGGTTACAGTGGGCCCCACCACCAAAGGGCACAGTAGACTCCCTATCCATGCATCTTTAGGGGAGTGGGAAGGAAGACTGGCCATTTTTCTCAGTCACTGCTTAAACCAAAAGAGACTGAGATTTTGTTAGGTTTAAATTGCTTTCTTGCCCCACTCAGAAGAAGCTGCAGAGGAAGACTACGTCAAAAAAAAAAAGTTTTGAAAACTATATTTTCTTTGTGTAATTAGTTTATAGAACAGTCGAGCTGAGTGAGGTACAAATGTGACAAGATTTGATTTGTCTTCAATCACTGACTTCAATCACATTCAGTTAAATCAACCTTTCAGGTAGAACCCACAGATTTCTTGTCACTTTCAACTAATAACTAGTCTAATCCAAGTAACTTCATAGTCTTGGAGGTGGTCAAAATTTCTGAACTGGGACATAAAACATATTAATTATAAAAGAGAAATATTAATAAATTGGACTCTATTAAAATTAAGAACTTTATCAAGTTCATCAAGAGACATTATTAAAAGGAAGTGAAAAGATAACTGACAGAGGGGAGATGTTGTTCACTAAATGGAATAGTGGAATTCATACTTGAGTATATAAAGAATTCATGTAAATTGGTAAGAACAAGAAATCAATAAAAAAATGGACAAAAGATTAAATAGACACTTCACAAAAGATAATATTCAAATGGCCAATAAACACATGCAAGTTTGCTTACTTTCATTATTCATCAGGAAAATGCAAATTTAAATTACCATGAATATTATTACCAATCCAGTGGAATAGCTAAAATAAAATAGAAACTATCAAGTGTAAAATGAAGATGCGGAACAACAGAACTGCTCACAAACAGCTACTGCTCTCTAGAAAACCTCATTGATTACTTATCTCAAAACCAAATATATGACCCAAACATCCTAATACTGAGTACATATTCACCAGAAAAGTAAATATATTTTCACCAAAACACATATACTGGAATATACATTGAAGCATTATTTTTGATATCTCCAAACAGAAAGTTATTCTTATGCCCATAAACAATAGAATACATTGTGGTATATTCACACAAAAGAATATTTTCCAGTGATGAGAATTACCAATATCTATAAAAGCATGAACGATTCTTACACACATCATATTGAGTGGATGAAGCAAGACCCACAATAAAATGTATTATTCCATTTGTATCAAGTACAAAAACAAGTAAAACGAATGTATGTTGTTTGAAGTCAGGATATTGGTTACTATTTGGGGAGCTGGCTTGGAGAGTGGAAGGGAGCAAGGGGTGTCTGGGAAACTGGAAATATTCTGTTTCTGATCTGAGCACCAGTGTGTTCAATTTGTGAAAATTCAGCAATCTGTACACTCAAGTGAAATTTTCAGTATGTTTATTACATTTCAATAGAAAGCTTTTCAAAATCTGATCTAGGCCATTTGAAAACTGCAGTCTCATACTTCCTCATCTTTCCTCCAACCCAGTGTCTTTTTTTTTTTTTAATTAATTTATTTATTTTTGGCTGCCTTTGGTCTTTGTTGCTGCGCGCGGGCTTTCTCTAGCTGCGGCGAGTGGGGACTACTCTTCGTTGCGGTGTGCGGGCTTCTCATTGCGGTGGCTTTTCCCGTTACGGAGCACGGGCTCTAGGCGTGCGGGCTTCAGCAGTTGTGGCTCGCGGGCTCTAGAGCATGGGCTCTAGAACACAGGCTCAGTAGTTGTGGCACAGGGGCTTAGTGGCTCCACGGCATGTGGGATCTTCCCGGACCAGGGCTCAAACCCGTGTGCCCTGCATTGGCAGGTGGATTCTTAACCACTGCGCCACCAGGGAAGTCCCAACGCAGTGTCTTTTAACCTGAAGTTAGAAGGTCCTGAGTAGAGGTAGAGATATGGTCTACTTTCTCAAGGCACCTGTGCTTTCTGTTCTAGTTCTAGCTCTCTGGATTTGGAGAGATGGAAGATAAGATGAAAGAAAAGCAGGCAACATTTTTTTTCCTTAGCTGACCATATGATTGCACTATTGTTGACAGCCATTGCTTTTCTGGCCTTTATGATCATCTCTGATACCCCTGGTGCAGCAGGCAAAACGCTGGCTCTCATGGGCACACATGTGTGTCAATCTGAGGTGCTGAACCTGTGAGGTTTTCCAGTGGACAAGTTCCCTGGCACAGGAGATACAGTTTTGCCCCTTTCATCATTACTCCCGACGTTTATCCCGAGTCACACCCCACAGCCTCTACCTTCTTCTCCCAGGGTTCCCGGCCAGCAGAAAGATTCCTCAAGCCTGGTTGCCTTCGGCAGTTCTGCTTATAACCCATAGGAGAAGAGCATCCCCTCCAAACCAAGTTGCACAGTGCAGACTGCTCTTTCTCTCCAGCTTGCCATTTATCTCCCACTATCTCCACCCCTGCTAGGTTAGATTGGGTCAGAATAGTCTAAATTTATGTCCAATTTGAAAATGCCACCCAGTCTCATAGTCACTCCAGATTTATGAACGGCTTTCTTTTTTTTTTTTTTTCGGTACGCGGGCCTCTCACTGTTGTGGCCTCTCCCGCTGCGCAGCACAGGCTCCGGACGCGCAGGCTCAGCTGCCATGGCGCACGGGCCCAGCCGCTCCGCGGCTGAATGGCTTTCTTGAACCTTTCAGTGGTAGACAGAAGAGCGGCCCCACAGATTCGTCCATATCCTAATCCCCAGAACCTATGTCTATAGTATGCTACAAGGCATGGGGGATTAACATTGCAGATGGAAATATGATGGTTAATCAGCTGAACTTTAGATAAAGAGATTGTTCTGGATTATCCCAGTGTGTCCAGTGTAATCACAAGGGTCCTTAACTGGAAAAGAGGGTGGCAGCAGTCAGTGTGAGAGTGGTGCAATGCTAAAACAACTTGATCAGCCATTGCTGGCTGTGAGCTGGAAGGGGTCCACAATCCAAGGGATACAGGCAGCCTCTGGAAGCTAGAAAAGGCAAGAAAACAGATTTTCCTCCTCGAGCCTCCAGAAAGGAATGCAGCTCTGCCAACACCTTAATTTTAGCACGGTGAAACCCATTTCAGACTTCTGACCTCCAGAACTATAAGATAATAAATTTGTGTTGTTCTAAATCACTAGGTTTGTGGAAGTTAGTTACAGCAGCAGTAGGAAACTCATGCAACCTGTCTCTTACCTTGAAAGGAGGATGGAAATCATCCCCTCCCCAAAGTTACGTACTTTCTCTAGGTAGGGTCCAAGCTTTTCTCTTCCTCCATCTCTGCTTCTAAGTCCCCTTTCCTTTTATCTCCTGGAGGGAATAGGGAGGGAGGGGGTAGGTATTGAGACAGTGGTCGGGGGTAGCAGGGTCTGTCTTGCTACATCTTGGCAGGTTCTAGAGAGGATGTCAGGTCCTCACCTGCAGGTCTTTTTAGGATGCAGAGTCACTTCCAGGCTCTCAAATCTTGCTTTGGCCCACTGTCTCTAATTCTGGGGCAACAGTGTAAGTAAGTCCAACGACATGCTGTCAGATTTGCATCCTGATGGGTGAGATGTACTTTAAAAAATTTTGACCACATACTGCATACATAAGCTACACTGTTTGAGGCACAGATTCAAAGCAGTTCTTTCCTGACATTAATAATTTATTTTTATATTTTAGTGATGAATATACATACATAGGTTAAAAGTCTAATATTATTATGATGCTGATCATTTAAAATAGAAGTACCTTAGAGGCTGCACCTGGGTATACATCCAAAGAAAATAAAAACACTAATTCAAAAAGATACATGCACCCCAATGTTCATAGCAGCATTATTTACAATAGCTGAGATATGATGCTTAATATCAACCTAAGTGTCCATCAACAGATGAATGGATAAAGAAGATATGGTATATATACAATGGAATATTACTCAGCCATAAAAGAGAATGAAATTTTGCCATTTGCAACAACATGGATGGACCTGGAGGGTATGCTTAGTGAAATAAGTCAGAGAAAGATGAATACTGTATGTTACCACTTACATGTGGAATCTAAAAAATAATAAAAATAAATAAATAAATAAATATAACAAAATAGAAACAGGCTCACAGATATAGAGAACTAGTGATTACCAGTGTGGAGAGGGAAGCGGGGGCAAGATAAGGATAAAGGATTAAGAGATATGAACTATTTTGTATAAAATAAATAAGCTACGAGGATATATTGTACAGCACTGGGAATATAGCCAATATTTTATAATAATTTTAAGTGGAGTATAATCTATAAAATATTGAATCGCTATGTTGTACACCTGAAATTAATATAATACTGTGAATCAACTATACTTAATATAAAAAATATAAAATAGAAGAACCTTGCCCATTTCCCAAGAAGACTCGTCCAATATCCAGCCTGATTGGTACATGCTGAAAGCTGGACAGCTCAGGGGGCTGGATGTCTGGCTTCCAGTATTCAGATTTTCATCCATTACCCTGTTTTTAGCTCAGTGACCGATTGCTCCCTCAGCTTGCCTTGGAGAGTTACTTATCTCAGGGTGTGGTATGTGAGTTTGGGGATGTGAGAGCTCAATGAACCATGCCCAATGTTTTCAGCTCCACTCTATGTCCTGGACTTGATTTGGAAGATTCTAGTCCCTTCTATCCCCGAGCCTTTGAGGATTCTATAGCATGAATCAGCTTGCCTATTATTGTCATTCTCTCTTCCCCCATCAGACAGTTTGATTTTAAGCATCTCTACTCTGCTAAATCAGTTATGACTCATCCATCTATTTTCCAACCTTCAAGATTCTGTTGACAATCTCGCCTGCTGTCATCTCTTCTCCTGATCACTTGTCTTTGTATAAAGACACAAAATTGTATGCCTCATATCCTTTTACTGTTATTGATAGGGTTCTGGGATGGAGCAGAGATAAGTATATGTGATCCATCTGCCTTATGCATCTGCAAGTCTCCTGTCTTTGTTTCTTTAAATCCTTCTTAAGTCGTGTATGAATATTACTTGCAGGAAATGGTGCAAACATAGCAAATTCTATTTCTTTGATAAAAACAAGCCATTTCTCCCATTTTGAACTTCTTCAAGAATGCCCATAATCTAATGCAATTCAAGAAATCTATAAAGCTTGTGTGCTTCCAGTAGCAGTTTATATAAAGTGGCAAGAGTGCGCTGAGTGGGTCAGGTTGTAGAACCTGGTTGCCATGGTCACAGGCTCTATATAAAAGGAGCAAACAATATCAAAATGGGTCTGCTTCTTAAAGGGCACACTTTTGCTATTGGCAGTTAAAGGGACATAAATAAATCAAATTCTTGCTTTTGACAAGCAGGTACTAAAAGAAAACTAAAATATAATCTTTCAGGACTTGATTTTAGTTGACTTTCAGAGACTATTTATTTCTATACAAAAGAGACTGACTTCATTTTTAAATTAGTTATAGATAAGTCCTTTGGTGAATAAGGGACCTAAGATCTTTTCTCTGCTCATTTGCACTTAATAGTAATGACTAGTAACATCAAAGGTAGATTTATGTTATGTCACACAGATGGTAACTTCAATTTGGGATATCCAAGACTTTTTTTTTTAATTTTAGTTTTTATTTCATTTTGATAAAGACACTTAAATAAGATCTACTTCCTCAGCAGAATTTTAAGTGTACAATGTAATATTCTTCATTATGGAAACAATGTTGTACAGCAGATCTCTAGAAATTACTCATTTTTCATTACAGAAACTGTATACTTAGTGATTAACAACTCCCCATTTCTTTCAAATGACTCATTAGTCACCAGCCAACCAATCATTTGTCTCCAAAGATCCTTCCTCTGTACTTTGACTCAGAGAACCTAGAAAATTCTGATGTGATGCTTTAGAAAAATGTAGTAAAATTTAAATCAGCATATTTGCAACACAGTGCATTCTAGGCTTCCAGAGAGGTACACGAGGTGAATATAATTCTCCAGTTAGATTAGTTTCTGTTTCTGTTTTCAATTGGGGGAATTGGATATCCCAAATTGAAGTTACCATCTGTGTGACATAACATAAGTCTACCTTTGATGTTAATAGTCATTAATATTAAATGCTAATGAGCAGAGAAAAGATCTTAGGACCCTTATTCACCAAAGAAACTTTAATTAATCAAAAATTTGTTCTCCAATTTATCACCTACTCACAACTTCCCCCAATTTCTGAGACATATAGAATAGCATAAATCTAAATAAATATTCCAACATTTATCCCAGGCAAAAATTATATAATACAGAATATATACTTATATAATACGGAACTCAGAAAACAAGTCATTTTTACTTTGGAGCCTGTTAGTCTCTACATGAACGGAATGATGAGTTCCCTCTGGTGGTGAACTTTGCAATAATAATAATTGAACAAATGTTATTGTTTAACCCTAAAACTGACGGAATTTAAAGGATCTTTGAATTGTCAACAGTTGTGTCATCCAAATTACCATTTAGATTCTTTCTCAGGCTTTAGACTAGGGAAATAGATCAACATAGAATATTTATTTGTTTATTTTACTAGAGTCATCTGACACTTAAAGTAAAAAGCTGGCTCAGAAATCCAGTGATACTGTTTTCTCATCTAGAGCTTCTCTGAAAATTTGTAGAATCATTCATTCATTCACACACTCAGGTACTGAGTGTCTTTTATGCAGGAACATTGGAATTCTTGTGGGGTGGGGCTGCGGTGCCAAGGAATTGATATTTCTGCATCATTGCCATACTTCATTGGCATAAACCTACACATACATATTGTCTTTGTGGTAGCTGGGGACAGGATTTACTGCCCTCAACTTCTCTTCTTTTATTTGCAGCCAATAAGATTTTATCCTGTTCCCTTGTCTTTGTATAAAGACATAAAACTGTAAACCTTATTTCCTTTATTGTTATTGAAAAGACTTCTGGAATGAGGTAAATACACATGATCAGACTGCCTTGTTTATCTTCTCTTACCATTTTAATTAAAAATGTATTTTTATACAATATTGGGAAGAGACAATACAAATCTTACATTTGGCCTTGAAAAGCATAAAATTGAAACACCTAATATAGGCAGCCTTACAAAGTATGGTATGGTAAGGTTTCCCCACAGCAGCAGCTTTCCTTTTCTAGCCCCAAATTTAGAGCCTTGAATGCAGGCTCAGTCATTCAGTTTACATATACACAAAAAACAAACAAACAAACAAAAAAACTAGAATGAAAACTCTGAATTAAAACTTACTCAAGAATCAATCAATTTATAGCCCTTTGGTTAAATTATTTAATTTACCCTGTAAATATACTTATTAAAATGAAAAATAATTCTAGGATATTACTGAAAGGGAAAGAGCAAACATTTTAAAGCACCAAGATTTTTCTGAAAACGAAATGTCATTGAGAAGCATATATTGTCTTGCAGGGTAATTGTGTGCACTTGGTAAACACTCAGAAAAGAGTTTTTATTGTTTTTAGATTCAAACAGCAAAAACATGCTGGACTACCTTGATGTTTCTCTTTCTCAAATGACATTTTTAAAGTTACAACTGGATCCTGTCAATATGTCTAACAAAAAAAATCTGTCTTTGATAGGATAATTATGTGAAGGTAAAGTAGAGTCCATAAAAACAAGAAAGACACATATGGAATCATATGCTGTCAGAACTGTGGAAAGAAAAGAAAGTTGTTTTGGTGAGAATTGAAAAGTAGTCTTCCCTTCATTTTCCCCCTTGTCAGAGTAGGGTAAAGGTTGAGGGTATATAATTTAAAATTTTATATATCATATCATATATATCAGAAATGTAGACAATCAGGGCTTGAAGCTGAATACAGTGGTTCCAAGAGCTGTCTGTGCATCAAAATAACCTGGGAACTTATTAAAATTATAGCCTCCTGAGACTCCTCCCTTCCCTGCCACCCTGGAGATTTTAATTCAACAAGTCAGAATGAGGCCAAGGCATCTATGCATTTGACAAGTGTCCTCCAATGATTCTGAAGCAGTGGGTCCACTGGGCAATATTTAAGTACCATTCCCCTTCATGGCTCCCCCTCCTTGACTCAATGTTACCTCCAAATAACGATAATTGTATTGTATTACCACTTTGTAAGAAAGTCCTTCCTTGCCTATCCTAAATGAGGAAAACTCCCCTATCACTCTCCAGTGTATCAGTCAGGACAGGCTTGGTTGTGTTTTGGTAACAAACAGCTCCACATTTTTATTAGTTTTAAACAACAAAAGTTATTTTTTACTCACATAAACTTTTCATAAACTTAAAGTCCAGGTAATTTTCACCCAAGCCACCTTCTATGTGGTGACCCAGCACTCCAGTCTCCTGTCTCCATATCAACATGTGCTTTCCTGATTGCCACATAAAAGGGAGAAATGCTGGAGAGTCAAATAATAGCAATCCAATAGTGCAGCCTGACAGTCACATAAGTATTCTACTTACATTTTATCATCCAGAATTAGTCAAATGGCCATGCATGAGGGTAAAGAAGTAAACCTATGTATACTTAGAACTACAAGAGAACCAGATATTCATTAGTAATGTTTATCAAATGATACTTAATTTTTGCCTGTCAAACATTTTTTGATAATATCATATATCTACTTGCTTATTTGCTCATTGTCTGTTCTCTCAAAATGGCAAAATTTTTGAGGTCAGGATCTTTATTTTGTTTTACCACCAGTGACTGTTACTCTGCCTGGCACATAGTAATCACTCAAAGAAATTGTTGAATGAATGAATAGATGAAGACAGAGAGCTGTCTAGTAGGATTCTGTGAGTTATTTAAACTAGGTTAGTAGGGAAAAAAAAAAAACAAACCCAGAGACAGTAACTGTTTATTCCTTTAGCCTGGGAGAATTAGACAATTAAACATTTATAGAGTACCTGTATTTTCTAAGGATTGCAAAACTGATTGAACCAATATAATCACAACCCAAATTCAGAGTATGTGTCAGTAAAGAAGAAAATAAAATACTAAAATCTTGTCACTTAATGATAAACTGGCAGTGATTATCTGTTCTATGAAAGCTTTTTTTTTCAAGACAATTCTCAAGACTCTTCTTAACAGCAATCTCCCCAGGAAAACTTAAAATATGGTTCAATTTACACATGAGCTCTTAGGAATATAACTACAAAGTCAACCATGGTTGTAGTAATACTTTCATTCTATAGAGGTTCTCAGCAAGAGAAAGGAAATCCAGTCATAGAACTTTAGGAGCCATTTTGGTTCTCCAGCATATTTCATCTCATTTGGAAACTCCCTCTAGTGTCTAAGAAGAATAAAGTTCATTGATAGTGGTAGAGAACACAACCATCAATTTGAAAGAAGCAAATGAAACATTTTGAATACGATTTTGAAGAGAAGTATTTTAATCATAAAATAGTTATGTGTTAAAATTATATTTCTAAGATATTTTTCTTTTTTTTCAGCTTTATTGAGGTATAACTGACAAATAAAACTGTAAGACATTTAAAGTGTACAACTTGATTCGGTATATGTACACATTGTGAAAGGATTCTTTCTGTCAAGTGAATCAACACATCCATCACCTCACATATTTACCTTTTATTTTTGGTGAGAACATTTAAGTTCTACTCTAAGTTTTAAATTTTTTTTTCAAATACACAAAAAAATCTGAAAGGAAATGTGCACAATGGCTTATTAGTTCATTAACTGTATACAATTTATGCACGTGGTTAGAAATTCAAGGACAATGGGAAGACACAAAACTAAGACAGAAAGGCGTCCTTCTCTCCACCTTCAGTTTAATTCCTATTAAAGTCTCCTAATCAATTTCAGGAAAAGCAAACAAACAAAATCATATGCATCTTTCAGCAGGTAGAATGTAGAATGTTGTCTTTTAAAAAAAATCTGTGTAAAAGGGATCAAACTCTACAAAGTATAGTTTGCTTTTATCAGGAATATGGTGATATTTTGAGGGTGAAGTAGAGAAATACTGAAACCAGAGCAGTCTGACATGCAGTAGGACATTTTGACTAAGTCATTTTGACATGACATTTTGACAGCAATGACATTTTAATGTGATCATTTTATCTTGACCACATAAAGCAACTGCTTCAAAATGTAAAATCAGTGTTTTATTACCAAATAAGGTGTGCAGACCAGACATCCCTGAATCTTCCTCACCTTTGAGCAGTATATCCCATGATACCTTCCTACCTTCCTTGGATGTGCATTTCTGTGTTGTGCATATTTTTTATTCTTCCCAATTTAACTGATAATAAGTATTTTTACCATTGCAATAAAAACAGAAGGACATTTTAAAGATTCTTGGTAGGCTTTTTCACTGTGTTTTCTCACAGTATACTTTGGAGCTGAAGCATTACTAGATGTAAACAGTGGTCCCCCCTGATTATCTGAAAAACTTTAAAAGAAGGTATCTCAAGGAAGCTGCTCTGGGGTGAGCTGTAGCTCAGTTCAAATGCAATAAAGCTCTGAACCAAAGATTAATTCTAGATCTAGCCATAAATCAAAACCAAAGACAACTGTGATACATTTCATAGCAAATTGTCAATTACAAATTGGCACTAGCAAGATCATTAAATCATTATTCTGTCTCCAAAAAAATATAATAAAACACAACTTCAGAAAATGGTACTCGTTAACCATTGGACAAAAGATTGATGGAGAGAATTTAATGATGGATCTGTGGGAAAGCTGTCATATCACTCCTATGAGTGAATCTTATACACTACAATGTGAGTTGCACACATAGAGGATGTCATTTTTGGAGGTGTGTACTGCAGTGGCTCTAATGCATGATTTCTACACAATAGCCCTATTACTAGATGTTTGAAGTGTGGGTCCGCAGACCTTCTTCTTCCCCATTTAAATTCTCTATCCCTTCTCAGTATTGGTTTTGAGATGGACAAATCTGAGAAGGTGCTGATAAATTCATGTGCCTAAATTTTTCATTTATGTGTTTAACGAAATGGGAATTTTTAAAAAAATTAAGAGTGCTAAGCCAATGTTACTTAATAACCCATTCTTTTGTTGTTGGTGGTGGTGGTTTTTTTTTTTTTTTTTTTTTTGCGGTACGTGGGCCTCTCACTGCTGTGGCCTCTCCCGTTGCGGAGCACAGGCTCCGGACGCACAGGCTCAGCGGCCATAGCTCACAGGCCCAGCCGCTCCGCGGCATGTGGGATCTTCCCGGAGCGGGGTACGAACCCGTGTGCCCTGCATCGGCAGGCGGACTCTCAACCACTGTGCCACCAAGGAAGCCCAATAGCCCATTCTTGAAATCTGTTGATTCCAGGGCAAATTTTATGGCAACGTTCAGCCATAATGTCTTTAAAAGTTTTAACACACCTCAGGACATTTGTCTCTACTTCAAGAGAGCAAACAAAAAGCACTCAAAAAAAAAAAAAAGGCAAGCAGAAACACGATTGCCCCCTTGTGCTGAAATGGCTCAGCCTTGCTCAAAGCCTACCGGTGGGTGGGGGGAAGGCAGATGGCCAAGTGGTACAGTTCACAGTCTGCATGGCCACCGAAAATTCTGTGGCCTAAGCCCTCTCAGAGGGCTTCCCTGGTTGTGCAGTGGTTGAGAGTCCACCTGCCAATGCAGGGGACACGGGTTCGTGCCCCGGTCCGGGAGAATCCCACATACTGCGGAGCAGCTGGGCCCATGAGCCATGGCCGCTGAGCCTGCGCGTCTGGAGCCTGTGCTCCGCAATGGGAGAGGCTACAACAGTGAGAGGCCCGCGCACTGCAAAAATAATAATGATAATAATAATAATAATAATGTTCCTCTCAAATGTACCTCCTATTTTCTTGGCCAAATGTCTGCCCCAGGACCTTTGTCTATTGTCTCTTTTCTCTGCTCCTATCTACTTGTCCGGCCACCCACTTCACAGCTGCCCCTGTGCTATATGACCCTTGTACAAACCTTGTCTGGTGGGAACCACTGCCATGGAAGGTAATGGTACTGATTCCTCTGCTGTGGCTTCCAAATAACAGTGCTTGCCCTTCTCATTCTTCACACCACAGTTAAACCCAGGTGAAACTTTTAACTAGACTTTCTGAAGGCTTGGGAGAGAAAGAGAGAGGGGAGGGATAGAGAGAAAGAGGGTAGGGGGAGAGAGAGAGAGAGAGATTTACAGAGAGAGAGAGAGAGAGAGAGAGACATGCATGCCACCACTCCATTCCCCACCAAAACAAAACACACACACACACACACACACACACAAAACCTTAAAAAAATTATCCCTAGATTACATGCTATGCCATAAAAATATTCTTAACAACAACAAAGAGCCCAATATTACATGGACCCCATTCTCTTAGTTTGATAAAACACATTTAGAAATCAGAAATACAAAGAAATTGCAAAAAAAACCCATACATTTTAAAATTAATTAATTAATTAATTAATTTTGGGCTGCATTGGGTCTTCGTTCCTGTGCACGGGCTTTCACTAGTTGTGGAGAGCAGGGGCTACTCTTCGTTGTGGTGTGTGGGCTTCTTATTGGGGTGGCTTCTTTTGTTGCGGAGCACAGGCTCTAGGTACATGGGCTTCAGTAGTTGTGGCACACGGGCTCAGTAATTTTGGCTCACAGGCTCTAGAGCACAGGCTCAGTAGTTGTGGTGCACGGGCTGAGTTGCTCCGTGGCCTGTAGGGTCTTCCCGGACCAGGGCTCAAAGCCATGTCCCCTGCAGTGGCAGGCAGATTCTTAACCACTGCGCCTCCTGGGTGGTCCCCTCCTACATTTCTATATTTAAAAATCCTCACACTCCTAAATAATCTACGAGTTGAACAAAAAATCATCATAAAAATTATAAAATATATAGCACTAAATGAATAACATGGAAATTAGCATATATCAAATGATAGGAGATGTAGCCAAAACTATTCTTATAATTAGCTCAAGAAACCCTGAACAATCTGAATGGATGAAGTGGTAAACATGACAAAACTCCTGCTTCATTTAGGGAGCAATGCCAAGTAGTTAGGGTTTTTTACAGATAAGTTTTGCCAAACTTTCTGGAACTAATAATCTTTATATACATTGTTGCTGAGATCTGCAAAGGTCATACCTCATCTCCTTCTGTTATCATTTCTTCTTTGAGCCTATCTGTGAACTCTTGTTTTAGAGAAGCCACAATTTATTTAATGTATGTGGTTTCATACAGAATTATTTACTGAAAACTTTTAATCATTTCAGATAATACTAATGTATACCTTAGTCTGTCTTTGCTTATCGTTTCTCTTCTTTTCTCTTGAAATATTTTTCCCTTAAGTCCTAAGCTGGCTTGTTTTGTTTTGTTTTAAATTGTTGCTTCTCATGTTTGAATGAGGGTTTCTTCCTGGATCAGCTATTTCCAACAGAGGAGAGTTGGGAAGGAACCAAGCGGTGCTGACAGCTTAGACTTTGGTTCCTTGGTCTGTTGTCTGTGAATATTTTCTCATCAACATTCCTCACCAGGGAGTTTAATTCTACTCGGAGCAGGTGATCTTCCTAGCTTAGATTCAAGTCCCACGTGACCAGCCTTGGTGGGTTGCACAGCACCTATCATTTCTCCATGCTTTTGCCACGCCATCAGCCTTACTGCAACAATGCCCTGTCTTCTCTCTTCTTGCAGCCCGCCCCTCCTGCCCCTCCAAGATGTCAAAAGAGTGCAAGGAAATTTGCACAGCCTGTCCCTGGTCCCCGAAGAATCAGGATTTCTGCTCCACATCTGCAGTGGCAGGTGACATGCGTCCTCACTTTGACCTGTTAAGCTGCTTATCTTCATTTGTATGGCTTGGGGTTACAGTGTTTCATATTTTTAATGAAGAAGAAATTTCTTTGTTTTCTATTCTCTCGGTTCCTTTTGTTGGATTCAGGGAGGAGAGGGAAGAAGAGATATGCTTATACCACCACCTAAAACTGGGAGACCCATCATTGTCGTAGTGACCTAGGACTGTAAGGCATAAGGATTTTCTATCTCACAGATCCACACCTAAGTAATATGTCCCAGGGAGATGGTGTAAGAAATTTTGCCTTTTATTTAATTTAGGGAATTTATTTAAGAAGTAAGTAGAATAAAATATGAGTTAGGGCTGGGTGTATGTCACTACTAATTTTTAAAAAGTGATCTTAAGCCAGATCAAAATGTTCTCATAGCTGGGTCAAAACAGCCTCATCGTAATGTCCTTGACATTAAAGCAAGCATATCAAAACACAGAAGCATCCAAATGTCATGTGCCTACTTGGTAAAGTGCTGAGTGGAGACTGTGGGGGGAATGAACTTTATTCTTTTGTAGGCATGAGCATCTCATTCCAAAGAAATAGGTTCATAATCTCAAAGCAGGTGTCATAAAGGTTGCTTGTCACACATATAAACTTTTCCAAACTCCTACTGGGTTTGCACAAAGGTTTGAAAAGAATATCAACCATGACTCTGCTTGTGCTTCACCAGGCCCTTGGTTAGGACTATTAGGTTTATCCTAAATAATTACAAAAAATACCAAAACCACATCTCTCTTTCTTAATGCACATCTGCCTCTGGGCATGTTGGAGGTCATTTTGCAGAGTCACTGAGAGACAGAATTCATTAAGGTTGACCTGCCAGTGATGACCAATCACAAACTTGGAAATCAGGATTCCCATTGGGACAGTGGGCTAGTTTACATGTGATTAATGTGGCTAGTTTACTTTAGATGTTCGTTAAAAAATCCCTGACTCAAAATACCTCTCTTACTGTCCTTCCTTCTATCCCTTGAATCTCCATACTGTCATTCCTTAAATTATAGGCATCTGAAGTGTTCTTTGAATTGAATAGAAGGGATACATAGTGAAAAAGAGAAGGGCATGGCTCTTGGAATCAGACAACTCTAAGTTCAAATTCTGACTTTGTTGTTTACTAATTGTTCAAATCTCAATTTCCCCAATTGTATGAAGCAGGAATAATAACAACTACCTTGTAATATTGTCAAGAGGAATAAGTAAAATAGTTATGTATGTTCATTATGGTTAGCTGTGAAAATATATAAACAGAATCACATACTTGCATAGTTAAAAGCATATGCCTTCCTGTTGCTATAGTAATTCCAAGGGCACATCTGTACCAAGGTCCACAAACACAATTATGTTAGCAAAACACTTCGACATAGTTACACTTTACTTTGAATACTTCAAGTTGACGTCTGAAAGTCCTTTGAGCAAAAGTATTTTTTAAAAAGTCTTATTTCTATCAGAAGAGCACACTCTCCTCCAACTGTTCCTCAGAAAATACAGGAAATGAGGGCTTCCCTGGTGGCGCAGTGGTTGAGAGTCCACCTGCCGATGCAGGGGACATGGGTTCGTGCCCCGGTCTGGGAAGATCCCACATGCCACGGAGCGGCTGGGCCCGTGAGCCATGGCCGCTGAGCCTGCACGTCCAGAGCCTGTGCTCCGCAACTGGAGAGGCCACAACAGTGAGAGGCCCACGTACCGCAAAAAAAAAAAAAAAAAACAAATAAAAATTCTAGAACTGAAAAGTTTAACATCTGAAATGAAAAATTCAACAAATAGGCTTAATAGAAAATTGGAGAGGACAGAAGAAAGGATTGATAAACTTGAAAACTTTTCAGTTTGAAAAACAGAGATAAAATAATTGAAATTAAGATGCTCAAGCCTCAATGACCTGTGGGAAATATCAATTTGTCTCATATATTTGTAAATGGAATCTCAGACAAAGAGGGTAAGAGAATGGTACGAAAAAAATCTTGAAGATATAGTAGTCTAATTTCCCTAATGTAGGGAAAAACATCAACCTACAGACCAAAGAAGCTTAACAGGTCGCAGCTAGTTAAATAAAAAGAATCCACAGCTAAATTACATCATAGTCAAACTGCTGAAAATGAAACAAAACAAAAATCCTGAAATCAGTCAGGAAAAACATGACACATTACTTACAGTGAAGAGTATTTGAATTAAGGCCAACTTCTCATCAGAAATATAAAAGGAGAGCAAATTGTAGAATGACAACTTTAAAATGCTGAAAAAAAAAATCAACCCAGAATTCTATGTCCAAGAATAATATCATTCATACATGAGGGTGAAACACTTAGTTCTCAGATAAACAAAAGCTGAGAGAATTTGTCACCAACACACCTGCATTGCAATAAATAGTTAAGAAAATTCTTCAAATTGTAAGAAATCATACCATATGGAAAATCAAATATACAAGAAATAATGAACACAAGAAACAGTAAATAAGTGGACTAATATAAAAAACTAGTCTATCATTTTCCTCTTAATTTCCTTAAATGAAAATGTCTATCTAAAACAAAAAAATAATGTCATTGCAGGGAGTGATTTTTTAAAGGTATATAGAAGTAAATGTAATACCACTATAGCAGGAATGAAGGGGTAAATAGAATTATATTATGATAAGGTTTTTGTTTGCTTTTTGTTGCACAGCATGTGGCATCTTAGTTCCCTGCCCAGGGGTCAAACCTGCACCCTGTGCATTGGAGGTGCAGAGGCCTAACCACTGAACCACCAGTGAAGTCCCTATGATAAGGTTCTTATGTTAAGGAGTGGTGAGAGTAAACTGTGAAGTGTGGAGTAATACCTAAAGTAGAAAAATATTAAATCTAAGTATATTTTGTTAAGTATGCATGTTATAGTCCTCAGAGCTACCATTTAAAAATGGAATACATGAAGTGAGTTTTAAAACTAATAAAGGAAACAAATGGAATAATTAAAAAGTTGAGTCACCCAAATAAAGGCAAGAAAAGGATAGCAAAGGAACAACAGCAACAAAGCAAACAAAAAAAACCAGATGGGACAAATAGAAGACAAATAGCAATATGGTAGATTAACTCCCACCATAACAAAAATTATACTAAATGTAAATGGACTATATATTCCAATTAAAAGGAGGAGATGGGCATATTGGAATAAAAACAAGACCCAAATATGTTGAGCTGCACAAGATGCTCCTTAAATATAATGACACTGAAGATCTAAAAGTAAATCTTCAAGTTGAAAGTTGAAAAAAGATAGACCATGCATACAGTCAGCATTAGAAAGCAAACATAAATGAGTATACTAATATCAGACAAAATAGTCTTTAAGAAAAGTAGTATTACCAGGAGGGACATTTCATAATGATAAGCAAAAAATAACAATTTTAAATGTGGAAGCCTATGATGATGGAGATTTAAAATACATAAAGAAAAACAATCCTCTCTCAGTAAATATTTTTTGAAAATAGGTTCATGATAAAGAAGTTATGAATACAGATTTAACTAACTTGACCTAATTGACATTTACAGAACACTATACCTGCAACTTCAGAATAAACATATTTCCAAGTGCATATGAAACCTTCATAATATTTGATGAGTCGTAAAATAAGTCTTTACCTATATATAGCAAAATGAATTATTCTCTGACAACAACGAAATTATATTAGAAACAAAAAAGTAATCTAGAAAATCTTGAAATAATTCAAAATTAACAAACTTGTAAATAACTCATGGTTCAAAGTAGAAATCACAATGGAACTTTAAAAATATTTTAACTAAAATAAAATAAAAGCACACTATTTTAAAATGTGTGGGATTTCACTAAAGCCATGCTTAGATGAAAATTTATAGCTTTAATTGCCGAAACTGGAAAAAAATTGTTTAAAAACAATGATCTGTTTCTAGCTCAAGAAGCTGGAAGAGCAAATTATTTAAACTTGTACATAGAAAAAAAGAAGTAATAAATATAAAAGCAATAAATAATACAATAGAGAAAGGACAAAAAATAGAGAAAAATCAATCAAAACAAACACTGGTTCTTTAAAAGGAACAATAAAGTTGATCAACCCCCAGCAAAATTGATAAATCATCAATTGATAATAGAAATTCTCAGCAAAATAAGAAAAGGAACTTTCACAATTTGATAAAGTGCATATAAGAAATATTTACAGCTAACATCATACCTAATCATGCTACATTGAACACGTTATTACTAAATTTGAGAAAAGAACAAGAATACCTGCCCTTACCACCTTTAGTAAGCATTGTATTGGAGGTCTTAGTAAATGTAATAAGGCAAGAAAATGAAACAAAAGGCATAACCCTTGTTAAACAATAATCAAAACTGTCTTTATTCACAAACCACATAATTGTCCTCACAGAATGTCCTAAGGAATCTAAAAAATATTATTAGAATTAATAAGTAGATTTTACTTAGCTAAGAAGTAATATATACAGTTTATATGCAAACATCAACTGTATTTGTGTATATTAGAGAAGAAACCTTGGAAAATAAAATTAAAGACTCATTCTATTTAAAAAAGCATAAAAATTTAAATATCGAGAATAAATTTAACAAAAGGTATGCCACACTTCTACACTGCTGAGATAAATTAAAGCTAAATAAATGAAGAGCTATACCAAGTTCATATATTTGAACACTCAATATTGTTAAGATGTTCTTTCTATCTAAATTGATCTCTATAAGCAGCAATCCAATCAATGACTTAGTGGGCTTTATTGAAATATGGAAATACAAAGACCCTAGTATAGCCAAAACAATTTTGAAAGAAAAATCAAAATTGCAGGGGTTATACTTCATGATTTCAAGACTTAGTGTAAAACTTCAGTAGTCAAGACAGTGTGGTATTTATATGAGGTTATATAATTAAATCAATGGAACAAAATCGGGTCCAGAAATAGACCCACAAGTATATGATGAATTGATTTTGACAAAAATGTCAAAGCAATTTAATACGGTAAGAAGAATCTCTTCAACAAATGATGATACAACTGAATATTATCAAGGAGAACAAGTGCCTCACTCACTCACAAAAGTTAATTCAAGGTGAATCATAGACCTAAAGGTAAAGTGAAAACTATAATGCTTCTAAAAGAAAATGACAACCATAAAACCCTGCAATCTTGATAAAGGCAGATATAAATAGACAATAAATGCACTAAACATAAAAGAAAAATTCATAAATTGGACCTTGTCAAAAGTAAAAATCTCCTGCTCATCAAACGATCATTAAGAAAACAGAAAGGCAGGACAAAATTAGAAGAAAATATTCGTAGTATATCTCATGAAGACCTTGTATCCAGAATATATTAAGAACTCTTACAACTCAAAAGTTTGTTTTGTAAACAGATTCTTCACAAACTAAATTATATAAATGATTATTAAGGACATGAAAAGATTCACTATCACTAGCCATTGGAAAAGTGTGTATTAAAACTACAATCAGCACATTACACATATTAGAATGACTAAAATTTAAAAGATTAACAACCTCAAATGTTGGTGAAGATGTGGAACATCTGGAAATCTTGAAATCTTATCATTGCTGGCTGGAGTGTAGATGATAAAGCCATTGTTGAAGAACTGTCATCTACTGTTTTTTTTAAGTTAAACATGTCATCCTATGACTCAGCATTTCCACCTCTAGGTATGAATTTACCCAAGAGAAATGAAAATATATGACCACAAGAAGGCTAGTACATGCCTTTACTTTACTCTTACTCTAAAATGAAAACAATCTAAATGTCTATCAACAGATGAATGGATAGACAAATAGTGGTATATTCATATTACTTCTCAGCAACAAATATGAACAAATTGCCGATACATTAAGCAAGATGGATGCGTTTCATGGATATTATGTTGAGTTAAAGAAACCAAACACAAAATAGTACACACTGTATGCTTTCATTGTTAGGAAGTATCAGGAAAGGTGAAAGTCATCTATAGTGATAGAAATTATATTAGTGATTCTTAGAGCAGGGAATGGGGTGAGGAAGTACTAATTAATTGCAAAGAGTCATGAGTGGACTTTCTGGGTTAAATAAATAGTCTGTATGTTGCTGGATTAGGGACTACATGGTATATACATTTCTCAAATATCATCAAACTTTATCCTTAAAATATCTACAATTTATTCTATGTACTATTTAAGTTCTACCTCAGTGTAGTTTACCGAATGAAAAAATAAAAATCAAATAGCACAGTAGCTAGCATACAGCATTAATAAATATTTATTAGTTTAACAAATAACTTAGCTTTTGCTAGGTGCTTCGAGATAAGAAGATGGAATGACGAATTTTCCTTGTTCTATCTTTCAAGTCTTTTCAGTTCTCAAAACTTTAGGTGCAAAATACTACCCCACATAACTTTGTTACATTCACAACATAGAGAGTTATACAGACAGAAACAGAAGAGTCAGGGAAGTTGCCAGAACAACTCTAGCCCAAATTTCCCTGAGAAATACCATCAAAGCATTAATAATAATGTTTCATTCACCTCTATATACCTGACACATGTTAGAGAAGCCAGCATGTAACCAGGTTGATGAATCATAGTGAATGAATGAACGAAGGAGTGAATGATAGTCCATATAGCTAATATTAACTACTACTTTATAGTAGTTAGGCTGAATTCTCAAACACTGTTGGCGCACGTGCTCAAGGGTTTAATCAATTTGGCTATACTCCTCACTACTCTTGTCTATGACGACACATAAGCAAGGGAAACAGGCCTACTTTTTTTGGATAGAGTTTCATGTCCTATTTAATATGGTCCCCACTGAATATTTGTCAAATGTCAACAAATATCACATTTGTCCTTGTGCTCAGCTTGCTCTGAATAATCTTTCAGAGTAGAACAGACCTCAGAGACTAATTTGACTCCTTCATTTTCAGATTAAAACCCTTGGCCTCAAAAAGTGAATTGTTTGGGATTACACGGAGTGTTGATAGAAAATCCAATTCTATTAAAATCCTAGTTTGGTATTTTTACTGGCCTGAAATGCTCACTATTAGAGAAAAAAAGAATCTCTTACCATCATTTAGAAAGAGAGAGAGAGAAGGGGGGAAGGAAGGAAAGAAAGAAGAAGGAAGGAAGGAAGGAAAGGAAGAGAAGGAGGGAGAGATAGAGGGAGGGAGGGAAGAAAGAGAGAAAGCAAGCAAGCAAGTCCTTCCTTGGCTTGCCAAAGCCCTATCACAAAAATAGGAAGAATGAAAGGCCCAGGGAGTAGGAATACAGCAGTCATTTCAGAGCCTAGTTCTCCAATGTTTTCTTGCTTCCAGACGCTGTTCTTTAAGACTAGTCCAAATCCCTTCCAGGGCTGTGTGACTGTGCTAATTAATTGTTAACTTTAGCCTTGTATTAAAAAGCTGCAGGGCTGGAAGCCAAAAGAGGAGTATTAAAATATTAAATAGCCCTTAAGTCTGAGGCACACGCTGATTAGCAGCAGGAGGCAGAAAGACTATTTCCCCTGGTACTGAGTGGCTAAATTAAGGAAACTGAGTTTGTTACACTCCTTTTGAAATGCTCCTTCTGACTTGTTTCCATTTTCAAAGGCTGGACATCAAAGAATCAGAGCCCCCTCATCAGCACCATTTTGGATCATCCAGCTCCCTATCATACATACTTACAGTGCCTTGAGAATGATGTGATCATTTCCAAATGAGGCCAAAATTCATTAGATTAAGTGAAAATTGGGGGTGAAACAGATTTAATGCCATTCTTTGCATGGAGCTAAAGTACGATTGAATCCATAAAAAGACCAACGAAATAGGCTCAAATGTTGCCACTCTGCAACCCGTGGTAGATACTACTAAATGACAGTGTGTTGATTTTGATAATTAACTAGGAATTTCATTTGTCTCCTTGCTGGCTGATAAACTACAGATCAGAGGAAATTCTGGCAGAGGAAGAGGAACAGAAAATGCTTTAGCAAAGACAGTTTGATGCCCTTTGCTCTCATTGACTCATGTTTTGAAAATTGTGTTGGGGACTAAGGGAGATATTTCAATAATATTAGTGTTGACTGGGGTGAATCATTGTTCTCTGTATGTCATTAAAAGGCAGTGGGTGGAAACATACAACGTGCCTCTTGCCAGAGACTAAAGTCTTAGGAGGGAGAACTTGGTATGTCCCGCTTGTTCTAAAAAGAAAGGGGAAAAAAGTATTAGAGAGATCCTTAAGCAAGTATATGCTATGTTCTCATCAAGAGTTTCTGTGAGAGCTTTCATCTCATCTTTGACAATACTTCTAACCATGTTCTGAGTGCATTTACAAATATCCAGTGAAAACTAGTTTATTTTTCAAATGGAGATGCCTTCACTTTGATTTTGGGCACTGGAATAGAAAGGTACAATTTTCTTATAGAACAAAGTCACCCAGTAACTGTAAGCCACAAGAAATTCCAGGACACATCTCCAAAAAAAACGATGCTCTTCAAAACATTGCATCTGTCAGTCTCTGGGTAAGAAGTCATTCGCTCCTTATTGGGCCCACCATGTAACCCATGCTGTGTCATATGATGTATGACAGGAACTGTTTTGAGGGCTTTACAAATAGTAAGTCATTTAATCTTCATAACATCTCCATGAGGTGAGAACTGATATTATCCCCATTTCACAGAGTGCACTGAGCCTTGCTGTGGATAATGAACTTGCTCAAATTGCACAGCTGGTGAGGATTGAAATTGAGATTCAGACCAGATTGACTGGCTCCAGAGTCCATGTTCTTAAACATAATACCTTCCCAATGTCATCCTGACAGATTAGAATATTAGGTTGGAAAGAAAGATGCTCCTTGCACTGACAAGTTTTGAACCATGAAGGCCAGTGATGACTGCTTACTTTTAGAATCACTCATACAGCTCTGGATTACTAAACGCTTGAACTCATATTTGCCCATTAGTAAAACGGGATAACAACACCTAAGCTTTAATGTTACTGAGAAGATTAAATAATTTAGGGTAAACGTAAAGTGCCTAAAATTTAGTTTAGCAAATCTTTATGTTTGTTGTACCTTTACCAGATGCTGGGGAGACACATATGAGTGAGACATGGCCCATAGGTTGTTGGTTCCAAATGGTAGTCCTCAGGCCATAACCACCGGCTTGGGTGATGTCAGAAATGCACAATCTCAGCCACGGCTCCAGACCCACAAAAGCAAAATCTACATCTTTAACACCATCCCCAGTAATTTGTGGGCATATTAACATTTGAGAAGCACAACATGGTAAACACGTGGTTCACCGCCTGCCAGTTTGTTTGCCTATTTCTCTGTAACCTATGTGTACAAGGTCCTCTCAAACAGGATTCTCTGGGAAAGTACTAATTTCAAATACTTCTTTTTTTTTTTTTTTTTTTTTTGCGGTACGCGGGCCTCTCACTGTTGTGGCCTCTCCCTTGGTGGAGCACAGGCTCCGGACGCGCAGGCTCAGCGGCCATGGCTCATGGGCCCAGCCTCTCCGCGGCATGTGGGATCTTCCTGGACCGGGATACGAACCCGTGTCCCCTGCATCGGCAGGCGGACTCTCAACCACTGTGCCACCAGGGACAAGCGTTCTGGTCTCATGTTTGGAAAAAATGATCTGTGTATATGTTTTGTGTCTCAACATTTTCCAAATTTTTTATGCTACAAAAATGCCTTTAATCTTAACTAATAATTCCATCTTCTGCTCCGTCTGTCTTGGTTCTGCCTGGCCACATTCCTGAGGGGGTTTTCTGGGGGCCGGCCTTGGGATACAGTGCTAGAGCTCATGTAGAGTTACACAATGCAGTCTTCTTTGGAGCACTCAATTCCGGCTCCCAGAGCCCCTCAACAGGGCAGGGAAGCCTCGACTCAAATATACACAGAGTTTCAAAAGTTAAAATATAGCCAAAAAACTGAAATACCAGTTCATATCATTAAGAAAGTACAGTGGGATAAGGAGATAAACAAGTAAAAAAGGAACCATAGAAATAGATATGCAACATGGGAGAGGGTTTTGAGATCATCCAAGACCCTGGAGGAGCTCCAGAAAGCACAGTTTCTTAGGAAAAAGAAACAAATGCTGTTTCCTGGTGGACAATGGTATAAATCAGAACAAAAGGAAAAAACCACAAGGTATTTCTTGGAGGTGAAATGGCCCCATGGATGGGATTGCATTTGGGGTACCTTAAAAAAGAATATCTGAAAGTTACTCTCAGCAATAGATTGCTATGAATGACAGGTCCACAGACAAGTTCACCAGATCCTACAGTCTATCTATGCTGAATTTCCCCCCTTATACCTTTAAAGTACAACTAAAACTAAACATTGCAGTTTGATATGCAAAGAGCACTGGTCTGGGACTCAGGAGAACCTAAGTTATTCATGGCTGTGCCGTCACCTGGCATTTAACCTCTTTGTGTCTCAGTGTTCTCATCTCTTAAATATGACAGTTTGACAAGTTGGTCTCCACAACTGCTCCAATTCTAAGGTTCTCTGATTTAAAGATTTCACAGTCATCCTCCTTGCAAGGTGCCCCAGGCCCCAGAGCCACTTCTTCTTGCTAATGAACCACACCTGTTGTCCACATTTGCTCATTTCTGCTCAGAGTATTCAGCACACAGAGCATCACCACAGTTCTTTGTCGTTTTAGCTTGTTAGAAGACAGTAGCTCCTGCTGCAAGGAAGAAGTGAAGGAATCTGTTGGGTTTTGGGGGAAAAAAGAGAGAATTAGCATTAGGAGAACAAAATGAGGAGAAGAAAGAGAGAGAAAAATGGAAAGGAAGAGTAGTCAGAATGTTCCAGAGAAGTATGGCCCTGATCAGGGGAGAAAGATTACCATTAGGAGGGAAGGAAAGAAGGATGGAAGGAGGGAAGGAAGGAAGGAAAGAAGGAAGGAAGGGGAGAAGGAAGGAAAGAAGAGAGGAAGGGAGGGAGGGAGGAAAGAAAGAACCAAAGTGTCAGAGAGGAGGGAGGGAAAGACAGAGTCCAAGTAGGTGTCAAGTAAAGGGAGTAGTCATTTAATTTATCCCATCCTCATTTCTACCTCTGCAGTAGACATATACCTCAAAACCCAAAACACAAGCCTTGTTAGAAAACAGTGACCCAAGCAATGATGTTGCTTAATGAAGACGAAATTGGCTTCTTACATCTAATGTTCTTTTCAGTGAAATGGCCCAATTTTGCTTTTGAAGATAATGCCAACTTCCCTTCTCCCTCCCAGGAGAATTTGCTGTTTTCATTTGGTATCTTGAATAGTCCTTGCTGCTACAAAAGGCAGAGTTCACATTTATTTAAGAAAAGTGCTGATTTCATGTGGTTTGACACAAGAGCGGTGTTTTAGCTGGAAGCCCAGAGCCACAATCGATTTCAAGGAAACCAGGTGCTATTGACAGAGTACTTCCTGCTACACTTTCTAGAAGCAAGAAATTCAGCTGAAAACAAGATATGCTGGCGTCTGTCAAAGGAGCAGCTGGCAAAGAAATTAAAATATGATGGGGGAGCCAAGACCTGCATCCCTCCCATGCTTTGACGTAGTTATTGTTTGATCTTGAGAAAGTCAAACTCTGAACATTAGTTTCCATACAAAAAGATGGAAAAATATCAGGACTTATTTCCTCAAGGATGTTGCAAGTTTCCATCAATCTCCTTAGAAATATGCATTGTCTTAGTACCTATGGCTTTCTCCTTCCTGATATTCTCCACCAAATAAGAAATATTGTCCTCTCACTTTTGAAAGGCTTGAAAATTGCTTTACCTTGATATGTCATTTCCAATTCAATTTGAAGAAAATCAAATACATTTCAGTAATATAAGGAGAGATCTTACTGCATAGGAATTGGAAAAAAAAAAACCTTGAAACTTTACTTGGTCTTCAAGAGAGAGACTAATCAGAATTGATACAATGGTTACATTATAGAATTCAGAGAGAGAAAATTGGCTTCTTTCTTTTATATTTCACTATAAGTAGGAATTGCCCAGTACAATATTCAATTGACATAACAATTTTGTACATATAATGGTACTTCTAAAGTATTTAAACTGAGTTGGTTTTATTGAAATCCTTGTTTACATGGTCACTCTACTTAGTAAATCTTTTTTTTTTTTTTTTCTCCAGAGCGAAAGCAGCAGAAGAATATCAGGCAATAGTTTGGGCAAATTATCACAAAATTTGAATGTGGATTCTTAATTTCTAAGATTTCTCACCAAATCCTGTAATTAGAACAGGAAAGAGATCTTAGAGAACATTTTCCTCAAATTTTTATTTCCCAAATAGAAAAATTTTAATGCATAAAATCAAGTTAATTGCTTTCAGTTATATGAACAATATATGGAAGTGTCAGAATTTGAAACCCCTTTTCATTAAATTATCCTGTCTCATTGAAAGAGGTTCCTTATTACTAGTGAGAAAAAAATATTTCCACGGATAGTTCCAAGATGGGTTGGGGTTTACAATGGCCACAGTCAACTCTTGACATCAACCAAGAGGAAGTTGTAAGTTACTTTGTATCGATAAAAATGAAGAAAAAAATGTCTAACAGTAAAAAAAGGATGTTAGTAGGGCAACATGATTGGCTCTTTTTTTGTTGTTGCTTGCTGCTCTTTCCCTCCCTACACTAACAATGTGGCACTTTAACTAGGGGACCTCTGATTGCTGTTCCCTTAATATATGCAATGCCTTCTCCAACTGCTACCTTCAACTTCTCCCTTATCATCCAGGACTTCCAACAACTCACTCTTTTGCTGGAGTCACATCCTTCCAGGTCATCTTCTAGGCAGAGGTTCAACTTACGATAACCCTAAGCAGGCTCTATTCTAGGGTTCCACATCTGGTGAGAGGGAATCATACCTCTCTAGTCCACATTCAGTAGAAGTACAGCTCGCTCCCAATGCAACCTTCTCTCTCTTTGCTCTGCCATCTCCAGCCAGTCTCCTACCTAGAGTAGATTCACCACTACCTGAATCCCCAAATTCAATGTCAAACTCTCTGAGCAGTTCTCTTAATGCTTTTTCTCTCACTGAGCTTAAAGTGAAAGAGATGCACTCCCTCATCTCTTTAGGGTGAGGTTGCACAGCACAACAAAGGCCTTCTCTATAAAGTCCTCATTGCAGGCCACTTCCATCTCTTTTCATTAACTCATCTGAGCTTTGGGTTTTAGTTTATAAAATGGAAACAATCATATCATCAAACTTTCAATAGTGTTCTGAGGATTACATGAGATTAATAATGTGTCAGTGCTTTGCAAAGCATAACCTGCTAGACACATTTCAATTATTACTGTAACATTAATTATTTCTCATTGTAGAGTCATCCAAAAATTCAGCTAATTTTTAATCAAGTATAGATCCGATATTTGCCCCCAAGCCTCTCTCTATCTCTTTACTGACTTCCTTCATTCTTGTTTCTTCCCTAAAATCCAACCCCATTTTAAATGTGCTAGTGGTTAAAGTACAAAGATAGGGATGTACTGAAACAGTCTGTAATTTGCAAATCCCCACATAAATCTCTGATTTCAGGCTTTTCTAATCGAACCAATGAAATCAGCATACTTGTTTGGCACAGTTAAGCTCAGCCTGGGACTAATCATTTTTCCCTTCATTATATAACACTGATGTGCTTGGAGAAGAGAAAAAAAATGTTATTATGATTTCAGTTGTTACAGATGGTGTTTTCTTCATTCTTTCAAAATACTTTTGGTTTTGGAGTTAAAAAAAAAAACAATATAGCATTACCCAACATGGCACAATAAAAAAGAAATCTAGTAAGATTCATGTGCTTTCTCACATGAAGTAATGAGGGTTAAGCAAATTGAGGAGGAAAGCCAATAGTTATATAATGCACTGGTATTATGTTTTAAGGAAAACATAAATATATGATAAATTTGCTTTATATCCACAGACCAATCAGTGTTTAGCTCTACCGGGCCTTTAAAATATAGATTGGGTGCTTGTAGACTCCATCATATCCACTGAACCTGGAGAATAAATAGCTTGTGCAAAGCAACTTCTATTTGTTTCTTGTAGACCATCAGAGCTAGGAAACAAAGTGATTATCATTGACCAGTTGGTGGCAAGATTAATTCTTTTATCTAGCTTTGGGTAGTGGTTAATAACACAGGCTCTAAAGAAGAACTGCCTGGGACTTCCCCGGTGGTGCAGTGGTTAAGAATCCGCCTGTCAATGCAGGGGACACGGGTTCGATCCCTGGTCTGGGAAGATCCCACATGCCACAGAGCAACTAAGCCCCTGTGCCACAGCTACTGAGTCTGCGCTCTAGAACCTGCGAGCCACAACTACTGAAGCCTGCATGCCTAGACCCCATGGTACGTAACAAGAGAAGCCACCACAATGAGAAGCCCACGCACCACAGTGAAGAGTAGCCCCCACTCTCCGCAACTAGAGAAAAGCCCACGCGCAGCAACGAAGAGCCAACATAGCCAAAAGTAAATAAATAAATGTATAAGAAGAAAAAAGAACTGCCTGACAAATTCTGGGTTACTACCTATGCGACCTCAGGCAAATTCCTTAACCTTCTTGTGTCTCAGCTTTACCTGCAAAAATAGGGCTATCTTACCTGTAAAATAGGATTGCTATGACTACAAAATTGAGTCAATAGATATAAATGATGGAAGATAAGACAAAACAATAGGCTCAGCTCTTCTGGTACTTACAGGTCTGGGAGACAGACATTAAAACACATATATAGGGCTTCCCTGGTGGCGCAGTGGTTGAGAGTCCGCCTGCCGATTCAGGAGACATGGGTTCGTGCCCCGGTCCGGGAAGATCCCACATGCCACGGAGCGGCTGGGCCCGTGAGCCATGGCCACTGAGCCGGCGCGTCCGGAGCCTGTGCTCTGCAACGGGAGAGGCCACAACAGTGAGAGGCCCGCGTACCGCAAAAACAAAACAAAACAAAACAAAAAAAACCCCACTTATATAGAATGTGTAATATGTGTTAAAAAGAGAGATATAATGAGATATAAAAGGGAGATAGTCAGAGCCAGGAAGTTGGAGAAATGTTTCCTGAGTATGTGCTGACTTGGCTAAGATATGAAAGATAAGTAGGAGATAGGAGGAGAGAACATTCTAGGCAAAGGGAAAAGCCTGTGCACAGGTTCACTTGTAAGAATGTGAGAATGTGCTAGCTCAGGTGAACCATAATGGATTAAGGTTGATGGCAAAGGAAATGGAAAGAAGTCAATAATGGGACATACTTAGAGGTAAAATCTCTGGGACTTGGATTGAATAAGATATACAGGGAGAAGGAAGTATCAGGAGTTTTTCTAAGACTCTGGAATATAAACCAGGTTGACTGGTGATAGCATTCACTAAAACATGAAAGGTGATGCCTTAGATTTTTATTCTATGATTTATTTTTAAAAGGTATATGCTGAGACTATGCCTCATCCATTATATAGCCTTTACTAGTGGTGAAAGGGAATAGGTGATTAACACTATTTGAACCTCCGTACTATGGCCAGGGACCACGTTGGCTCTCGTAACACACAGGAATGCTGCAACTTTGAGTAACAAAAAAATGTGAGAAATAGTAGCTTTATCAGATAAGGGGCTATTGATTTCACACGATAAATCTTGAGAAAACTACTCTAGGTCAGCTCTAGCTGCTCAAGAGTATCATGAAGGAACCAGACCTTTGCTTGTTTCCTTCTGTGCCAGCCTTAGTGTGTGTTTTGGTTTTTTTTGTTTGTTTTTGTTTTTTGCGGTTCGCGGGCCTCTCACGGTTGTGGCCTCTCCCGTTGCGGAGCACAGGCTCCGGACGCGCAGGCTCAGCGGCCATGGCTCACGGGCCCAGCCGCTCCGCGGCATGTGGGATCTTCCCGGACCGGGGCACGAACCCGTGTCCCCTGCATCGGCAGGCGGACTCTCAACCACTGCGCTACCAGGGAAGCCCAGTGTGTGTTTTTATACTCATGGTTCTGAAATGGCTGCTCCACCTCCAGGCATAAAATCATCCTCCCAAACAGGAAGAAAAAGGTAGGACCAAATCTTTGTTATTTTATGAGAAGGAAAGAGACTTCCATGTACAACCCATTGGTTAGAAAGAAGAGGATTTGGAACAGCAGTGGATTAGCCAACCAACAGTTTCTGCCACAGTTCTTTTGCATATTTTAGTTAATTTAATCTTTATATTACCTCAGTACATATTTGGAGACAGAAGTTTAGAGATTTTAAGTATTTTACTTGAAATTAATCAGCAAAATAAGTCATAAAGCTGGGGTTCAAACTTTGTACTCCTCAACCCTAAGGCCCACATGCTACCAATCACTCCACACTGTATAAATAGCTTAAAACAAATTCTAGATCAAGTAAGTTAAAAAACAGAAGCAAATTATTTTATACCATAGTGTATGGAGATCATTTGAAGGTATAATCATAAGAGTATATGATTTTTTTTGTCTGGCCTAAGGACACACATATATACATTAAGTACAATGTATAATGACATCCTGAAAAGCCCTCAGTGATGTTAACAAGGTAACTTTGATGGCTTCTGTTTTACCAGTTTTATTCCATAGTAAAATCTTAGAGGAAAGACACATTGCTAATAAACCTGTGTAATAAGAAGAGCTGAAAAATAGCATCTGTGTTTAGAACCGATGGACAACTCCTTGCAAAGCATAAATTGCTAAAAAGTAATAATGATAATTAATGTGGAGATTTAAAAGAAAAAGTAAACTTGTAAGTGAAAGAGCAAGTACATATTTATTCCATGTGTTTTGTGTCCTCTAAGGATATGCGTTTTTCTCTGGTATATAGAAAATGGGGTTTGCATTTAGCTTTTTAATGTAAAACTTGAAATGTGCAAATCACATTGTCAACTTAATGCCTGCTTTTAATGTGTATTTTAAAAGCTAAAATTACCATCAACATTCTCTACCTGACTATATTTGTGGTTTAAATTAGAGGGAATATTTTGTCCATTTATCCCAGCTGCCAAGTGCTGCCATTCCTGCTGGGGGAAAAAAAAAAAAAAATATATATATATATATATATATATATATATATATATATATATATATAGTCAGAAATAATCCAATTTGTTTTGCTCCTATTTTTGTAAATGAAAACATTATTAAGTAAGAGACAGGATAGGAAGGGAGATTTGCTAATTGCTATCCAAAATCAGTTTGATTCAGCTGGGATAGATAATTCCTTCTACAAATCCATGTGTGTCTAGAGCACAATCTACGTAGGAGGCTGCCCAAATCTTCACCTCATGAAGACAAAGCTTTTGTAAGTGAAAATGGAAACTTCTAACGTGGGGTGGAAAATACCTATAGGTAAAATTTTGTCACAGCATGTACCATTTCAAAAAGTAATTCTGCTAATAAACATTTTTTCCCTTTTTTTTCAAGTTTTATTCCATAAGTGAGGAAGGTGAGAAGAGAGCTACCATTTTTTGAGTTCCTTCTATATTCCAGTTACTGCAACTCCTGGTTTATTCCCTTTTTATAGATAAGAAAACTGAGTCTTTGGTTATGTGACTTGTTCAAAGTTATGTGATTCATCAGCAGAAGTACTAAAAATTGAACTGAGGTATGGATGACTTCAAATCATTTTGTATAAGCCAGTCTAACAGAGCTCACAACTTTCATTAGAAGAGGTGGGGAAGTAAAGGTTAAATGTGTGAGAGTGAACAAGGCTATGGTGTAGGAAAAATGGGAATTTACCTAAGGACTAATAGTCAGAGATAGCTAGAAAGAGGTCAGAACTCTGGACAGCTCTAGACTGCTTTGGAAGTTCATTTCTGACTCTTTTCTCTCCAACACAATCTGTTTTGTTCTTTTTATAGCAATAGCTCTCAGTATTGCTTAAATTCTAATATTATTTGCATATATATATACAATTGCATTTGCATATGCAATATAATTGCAACATGGGGACGCAACGTGGTATATTGGATATGGAGTTTGGTTTGGGCTTGAATTTGTAACGTATAGTGAGATATTAAGCAAATCACATAACACAATTTTGTCTCCTCTAACCTCATAAATGAAGAACATATATTAATTAATGAAATAATAGAGTCTAATTTTAGGCCCAGCACATTGCACTAGGTATTTAGAGCAATATTACTTTCTCCTCCCGTCCCCCACATCCCCTTTTCAAGGAAAAGTCTATGCAGTAGTCAGGTTTCATTTGGTTACAAGTGACAGAAAAAACAGAAAGACAGTTGAAACTAGATTAAGCAAAATAAGGAACTTCATTGATTCATGTAACTGAAAAATCAAAAGGGAATATTTTCCTTCAGGCATAGCGCAGTCTAGGGGTACATGGCTCTTGTGCTCTCCATCTCTCAACTAGGGTCATTCCACATGAGAAATCTTTCATGATTGCTCCAGCAGAAAAGGCAGGATTGTAATGGGGATCCCTTTGTTTTCTGCATTCCCAAGCCTTGGAGAAGTTGCTGATTAATAGTCATTCCTTTACTCATCATCCACCAGTGGTAAAGCTATTTTTACCAAGAAATCTGTTTTTTATGGGAGTGCTTATTCCTTTGTGGTAGTACCACAAAGAAAAAATGTGAGGGGGGACTCAGTTACTAGAAAAAGAGGGAAGGGATGCTAAGTAGGTAGGAACAACCAATGGCCACTTCAAGAGGTTCCCTGTATATCTCTGATTTGGAGGAATTTGGATTACTTTCAGAAAAAGAAGAAAATCAATAACTCTTGAATATCTTAGATTTTTTAAAACTTTACCTTCGATATAATCCATTAATATTTGATTAAGTAAATGAAGTCCTCAGAACCCAAAAGCACACTGTAGTTCCAGTGAAGTGAGGCCCTAGTAGAAGAAGGATGATGTGAACTTGACAGGAACAGCATGGCTAGTGTTATTATCCCTGAAGTCCCAGCTCTCTTTTGATATAAGGACCAGGTCCTGTGAAGAGTCAAGCCCTGATGAACTCTTAACAGATCAGGTTACATCAAGTTCTCAGCAACAGCCTTCTCTGATGCAAGCTCTTTCCCTAAAGGACTTAACACTGTGATGTCGTTTTGGTTGTGTTTCATAGCAGTAGAAAGCTCAGGCTAAGAAAATCTGAGATAAACTGTGAAATACTAGGCAAATCACATAACCTAATTTTGTCTCCTCTCTCCTCACAAAAGGCTAAGCTTAGTGTCTGGCATATAGTTAAGAGCTCAGTAACCCTTATCTCCTTCTTCCACAAAGCTATGAAATTATCATCACTTACTCTTGGTGAGAAGTTAGCCTCTATGACATCATAACCAGAGCAGGCTATAAACTGTGCCTTTGCTATCACCATCTGTGAGTGTAAGGTATCGTTCTGGTAGAGATGGTCCTAGGAACAGAGCTCTTACCTACCATAAATTCTTAATTTGGTGCTGCACTGCGTCCACCCACCCACCCAATAAGTCATTATAGCAAGAATACATTTTTCGTTTTTACATTTTTAGTCTTTTTTTCACTTGATAGCGTTTTGCAAAGTTTAAAAGATATGTAAACCAGTCAAATAAGGACAAATACTGCATGATTCCCCTCATGAGTTTCCTAAAATAGTCAAACTCATAGAAGCAAAGAATAGGATGGTGATTACCAGGGGCTGAGAGGAGGGGAAAATGGGGAATTGTTCAATTGGCATAAACTTTCAGTTATGCAAGATGAATAAGTTTAGAGATCTGCTGTAGAGCATAGCACCTATCAATACTACTATATTGTGCACTTAAAAAATTAAGATGGTAGAGATCTCACATTGTGTTCTTATGTCCCCTCCTCAAAACAAACATACTCACACACAAAACAACAAACAACAAAGGGACTCAAAATGTTTAGAGGTGTTGGATATGTCTATTACCTTGATTGTGATGATAATTTCATGAATGTATATAGATGCCCAAAATCATTAAATCATATACATTAAATATGTGCTTGTATACCAATTAGGTTGTTAAAAAAATAAAATAAATGAAAATATCTTAAAAAAAAAGAAGACAAGTGCATAAGATTATATCTAGATACCAGGCCTGGACAGCCATTCTTAAAATCTACCATCAATTTGGATGCAATTCACTTATATAATTACCTAGTTCCATACTAGACTTGCCCTTTAGTGCATTTCCTAAATACCTAACTGGGAATTCCCTGGTGGTCCGGTGGTTAGGACTCTGTGCTTTCACTGCCGAGGGCACGGTTCAATCTCTGGTAGGGGAACCAAGTCTTGCGGGGTGGCCAAGGAAAAAAAAAACCAAAACCCACAAATATTTACCTGTTTTCAGGCACTCTTCTTGTGAGCCCTTGTTCAATTGTCTCCCTACCTGTTAGCCCAGATTCCTGATTCACTCTGGATCCTATTGTTCTCCAATTCTCAGAAATAGAAAATTATGTCCAGTTTTTACCACCGATCAACTTGTCAGCAGTATACCTCTATCCACTGGAAAAAATTAATATAATGCACTCATAGAGACTAGCATTAGGTATAGGAAGCTGGAGGCAATCCACAGATTCTTCAGTGCCCTTTCAGTCTGTTCAGGTTTGTGGTTGGTAGGGAGATATGCCACCCTGTCTCAGAGCCCCCTTTAGCAGTGGGAAGTGTACTCAGCAGACAGTCTCCAGTTGTCAGCTCCTTTAGAGTCTGTCCTGACTTCAGAGAGCCTCTTTGCCCAAAGACAGACTCTTCCCAGAGTCACCTGCATCTGGCCCAGTGCAGGGCACACTGATAGTTAATACTTCCTCCAGAGCTCCCCCTCCAATTGCCAAGACTTTGTCAGGCCTGTATCAATGTTCAGCTTCATTCTCTGCCCATTTCTTCTTCCTCTTGTTTCCCTTCTCAGGTTTTGATGTCTAATTTTTCACCCCTTACTTACCTCAGTGTCTGTTTCTGTTGAGTCCAACTGCCACAGACCTCAGTCCTTTTAACCACCTGACCAAAACATCACACCCAAATAATCCCTGTACTTTCCAATAACAGATAAGTTTAATGAAATTCCATTATTTTCTAAAAAGAGTAGTTTAGTAAATCCTATAACATTTGCTATATGGAAATTTTATGCATATTTGGTAGTATGGTTTCTGCTCAGTAAGTCAATTCTAACTTTTCAGTGTAGGGATAACACAACTGACACTTGTATTTGCATATTGTATAATGCAAAGCAAACTAATATTCAAGCCATGGCTGTGTCTTTTTAGTGACAATTAGAAACACAGATTCATCATCATCATAATCAACATACGATATTTCAGTCAAATGTCTTAAGAGCC
Organism: Lagenorhynchus albirostris; assembly: GCF_949774975.1. NCBI lineage: Eukaryota > Metazoa > Chordata > Mammalia > Artiodactyla > Delphinidae > Lagenorhynchus > Lagenorhynchus albirostris. The sequence continues at coordinate 14,793,180 of NC_083100.1, forward strand.
ATAACTGCAAAGGAAAGCACAAATATCTTTTTTTGTGTGAAAAAAAATGTCTTTTTTTACAGCATACATATTCCTGTAATAATCTTTTTCCAAATATCACCCTGGAGCAACATATTATCTCTGCTAGGAGTTTAATGTATCTTTTCCAGTTTTAGTAATGAATGCAGAAGCAATTATGTTAGAGCTGAACAATTTGGCCCATCATTAGGTAATATAAGCAGAACTCATCACAATAAACATAACTACAGTAAAAAAAAAAAATCTAAGCAAGAAAAAACAGTTTCAAAGCCATGGATTGTCCACTTCATTTAAAAAAAAGGAATTAATCATTAAAGCAAATATCCCTGAGATCGCAGGCATAGGCCACCTAAGAATTCCTTTTCAGCTTTTGAATTTGTTTCACCATATCATTTAGCCTCTGCAATTCTCTCTGCTGGTTCTGATGGTGTTCTTAAACACTCATTTAATTGTGATGAACACTGTTAATAATAATAAAGATATAACACTAGACATTTATATGGGGACTTGCAATTTACATTTTCACAAATATTACCTCATCAAATCTTTTTGGACCTGAAAGTCATGAAGCCCTTTGCTTGCCTCAACACAACATGCAAGGAAGTGGTAAAAGTGTTCTTCACGTTCATATAGTTTGTCCAGATCATACCGCCCTGCTTCCTTCTCAGAACTATCATAGCACTTATTGAAAGAACTATTTATTTTTCCTTTAATCATTTATTTTCTGGTATTCCAACTTAAAGGATACACTGAGTATCCTCACCTCGATAAACCTAAAGGGGGCAGGAACTCTATCATTGGAGACACATTTTTCTTTTCTGTTTATTATTGCTGAGCTCATTGTAGAAGCTTGAACTACATTTCCTCTTCTTCTTGACCCAACTGCCTACTTTTTATTCAGGATGCTCTGCTAGGGACTTCTTTTATGAAGTTTCTTCAATGCTATACCCCAGAGTGGCCCTGTTATGTTATCAATCCAATTCTCCCATCCAGTGTTCACATTTAGTGTAGTGAATATTAACTGTCTACACCATTGGCAAAGAGCAAACTATGGTGTCAAAAACATGTTGCTTTTGCCATTCTCTTCCTGAATGATGTATACTGTAAAGAAACTAATAAGTTAATTACTTGTCATTTAGTGTATTATTAAGGAGAAATACTTCAATAATTTAGTAGACACATATTAAAGAAAAAAATCTGTAAATTTTTATCTCCTTTGTAGATTTATTACATTTGGTGAATGATTTTGGGGGACTTAAATTTCAACTGACTTAAGATGGAAAATTATTTAGGAAAATCAAGGTGGTACTCAAAGACAGAAATAAAGAAATGCCCCATAAATGCATATAATATACAGTTTAAATAGGAATGATGATTCTCCTCAGTGGCATATCTTGGTTAGGTGTTCTTAGCACCTGAGATGAAAGTCCCTTCAGGGGTCTAGACTCTTCCAAACATTCATCTCCATTGAAATTATTTGTTTCTCTCCTTTAGCTCAACTTTCTTCTCTTATTTTTTTTTTTTAACTATGCCCTCTGGAGCTCCCATTTCATCATAGCAAACCAAAATCGTACAACCTTATACTCTTCATGATGCAGTACTCTCATATTCTGCATTAAATGAAACATGGCATGCCTCAGAAGACTCCACCCCCGAAGCTGCCTTCTTCCTTGGAAAGCAACATTCTCACTGCTCATGGTAAGGAAAGGAGGCCACTTTTCTTCTTCTTCAAGATGGCTTCCAGACAATTATTCCTCCGTCTTCATATGAACCCTCTATTCCTTTGATGCTCATGCCACAAACTACCTTAGTTCACGTCATGGAACCTTGCCAACGGTCTTCCTCCCCCCCAATTCTTGCCATAATTTGTAAGTTCATTGTAGAAGCTTGAACTACATTTCCTCTTCTCCTTGACCCAACTGCCTACTTTTTATTCAGGATGCTCTGCTAGGGACTTCTTACATGAAGTTACATTATCATTAAATGATAAGTATAAGTTATCATTCTAGATGATTTTATCTGAACTTTCAAGACTCTGAACTTTTAGTTACTTGACTTCTTCATATCTAATGACCTTCTCCTCAATTCCATGTCAACCATTTACTTTCATGGTCATAACCTGGATCCTGTCATCATCCAGAAGTTTCCTCACTCTGAGATTAGAATAAAAAGACAAAAATTAGTTATTTCTCTCTCTGACAATAGTCACCTCTCTACTCAGCTTTCTCATTCAACTACTCCAAAGATCTTGCTTCTTATCAGAACCTCTAATACATAGACATTTTTTATTCTTTCATATACTTTATCCTATTTCTGCTTTCACTTTCTTTCCTCTGTGGTTTAGAAGGCAAGATCACTGTGTCAATTATGGTATTGGATGCATTCATTTTACAGCTCCAGATTCACCTTCTATGCTTCTCCATCTTTTTCTATTCCTCAAGCTGTATCAGCCAAATAAGGGATGGCCACGGAAACTGGTAAAAAGACTGGTGATAAAGGTTAAATTATTTAACGATGGAACTAAATTTTTTTAAATATGGGATTTAAAGTGACTGACAAGAAAAATGTATTATATGCCCTGACAATATAGAAATTATAACAACTAAAAAAACTGGAGGGAAAGGGGGAAAGACATTGAAGGCAGAATAAATTTGCTGATGTATTATTTGTAAGAGTTGTGTGCAAAAGGATCTTATTTAAAGCCAATAAATCAAGCAATTAAGCTAAAAGAATATTTAATAGTGCAAAATCAAGTAGTAAGAAAAACATTATTGATTAAAACAGGATGGCACTCATACATGAACATACAGCTGACCTATGGACCAGAATAGAAAGCTCAGAAATAGACCAAAATACATGCCAGAATTCAGTGGTAAAACTGGACCCTCAGATCACTGGCAAAATTTAGGTTTCACTCTGATGTTATACATCATTTCACTGTATTTTAAAAATAATTTTTAAACCACATGGATATAATACCTGGTTAAAAATTAAACAAAATAATCCAACATTTTACATTTTTTTCAAAGTTAGAAAAAATGCTATGAAAGAAAGTAATATAATGCTGTAACATAAAGTGAAGGAACCTTAATCAATTTGGGATCAGCAAAGTCTTCCCTAAGGAAATGATTTGTAAACTGAGTTTCTATGGAGGGAAAGTACATCCAGGAACTGAGATGTACTTTTGCTCCAGCAAAAGCAGTGAGAGCAAGAGTGATCTGTGATGAAACTGCTGAGGTATACGTGAGTCAGACAAGGCAGGGCCTCATAGGACCTTGACACATTAAGGACTTTATCTTAGGAAGCTATGGATGAGAACCATGATCAGATTGAAACGATCACTCTGACTACAACTTGGAGACAGTTTGCAGGGTACAGGAACAGATGTAAGGCTATTGTAGTCTTCCAGGCAAGACGTAATTATAGTTTGTGTTAGACTGATGGCCACAGAGATAAAGTATAGATCTGATAGATGGTCACCTGAATTATTAAAGCTACTGCTTATTGTCTGTTAATATTTTCATTTAAGTGAGGAATAGGGGAAAAAATCTTGCCAGACAGACTACTACCATGTTGAACCAAAGAAAACTGGCAATATGTTCTTTGGGAAATTACTGAATCATACTAAACATATAAAAATATATTATCCCAAAATTTTATCATTTTTAATCATGTGCCATATCTTGGTGGGGTTTTTTTAATGCTATGCATGATATTCCAGCAGAATTACTCAAGTTAATGGGGCCTCTGCTGTCTTCCACACATAGCTTTCAAGATGGGCCTGAAGAATGAAAGAAGTGAGAAATAAAAGATTGATTGTAAGGTTTATGTCACAGGCTTGAGAAGGAAGGGCACATATCACTTCCACCCCAAGTCCACTGACCAAAACTGAGGCACAATGCCCCATCTGGTTGAAAAAGTGGCTAGGAAGCCTCTTTCATTATAGGAGAGCACAAATCTGGTGAAGTATTATCTATCTCCAAGAAAACATTATTTTTGCATCCTTGGAAAATAAATGTATAATCATCATATTGAAGGGCCTAGATATCCATTTCTAATTCAATCTGACTTCAGGAAACTCTCAATTCAAAACCAGCAGCCTGTAGATACATACAATTGTTGGAGATACATACAATTGTTGGAGCTCCTGATAAAATCCTAATTACGTTTCCAGGCATGTCATCTGACATCGTTTATCTTAGGTATAAATTTCCTCTGGCCAGTGTACAGCAACAGCAAGTGTCCAACAGTGAATATATTCAAGACTCTCAGCTGGAAATCACAGTACACCCTCTGACCCGAGATTCACATCTCTCCCATATGCAAAATACCATCATACTGCTCTCAGAAATCACCAAAATCTCATCCTGTTATAGTGTCTGACTCATGCTTAATATTCGGGATCTCATTACCTAAATCAGCCCAGGTGTATATGAGACTCTTCAATGCAATTCCTCAAATACAGCTCCTCCTGGAAATTCCCTGGTGGTCCAGTGCTTAGGATTCCATTCTTCCACTGCAGAGGGAATGGGTTCCACCCCGGCCAAGGAGATCCCACATTCTGGGGGCACGGCCAAAAAAACCAAATACACCTCCTCCAGTAAAGTTCTTCTACATCTGCATCCCTGAGATGTCAGAGACAGGTTATCCGCTCTCCACACCCTAAACATGCAATGCTGGAACTGCAATGGACATTCCTACTCAAAAGAGAAGAGGAAGACAAGGAGCATGTTGCAGTCACTGGCCCATAGTAATTCTAAAATCTAGCCAGGTGCACGTTACTGTGTGTTTGATTAGCACTCAGTTCTCCCTCAGAGTGGTTCTTTGTATCTCTTCCCTTTGCCCTCTGGTCTCTTGGCTCTGCTTTGCTGAGTCATCCTCCCTTTTTTTTTATAAGAAAGGTCTGTGCTCTTAACTGAGTAGTTTTCTCAGCCTACTGCCTGTCCATAAAAGGGTTGGGGCACTGAAGCCTCTTTTCATCTCGGACTCTTTTTGCCCCTGTCAGTCCAAGCTGATAGTGCCAAAACAAAGCGAGAGAGTGGCATGGACATATACACACTACCAAACGTAAAATAGATAGCTAGTGGGAAGCAGCCGCATAGCACAGGGAGATCAGCTCGGTGCTTTGTGACCACCTAGAGGGGTGGGATAGGGAGGGTGGGAGGGAGGGAGATGCAAGAGGGAAGAGATATGGGAACATATGTATATGTATAACTGATTCACTTTGTTATAAAGCAGAAACCAGCACACCATTATACTCCAATAAAGATGTAAAAAAAAAAAAAAAAAGGTAGGTTGAAAAATAAGATATTTTCAAAAAACATATTAAATTAGCATGGAGAAAAGTGTCTTAAATCTCCAAGCACCTCTTTCAAAGTTTAGTGTTATTTATAATTTGTACTTCATACAAAAGGGAAGACAAAATAATTTACTTCAAAAAATTATGAATTATTTAGATAATTAAAAATATAAAGGATATTAATGCTTATTTGCTAATCATTTTAATAAATATTTATACAAATATAGATGAGGCCACTTATCTATATTTACCCTATTTACCTTTCCCCACTCTAATTTCTTGTTTCCTTCTCCCTCCCTAGGCACCATATAGCTTAGTAGTTAAAAACATAGAATGATTACTTTCCATATTTACCTTTTCCAAGCTGTTTAATCTTGCACAAAATACTTAACCTCCTTGTGCCTCAGTTCCCTCAGATGTAACATGGAAGTAATAATATTTACTGTATGCACTATATATATGGTATTGCATTGGCACTCAGAAAGTACCATATAAGTATAAGTTAGTATTATTGTTCAGTGCTTAGGATAACTAAAAGCTTCTAACTGGACCTGTTAGTGAGATAAGAATTCCTTTCCCAAATAGCCAGTGAGGAGTTGGAATGGAGCAAGTCTACCAGTTCTTTACCACCCACTCTTCACAGTCCTACACCTCATGGTCTGCCAATATATGCTAATTGTCTCACTGAATGGTTAGAGTCATTTCAGAAGTAATTCTTGGTATAGAAGGGGAAAATTAGAACTCTCACTAACTTGTATTTACCCTGACAACTCAAAGTGAATAGACCCATGACTCTACCCATCCCGTGAGGATGACTCATCCTTCCCCTTAACAGAGAACTTACTCCCTAAGGTCATCATCTTCCTTTCATCTCCATGCAATTAATCTAGAGCAGCACCCCCATAATTCACTTAGATGTCCACTCAGTGTTGACTACATCATAGAGCAATCAGTGGGGAAAAAGCACTCCGGGTCTCAAGGCCAAGGATGACAAGGGAGTCCCTAGATTGTTTTTTCTTTTCAATATCCACATCACTCTGGCTTGTAGGAATATCTGTTATATAAAGTAGTGGACTAGTTAGCATACTTATACATTTGATATAGAGAGTCAATTTCTGAACTACATCTAAATCCACAATGGGAAACAAAAATATCTCTTCTGATTAGAATTTTAAAATAACTCTGGTGCTACAGAGATAGTATCACATGTAAAATTCATTTAATGTGTAATTCATGAGTGAACCATACAGTGAAAATTTGAGTCAGAAGGTCCAAAATGTTACAGGTCACCAATGATTTGTAAATTTTATCAGAAAAATACTTTTAAAAGAGACTAAAGTATTAATAGTGTTTGTAAATAATTGGGAAATGACCAGAGATTTGCTGGTTATTCCAGGTGGTTTAGTATAATGATTAAGAGCATGGGGTCTGTAGCCACACTGCTTGGGTTTAATCTTGGTTATGTCATTTACTAGCTACAGTAAATGCTAATAGCAATTCACTTAGATCCTCTTACATACATTTGAAAGGTTCTTTGTGCATAGCCTCCAGTTTCTATGTGCTTTTCTTTTAAAGACATGTGCTTGTGACTCCCTTTAGAGAAAAGGGCCCAAGAAGACTACAAAAGCCTCCTTCTTACCAGACCTGTTAGAAAGCTTGCTTAAGAATTCATCCGTCTAGGTGGTGGACTTACTGAGTGGACTAGATTATGAAAACCCACATCTATGCCTTGAAGTTGAGCAAACTCTGTGCAATTTATACTCAAGAGATACCTTCATAATCAGATGAGGGCTGAGATTTTGTTGAAACTGTACCCTTCTTGGCTTCTTGGCTTATTTTTCCTGCTTCCCCCACTCCCTTACCCATGAATCCTGGGAACACTTTCTTAATAAGTCACTTGCACAAACAAATCTTCATCTTGGGGCTCTTCAACTGAAAAATCTGACCTAAAACACTTTCTAGGTGATCTTGGGCAAGCAACTTAACCACTCTGCTAAATCCAGTTTCCTTACTTGGAAAATAAGAGGGATGATAGGGTAATTATGAAGAATAATAGGAGATGAAGTATATGAAGAACACACTGCACTGCCTGGTACATGGTGAGCACTCACAAAATGTTAACTACCAATTTTATGGCAAAGCATTTAAAGGTTATTGAACTTAAATATGAGTCATGATTTTCTTTTGATCAAAATGATTAGTATTCCAAACTTTCTGACCTTTCCTATAATGGCAAATGGCTTCTAACACTATGTTACCTTGCAGATATTTCTGAAAAATATAAACACATTCTATCTGTCTTTTCAAGGTAAAGACATTTTAATAGAAAGGAGGAAACTTATGTAACAGAAAGATCATTTTGAAAAAGAATATTTAAAATATTTTTATCACTATGCTGAAAGTAAAGTATCACTCATAAAAATGTCACATCTGAATATTTACAAACTTGGAACAGAATTTTCAATTTAACAATTTTCAAAAGAGTTTCAATGATTTCTTCATTCAATTTTAACAATATAAAAAATGTAATTCCTTCTGATTAGTGCTCAAGGACAACATTTACATCATGAATGAAGGAAATGTACTCCAAAATTTAAAAAAAAAAAATCTTTGTCTAATTTAATGTGGGAATTAAAGTGAGCATTATTATTCAGCAAGCACAATCCGTAATGTGATTTTTTTCATTTGTATCTAAATTTCTTCATGAGATATAATTATAGCACTTATTAAAACAATTATTAAACTTCTAGAACTTCAAATTGTTATATCAAAAGTATTAATCCAAGATTTTAAGATATATTTAATCTTATTTGTTCCACTTAAACATACTTAATAATATTTTACTGAGAGCAAAAATTATTTTATAATATAAAATATAATTTACTGTATTATGATATTGTTTATTTAGTCTTTATCCAGTTCTTACTAAATTTAATTGTTGTATATGGCTTATAATTTTAATATAGTTATATAAATAATATTTGCCAATTATTTATATAGAGACATAGTTAAATAGATAAAGAAAAAGAGAGAAAGATTTTTTATTCCTCGAAAGTTTGTGTGATCAAAAGTTTGGTGGACTAAGCTGTTTCTAAGATTCTAAAGATCCAAAAGAATGACCTCAACGCCCCAGTGAAAAAACAGATTGTCAGAGTGGATCATAAGACAATTGTCTACAGCAAATCTGCTTTAAATATAAAGACTTATATAGTTTAAAAGTAAAGCAATGGAGAAAATGTACCATAGTAACACTAACCAAAAGAAATCTAGACGAATTATATTAATTTTAGTCAAAGCTAACTTTAGAACAAAGAAAGTCATCAGGTGTAAGAGGACCATTACATAATGATAAAGGAGTCAATTTTTCTAGAGTATATAATAATTATAACTTTATATACACCTAACAACAAAGCATCAAAATATATTAAGCAAAACTGATTGAACTGAAAGGAAAAATAAACAAATCCACTGTTAAAGTGGAGACTATAGTAGTTGGAGACTTCAACCATTTGTCAGTAATTGAAAGATCAAACGGGCAGAGAATCAGTATGTATAGGTGACTTGACTATCACTATCAGCCAACTTGATCTAACTGATATATTTATAGACTACTCTAATCAATTATAGCAGAACACACAATCTTCTCAAAATTTTTTGGAACATTCACTGAGATAGACTGCATTCTGGGCCATGAAACATGCCTTAACAAATTTAAAACACTAGTAATCATATAAAATATATTATCTGGCCAAAGTGGAATTAAACTAGAAATCAAGAATTTAAAAAAAAATGTTGGAAAAATCCCCAACTATTTGGAAATGAAACAAAACTCTCCTAAATAATTCATGGGTCAAAGAAGGAGTCTCAAGGTAAATTTCTAAATATTTTGAACTTAGTAAAAATGAAAATACAAATTACCAAAATTGGTGGGGTACAGTGAAAGCACTTCTTAGAGGGAAATTTATAGCATGCATTTAATATACTATAAAAGAAGAAATATCTAAAATCAATAATAATCTTATACCTTAGAAAAGTAGAGGAAGAACCCTTAAAGCATAACATATGTAGAAGAAAAGATATAGTAAAACTAGATCAGAAATAAATGAAATTTATAACAAGTAAACAATAAAGAAAATCAATGAAATCAATACTTGGTTCTTTGAAAAGATAAACAAATTTGATAAACTTCTAGTTAGACTAACCAAGAAAAAGAGAAAGGAGCCATAAATTACCAATATCATAAATTAAAGATGGGTCATCACAGCTGATCTTATGAACATTAAACCTATAATAAAGGAATAATGTGAATAAGTCTATGCCCATAAATTTGATAAATGAAATGAGCCAATTCCTACACAAACTACCAAAATGCACACAAGGAGGCATAGATTAACAGAATAAGTTCTTTATCTATTAAATAAGTTGAATCAATAATTAATAATCTTCCAAAAAGGAATGCTCCAAGCCCAGATTATTTCACTGGTGCATTCTACTAAACTTTTAAGAAAGAAATAAAACCTATTCTCTACAATTCATTCCAGACAATAGAAGCAGAGGAAACATTTTATAATTCATTTTATGAGCCAGCATTACTCTATTACCAAAACCAGATAAAGAAATTACAAGACAGGAACACAGACTAGGATCTCTCATAAACAATCAATAACAAAATCCTGGAAATAATAAGTGACATAAGATACAAAGCAAGGATATAAGGTTGATAAAAGTTGCTTTCTTATATACCAGCAATGGGCAATTAGAATTGGAAATAAATAAAAAATTCAGTAGCACCAAAAAGAAAGGAAGAAGAAAGAAAGAAATGAAAGAAAGAAAGAAAGAAAGGGAAAGAAAGAAAGAGAGGAAGGGTGGTGGAGGGAGGGAGGGAAAGAGAAAGAGTGAAAGTGAAATATGTACAGGACCTGAATGCAAAAAAACTACAAAAAATGATGGAAGAAATAAAACTAGATCTAAATAAATTTACAGAGATTACATGTTCACTTGAGTTGGGACATGGAATAGTTAGTAGAAGACTAAATATCTAAGATGTATTATTTTCCAACTCAATCTATAGATCCAAAGCAATCCCCATCAAATTTCAGCAAGCATTTTTGTATATATCATCAAAATGATTCTAAAGTTATATGGAAAGGCAAAGCACCAAGAATATCCAACACAATACTGAAAAAGAACAAAGTCAAAGGACTCACAACCTGACTTCAAGACAGCACAAAGATTATGTATTAATGACAGTGTGATACTGGCAAAAGAACAAGTGCATAGATCAATGGAAGAGAATTGAGAGGCTAAAAATAGACCCATACCAATATAATTAACGAATTTTGGCAAAGTGCAAAGGCAATCCAGTAGAGACAGAATAGTATTTTTGATAAATGATACTGGAATAATTGAATGTCCATATCCAAAAATATAAACCTCAACACATATCTTATACAAAAGTTGTGCATCTTACACAGGATGCTTCATAGATCTAAATGCCAAATGGGAAGAAAATATAGATCTCTCATGCAGAGGAATTACAAATAATTTATGTAGATGGGTCACCCTCAAGGAAATGGAGCATAAAGCTCCACTCCTTAAGTGTGCACTGCATATACTGACCTCCTTCTAAAGATGACATTTGGAAATGGGGGGGAGGTAACTTTACAAAGAAGAAATCTGACAAACACTACCTCAGCCAGTGATGAGGTCAACATGAACAATAAGTCATATTGATGGTATGCATCCTTGGTACACTGTGATAAGAATGGTACTTTAACTCTGTGGTCTTCCCCCTCACCCCCAAATAGTCCCTGTCTAACCCTGAGAGAAATATCAGACAACTCCTGATTGAGGTACATTCTACCAAAAACATGACCAGTACTCCTAACTGTCAGGGTGATGTATACATGGAAATCTGAGAAACTGTCACAGCCAAGAGGAGCCTGAGGAGACTTGTTGACTAAAAATAATATGGTATCCTAGATGGGATCCTGAAGTAGAAAAAGGACATTAGGTAAAAACTAAGCAAATCTGAATAAAGTGTGGACTTCAATTAACAGTAGGGTTACAAAATTATTTCACAAATTGTGACAAATGTACCACAATAACACTAGATATTAATAATAGGGGAAAGTTGGTGCAGGGTATGTGGAAACTTTTTGTACTGTCTTTGCAATTTTTCTGTAAATCTAAACTATTTTTAAATACAAAGTTTATTTTAAAAACTTTTAAAAAGAGCTAATAAAAATAATAAGTAGAAAAATACTTTTGAAAATTAAGCAACATACTGCTAAATAACTCATGGATAAAGAAATCACAATGGAAATTAGAAATGGAAATTATTCAAAATGACTATTTTGAAATGACTAATAATGAACATAACTACATAACTAACATTGTAGGACATAAATAAAGCTTTGTTTTATGATGTTAAAAGAATAAGAAAGTCTGAGAACAACTGCATAATCTAAATATCCATCCAAAAAAATGTGAAAAGAAAAATAGAAAAACAAATTCTGAGTAAAAGGGAGAGAATAATAAATAACCATGGCAGAATTTGTGAAATAGAAAATTAGCATGTATTAGAGGCTCAATAGAACCAAAAATTTGGTTTTGAAAAAATTAATAAAACTTATAAACCCTTAACAAATCTGATCAAGAAAAAAGAAGAAACAAATAACAAAAATCAGGAGTAAAAAATGTGTATCACAGAAATCCTAGACATTAGAAATATGATAAGTGATTATCCTGACCAGCTTCATGCCAATAACATTTAAGATGTGGATGAAGTAGACAAATACCTAGAAAAGCACAAGTTTCTAAAACTGAAGCACAAGAAAAAGAAAATCTGATCTGTCCTATAGCTATTAAAGAAATTGAATTTGTAATTAAAACTTTCCCACAACAAATCAGCAGGCCCAGATGGCCTCCCTGATAATTTCAACAAAACATTTAGGGAAAAAAATAACTCAAACACATCAGGGAATTAAGAAAAGAAGAAACATTTCTCAACTAACTTTATGAGGTCAGCATAACCTTGATTCTAAAACTTGAAAAGACTTTACCAGAAAAGAAAATTAAAAACAAAGATCTCAAATGAATATAGATGCAAAAATTCTAAACAAAGTATTATCAAATAAAGTACAATAATTTATAAAATCATCACCAAGTTGGGTTAATTTGTTAGCCACAGTTGGCTTAATATTTTTAAGTGTATCAATATATTTTACCACATTAAAATCAAACAAAAGGAGAAAATCATATAATAATTTCAATGAAGGCAGGAAAAGCACTTGCAAAATTCAACACTGATTTATAATTTTATAAAAATGCATAAACAGGGAAGGAAACTTTTTAAATCTGATAAAGAAAACCTACATTAAAAAAAAAAACTACAGGGCTTCCCTGGTGGCGCAGTGGTTGAGAGTCTGCCTGCCGATGCAGGGGATATGGGTTCATGCCCCAGTCTGGGAAGATCCCACATGCCATGGAGCAGCTGGGCCTATGAGCCATGGCTGCTGAGCCTGCATGTCTACAGCCTGTGCTCCGCAACGGGAGAGGCCACAACAGTGAGAGGCCCACGTACCACAAAAAACAACAACAACAACAACAACAACAAAAAAACTACAACACTAACAATGAATTATTTGAAAGAAAATCGAGAAAACAACTCATTTGTAATAGCATCAAAAATAATAATTACTTAGGAATAAACTTAACAAAGGGGAAAGAATGTATACTGAAACTGTAAAACATTGATGAAAGAAATTAAAGTGCACACAAATATATCGAAAGATACCTCATGGATGGAAGAATTAATATGCTAAAATATCCATATTACCCAAAGAAATCTACAGATTCAGTGCAATCCTATCAAAATTTCACTGGCATTTTTTTGCACAGAAATAGAAAAAGCAATGCTAAAAATTTATATGGAACCACAAGAGACCCCGAATAGCCAAAGCAATATTGAGCAAGAAGAACAGAGCCAGAGGCATCAAACTTCTGACTTCAAAATATATTACAGGGCTTCCCTGGTGGCGCAGTGGTTGAGAGTCCGCCTGCCGATGCAGGGGACGCGGGTTCGTGCCCCGGTCTGGGAAGATCCCACATGCCGTGGAGCGGCTGGGCCCGTGAGCCATGGCTGCTGAGCCTGCGCGCCCGGAGCCTGTGCTCCGCAACGGGAGAGGCCACAGCAGTGAGAGGCCCGCGTACCACAAAAAAAAAAAAAAAAAAAAAAAGTAAAAAATATATTACAAAGATTCAATAATCAAAACAGCATGACATTGGCATAAAACAGATGTAAAGACCAATGAAAGAGAATAGAAAGCTCAGAAATAACCCCATGCATATATAGTCAACTGATCTTTGAAAAGAATGCCAAGAATACATAATGTGGAAATGTTAGTTTCTTCAATAAATGATGTTGGGAAAACTGGATATTCATGCACAAAAGAATGAAATTGGACTGTTATCTCACAGTATACATAACAATCAACTCAAAATGAATTAAATACTGAAACATAAGACTTGAACCTGTAAAACTACTAAAAAAAAGGGGGGGGAAAGCTTCTGGACATTGGTTTTGACAATGATTTCTTGGATATGAGACTAAAATCCCAGGTAACTAAACCAAAAATAGACTTCTACACAGTTAAGGGTAAAAAAAACCTTCTACATAGTAAAAGAAACAAATTAAATGAAAAGGCAATTTATAGCATGGGGAGAAATATTTGCAAACCTTACATGTAATAAAGGGTTAATATTCAAAATATATAAGGAACTCCTACAATTCAATAGCCGGAAAAAAAAATAACCCAATTTTAAAATGGACAAAGAAACTGAATAGACATTTCTCTGAAGAAGGCATGCAAATGGCCAGCAGGTATATGAAAAGGTGCTAAAAACGTCATTAATCGTCAAGGAAATCCAAATCAAAACCGTGTGGTATCACCTCACACCTGTTAGAATGGATTTATCAAAACCCAAAGGATAAATATTGGTCAGGATGTGAAGAAAAGGGAACCCTTGTTCAGTGTTGGTAGGAATGTAAATTGGTGAAGCCATTATAGAGAACAGGAGGTTTTCTTGGAGGTTCCTCAAGAAACTAAAAATAGAACTACCATATGATCCACAAATCCTACTTCTGGGTATAAATCCACAGGAATTGAAATCAGGATCTTGAGGAGACATTTGCATTTCAATGTTCATTGCAGCATTATTTGCAATAGCCAAGACTTAAAAACATTTAGCATGGAAACAACCCAAGTGTCCATTGACTGATGAATGGATAATGAAATGTGGTATACACACACAATCGAATAGTATAAGAGAAATAAGAGAGGACGATTTTATGGAGTTTGTATGACCAGCAAGCATATCACTGAACTTGAAATACTCACTTGTTGACCCCCTTTTTTTTTTTTTGCAGTACGCGGGCCTCTCACTGTTGTGTCCTCTCCTGTTGTGGAGCACAGGGTCCGGACGCACAGGCTCAGCGGCCATGGCTCACGGGCCCAGCCGCTCCACGGCATGTGGGATCTTCCTGGACCGGGGCACGAACCCATGTGCCCTGCATCGGCAGGCGGACTCTCAACCACTGTGCCACCAGGGAAGCCCCTTGTTGACCCCTTTTAATTGTGTATGAAGCTTGAAGAACATGTCCAAAACTGGAAGCTTGAGCACCTGGGCACATGTTGATGGGCAAGAGTTTAAGACAGTAGTTGGCTGGCTGCATATTAAAATCATCTTGGACCTCATTGTTGGAAATTCTGAACGAATTGCTTGGTATGGGGTGAGACACAGTAGTTTTTTTAGACGCTCCCAGGTGATTTGGTATAAAACTGGTCTAAGGATGCTGTTCTCCTTTTGCTTCATCTCCCCCAGGAAGACTTGTGCTATGGGGACATGGTGAGAATTTCTTATTAATAAGGTCTTCTGCCACTTACCTGCGTTCACTGGGTTTCCAGTGTTAATGTTTTTATTTCTTAGCTCTATCAAGAGTTTCTGTATTAATTTAAAAGGGAAGTAAAGCCATAAAACAAATAGCATTAAGTTACCTCTACATTTTTTTAGTACATTTTGGTGTGTAGATTTATTTTGCTTTGGTTTTTCTTTCATTGTTTCTCCTACATTTTATCATCTGTCTTCATTTTAATGCCCCAAGTTTCTTGATTTGAAACTCCTAATTTTTATTATTTATTCATTTCATAGTACTTTTAATGTTTGTTGTGTCTTGTTTTAAATTATTTTACAACCTTCTGGTTTCTTATAATCTAGTTTTTTATTTTCTTTTCATAACTCAAAAGTTGATACTTTCATTATGTGTCTTGGGCCCCTTAATTTTTAATAGCTCTGGTTTTAGCTTCCTACGTCCTTTTCCATTTAAGTTTCATTTTATTCTCAGCCATTTTAAGTGTCAATCTTTATTTTTTCTTACTTTTATTTTTCTTACTTTTCCACCCAAGGAAGGATAGAAAATATCTTCATGGTGGTTATCCCTTCATTTCCCCTTTAAAGATTTCCCACCTGGTCCAATGTTGGCTCTACAAAATATCTTACTCCTCATTTCTCAGGATACTCATGACAAGCCAGTTATTCAGGACAACTGTGATTCTACCCATTTGATGTGTCAAAAAATACTGGAACAGTGCTTTCCTTGACATCTTATATTTACCAGTCTTTTCACAGAGTACTAAATTTTGGAACCAATGGTCTTAACATATGGAACTATTGAACTTAGGAGAAGGCATGCCACCCAAAAGGAGGTGGAAGAGGCTGCAGTTTGATTACATGACAGTAAGAAACCCAAGGCAAAACTTCTCCTGGCTTTCATGAAGATTCCCTGCTGGTACATTTCCCCAAGAGAACAACAGTATCAGCTTCCTAGTATCAGGTTCCTACTCTCTGTTATACATTCACTGGCCTTTACTATATATCTAATTTGGTTATTGTTTTTTTCCTTTATAAAATTATAGGAGAAGTTTTCTGGTTTGTGAGTCTTCTCATTTCCATCCTCCAGTACTGATGTGGTGGGAATGCTTGTCAGAGCTGACATAATTGCCAGCAGGTTGTGGTTTTAGATGGATCCATCTGGACTTTTGCAAAGTGATTCTCATTGTTCCATTTCCTCCTTAGTGGAGATTCCATGACTGATGAGACTGCTGGAGTCCAGGGAGAAGGGAATGATCATCCTGGCCTTTGGCCCTGGGTCTTTTCCTCCTTTGGAAAACATCTCAAGACTTTGGGGAGTGGCTGAGATGGGCTTCTCTTATTTGTTGTCCATCTTCCCACGGTGGAGAAATAGTATTGGGGGAAACATTAAAGTCTTTAAATGTAGACTTAGTCATTCTTCAGGCTTTGGGTCATTATAGCCTGTGTTGTGGAAACCTTATTGCTAACAATACATTGCTTTAGTTCAAGAGGTATGTTACAATCAAGACCACACAACCCAGCAGCCAAAAATAATTTTAAAGTAGCTGAAATCATTTGTTCACACTTAATATAAACCACAAAGGAACACAAAACACATGTTTAACAGCAACACTCTTACTTTCTCCCCTTTTTCATACATATCACATCCCACATCTGCTTGGACCAACTCTCTCTCATGGTTTCAACTTCCTTGCTACCTAATGAGCGTTACCTCCTTGTTACTTAATGAATGAAGATGTTCATTTCTCCCCTCTCCCCCAGCTCCTCATCCCCTTGCTTTTATTATGAGGAAAGGCATAGCCTCCATTTTAAGGAGGTGGTAGCACTAGTCTAGCAATTATGACTCTTCTTGAAAAGTTGAAAGAGGCACAGGAGAGAAAAATTATGAACACTCAACAATGAGTTGTTTTTATCTTGTCACAACACTTTTAATTGGGGAGAGCTTGTTTGTTCTATATTGGCAAATACACGAGTCTGTTTTTTCTTTCCCCTTTGGTGACATTTTCTCCTCAACCGCACAATACAAGGGATGAGATTTCCCACCCTGTCTCATAAAGTGACTCTTTCTCGGTTCCTTCCTCTTGAGGTCCTCACCTGCCCCCTTTCATTTTACAAGGGCAGTCTGTGAGAACTCTCTTCACCTGGCTGACTAACCAAAGAGCCTTGCCCTGTGAAGGTGACTTGATCTAGAACCTACTCCATTTTGAGAAGCTGGTAACTGTGCCATGTGCTAAGATTAATTTGGCCACTCAACTGACAAGGATGGGTGTAGCTTATGCTATGATACAGTGGAATGTATGCTATATTAACTAGAATGTACTAAATCATGAGAAGGCCATGATTGTAATATTTCTGGTCTGATAGATTCTCTGGTGCATCCTTCCCAAGGACCAAGATCTCTCCCCAAATGTGGTTAATTGAACCCTAAATGTACGACGGCTTTTCTTATTTGAGGAAGAGTAAGGGAAGCAAGATATTTCAAATGGAATATCTTGCTGGGTTATCCCAACCACTGAGGTTATTGGAAATGTATTTTTGTCATTTTAATTTTCAGATAAGAATATGGAGGACTAGAGAGACAGAATAACTTGTCAAAGGTTACAAGTTACAGGTAGCAGAGGAGATATTAAAACCTCAGCAGTCTGACTCAGAGGCAACATTCTTACCAACAACCTACACTGAACAGGGTAACAATTCTGATCTCTCAGTCCAAGAGGTTGCCTCCAAGCTCCTAAGCTAGAATCCATTCCATTCCTTCTAACCCTGATTTCTTTCTTAAATTGGATACTATTTTCCTCAATACTCCATATGCACATTCTGTCTCCTTAGGTATACAGTAATATTTCAGGGACATTTTATTCTCCAGGTTGGACTTAATTTCAGTTCTTTCGAGGTAATCAATGAAGTAGAAGTTTCAGGGCAACAAGAGACCTAGAGACCAAGTGGTCTGTTGTCTCTTTATTCTCTATTTAAAACAGCATTACATGACATTTAGTTACCACCTTATAGACTTTAGGACTTGGCTTTCTTTTGAAAAAGTTTTTTCTTACCTGAGAAGAGATGGGACACCACTTCACATCCCAACTTCTAGAGGAGGAACACAAGATTTTGCCCTTAGCTGGGTATTTCATTCCACAGTGGGACATATTCTGGCCCCTTTAATAACCCCAATTCCAGCAGAAATGATTGGCAGTAATGAGACCAAATCACAATTCCATTAGCTCTTTTGAGAAGGGTTCTTTCAGCAGATCCCTCTCTGGTTACTTAGTACCAACATTTTAAAAGCAAGCTGGCATGATTTTTGGATAAAAATTACTCAAAGGAGCTTAAAGTACTGACATTTCATTCATTGAAATAAGAACTCACAGTTCTTGGTGTGAATAAATTGAGAATAGTACCTAACTATAACAATTTGTCTTTTCCATCTCTCTCTCTTTTTTTTTTTTTCTTGAAAGGGAAACTGTAAAAATCATTAAGTATAGGGCAAGTGGCAAGGGGTCTTCATGCCTGTGACTAGAAATTTGATGAGTCCTCTTGGGAAAGTATCATGGTGAAACTACCTCTAGAACCCTGAAACTTAAGATCTTGGCAGATGTTTTGAGGACTAACTTGAAGTACCTACACAATGGATATTTGATTTTCCAGGGAAAATTCCTCCAACAAAGTTATTCAAAGTGCGATCCAATAAACACCCATCTTAGGATCACCTGAAGGTCTGGTTTCAAACATAGATCCTTGGACCCCTGCCCACATCTCTTGAAACACAATCTCTGGGAGTGGATCTTAAGAATCTACTTTTTTAGCAAAAGTTCCTTAGGTGATTCTTCAGCACATTAAAATTTGAGAAACCTTTTCTTTTTTTTTTTTTTTGGAGGGATAGTGGTGTCAACTTAATGGAAAATCCCTCACTGTATGTACTACTAAGGAAAATGTGGTAATGAATGGAAGTGTGTCCAGGGGAAAATCTGGAAGGAACTGTGCTTATTTCTCTAAGCTTCAGCCTAATGTCATAGTCCATGGTTAAGGTAGATATTTTGGCTTAGTTAGAAAGTGATTATTTTCTCTAGACCTTAATTCTTAGTTTAATAGTTGGCAATTGTTAGTATTGATGGTGAGAAGGAGCTGAGAGGAATGAGATACCAAAGTCAGGTTTTTAACTCTACTGATAGATTTCCTGTCTGAGGAAAGTTTTAAACTTGGTACAGTAAGAAAAGATTTCCCCTCTTAGCCATGGATTTTTGTAACATAAAATCATTTTTGTGCATTCCATGTTTGGGCAAATGTGGAGGTCACCTAGTTGATAAGAACTATTGAACAGCTAACATGAAATCTTGGCCAGGTGAAAAACCCTTGCGAATCAAAACTCCAAAGTCCGAATGGGAAATTACCAAATTTAAATCTTATTGTAAACTCACTATTGGGTACTCAAACTCCATTAAGAAAAAATATTGTGGGAGAGCATGTCTTGACTATCAGAACGAGTAATGAGACAAATTCTGAGAGGTGTTTACCCATTTGTGATTCTGGAGAGTGGAGTTTAAGGTTACTTAATGAGAAATCTCTCAAGAATATTATAATAATGCAGAGGTTCCCAAACTTTCTCAGTCCAGCATGCCCTCCGTGTCTCAGTAATTCTTTCATAGTGTTCCTGGGTCCAAAGTAGTACATAACACTTCTGTTTATAAAGTAGTTAGGTCCAGACGACTTGATAATAGCTATCCAACAGCATTTGACAGATGTTGCGGTGTTTCTCTTGAAAATGTAAAAAATCCCTCAGCGTCCCTGTCTATTTGATGCAGCACCTCGGGACCCCCACCTCTGACAGATCTAAGAACCACAAAAATAGTGTTTACAGCATTTATTGTTCTTTTCCTGCCTTTGTGAATAACAGGTGAATATGATCAATTACAGACATTTAACTGATGAGAGTTTATAGGAACTTCTCCTTAAACCCACCCAAAGTAACAAGGTGCATCACACCACTGAACAGTACAGAGTATAAGTGATGACTTCTGGTCCTTCTTCTATCCTACTGACTTAAAATATTTTTAAGTACTATACTCTCATCCCTTTCTCCCTCATCTCAGGAAATTCAACATGTTCAAAACTCTCTTGCTTTTTCTTCTGTATTCCTAATCTTGGTGAATGACACCACCATGCACCTTTGAAGCTGGAAACCCTGTGCTCACCTATGCTTTCCCTTCCCCAACATGTTCTACACTGGTGGACAAGTCTTGTTGATTCATCTTCCTTTAAAATGCTTATATCCATTCTCTCATTTTCACCCTTAGTTTATCACTGTATAAGTTTCCAGTTTTGGTGTCTTCCTGCAGCCAATTTTATCTCTCTACGATATCCTTTTTATAAAAATTGCTAGAATGAAGCTTTCTAAAGACACAAATCCGATTATATCACTCATTCTCTTACTTAAAGCCCTTCAGTAACTCCTTGAATCTATCTCTCTACTGGTTGAGTCTAATTCCCTCAGCATTAGCCATGCCTTCATCTTAGGCCTCATTTCTAAGAAATCTGTGCACTGCCCTTCCTCTCATCACCTCTACTTGTGCAGTGACCCCATTTGAACTCTGCTACCAATTATGCTAATCCACTAACAACTACTGTTAGAGACCAGGCCAAGTAAGCCTCTTGTGTTGCTCATTTTGTCTCTTGGCAAGGTCTTCTTTCCTCCATGTGCTTCCCATTTTGCCACTTATGATTCTTTCTTTTAAATACACATATTTAGTATAAATATTTCTGTAAGTCACTCCTTGTCATCTTGGGAACAAAATTGATTATAAGTAATAAGCATACAAGCTCTAACTTATTACTAATGCTTCCCAGGTACTATGCCAAGAGAAATGGACAGCTGATAGTAGCCATGAATATTGACTAGAAAAAGTAATGCTTCTGAGTTATAAATCAATCAATAGGAAATTCCCATCCTGGGAATTAGGAGGTAGAAGAACAGCTTCACACTGATGCTTCACCCCTGGACCACAGGAGCCTCACTCAGGGTATGTAATCAGATTACGTCTGTTTATCTGTTGAGCCATCCAAGAGGGTAAAATTTTCAATGCAATAAGCATTTACTGAGCACCCGTGCTTTGGCAGGTACTCTGCTAAGCGCTGGCAACACCCATCTAAGATGCTTCTCCTGCCTTGAGCAAAGTCACACGCAGTGGGAAAGAAGATGTGTTCCGGTCAAACCAGCCTCAGCACGGTAGTTGGCAAGGATAGTCAGTACAAAGAGTAAAGTCCTTGAGAAATGGAAAGGTAGCTCAAGACAGTTCAAAAGCACTTTATTGCCCATGAAGAAAACATTCGGCATTTCCTTTGGAAAGCTAAACTTGTTAGTACATTTAAAAATGAATAGCTGGAGAAAGAACATCCATTTGTAGTTCTGTTTTTATAAGCAAATCTCAAATGCAGGTTAACAAAGATTGTAACTTCCTTAACTCAGTTATCTATGCCTTTGGGAGAACTTTCTTTTCAAACCACAAAATCACACATATTCTGGGCCCCAGAGCGTCTAGGAAGAAATTATGTAAAACACAGCCTTGAAAACATACTGCAAAATCACACCAGAGGTCAGAGATCCACAACATCTAGCCTAGCTTCCAATGTTTAACTTGCACCACCCACTTTGGTCTAAACACCGATTGTTATAACAGTAATTCAGAGCATTGTTTCATTAGGATTAGATTTAGAGAGTCAGTGTGATTCAACAATAGGAGGAAGAATTTCATGTACTTTTTTCCTTATCCTTCTATAATCTCTGATAATTCATAATGTGTGACCCATTCCTGGGGCACTGAGCTCTCTCCTCTTGAGGTTCCCCCCCTTTCAGACACCAGTGTGAGTTTTTCATTTTCTTCTATTTAAGGTGAAACCCTGCAGAAAATGAGAGTCACAGGTTTCTAGCCTGAGATACATGAAAACAGAGAAGAGTAGGAGTCACACTGGGAAGAGTTAAAGGACAGATTATCACCAATGGGTGATGGGGGAAAACCAAAGGTCAGCATCTCCTGCCTCATGAGAGGGACTGTGTGTGAGGGTCTCATTTTCATCTGCATTAAAATTCTGACTTCTCCACAGTAAGACTTCTTTCAGGCTTTGAATGAGTGAGAGTTTATATTCTCATAAATAACTGAAGTAGAAAGAAAGAGATATTGATTCTAGCTTCATATCATGAAGTAGAAAAAAACATCAATAAGAGTATCAGGTACATGATCTCTAAAATATTCATTGTTAACAGACCAAAGGGAAGAAGCTGGGATAACCATAGCAACACTGAAACATACAAGCCATAAATTCTGCAAAACAGATAAACCAGCAGCAGCTGATTACAGTGGAGAGCAAAAAAAATGATTCTAAATTATGCTTTTAGCATGAGATTCTGGGGTCAATTATTTTCTCAGCTAAATAACGAGGCTGCAATTAGGAATTAAGAACTCAGTTTAATGAGTTCATCATCTCTGTGTTCTTCCAGATTGGAGAATAAAGGGAAACAAATATTATGGAAAGATTAGAATGAAGAGGAAATTGTAAATATTAAGTTACTTCCATGTGAATCAACTTTCCGTTTTCTATGCTGAAGAAGGTCTTGCTTACTTCTCTGTGCCTTTTGTAATCTTTTACTCTCTTTTGTTGGCAGATATTCTACCTCTCCCATGAAACTTTCCCCAATTCACCAGCCCACCTGAGGTCTCCTCTCTCTAAACACGCATAGTACGCACAGTCCATTCTACCCATGAAACATTAATTATACTATACTTTGGATTGGAGAGGTCTGCAAAGAAATGGAATGAGGGCAACTGATTTCTGGGAGTAAAAGGATTCAGAGGAAATTTCAACCCTCCCACCCCTGATTCTCAGTCGGGCCTACATTCTTCTCCCCACTGCTTTTTCCCCAAGAAAACTATCTTTCCAAATCATTCAGACACTTTCCAACATCTTATATTCTTGGTGAAATTCTGCATCCTGTTTGAAATTAGAAAGTGTCATAGTCTCTTATGCATGATAAGCATAGAGTCATTACATAGAGATGTAATTTCTGACCTTTGCTTGGTCAGGACTATGCATCTAAGATGTTTGTCCTGTGTATTAATGCTAGGTTTTGGGGAGAAAGACATGTCTACTGAATAGGATCATTGGCACCAAGGTGTTGGTGGCAAGTTTGATTGGCTAGAAAACAGATTTTCACTTCTCAGGAGGACTTGAGGTCCCAGATTATATCAACAAAGCCAAAACCAATGTTTCCTTTTCCCTTATGGCAATGGCCTCTGTTGCTTTTTATGGGCTATACATCATTATATAATGGGCAAGGGGAGTTATTGAATTGGAAGGGGAATATGAAGACAGTTATGATAGAGAGAAAATCTTATATGAAAATTCTGAAGTTTATAAATCTTGGAGACTTTGTATACTTCATTACCTTAATCTTGTAACTAGAAGATTACCACTACTGGGTACAGAGCTGGGAATGATGACTCCTGTGGTTAACAGCATTTTTCAGCAACTTATAAATGTTCTTATGTATGATACACCTTCCTATTGTGATCATAAGCTTTAAGGATAGGGATACTATCTCTGTTATTTTAATAAGGTCTTATCTTTAGCAGAGTTCAGGAAATATGGTTAGATGGCCAACAGATGACTGAAGGTGATAAAGAATGGGATGATAACTTCTTAACAACAACAAAATTTTAATCTGATCTTCAAGTTCTCACCTTAAGTTTTTTTATATTCTACAGTACAATTTTGAGAATGTTTAAATTTTGATGTGGACCCATATATAGGAAATGGCCATTGTAGTAGAAAAATCTTCTCCATTGTGGCTCTGGCTTTATCACAGGGAATAGAAGGATCCTTACATGAAGTGAAACTATTAAAATAGAATGATCAACTGGAAAGATAAATATTTAAAGAAGACCTTATCTAAATCATACAATTTCGAAGTTTAAATGCACAGAGTAACTTCATCAGATCTCAGAGGAACAGAATTTGATGATATACTTTCAATAAGTTAGAAAAAAATAGTTTCAGAAAAATATATAGAGAAATATTACTTTGCAGAGTGGATAAATGGAAAGGAGGGTTTGATATTGGTGAAATGCTTCATAAAATTTCTCATTTAATTGCACAACAATCCTAAGAGTGCAGAAATTATTTTTTCCTCTTAGGAATGAGACAACAGAGATTCACAGAGATTAAAAGACTTGTTCAAGCTGGTAGTGAAGAACAATCTTGAACCCTGATTTAGTGATCGCAAGTCTAATTTGTTTTGTGACATGCATGGCTACCAAAAACTCATTATCTCAAAAGATGGTTCACCCTTACAACATAATTGTGTGCAAAGAGGTTTTGGAAAATTTTCTGAAAGATAATTCCAAAATGGATTCTTAAGGAAATTTAGGAATATAGTGTTAATATACACTCTTATGATGTCACAGAGGAAAGCCATAAATTCCCATAAAGCATATGCCTTGGTGCTACTGAGAAAGACTGAGTAGCGTGGTACCACTTGCCCAACACAGGATGACATTTCTAAGGTTCTTAGAAAGGATCTTAAGAATGAGCCTCAGAACTTTTTCTAGATGACGTCAGAAATCACTTCAATATCACCTGAGACAAGTTCCAAGCATAAGTCTAATTATCAGAACAAAGGGCAGGGAGGTGGCAGAGTGAGGAAGGACTTGGAAAGGAAAAAGGCATAAAATTGGAGGGATTCTCTCTGCTAGATGTTCATCGTGTTCGCTCTTCAGGCAACACGGGTGTTATTACTTCTTAATATCTATACTAGGCTCCTAGATTCTGCATTTTTGCTACCATTTCTGTTGTATATTCTAGAGACTCCTGAGGCCATGCAATTTGGAATCATATTATTTCCTATATTTATAGTTTATCTTTAGTGTTTCCTTTATGAAAACTTCTAGTCTTTGTCTTCCAAAACCTTCATTTTTGTTATATTTGGAAAATCCTGACGGATGGCATTATAAAACCTAATGAATATAGTCAATAGATGTTCTATTATTTACTTAAAACTCACAATATTGCACTGGGGTTTCCCTTCCTGTTCAGAGCTAAACCCCACCACCAGCTGCTGCTCAGAGAATGCTCTAGTCAGAAATAGCCTCAGGTTTACTTAGCTTTGAGCCTGGAGGAGGCCCAAGGGCTCCTGCATCAGCCCCAAAATGGAGTCCCACAGGATCCCAAGAGAATAATGCCTCCTAGCCGTGAGCCACTTGGGGTCAGGAAATGCCGTAGCTCATTTAGCGCTATTTTCTGTTAATTTTTTTTTTTATTATAGAAGTAATGCATATTCATGAGAACATTTTGGAAATAGTAAAGATGAAAATAGGAATAAAATTAAAACCATGCATAACCTCACCACCTAGGGATAATTACTGAGAGTTTGTTGATGGATGTTTATATTTTTAGTGCGTATAATATGTAGGTTTTTTTTTCAGAATTGAAATTCACCTCACCTATCATTCAATAGTATTCTTCTGTAAAATGAATTTTAGTGGTATGTAATATTGCACTATACAGGAAACACAAATAGTTCATGTAGCAAAACTACCTTGTGTAAGGCATTGGGCTGGAATGGCAGGATGCCATTTTAACCCCATGACTTTCCCTACAAGGATTTTCCAGATACGAGAAAAAAAGTATCGTGTTTGAGATGACAGTTCAAAAGCCTCCGCCTGGTTATATAGAGTATATGGAAGAAAGATATTGAATGATTACTTGCCAAGCCAGTTTTTACTTTCACTCCTATGCCCTCACCCCTACCTCTCAGCCCACAAAAGCAAAATACTCTTTTAGACCAGAGAAGGATGGGAAGCGTTAGATGCTGGTGAGAGTGGAAAAGGGGCTCTGCCCCCTGCCCCCATCTCACAGCCTGTAGTTAGCCTCAAGCAAGGGAGACAACCGAATCTAGAAAAGTTTGTGAATCTGAGAATTGAGGAGTCTGTGCTCCTCTCTCAGTCTAGAATTTAGAAGTGGCAACCCTAGCGGATGGAATTCCCAGAGCCACTTTGGCTACAGAAAGGCCAGAGGTAGGTATCCTCAGCCTCAGAAACGTAAAGAGACACAGTCAAATCTTCCCTGCGTCCTGAGAAGGGGGTGAAAGACCATTATTTCACAATTTCCGTGTCCTTTTTGATTGTTTTGTTTCCTAATATTATGATCCAAAATCTGGCATGAGGCAAAGGATGACCAGATATCTTTTTAATATCATAGCAAAACATTGAATATCACTTGCTTACGGATTGTTTAATTCTCTAAGGAATTATACCTATGTCTGACTTACTATTTGCTATTGGTTAGGGCTCAGACTCTGTGAAGGTATATGTTAACTTGTAGATGCCTGTCAAATCTTACATTAAAAGCTTAATTCACATATATTTTCTCTTTTGTACTAAAGTTACTGAAAGTAGGCTTTTACCAGATTGCTACCTCAATCATATCTTACAGGTTCTGCTGTGATGGTGCTTTTATTTTTATTGTCGGCAATTGTTCTAAGCAAGTGTCTAGGCTGGGTTTCTCCAATTGCCATGCAGACCCTGGAGTGCTCACTGGTTTACCCAGAAGGTTCTGGGGATGATATCTGCTTCTCTTGCTGCCTCCCATTTTCTTCCAGTTTCAATCTTTCCTTCTCTTCCAGCTTGCCCACTGAAATAACTGTTTCTTCTCTGCAGAATGTCTCAGAAATATTAGCTTATTTACAGAGGAAGCTAAGACTGGCATGAATTCATTAACCATTACTAGGCTCAGGTTACCTGTTCTTATCATATCTCCTATCCTCAGGGAATCTGGATTCTTTCATTAGAATTCTACAGAACCAAGATTCCTTGGGCACATATTTAAAAATAATGATCAAAAGACAGACCAAAGAGAAGGCAATTTATCACCCATCATGTGAGAGCAATCAGTGTTTTGACAAATGGCCATGTGACCAGTGCCTCTGGAATATAAGTAATTCACAAAGCAACCCACAACACTATCCTCGTGTGTAATATTATCTCCAGTGGCAACTTGAAAAGGATATTTCTCTGTGCAACGTTGAGCTGTAGAGTCAGACAGATCTGACTGCAAATTCTGGCCTCACTACTTACTATTTGCTTTTCAAAGGTTCGAATGAAAAGTACATAGCTCAGTATATGGCCCTTTCAGGTGCTAAATAAATAGAAAGTATGATTGTCTTTATTCTAACACTAACCTGTTGGTGGCCTGCATACATAAAATATACCACGGAGAAAGCTAAATTCTGTAGCATAAATGTCCTTTTGAAATGGTCATGTGACTCAAAACTATTTTATAAAAAATGAAAGAAAATTTACTAGTATGTTCTTTCTTCCATTAAATGAAAAATCACATTGAATCAGACTTCAACTCCCTCCCCTTCCAAATTATAATAGAAGATAAGGTGCCTTTCATCTAAACTAGAAAGAACATTGGAAAAATGGATATCCAAGTTGATGGGGCAACATTTCTTTTATCTTGTTCTAAACAGCAGTAGTTATTAGGACCACAAAGTAGCTGCTCATTAGACAGAAAAGAGGATCCTGATCTGAACTGTCACCAAGAACTTGGCTCAAAAATGGGTGCTGAGAAACGTGCCCATGTGGCTGCTTGCAGTTGAGCATAGATCGGCATGATGCTGTGAGAGCGTCTAAGGAACTTTATAACCTTTTCAGATGTCCTGAGAGACTGTTATCTCTATTCACACAAAAAGTTCCAGGGTGGAATCATCATACTTGAGTCAAGAAAGATATCCTAGTCCAGTTTTCTCATTTCATAGATGAAAGAAATAAAAAGTTAAGAAAATTGCCCAAGGTCACATAATTAACTCCAAAATGTCTCCATGATTACCCCCATCAATGTTTGGCAATTCACCTTTAGAGTCTTTCCTTTAGTCCTTATTAAAATGCAGGTATGCCCAGGAGACATGATATCTGCAATTTGCATAACTGAAGAGTGAGTATTCAATGAAACTTCCAGGAAAGAGAATAGGTTGTGTGGAATGAGCCACAGACCATTTGTGGCAAAGGGACATGCAAAACTGGAGAGAATAGTGATGGGGAAAAGAAACAGACAGACAACTGAATGTGGGCAGAAGCACAATCAAGGAAGAAGCCAGAAACCCCATATCTTCTTTGTAAGTTCTCCGGGATGACTGTGAAGATTGATACTGATTTTTCTAAGAACTTCCTAACATTTTTGTATGTCATCTAAAAGTCTGACTGATTTCCTTTTTTCTTAACGCTGGCTAAAGAAAATGCAGAAGCATATCTTTGCTTTTTCTAAAACAGGGTAAAACATAAAATGCACCGTGGTTCAAAAGTGCTGGTATTGCCTGAGCTCAAATTCCACCTATTAGGTATTGTGGTTGCTTTGAAACATGTCTGAAACTTGTTTGATATGTCTCCCATTAAGAGGCAAGGTTTATGCCCCCATCTTGGTCAATCTCTGCTGCCTTCAGTGACTCCTTTGTGAAAAATAGACTGTGGTGGCAATGGCTGTGTGTCACTTCTGCAGCTGGGTCAGAAAATGTTGTTCAGCCTCCATTTGATTCTTTCCAGACACTTGCTTTAAGTGATATCAGCCACTATATAAGAAATCCCTCTTCACCAAGACTAAATACTGAGGAGATCATGTGCAGGTGCCCCAGCTTCCAGCCTACAGCAAGCATCAGTTGCCTGCCACGTGAGTGCACCACTTTGGATGCCCAGCTTAGTGAAGCCTTCAGATGACCACAATGCCAGCTGATATGTAACTCCAACCCCAAGTGAGAACTGCTAAGCTGCATCCTTCCTGCATTCCTGACATACAAAATCATAAACAGAAAAAAACAGTTGTTTACACTACTATGTTTTGTGGTTATTTGTTACATAACAGTAGTAACTGAAACAGATATGTTTCCTTGGGTTGTGTACATTAATGTTCCTAAGTCTCTCTGTCCTTATGAACATAAGAAGGATGATCACTGATCTAGAATATTCCATCCATGTTTTCATCTGCTCCTCTCTTAGACCACCTTTTTTCATTAAAAATAAATTCTCTACATACCACACCTTCCATTCACAATAAAGCAAATGAGGAAATGAAAAAAATCATCAACAGATTGATATAACCAAATTTACTTTGACATTATAATCAAAAGGAAAAACAATTTTCAAAAGAAAGAACCCCGGAAAGACTCTTTAGAATTCCATGACATTTCATGTGATGGTTGGATGTTCTCTAGGTTATGAGGTGAAAACTCTATTGTGGGTACAGATCCCAGGTGATGCTGATGTGCTGGTTCCTGAACCATACATTGAGTGGAAAGGCTAAAACAGCACTGTGCAATTGATTTTCTGCAAAAATAGTAGGAATATTCTTTATCTGCACTGTTCAGTTCAGTAGCCACTGGCCACACTTGGCTATGAGTCCTTAAAATGTGGCCAGGGCAACTGAGGGACTAATCAGTTAATTAAAATTAAAATTTAAATAGCCATATGTGGCAAGTAGCTACTATATTGGTAGCACAATTCTAGAACTTGATTGCTAATCAAGTTCACTGCTTGGTACCTAAAGTGATAAGGAACTTTCTGCCTGACTCAGCTCACTCCACTCACAGCATTATAATTTTAACCCAACTGGTAGTAAATCTGATCTGTAACTACAGAGAACAGGCACAGTAGGCAGAATAATCACTCCTCACCCCTGCAAAATAGCCACTTTCTAAATCCCAAGATGTATCAATATGTTATATTATGCAGCGAAGGGAAATTAAGGTTGAAAATGGAATTAAAATTCCTAATCAGCAGATAAAAAGACTATCCTGGATTATATATGCTGTGCCAATATAATCACAAGGGCCGTTAAAGAGGAGAAAAGAGGAAGAGGATGGTCAGAGGATGGCAGCAGGGACAGAGAAATGCTACATTTCTGACTTTGAAAATGGAGAAAAGGGGACATGAGCCAAGGAATGTGAGCAGCCTTTAGAAACCAGAAAAAAACAAGGAGCATCCAGCTCCTTGGGAAGCGTTAGATGCTGGTGAGAGTGGAAAAGGGGCTCTGCCCCCTGCCCCCAGCATCCAGCGGGAATGCAGCCTGGCTGACACTTTGATTTTAACCCATTAATACCCACGTCAGACTTCTAACGTCCAGCACTGTAAGATAATAAATTTGTATTGTTCTAAGCTGCTAAGTTGTAGGTGATATGTTAGGGCAGCAATGGAAAATGAAGTACATAGTAAATGTGGCCTCTTATCCAGAGGGAAATCTGGACAGCATTATTCTGTTTCCCTGATCGTTTTCTTCTCACTTTAAACCTCCCTGCGTTCTCCAACAACTGCTCAAATGTTATGGATCCATCTCCCCAAACCATTCTGATCGGTGTCCTTTGGACAGAAATCTGCTTGGCTGACATGGCACTTACAGCATGTCACCCAGCATGGGACACAAAGGTCCATCTGTAGGGACTATACACACTACCTGGACCTTATTTCTATCTATAAAGGCTAAGAATCTCTTAGCTTTGGGGGGAGACATGTTATTGAATAAACAGAGCTTTCAGTTAACCAACTCCCTCACCCTCACACACTCTTATTTCACATGTAAAACAATACCTGCCCCAATTCTCTAGTAATATTTTGTCCATCATCTAGTGTGTAAAATGATTATGGGATTTGGATTCCAAGGTATCTGCTCTTTCAACTTTTTGTTTTCTACAAATTTGACTTTTGTCCTATTCATATCCTCATCCAGGTAATTAACAAAGCCCTGGAAGAGGGCAGGCATGAGGACAGGGCTCTGTGACACAACCTTCAGACTCCCTCTGGCTTCATTTACTCATTCCTCGAAATAGAATGAGTACCCGCAGTTGGGTGACCAGTTGTCCCGACTTGCTTGAGGTGGAGGAGTTTTCTGGGATTAGGGACTTTCAGTGTTAAAACTGGGACAATCTTGGGCAAACAGGAGTCCTTGGCCACCTTACATTTCAGTGTGCCTCATTTTGTGTTGGGCACTAGAAAAGGAACCCAAAATAAAGTGCAGTCTCTGCTGTCAAGAATCTCACAAGCTAGAATCCAGTTTTCCCCAAACTTTCTTGAGATTTCCTATTATGTTCTACTTTTCCCTGACAGCCAAGAAGACTGATTTAGTTTTACTCTCTGTAGTTTATGTTAAGAAAAAATAGATATGTTCAGGTTTTTCCTTTTCAAAGTATACCCACTTACCACTTGGGAATTATATTCAGCTCCTAGTTGCAGTAACAAGAAACTTCAAAATAGTGAAAAGTTATCTTTTTCTCATGTAACTAGAAATCTGGAAGAGGCTGCTTAGGGCTCTTATAATAGTTCCATGATGGAATCAGGGGTCCAGACTCTTTCTCTCTTTCAACCCAGCCATCTTTGCTTGTGTTTTTCTTCTCATGGTTATAAAGGGGGTGATCCATGTTTCTGTTTTAGGTAGGAAGACAGAATAGAGCAAGGGACAATTAGAGCATGCCAGCCAAAGAGAGGCTCCTATTAAGGACTTTTTTTTTCTCAATGCCCCACCCAACAAATTTCACTTGCATCTCATTGAGCAGAATTTAGTTGTTTAATGGATTTTACCTGCAAAAAGCCTGGGAGATACCTTTTTTTTTTAGCTGGACACATTGCTATCATCACCACCACCTCTCAATAATTAATTATATCATTGAGAAAGAAGGGGGAATTAGATATTGGGTATTCAGCTATCCAAAGCAGACTGTCTCTCTTAAAACTGTGACCCTGTTCCTCCTCATGAAATCTCTCCTGTCAAATGCCTTTTTGAAATCTATTTTTACAATGTCAATGAGATACTGCTAATCTACTATTGTAATTATAATTCTATCATCAAGATCTGTAGCCAACTCCCAGCTAAACTAATGGAATTGCATGAATTTATAAATGACCAGAAATGGGATGGCTATCACTTAATATTTACAATCTAGAAACTAAAGTAACCAAATTATTTTTCACAGCTCATTTATTTTTTTTACATTCAGAGTTATATTATTTAAGGAAAACTACAGCTATTAAACCAAAGTTATTATTAAGCATGTAAATATTTTAAATTACATATTTAAAGGGAATATAAAGACATTTTATTAGTCTGTTTTGAGTAATGTGTATCATACCATTAAAACAGAAATACTGTTTAAGACACTGCATTTCTTTGAGGTTAAGCTAGCACCATTCCCTTCAAATGTACCCAATAAAACAGGGATATTACCTGACCTTTCTGTGAAAGCTGAGTAATTACTTGGTTATAAAGCATCAAGTAGATTAGCTAAAAGATGCAGTCATGGGCTTGTGCCATTTCAACATTTAACTAAAGATTT
The DNA here is from genome assembly GCF_949774975.1 of Lagenorhynchus albirostris. NCBI lineage: Eukaryota > Metazoa > Chordata > Mammalia > Artiodactyla > Delphinidae > Lagenorhynchus > Lagenorhynchus albirostris. The sequence goes on from NC_083100.1 coordinate 14,825,789, forward strand.
TTAAGTAGAGCTGTTTTAACTAAAAAGGTACTTGGTATGTGGAACCCATTGTTAAAATACACTTGTCATGCTTCAGTTGGAATAAAAGTGAAGTTGAGGAAGAGAACAATGAAGTATGGTTCCTGGACCTCTTGTTCCCACAGGTAAACGAACCCCTTATAATCTATACCTAATTTAAGTAATGCATTCAGGTAACGCATTACTGACGCTATCGGTACTAGTGATTATAACCATCTTTCATTTTGATGTGCCACGCATTGTGAGAGGAATGTTAATCCATTATCTCTAACCCACATGGCACATGTATGGCAGAGACATAATCTCCATTTTACAGTTAAGGAAACTAAAATCAGAAAAGTCATGTAACTTGCCCAATGCCATGATTCAAACTTATGTGCATGAGTCTCCAAAGCATAGCCTGTCTTTCCAGGACAGTTTTCTGCCTTATTCACTGGTCCTGTGAGAGGCCTTCAGCGAACAGATTGTCTGAGTATTTGTTGTTTCTCTTTTAGAGGCTTAAAAAAGCACCAGACTTAGAAAAGGAAAAGCCAGTTGAGAATCTTGACTCGATTTGCCTCTTACCAGCTGTGGGCCTGGATTTGTCTTTTCAGTTCTCTGAGCCTCAATGTCCTCAACTGCAAAGTGGTATTATAATATCTAGAAATATCAATAGTAGTATCTACCATATAAAGTTGTTGATAGAATTAAAGAAGATAACATGTTTAAGATAGGGAAAATAGTAGTTACTCAATAAATATTGTTTGAATCACATACTTATCACTGCAGGGGAAAAAGAGAGGTAAAGAGATAGAACCAAAACTTACAGAGTTTATAATTAAATGACTTACATTTATGTAACTTATTAGGAAAGTCAGCACAGTTGGAGGTTAATTTATTTGACTAACTTCTTAACTGTCTTTATGATATCAGTAAGGTCTAAAGGAATGGGATTTTGGAGAAATGAGTTTTATTAGGACAGTGTGGTATAATAGAAAAATCATAACCTTTAGAATTAGTGGGTGGGGGAACCAGGATTTGAACTTAGGATATGAACTTCAGTATGAAGTTCATAGGGTGGTGGGGCACCTGGTGGCAATATAGAAATGGTGACCTGGGATTTAAGGAGAATGTAGTTCTGAAAGACAGTGTAAAGAAATACCAACTTTATAATATTGTTTAGAGGAGACAGACTTAATGGATTAAGGGGCCAATCAAAGCTTGGGATCTCCAGAAGCAGGCATTTAGATGGAGTTTTGGATGCAAGCTATTTATTAGGGATCAACACCAGTGAAAGGAAAAGAGAATAAGCAGAAATGAGCAGAGGATGAAATTAAACTGGGTTCAACTGGGTTCAAAATATTGGCAAATCCAACAAGTATGGCTTGTCAGATTGCCCCACGTGGAGCAGAAATGGCCAGGCCTTTCTACAACCCACAATGTAGAAGCATCCCTAGGAAAATTATATCTCATTTGAGGTGCTTATTTACAGACCCTAAAAAGTTAATCTGCCTGCTATTACAGCAAATCCTTCCTTGGAGTGGGACCTGGGTGGCATAGCTCAGTTTCAACCTCAAGACCATATTTAGTTCTGGACTTATGAGACCAGGAGGCCAAGAGCACTAATTTGGGATCATGAGATTAGATATGAGTTTTAGATGCTTCTCCATCATTCTACAATCTCTGACCTTGAATGTGTCACTTGAAGATGTAATCCTTAACAGTTTCCCTGTCTATAGGGATTTGGCCTCCATGATCTCTGAATTTCATTTAGTCCCTAATATTCTGCAGTTCTATGGTTTTATTCATTTGTTTATTCAACATGCATTTACTGAAGGCTACTATACTGTGCCAGCCACTTCTGGGCATACCAGTGAAGACCATTGACAAAGCTCTGTGCCCTGGTTGAGTGGATACCCTAATGGTTTTAAAGTTCCCTTCATTATGAGAGAAAGCAATGAGGTAGGAACCAAAATTCTTTAGTTAAATCACTATAACATTCCATAATACTGCTTCAAAGCAGAGGAATTTTGTACTGCAGGTGCCAGGGAAAATATATTATATTCTAAAAGTAATTTAACAACTTATTTACTGGGTCATATCGTAGCTTCCACACGCTGTTCAATCAGTAAGATATTCTTTCCACCTTTTTTCTATGAGAGCTAATAAAATTATTGACAATCTTTCCTTGCTGGCAAGGGCCAGGAAGAAAATTAAGGTCCAGAGGGAAGAAAATAAAATACATTTTCAGAAATTTGGACTGAAAACATGTCAATGCTCTTCTCAGTGATTCATCCAGAAAGTTATTAAAACCACAATCATAACACAATATATGGCAACAAGTGAAGAATATTTCACTTTATCTCATGTGTGCCTCAATATTACATTTTTCATTTCTGCTGTTGTGATGGGGGGGGGGTAGAAAACATTCCATGAACCCGTCATTTAACTACTGCATATTCCTTTTAAATTAGACCAACAATCCTATTTGTGCTAGCTAGTTGATTAAAAAGTTAGGTAAAGCCAAGATTATTTTTTGAGGGAAGGGGGGTCTTGATTTACTAGGATTTAATCACTCAACTTAAATGAATGTTAAATTAACAAATGGGTTTTTGACAGCATGATTGTAATGTGTGATTCAACAATAATAAACTCCTTTTTTCAAAAAAAAGATAAAAGCTCATGACCTCAAGTTATGAACCAGATTTAGGAAAATCATTCTAGCATATTTCAACATCTTATTGAGTTTTTGTTTTCCTAGTTGGAGCAGAGGAGACAGCATGAACTCTGCCCAAAGTTGCTGCTGCTTCCTTGGTTCATGTCCCAGTGAAACTCATCTCATCCTCTGGGCCCTGAAGAACTTGATTCTGGCCCAGAAATGTGTCCTTCTCTGGCAGAAGCTCAGCTAGATCTGAGGCTGACTGGGTTTCCAGTCCTGTCCGTGATTAGTGGAATGCATCAAGATCACACATATGGAGGAATCCAATTCTAGAAATGGCAGACTGGGTAATCCACACTGGCTTTCCTGCTGAGAATAACTAGCAAAGTTGAACAACAAAAATCCACTTGAAGGTATTAAACAGCTACTAAAACAGTGAAGAACTACAGAGCCAAGAGCCCAGAGAAGAAGAAAACCCAGAGAGGTGAGCCAGGCAGGAGGCAGCTTGTGCCTAGAAATGTGTGTGAGTCCCTGGGAGACTGAGATGTGGATAAGAGCATCAGGAAGAATCACACAGGGCAGGTGGATCAGAAGTGAATTTCAGGTTCCACATAGGAGTGGAGGCCTGAGAGAAACACCCAGAATTATGGTTGGGACCAAAAAGGGCTATCACCCAAGACAGAACCATAAATAGAAGTCCATAGTCCATAGAGAGTAAAGACCAGCATGGAATGTGTTCCATCTCTGATTGCATGAGGTAATGTGAGAGACTGCCAATGCCTTTCTTCTCCTTCCAGAAACAAACTCATACTACAGAAGACACAGTGCAGGCTTCTATTTATATGAAGTCCCAAACAGGCACCACTCATTTATGGTATAGGAAGTCAGCACAATTGCCTTGGAGGATGAGCAAGGCTGGTGATTGGAAGAGGAATTGAGGCACTTCTGGGGAGCTGATTAGTTTCTATTTCTTAATTTGGATGGTGTTTACATGAGACTAAGAATTTTCTGATAGTTCTCCAAGCTTCCAGATCTCACTGACAATGAGTCTATCCAGTCGAGTAGATGAAGTTCCCTGCAAACTACTCCTACTTAGACTAGCTTTGTGCAGTTTCCACCTTGCTGTCCTGTGAAGATGAGCAGTCTATCTGCCTTGCCCATGAGCTTAGAGCTTCTCAGACTTCCCCTGACACCAAGAGGCGCTATTCCTTTCTCTGTTAGGCAGAGTACAAACCAACTCCCCAAAGCTGTTCCTGTGCCCGTCTCCCAGCTAGGGCTGCTATATTTAGCAACTAAAATTCTAAGATGCACAATTAAATTTCAGATAAACAACTAATAATGCCTTTAGTATAATGTGCGCCAAATTTACATAGGGGACATATCTATGCCCCCCCCCCAAAAATTATTTATCTTAAATTTAACTGGGCATCCTGTATTTTCTCTGATGACCCTACTCCCAGCCCATTTCCTTTGCTCTTTGGATAGAGGGAGGTGAGGCTAAGAGGGAGGAACAATAAAGCATCTGCTAAAGGAAGCACACACCACTTTAACTGTTTTTTTTCTCTTTCTGCTATATTGAATTAAACATTAGTTTTAACGAACATGCAAGAAAATGTGAATACGATTTTAAGATTCAAAACCAGTGACATGTGTTTCCATTAGCATTATGATCCAACATAGCAGAAATTCTCTAACTCCAAAAGTAGAGAGGGCTGCTTATATTTTTCTCCTTTTTTCAAAGACGGGCAAGATCCCCTTGTGGTCTGGCCTGAGTTGTCAAATATAGTAACCACTAGCCACTTGTGGCTATTTAAATTTAAATTAATTAAAGTTCAACTAAATTAAAAAGTCCTTAGTCTCACCAGCTACATTTCAAGCACTCAGTAGCCACATGTGTCTACTGCTACCCTGTTAGACAGTGTTAATTAGAAAACATTTCTATTAATGCAGGACATCCTATTGGACAGCACTGCTCTAGATTATCTATCTTATTAACATCTGATTATGGAGACAGAAGTGACAAGTGGGGTGTCAAGCACTGTGTTTTTGAGGCTGCCAAGGGAAGAGGTCTTCCCATTGAGCAGCACCTAGCTTCACCTGGCATCTTTTCTTGGGGCTTTCTTTTATTGTCTGCAGTGGCAAAACTGTGTCTAGATTTTACACATATTAGAAGCATTTTTCACTGAGGTTTCCTTGGGAACTCACACATATATTACCAAATTACAGTTCTTGGTCTGAGACTTCTGGAGAGGTGGAAAGGTCTCCGGGGTGGGAATCAAGAGGTGAGGGTTCTAGTAGCTTCTCTGCCATTGTCCATCCTGAAACCTGGATCAAGGCACTTCCCTCTCTGGGTTTCATATTTCCTTCCATAAAGGCACATTTTGTTCTCATTAAAATAAAACTCAAAACTGAAACTTGAAAAAACTAATATTATCATCTCCAGAGTGAAATTCAATCTAAGTGATTTTTTTCATTGTGTGATTACCTCTGAAAACACCGAGTCTCTCCCAGTGTGAATTTCCCAAAAGTAAAGCAATATTCACTCCTCGGAAGAGTAATGGCCTCAGAATTCAAAAACTGGGCCTGATACTTCCAGATTTGGATTTTGGTTTATTATTTCAGTCTGGCCTGAGTGTCCTGGAAAAGAGCCTGGAATTGAAATGTGAAGGCATTGATTTAAACCTGACTGTGAAATATTAAATACAATTACTTAACCACTTTAGACTTCAGTTTCCTCTTTAGTAAAACAGAGGTAATAACAGCAGTATCATATATTTATTAAGATGATTAAATTAGGTAACATGGTGAGAATGCTAATGGGAATAAAGCTGTAGAAAATATTAATAAATAGAATATGTTATTGATAATGATTTTTCCTCTTTTTTGTGCAACAGAAAAAAAGATAAAATAGTATTGATTCCATTAATTTCAACTCAGCTATAAGTGCTGCCCAATATCAAGTATTATTTACTATCTAATTAGGAAAACACTTTTATATTTTTAAAATATTGTACTTAATATTGACCAGAAAGGTACACAGTATCTCTTTGTTTATCCACTAATGTACTCTGTTGATGAATATTTGTCACCTTCTAAAAATTTCTCAGATAAATATTTCAGTTATCAATTGCAAAATAAACTATCCACAAACTTAGCAGCTTAAAACAACAACTTATTATTATTTATCACCATTATATATGTTAGTTATCTCAACTGGGAGGTTCCCACTTTGGGTATCTCATTGTGTTGCAGTCAGCTGTGGTTATAGTCAGCTGAAAGTTCAACTGGGTTGAAATGTTATTTAAAAAGACCAGAACCTGATAGTAGTTAAAGAAGTAAAAACAGATTTTTTATTAAGAAACTATTGCAATGGGGAAAAGAAACCTTGGTAGAGAATTAGATTCAATTCCGAACACTACAAGAACAAGTGTGGATTTGTAGTAAATTGTGGGACCTGGGTGAGGGGAAATTACTAGGATGTTACTGGAAAATTACTAAGAGAGGACATCAAGAATAGAAGGAATTCTTGCTAAACTGACCAAACAGGATTCTTTCTGAGGGCAGACCAGAGCGATCAGATATCAAGAGTACAGAATGAGGAATTTGATTAGATATCAAGAGTGATCAGATATCAAGGCAGGGGGAGGAGGATTCTCTCCAAACTGACTTTGCAGTATTCTTGCTAATACTGGGTTATGCAGGTCTGGCAAGGATGAGGCCAAGGCTGAAGGCTGACCTGGAAGAGGACTCTGAAGAGCTTGACTAATGTTTGGTTAAGGAGAGTCTTTGCCAATGTCCCAGATGGGTCACTTGAATGACTGTCAGTTTGTGATGATTGTAGGCTGGGAGTCCAACAGGGGCAGTTAAATCACCAAAAGTGGCTTCTCCAGGTGGCTTGAGCTTCTCACAGCATGCTGTCTGGGTTCTAAGAGAGAGTGTCCAAAGATCAATCATTCCAAGAGACTTGGGCAGAAGCTGCAAGTCTTCTTATGACCTGGCCTCAGAAGTCTTAGAAAGTCATATCCAACGCATGTTACTGGTCAACAAGTCACTAGGATCAGCCTAGATTCAAGAGGAAGGAAATTATCCTCTTCACCTCTTGAAGTGAGGAACAGAGGGAAAGAACTAATGCCAGTCATCTTTGGAGACTATCACGATATCCACACTTCAGCTTGTACACTGTCCAGTGACTTCTACACCCTAGTGTCTGAAACTTCAGAAACAGAAGGCAGAGGAAACTCAAACAGTTCACCTATATCCATACAACTTAACAGGAAGTATTCTAAAAATCATGTTTCTTTTGGTAAATGGGTATGGATGTTCCAATGAGAGCTAAACAAAGTTGAAAATATGATAAAGCTGCTCACTACATCAGAAACATACCTCCCACATCTCTGACCAGAGTTTGAAATATATCTAGTTAGTTCAGAGAAACACCCAAATACATGTCAAAGACATCTCCTTCCTTGCCGCTACATAGAATTAAGCATCAGATGCTTTTATAATTTTAAATGTATGTATCCCTTAGTAACATTGCCAGATAAAATGCACTATGTCCACTTAAATTTGAATTTCAAATAAATAACAAATATTGTTTTAGAATAAGTATATTCCAGTTATTGCATGGAACATGCTTATTTATGCTAAAAATAATTTACTGTTTTTATGAAATTCAAATTTAACTGGGCATCCTGTACTTGTATTTGCTAAATCTGCAACACTATCCCCAAATAATATTATGTTTTTTTCAGACATTTTCCTCAAGTATATCAAGTGAAGAATAACTTTTACATTTAGTTTCAAAATTACAGTATTTTACTTTAATCCTTCCCTGCATCTAGGTAATCTATACCTAACTAAAAATAATCAAGGGCAAATTGATTATGAGCTTTCTGTAGGAATGAGGCCAGGCAGATAGATATCAAGGATACACGGAACGCTTTCTTAAAGACATTGAGATAAATGTTATTTAACGTTTCCCAGTAACTTTAGCATCATGACACATTTGCAGAATTAGTAAAGACTTTTTTCCCCTTGGCAACCATAAATTCCACCTTGTTACAATTAATGTTATTTTCTTCTCTTTTGGGTAGAGATGAAAACAGCTGGTCACCACATGAAAATACTTCATCTATTTAAAGGCAAATGTTATCTCTGAGCTTTCTCTTTTTCGGGCCAAATTTTGTCTGCTCATTTATCTTCTTTGGTTCTAGTTCCAACCCTTTTATCATTTCTGTTTTTCTCTTCTGGCACCCGGTAAATTTTCCACATTTTTAAAACTATACAGATTGAAATGAGATTTTATAATTTAAAAAGACCTTAGTAATAAATATAACCATACATATTGATTTGTTTATATAATTCTGATCTTTAAATATACTATTTTAAATGCATAAATTATACTTAAAATGCATTGACCAAATATAGCTAAAAGCCAATAGATAAACTAAAGTGGAATTCTATAAAAGTCAAATAATACCAAAGAAGTCAGTAAAAGAGAAACAGGGGAACAAAAGACAGAAGTAATGACTGAAAATAAATAATAAGCCACCTAAAATAATAAGATAAAAGAAGGTCTAAATCCAACCATAGCAATAATTACATAAATATTAATATACTAATACTCCAATTAAAAGGTAGAGACACTCAGAATGAATCATAAAGCAAGACTCAACTAGATGATGTCTATAAGAGATACTCTTTAATATAAAGATACCGGTAGGTTGAATAAATGGATGGAAAGTCTATATATAGTCTATACTCTACATGCTATACAGCATGAAAACAGAAAGTATAAGAAGGCTGGAGGGGCTATTTTAATATCGGAAAAAAGACTTCAAGACAAATACATAAGCTATAAAGAGGAATATTTCATAATGATAAAAGGGTAAATTCTTCTCAAGACCTAAAAAATTTAAATGTGTTAGCACTTAAAAACACACTTCCTATATATGAATCAAAAATTGACAAATTAAAGAGATAAGTAGACAATTCTGTGATGATAGTAGGAGACTTCAACACCAATTGTTCAACAATTTATAGGATTAGTAGACCAAAAAAATCCTGTAAAAATAGAGGATCTAAACAACACTGTCAACAATCTTGACCTTATTGATATTTACAGAACACTACACTCAACCATAGAAGAATACACATCCTTTGTACTTTCACCAATGTAGACCATATGCTGGGTCATAAAATCAGTCTCAATAAATTTAAAAGGATTGAAATCATCTGGAGATTATCCTCTGACAACATGATTAAGTTAACATGCATAGACATTGTCTTTCAGAAATTTTGGTTATCATTCACATTTTCCCACTTTTATTAACACAGTTTACATTTTCCTCTGGGTACAACCATCCTGCTTATTTGGGCATTTCTTCAATGAACCCAGGCTCATTAATACTTTCAGGTATCTTCCTATGGGACACTCCCTTCTATTTGAATGTTCTTTATAAATTAAAGAATACAACTTGCTTGATAGTGCACAGTCAATATGCATGAACTGGCGTAAAAGAAACCAACAGTCTCTTAAATTGCAGCTCCAATGTCCTGTCTCGGACCACATCAAACTCTGCAGCATTTGGTACATGGAAGCATCATTTTCTTGGACACTCTTACCCTTGACCATGGCTTTCATAACACAGTGTTACCTATGGTCTCTAACCAACCTTCCCTCTCTACCTCATGGATCCCCACCCCCTGATTCTCTCCTTGGAACTCTTCTCCCTGTGTATTTCCCCAAAAGGATCTCATCATCCCTGTACCTTACACCCTATTTATGCAGATCAATTTCATTTTTACATTTAGTTCCAATCTTCTTCTTGAGCTTCAAGTTCATAATCCCCATGTGGCTGTGTTGTGCATATACACCCTACACTATAATTCCATATGTGGAAGAAATAATTATATTTCTTGATTTCTCTTCGTTAAGTTGCCTGAAGCTTACTCTGAGTACCCAGGCCTGTGGGAAATCAATCTCAGTCGTTATTGCCATTTCTTGCTCCATGAAGATAAGGCACAGTCCCAAATCATCTGGAAGCCTTTCCAGTCATCTCTCGTAAGGCTTTTGAATGCCATTTGAATGTGAGATGCCTTTTGAATGCCCTCTGTCTCAGATCAGAGGTTTCATCAAGTAGAGCTGCATTACTGTTTACAGACTACATACACTTGGGGCGGAATAATATTTAGTAAATCTAGATACCCCACCCCCAGTCTAGGTCCTACTTCCTCAGGCAAATCTTGTCCTCCACCCCAAAGTGCTGACAGATAGCAGCTCTAGATCTCCAACTCTCTGCACAATCCATAAACCTTCAACTTCTTCCAAGTGTGAGGAACAAAATCATTTATCTTCTTTTCCTGACCTCGAAAACACTTAATCCCTCTATTTGTTCTTTCTCTGGGACAGTCAGCATTACCTCTTCAATAAACTTGGGCTTTGTACAATAAAGAACGTGTAACAGTTTTTGAGCAGTATTTGATTTCTGCTGGACAAAAAAAAATTTCTGGGGCAAGGAAATGCTGAAGTTTGCCTGTTTGCTAGAACAAGAAAGTGAGGAAAATACACGGTGGGCACTTATAGATTAAGATCTCAATAAATTATAGAGTGCTTTCTTGATGACTTCTCCTACCATAAGCATTTATAGACAATTCACTTTGTGCCAGATATCTAATTTATTCATCACACCCCTCTTCTGTAACATAGACATACTTCTATCCTTTTACATCATCATTTTTTTCAGCTAACATTTATTGTGCATCTCCTGTGTGTTAAAAATTTTATAAGAAGTAACTAATTTCATGCCTGCAACAACCTTATGTCAGAATTGCTATTATTATCCTTATTTTGAGATGGAGACACTTAAGTTTAGAAAGACTAAGCCACATACACAAGCAGTAAGTAGCAGAGTTAGGATTTTAAATTCAAGATGATTAACACCAGCAACATCTCTCTTAACTCTTAACCACCATGCAATATTGCCCTTCTCCTTCATATGTTACATATATTTTATTTATTTTTTTTAAAACTGTTACATATATTTTAATGTATGTCCAGAATTGACCTGAAAACAATTCTTTTTCCTGTTTCCCTGTTTCTGTTATTGATACCACTAATTCTAGGTTCTTGGAGTTCCCACTCTGAAATTATGTTTGACTTCTCTTGCTCCATCCAGATTCAGTCTTAGAAGTGCTACCTGAACCATATCTCTTCAATTTTTCCTCTTCTCCATTTTTTTCAGATTCTTATGATATTTTTATTCAACTGTTCTAATATCTTCCAAATGCTTTCTGGGTTTCTCATCTCTCCTTTCTCTAGTTCATCCTACATACTGTGCAAAGGAATCCTCACTAAGACACACATCCGGTTACTACCCCATTGTCAACTAAACTTGTTCTACGTGTTTTGTTCTAGATATCAAGTCCCTGCAGTACTTCTGAGCCTGCTTTTCCATTCTGATCTCTTGCATTATCCTCTACCCACTTATTTCATGTCACGGTGAATGTTGGCTATTAACAATTTGCTGAGTAGAATCTTCAGCCCCTCTTCATTCTTTGCTTGTGTACCTGTTATTTTCTCTCTTGGAAATACCCAAATATCCACTCTCTCTCCAAGGATCATATTAAATCCCCGTAATCTACTTCAGAAAAAAGTTTTTGGAAAAGATTGCTGGTGCTCGCCTATGTCCAGTGCTCCTTTCTTTCCTGGACACACAGAAACACCATATTCACCAGGCTTTTGCAGTTAAACAGCCACACGACTAGTTCCAGCCAGCGAAATGTAGGTGGAAATAAGATCCCACATGCTGTGCGGTGCTGCCAAAAAAATGTTTTTAAATAACAATGGAATAAAATAAATTTTTTAAAAAATCAAGGCAGATGTAATGAATCATAATTCTCTTTTAAAAGTCTGACTAAGAGGACTTCCCTGGCGGTCTGTGGTTAAGATTCTGGGCTTTCACTGCCGAGGGCCCAGGTTCGATGCCTGGTCGGGGAACTAAGATCCCACAAGCCATGTGGCCATAAGTAAACACAACTTTCTAAATTCCCCTTTTCCAAGTATAATTTTCTCTCCTTTAAATCCAGAAATTTAAAGTTTTCTCACGGCAAGTCTTATGCCATGTATGATAGTTATTTGTTTAGTTATCTAATCCTCTATATGAATAAGTAAGTCCCTATTGGTCAAAAGGCTGTCTCTTAATCACTTTTTATTGAATTCCTACTATTTGAGAGGCACTAAGCTATGGTGTCAGTGATTCAGTGTCCATTATATGAATAATAGTACACACTTAATGAATGCTTCTTAAATTGAAAATAATATGATATTTGGAATAAGAGAAAGAGGATCCATAATTCATTCAGGTAAAGTCATAATCTCAGCAAATTAGAAGAAACATTGCCTATTTCTCCTTAAGGCTGTTATTTATATTCAACAAAACCAAATTACAGAAGTATCACAATTTTAGATATAAAAATATTTGACACTATAGATTTTGCATACTATCAAACTCCTGGAACTCTACAATGTCAAAATCTTTCTTTTACTCTCTAGAATTTAACTCATAATCCTCAGTATAATTATCATCTCAGGTGGCATGTACATAATTAGATAGCAAAGGCAGAATTAGACAATGAACAAGAGATAATAAAAGGAACAAAATCACCCTCTAGTTTGATTGAGATCTCTATGCGAGCAAAATGTGTATGTGATATTCTCTTAAATGGCTTGAGTGAGATTGATTTCACTCATTTCTGCCTTTTCACAGAGTTAGGTGTATTGGGTATGGTTCAGGGCAGAATCTAATAGAATTTGTGACATGCCAATTCAATCACCTACTGCTGTAGTTGTAAACATTCATCCATTTTGAATTGCCCAGAATTTATTTAGCTGTTAATAAGAGATCAATAAACCAATAAATATTTATTGAGCACTTGCTATGTCAAATCTGTACAGGAACATTGGCTCCGGGCAATTAAAAGGAATTGGTGAATTACTAGTCCTTGAAGAAAAGGCCATAAAGTATTGAAATAACCTGATAGACAATTTTCGAGGGGAAAAGAAAATTCTGTTGAGAGATGAGAACACAGTGTCCATAGAAGTTCATTGAGATATATCTTCTGTTAAGAAAAAAACTCTTCACACTGAAGTGTCAAGATGATCTGTTACCCCAGGAATGAATCAGAAATTAAGGCAAAGACCATAAATAATTAAATATAATGTATGTCTATAAGGCTCTTTAAAAAAAAAAAGAAGTAGAAGTAGAGTGTTTGATTCAGGTCATTGAGAATCAGGAGGCAGGTTGTTTCCACCTGCTGACTCACTGAGGGACACTGGGCAACTCAATTTGCCGATTCTGGGCGTATTATGTTCTCTGTTGAAAGGCATGGAAACAAACTCTGGAGTCTCTTAAGAAAAACAATAAATTTAGTGGAAGGATACTGACTACCTCTAGAATCAAGAAAAATATTGAGCCAACAGGGTTTAAGAGGAAGAGGACTTGGGGGTAACTGCCAGGGTCACAGGAGCAGGAACTCAGGGGCAGTGTCTCTAGAACTCTGACGTGAAAGGGCTTAGTCACAACCAGCTTCCATCCTCCTATCACCCTGGAATGAAGACCCTTTTCAGCCTCACTTGGGTCTAGGTTTGAGCTGGTAAGGTACCCATTTGGCATTCCTCTGGATATTCTGGTTACCAAAGAAGGACAAAAGGGGAATAATATTGGGCTCCCTAAAACCACACTGAGCCCCAATTTTCTCATCTCCTTTAAAGCAATGAGTCTAGACTAGAAGAGCTCTTGGATCCCTTAAAACTTTCATATTATTTGATTTCTTTCATTAAAGACAAAAAGTCCCATACACCTAAGATCTATTTTAGGAGGTACATTAATCAATGGCAATTGAAAGAAATACCCAGATTTGAAAGAACCAAAAAGACACATACTACCCATCGTAATTTGTTTGTCAATAATTAGTTGTGTGATCATGGGTAAACCCCTTAAGAATTTCAGTGTTCAACTAAAGTACAAGTATCCTAAATAGATTGATATGAAGCCCATTACTCATCTAAGATTCTACATCAAATCGATATAGCCTTAACCATAAACACCTGACTTCCTATAGGGTAGTCTAGAATAAACATTTTGCATCCTAAGTTATTTTCTGTTTTGATCCCAGATTTTAAGCACTTCTACTTAAACTACTGGTAAAAACTCTCTAACATTAGACCACTTTTTCTAATAAAATGAGGGATTAATTGCTTCTGCAGGCAAGGGCTATAATCCACACAAGCAGAGGTTTTAAATTCAAATGGTTTTTATGAGAACACAGCTCTAGATAGACCATGCAGCCTTAAGTATGTGACAGCTAAAAATAGCAGTAAGTGCACAAGGGCAGAGGTTTGATGTTTGGAGGTAAAACATCAGAATGTATTTTGAACTGAATAATGCCATCTGTTCTACATCAAACAACCATAAAAGACAACATTTTGATGTTTTTATGCTGTGTTCACTCACCTTTCCTCTTCAGACCATCTCAATTACAATGTTCCTTCCAGAAGCAGGGATTGTTCCTCCCCTCAATTCTGCCAGGCCTATTTTAGGCTCTGTCTTTCAGTGTGAAATTATCTGGCTGCTTGTGTACCCAAGGATCATCTACTGGGTTTGAAATTAGCCTTCAGAATAGTGCTTTATACTTTTATTTTTTTTAAGATAATAGATGATGTTCATTTTTGTGATTGCAAAGCACATACTCATAGGAAATTTGGAAAGTAAGGAAAAACAGATCATCTCCAGGATTAAATACTATTTATAAAGGTATTCCCTTCTACTAGTGGATGTGTATGTGTGTGTGGTGTGTAACATTTAAAAGTTGAATCATACAGAAAGTAGTCTTTATGTTTTTAATGGCTGTATGGTACTCCTCCCTAGGGATTATTTACTAGTTTTCAAACTGTTTTGGAAGACTCTTCTCAACAGTAAAAAATTGATAAAAACAAGCATTATTCCTAAAACATGAGCTGAATACATATTGAAATTAATAAAGCAGCTTATTAAAATCTTTCCATACTCCTCAGTTTTTCAATCTCCACCTAAAAAGACTCAATGTCTTTTCTGCTGATAAAATCTATGCTGAAGATTAGCCAACTCTTACTGTAAAAACCAAAGAAAAGGAAAACATAAGTATTTCTTATAATTTATTTAGTCAACTGCCACTGGATGATAAGTTAACATTTTAAATGGGTTTTATACAATGATCTGGTTAGAACTACAAATGCTGGTATATCTACCATTACACATCAAGCTTAAACTACTTACAGATGCTTATATAAGAGACAAAAAGGAAAAGGAAAAATAATTTCTGATCCTGAGAATTAGGAGAAGGGCACAAACACACACACGCAACACACGCACACACACACATTAGCAACAGAATTAACTCAACAAGACCTTCAAGGAATGAAGATCAATATGTGAGTATTTCTGCCCAGAGGTATATACTAAAGCCATGAGTGATATTTGTATTAACTGACTAATTATTAATCTTTTACTATAGACGTCTTTAAAGTCTTCACCTCCTCCTCCTACTTCTGAAAAGGGTTATCGGTTCCTTTATTTCGCTACAAGGATAAATGAGAGATTTGGGCAGAGTTTTGAAGAAGTGGTTGGAAAACGGGATTTTGGTGAGGTTTTACTTTGGATTGTGTGCCGTAATTTTCTTCTACCTTTGCTTCCCACCTAAACCAGATCTTTAGTAAAGATCTACATTATAACTAAAAGCTTTTGGATTCCGGTAGTTTTTCTTAGGGATGCACTGATGTACTGAATTGACCCTGATGCAAGAGTAAGTGCTCTCTGCCTACAATACTTTTTTGAAATTTGGATGGTTAAGAATTTCCAGTAAATGTGTAATTCTGTCCCTGAGGAATGGTGCAGTAAAGTATAAACAGACAACAGAAGTAAAAATCACAGAATGTGCAGTTAGAAAATTGAAGAGCCAATGTCTTTGGGTACATCACTTAAACTCTTTGCTTCAGATTTACTATCTGTAAAATGGGGGAAATAATCTTTGAAACTTATTTACCCTGATTTTTTTGTGAGTACTCAATGGGAGAATATTTTTAATTGCTTTGTAGACTAGTGAGTGAGTGCCTCATAGTGTAAATGTTTATAACTGTTTATAATGAAGACTATCTGTTATTAGTATTTCCCAGTTGGGATCCCTTTGCTTCTCTGATAGTCTATCACTAATATCTCTTTTAAAGTCTGCTGCTCATAAATTGGACCAGAGATGTCTTGAATAAATATCCTCTGTTGGCAACCCTGTTTCTCCTCATTCACACTCTGTCCATCTCCACCCTACTCCACGCCCAGCGCCCAGGGAGATTGACCCAATTGGACTGTATCAATGGGTTCACTGTCTTCTCTTCAACTCCTCTGCTTTCTGGAGGCACCGGCAGAAGACCAGAGGGTGGAAGGAGAATGAGGGGACAGTATTCATTCCCTGCTTTCCTCTGGCTGGTTATTGTGGGCTGACTGTGTCTCTTCTTCAGAGAACAGGTCCTGTCTGGGGGCCTCTCCATACAGCTGCTCTTCCCAGGGTCCGGTCACTGCTTCTTCCATTTGCCCCTTCAGACCTAGTGGTGTTTGCTGCTCCTCACTTTTACCAGCCCTGAGGCACTTCACTGTCCCTTGTTTCCTTAAATCTTGTCCATGCCTTTGTAAATAGTCCCTTTATTAAATCTCTTCAAATTACTCCATTTAAATGTGCCATCTGTGTTTCTTCCCAAACCCCAATTGGTACAGGTCTCACCACCAAATATATTTATATCTTCACCTGTTTTTCTCCCTTAATCTTTTATCACCAATTCCTCCAACCAGAGTCTATATTGTTTTCCAGCCAGCGTTCCGGTTTTAGTTTCCAAAAAAGACAATTTTATTTTGTAATGGGGAAGTTTATGCTTTTCTTCTGTATTACACAGAAGTATACAAGTGAAAAGCTATAAAGGTAGAGCCTCAAATATGAAACATTACACAAATGCAAGTGATTGAAAGTTTCCCCCAAAACATACAACCATATCCCTCCTATTACTTTACCATATCCACTCTCACTAGTACAAGCACACACACACACACACACACACACACACACACACACATGCACCTGATTCAAAGTAGGTGACAGGCCCGGAACAGTGGCCTCACTAAGTTGCAACCTTGGTTTTTAAGGAGTAGATATGTCTGCTGCCTACCCAACTCTTCCAAATGCTCAAGAAACAAGGAGAAGAACCCTGCCAACCTAGTATGCAAATACACAGTCAGGAGTATGCAGAGAGGAGCGCACAAGATAGGAAGAAAGTGGTGGATACCACTTCTTTGTGGCTATACATGGAACACCTCCCAGAAATTTCCAGAAATAGTTAGACAGAATGATTTTGGTTTTTTAGGGTTCTGGATTGTCTACAAAAGTAGAAGAGCATTAACACTATAAAAATATCACCTTTCCAAAGAACTGGGAAAACAAAAGTTATGTAAGTTTGAGATGGCAGAGGAAAAATAATGAGAACAAAAGAAGCATATCCTGATCCCTCAATACCAATGAACCTTCAGAAAGGAAGTGGGGAAAACTGCTCTGTGATAGTTACTGAAATGGTAAGGACCCTCTCCAGAGTATGATATGGTAGGAGAGAAGGGCACATGTTTTCTCCAAAGCTCGCTAATGAATCATGTTTAGGTTTAGGATACCCTGGTCAGCCTCTCTGGCTGATTTAATGATGAGTCTATTGCTATTTAATGTTTTCATTACATTTTCAAGGAGTACAAAAGTTCATCCTTTTTAAAAGGCCAAGGGTGCACAGAACGCCTACAACACAATTACGAAAAGGACAAAATGGGAATATTTTCAAAGCCATAGAGAGAAAATAAGTTAACAAAGATTTCAAATTGTTCTCCTAAAACTCCAGGACATAATTTTCTCAGTTAACAGATGAATAGAAGACTGATCACCATCAATCTCTCTTCTACCTGGTAAATGGGGAGAAAAAACTGAAACGATGTTCCAACTACCAAAACAGGAAAAAGCCCCAACCAATAAACAGACATCATATAAAATGTCAGGGTGATTGAGAATGAGAACAGGCATCCGCTTCCATACTCAGAATTTAAAGCCAGTTACTAAACTCATCATAACGTTCTCAAAATACTTGAGTTTCTTCAGCCCATGTGCATCCCACGTTGCTTCACTCTATCTACTTGGATACTCTATATTGTGTATTGTACTCTGATGAGAGTTGAATCACCTGTCACTACTTACTGTTGACTTCAGCCAAACATCCTCACCTCTAAGCCCATCTCAACACATCCCTAAATAGAAAGTCTCGGTACCATAAATTCCACCTTCAAGCACTGATACCTTGGGCTAAGGACTGGACCTTCAGGAGTTCTCAATTCAATTGCCCAGTGAAGCCCAGGGCAGCATTTTTTTTTTTTGTGGTACGCAGGCCTCTCACTGTTGTGGCCTCTCCCATTGCGGAGCACAGGCTCTGGACGTGCAGGCTCAGCGGCCATGGCTCACGGGCCCAGCCGCTCCACGGCATGTGGGATCTTCCCGGACCGGGGCACGAACCCGCGTCCCCTGCATCGGCAGGCGGACTCTCAACCCCTGCGCAGGGCAGCATTTTGTTCTACAAAATCGTTGATATAAGTTAATGAAAGAACTGGAGCTCCACGACTTTCTTTCTCTCCAAGCCCTCATCTCTACTGTCTTACCTACTCAGAGCTCCTAGGGCTTACAGCTTGAAAATCACTTCTCTAAGCCACTAAAGTATTGATTTCTCACATTGTCCAAAGACATGAAGCTAAAATACAACAGATAAATGCATTAGGAATTAGAGATAGAGAAATAGGGAGAAATATCCAGAAGAAAATAAAACTCATGTTTTTGCTTTCCTAATACACGCCAGGTATCATGTTACTCACTTTATATACATAATCTCATTTATTCTTACCCTCATCAGGCAGGGATTTTTATCTTCATTTTCCAGGTAAAGGAAACAAACTCAGGAGATTTGGGTAAATAACCCAAAAGGCTACGGCTGGTAACTAAACACAAGAAATTGAGCCCAGGTCTATATCCCAAAGACTCTGTTTTTTCCATAGAGCCCTCCAGTTTCCCAAAGACTTTGCTATTACCTCTGGAGATTTAAAAAAATAAATAAATAAAATACTAGTTTCAGGTCAGAGAATATTCTTATCGATTCATTAAAATAGTTAACTAAAAGCAAAAATTTTTAGTTTAAATTTGTATAAGACTTTATAAAAACAGTTCATTTTGGTTTATAATTAGTTCTTTCAAAAAATAATACTTTAATTTAGAACTCAATGTGTTGGTTGTAGTTTAAGAAACAGGGTGCCAGGTCAAGAGTCAGATCTGGATCCTGGATCTCAGTCTATCATGTGCAGGTTGTATGATATCAGATAAGTAACTAGCTTCCCTAAACCTTAGTTTGGTATATGAAAAATGAGGAGTTGGACCACACTAGAAGAATTTCTTGAAGCTGATTGACCCTGATTCATGGCTGTATGAGAAGTGGGAGCCACAGCACTGCTTCAGAAATCCAGTAAATGACTTTGAAAAAATCCAATGCTTGTTTAGGATAACATCAGAAAGGCCAATGCAATGGTGTATGGACAAGAATTAATTTATCTTGCTAGCCTTTTAAATGTATCTAGTAGAATATAAATCCCATATTAATTTGATGTATAGCATCATCTGTTTTTAAATACATGAAAAAGTTTTTCATTAAAAGGTAGAAATATGGTATGGTCCCTTTATAGCTTTGACTCCTACTCCCATTCTACTTCCCATAAAGAATCGTATCCCAAATAAATATATTTTGTGCTTAGAAATATTTTATTGATCATTATATAAATTTCCTCTGTAATAACAATATGTATATAAGTGAAATTTATTTTTTCCAAAGGTTCTTTCTAAGGTTCTGTGTGTTAAATTTTTTTCTTCTGGATTGAAGTGTCATTACAACTACTAGAAATACACAATTAACCAAAACAACATGATCACATCATAAAATCTGATATTTTTTAAACATAAATTTTTACTCAAAATGCATTTACATGAATGATACATATATATGAGGTTTTTTCCTAATTAGCTCATGTATCTGTGAATGAGAATTGCTTAATTATAGAATAAATTGTAGCCCAGCATCAATATTATTTCTATTTTTCATTTTTAGGAATGCAAGCCCTGAGAAATATTGTTCTCAAAAATATGTAGCTGAGAATGGAAGTTTCATTAGAACAATTTCATCCAACTCTTTAAACCCCATTATAGTTCCATGCTAAAAATCACACAGTGATATCTCATCAAAAATTGCTTTTATGTTCAATTAACTCAGATCCCTCCTTCAAGTTTGTTGAAATAGTTTAAAAATTGGGAACAATCTTACTTACAAAATTATTTGTTATCCATCTTTGGAGTAATTTCTCAGTTTACCACAGAAGGTTTACTAAGCTCTGTAAAATGACTATTAAATGTACTCATGACTAGGAGTGATACCCAAATATTAGCTTATAGTAAGATATGTAGTCAACCAGTCAATTGGACTAGATGCAGGCCTCAGTGCTAGAGCAGGGCCTTACAGACACCTAATTGTGTAGGGTATTAACCTTACGGTTGCTGGATCATGAAGAAATCTTACAGGTCTCAGGTCCCAGGGGAGGGCTGGGGTAGGTCCACTCTAGGATTCAGAGAGGTAAATATTTATCAACCAATTTGAAAGTATGTCAATATTTTAACAAAAGAATGATTCCTGTTATGCTTTCCTTCAAGAACTGTTTATTACAATTTCATAATTGTTTATTACTCAAACAACTGTTTATTACTCAGAAAGGGTGGAGAAAATTGAAATGTTACATTTCACCTTTGCCAGTACAATTTTTTTTTGCAAGATATACCAACTGATTTTAATGTTACAAAATGTTACTTAGTACAGTTTCAGATCCACATTGCAACTTAGCTTTTTTTAAAATTAATTTTTATTGGAGTATAGTTGATTTACAGTGTTGTGTTAGTTTCTGCTGTACAGAAAAGTGAATCAGTTATACATGTACATATATTCACAATTTTTTGGACTCTTTTCCCATATAGGTCATTACAGAGTATTGAGTAGAGTTACCTGTGCTGTACAATAGGTAGTAGGTTCTTATTAGTTATCTATTTTATATAGTGTGTATATTTTTTATAAAACACTTTTGTCTTATTCTGTTTTCGATATTTTCACCATAACTTTGGAGCTGCTGATTTAGCTCAATCACTTTATAGACAATATCCACATCTAATCTTATTGAAAAAGCCAGTCCTAATTTTCAGCAAAACCAGACTAACTTTTCGGCAGGAAAAGTCTAACCTTCTCTTTTCGATTTAAATGACTGCATTGAGATGCCTTCCCATGATGGTCATCTCATTTCCTGACACTAATTTTAACACTAATGGATAAAACATGGCACTTGGCCATGTTGAAATAAGGCACAGTCCCCTTCAGTGCTTTTCACCAATCATCTTTATCTTTGCTTCACTCTAAAGGGAACCCCTCCCCAGAGGGACACATTCTGTAGCAATAGCCAAGGGATGGGAGAAGAGAGGTTATTAGAAGGAAATATCATCATTCCTGCCTTCTCTTTCTTAAGTGTATGTGAATTCTGGCTATGTCCACATGAGTCAAGTTATCCCATATCTAACTCCATGCTTTACACTTAAAAGAATCATGTATAAGATAAGGAAAAACACAGAGCTGGACTTCAGGATTTCAAATTGTCCATTTGTTTTTGGTCTGGAGGTTTGTACATCCAAAAGTACAATGTAATAGTCGAAAACATGCTAGATGAATGGGAGGTATGCTTTTCTTTTGCTAAGTGGCAGGAAGGAGACTGTGAAAAGGGAAGGTAAGAAAGGAGAAACAACCAGATGTTTTGACCACCACAAGCTTGTTCTATTATAGGATACAAGTTAGGGATCTGGAAATTCCTTATTCATTCTTAGGTAACTCTTATGAAGTTTCAGTGTACCTCTTGAGGTACGTGGTCTCCAGTCTGAAGGCTACTAGACTAGATGGTCTTTAGAATTTTCCTTTTGGGGGTCATGTTTTAGACAAGATCTTAATCATTTTCTCTAAGGTAATCATAACCGAAAATTTGAAGCAAAAATCCCATCAAGGACTATGTTGGCCAAAATAGGCTATCCTGCACATAGACACTTGGGCTGCTGCTGTGAACTGCTTTCAGTGGTGGAAACAAGTTTTCCCGTGGGTGATTCCCACTCTCCCTCAGGAACAAATTTGTCAGGTGCTGGTAAAAGGAACCATAGCCTCTGGAATACAACAGAACAAAGCTCTATGGCAACTACAGTAATAAGATGGGCGTTCTGATATTCTGGAACAGACACAAAAACAAGTAGAGGATGCCGTGAGGTTACAAGGCTGTGTACTTAGCCCAGTAGGAGATGTCAGAGAAAGAGACTGTGCTAAGTCTTGAAGGATGAATAAAAGAATTACCCAGGTGACAGAGATGGGGGTGGCTGGAGATAGAAGTGTGTGGGGTGGGGTGGGGGGGAGTAGGTAATAGTATGCAACAATATGCAAATAATCCACATGATATGCTAGATAAGGCCAGGATAGGTCTATTTTATTCCTGGCCTCTCAAATTCAATAAACCTCGATGGAGTCACTAAGGTCCTGGGTCAAAAATCTGAGCCTTGCTTCATCAAAATCATTTCATTTCATGGAATCTAAGAAGCAATTGACTTCAGACATGTTAAGACATGATGAAAAAAAGGAGAAACCATGTATGATTTGGCAGTTCACGTGGGGATGGTTGACTAAGTTCTGGCTGTCTGATTTATAACAACCCATCACATGACTGAGAAATAAATCAGATGGGAAATACGGAGACTGTTCTAGGAATGGCATGTTCATGTCCATGTCCCAGAAGGATCCTCCTTGCTATCTCTCTTGATAAGTAAATGCCTGGGAAACCCTATCAGGCATCTCAAGATTGCTAAGTGATTGAAAATCAGAGCAAAGGAATTCAGTTGATCTTGATCATAGTTTGCATCTTCAACAATGGATAATACAAAGTTTGATGGGTTAGTTTTACTTCACTCCTGGAGACCTCATTCGAACAGCTGGGATGTCTATATCTGACTGATTCATGGTTTTTGATAAATATTAGACACGTATATGTCTTTGGAAAAATGGATGCATTTTTGAACAGGCATATCCATAATTTTCATAAATCGTGTTAGTAAGTTTTTTTCAAAAGCTTGCTAGATGACAACGTAAAATGGTGACGTCACTATGGAAAGGAGTTTGACAGTTCCTCAGTAAGTTAAACAATAATTTGCCTTATGACCCAGAAATTCCACTCCTGGGTCTATACCCAAAAGAATTGAAAACAGGTGTTCAGACAAAAACTTGAGCACAAGTATATATAGCAGCACTATTCACAATAACCAAAGGTGACAACAACCCATATGTCCATCAACTGATTAATGGGTAAACAAAATGTGGTGTACTCATACGATGGAATATTATTCAGTCATGGAGAGGAATAAAGTGCTAGTACAGGCTACAAAATGGATGAACCTTGAGAATGTTACACTAACTGAAAGAAGCTAGGCACAAAAGGTCACATGTTGTATGATTCCATTTACTTGAAATATCCAGACAAGTCCAAAGAGACATAATGCAGGTTGGAGGTTAACAGTGCCTGGGGCAGAGAAGAATGGGAAGTGACTGCTTAATGGACATGGATTTCCTTCGGAGTGATGAAATATTCTGAAACTCAATAGCAGTGATGGTTGCTCAACATTATGAATGTACTAAATGTCACTGAATTTTACACTTTAACCTGGTTAAAATAGTAGATTTTATATTATGTGGAGTTTACCACAATTTTTAAAAATCACACATAAAAAAAACACTTGCTAGATATCTCAATCCTTCTTTCTCCCACTCAGGAACAAATTACCAAACTCTATGTTACTTTTAAAATGCCATTTGTGTTTAAGAGCAGCATTACTTCTTATTTAACAAGGAACAAAACAAAAAGACCTGAATTACCCACGTTTAACCTCTACAGGAGGGACTTCCCTGGCGGTCCAGTGATTAGGACTACGTGCTTCCAGTGCAGAAGGTACAGGTGCCATCCCTGGTCGGGGAACTAAGATCCCACATGCCACGTGGCACAGCCAAAAAACACACACACACATACACACAAGTCTATAGGAAATAACAGAATATCATAAGCTGGATGGATCTATAAATGCCCATTACCAGGGGTTGACAGAATTGGGCTTTCTCCCTCTCAAGGGGATGATGACGTTAGCGAAACTCTTCTGTTAAAAGCAGGATACATAAAGAAGATGTGGCACATATATACAATGGAATATTACTCAGCCATAAAAAGAAACGAAATTGAGCTATTTGTAATGAGGTGAATAGACCTAGAGTCTGTCATACAGAGTGAAGTAAGTCAGAAAGAAAAAGACAAATACCGTATGCTAACACATATATATGGAATTTAAGAAAAAAAAAATGTCATGAAGAACCTAGGGGTAAGGCAGGAATAAAGACACAGTCCTACTGGAGAATGGACTTGAGGATATGGGGAGGGGGAAGGGTGAGCTGTGACAGGCCAAGAGAGAGTCATGGACATATACACACTAACTAACGTAGTAAGGTAGATAGCTAGTGGGAAGCAGCCGCATGGCACAGGGATATTGGCTCGGTGCTTTGTGACAGCCTGGAGGGGTGGGATAGGGAGGGTGGGAGGGAGGGAGACGCAAGAGGGAAGAGATATGGGAACATATGTATATGTATAACTGATTCACTTTGTTATAAAGCAGAAACTAACACACCATTGTAAAGCAATTGTACCCCAATAAAGATGTTAAAAAAAAAAAAGCAGGATACATCGCCCCCTTTTAAACTCTCTCCTCCATATAGCTCCGATTACACTGGTTTCTGATGTGATTCTTTTTTGGGGGTTTCACTTAGATAATATTATTTTGATTTATGTAATTCTTCAACTCTTCAATGTATGTTTTTAATTTGCTTGGCTTTTAGGCAGAGCAGGATCTATCAAGGGAAATGAAAAACAAGATCAACACTTCTCTGTTGCTGTGTAGAGCCTCTTGACGGTGTCCTGCACTATTTGACAGTATTTGGGGATGGTTTGTGGAGCAGGTGAAAAGTGTGTGTACATTACATCAATGTTAGTGCAGGGTTCCAACAAGAGACAGAGAGAAAGTGTGCTGCTTACGTACCAGCAATTTTAAAGGCACGAAGGTCTGAAGAAGACTGAAAACAATACTCTTCAACAGGCAGGTTAGAAACAGGAGCAATTTAGATTGTTGAAGGTAAAGTAACCTTTTGTTCCAAATTATTAATTAAGGATGATTTTTTTTAAAGCTCATGAAATAAGATACAAACCTGACCAGTCTTCAAATAAAAGCAAAACAAAAAATTTCTTGGCCTTATCACAAGCTCTTACTCTTTATTTAATTTCCAATAAAACAGAAAACTGGAACCATTCTGAGTAAAAAGCACATTTTTCTTCTCTTAAAAGAATCAAATGTGTTCTATGGGTTTCTATGAAAACGGCAGTTCAGGTGTCATCTCCTTCCATTTTGCCAGAATTTCTTGAATGGGTTACTTAAATTTACTAATCCTGGTCATAACATGACCAGCTCACTGAGTTATTGTGAGCATAAAATTAAATAACTATAACAATTGCTGACATGTACTGAATGTCCATTATGTGTCAGGCACAGTTCTAAGCACTTCGCATGTATTATTCTTCATATCAACCTCACTAGGTGGACCCTATTAATATCCCGGTTTGAGGGTAAATAATTCACCCAAAACCACACAGCCAGCAAGTGCTTGGACCAGAATTTGGAGCAGACAGTCTGGCTTCAGAATTTGTGCCCTTTGACAGCTCTGCTATGTCTCATGGTGTCCTGCAGACAGGATGTACTTTGGGACATTGGCTCCTTTCCTCCCTATTTGTAGAACTGTGACAGCAGCTTTGCAGATGCCAGTCTTCAGGTGGTGACAACAGCATCTTAAAGAACGAATGTTATTTCACCTCTGATTTTCATAGATCTGAACCCCATTCTGAAGGAAGAGATTTTACTAAGCTATTCTCCACCTGGACAAGGGCTGGAAAAGCAGGAGAAGAGAGCTGGCCAGAATAGCAGTAGCAGGAATAAGCAGCCGTTTCCTGAGGCTGCCCATGCCGACATGGAGCAGACCAGCCGGACGTGCTTCAGGACAGAGCAGAACAGCAGGCCACTGGGAGCACTGAGAAGCTGGGAAACAACAGGAGGTGAAAAGATAGTGCTTTACCAGCCATACTGTAGTTGAGGCAAAAAAAAAAAAAAGAAAAAAATCACTAGCAGTGAACCTCTCTTTATTTAAAATTGTGCTATTTTTGATTTTTAGAAATTTTGCATTAAAATTTTAGTTGTCTTGATCACTGAGTTTTTTGGTGCAATGTGAATACCTCACTTGCCTCACCCTAGTCCCAGCCTTGACACTGCTCTCGCTGCTGGATGACCTGGGTTTCCTGCTGACCCTTCAACATAGCTGCAGGTACTTGAGCAAACTCCTTGACTTGTGTTCTCACCTATGGAACGGACATAAACCCCCTCCACCACAGAAGGCTTTGGTGATAATCAAAGGAGCTGATGTGGCAGAAGTGCTTTGGGCTATATAGATGTGAGTGAGAGGGAAATAATGCAAAAACGTATTATTCCCTGTACAGTTAGACTAGAAATTAGTGGTGCCCCAAATGGACCACTGGTGACAGAGAGGGAGAGGGAAATACTCTGATGAAAAGAGACCAGACCCTCAGGTGAGGAGGGTCTAGAAGGAAGACCTGCTGACCCTTCCATCTGCCCTGGTGAAAGTAGAGACCCTGGAGCAGGGGCTTCTGCTTTAGCAGTTACATATTCCTTCTCTCACTTCCTTATAGCTCTAGTTTATTCTCCAGGGACTTTTCTAGGGCCTCTAATCCCCAGCCTTAAAGGAGTTAGACTGTACCAAGTAAAAATATTGACAAAGATCTAAGTCCTGACCCACTGTCCTTGTGCTGATGCACTAATGGCTGAAAGGGTCACCAGATGTTTCTTCTTACCCATTTCAACCCAGCCTCTCAGGACTGGCCGTGGGGGGCGACCTCAATCTCCTTTTACTACAGGGACTTAACGCAAACCTGGTAAACTACAAAAAGGAGTTTGTGGATGAGGGTGTAAATGAATAAACAAGGTAAAAAATTTTCGGAAGGGTCAAAACAATGTCTACCATCATCATATTGTTTCTAAATTATTCCAAGATGACTTGTGCAAAAAGCACAATTTTAAAAAATCAGATAACACCACATCCATTTTGGTGTATTTGTCCTATTTTTAGTTTTTGAATGAATGTCCCCCAACTTTGAGCAATCTAGTCCCCTTCTCTATAGCTAAGATGCTGAAATGGAGGCCAGAGGAAGGGCTGATGAGTTTCAGATTGTTGGAGAAAATAAGCTTGTGCACAAGAGTCAAGGGTCTCAGAACAAACTGGTGACTTGACGGGTGGCTGAAGGCAGAGTCTACTAAGCCGATCTTTGTTTGGACGCTTGCTTCTGCTGCTACGTTTACAGCCAGTGGAACGACTTGATTGGGTGCTATACATTATTGAGAATGTGTCCTCAGATTAGTCCTTCACCCACTTTATTGTGTCAATTTGTTTAACCATTCAAGACTAAGCCAAGGTTGAAAGAAATCCTAAGTTAGACTTCCAATTGAATTTTCTTTTTTTTTTTCTTGCGGTATGCAGGCCTCTCACTATTGTGGCCTCTCCCGTTGCGGAGCACAGGCTCCGGACGCACAGCCTCAGCGGCCATGGCTCACGGGCCCAGCCGCTCCGCGGCTTGTGGGATCTTCCCGGACCGGGGCACGAACCCATGTCCCCTGCATCAGCAGGCAGACTCTCAACCACTGCACCACCAGGGAAGCCCCTGAATTTTCTTTTTCTTTTTTTCACGTTTTTGTTTACATTGACATTTTAAAAATTTTTTAAATTTAATTTTATTTATTTTTTTATACAGCAGGTTATTAGTCATAAATTTTATACACATCAGTGTATACATGTCGATCCCAATCGCCCAATTCATCACACCACCATCCCCAACCCCCCATGGCTTTCCCCACTTGGTGTTCATACGTTTTTTCTCTACATCTGAGTCTCTACTTCTGCCCTGCGAACCGGTTCATCTATATCATCTTTCTAGGTTTCATATACATGCATTAATATATGATATTTGTTTTTCTTTTTCTGACTTACTTCACTCTGTATGACAGTCTCTAGGTCTATCCACGTCTCAACAAAAGACTCAATTTCGTTCCTTTTTATGGCTGAGGAATACTCCATTGTATATATGTACCACATCTTCTTTACCCATTTGTCTGTCAATGGGCATTTAGGTTGCTTCAATGACCTGGCTATTGTAAATAGTGCTGCAATGAACATTGGGGTGCATGTGTCTTTTTGAATTACGGTTTTCTATGGATATATGCCCAGTAGTGGGATTGTTGGATCATATGGTAATTCTATTTTTAGTTTTTTAAGGAACCTCCATACTGTTCTCCATAGTGGCTGTATCAATTTACATACCCACCAACAGTGCAAAAGGGTTCCCTTTCTCCACATTCTCTCCAGCATTTGTTGTAGATTTTCTGATGATGCCCATTCTAACTGGTGTGAGGTGATACCTCACTGTAGTTTTGATTTGCATTTCTCTAATAATTAGTGATGTTGAGCAGCTTTTCATGTGCTTCTTGGCCATCTGTATGTCTTCTTTGGAGAAATGTCTATTTAGGTCTTATGCCCATTTTTGGATTGGGTTGTTTGTTTCTTTAATATTGAGCTGCATGAGCTGTTTATATATTTTGGAGATTAATCCTTTGTCCGTTGATTTGTTTGCAAATATTTTCTCCCATTCTGAGGGTTGTCTTTTCGTCTTGTTTATGGCTTCCTTTGCTGTGCAAAAGCTTTTAAGCTTCATTAGGTCCCATTTGTTTATTTTTGTTTCTATTTCCATTACTCTAGGAGGTGGATCAAAAAAGATCTTGCTGTGATTTATGTCAAAGAGTGTTCTTCCTATGTTTTCCTCTAAGGGTTTTATAGTGTCCGGTCTTACATTTAGGTCCTGAATTCATTTTGAGTTTATTTTTGTGTATGGTATTAGGGAGTGTTCTAATTTCATTCTTTTACACATAGCTGCCCAGTTTTCCCAGCACCACTTATTGAAGAGGCTGTCTTTTCTCCATTGTATATCCTTGCCTCATTTGTCATAGATTAGTTGACCATAGGTGCATGGGTTTGTCTCTGGGCTTTCTATCTTGTTCCATTGATCTATGTTTCTGTTTTTGTGCCAGTACCATATTGTATTGATGACTATAGCTTTGTAGTATAGTCTGAAGTCAGGGAGTCTGATTCCTCCAGCTCTGTTTTGTTCCCTCAAGACTGCTTTGGCTACTCGGGGTCTTTTGTGTCTCCACACAAATTTTAAGATTTTTTGTTCTAGTTCCGTAAAAAATGCCATTGGTAATTTGATAGGGATTGCATTGAATCTGTAGATTGCTTTTGGCAGTATAGTCATTTTCACAATATTGATTCTTCCAATCCAAGAACATGGTATATCTCTCCATCTGTTGGTATCATCTTTAATTTCTTTCATCAGTGTCATAGTTTTCTGCATACAGGTCTTTTGTCTCCTTAGGTAGGTTTATTCCTAGGTATTTTATTCTTTTTGTTGCAATGGTAAATGGGAGTGTTTCCTTAACTTCTCTTTCACATTTTTCATCATTAGTGTATAGGAATGCAAGAGATTTCTGTGCATTAATTTTGTATCCTGCAACTTTACCAAATTCATTGATTAGCTCTAGTAGTTTTCTGGTAGCATCTTTAGGATTCTCTATGTATAGTATCATGTAATCTGCAAACAGTGACAGTTTTACTTCTTCTTTTCCAATTTGTATTCT
The DNA here is from genome assembly GCF_949774975.1 of Lagenorhynchus albirostris. NCBI lineage: Eukaryota > Metazoa > Chordata > Mammalia > Artiodactyla > Delphinidae > Lagenorhynchus > Lagenorhynchus albirostris. The sequence continues at coordinate 14,855,547 of NC_083100.1, forward strand.
TTTCATTTCTTTTTCTTCTCTGCTTGCCATGGCTAGAACTTCCAAAACTATGTTGAATAATAGTGGTGAGAGTGGGCATCCTTGTCTTTTTCCTGATCTTAGAGGAAATGCTTTCAGTTTTTCACCATTGAGAATGATGTTTGCTGTGGGTTTGTCATATATGGCCTTTATTATGTTGAGGCAGGCTCCCTCTATGCTCACTTTCTGGAGAGTTTTTATCATAAATTGGTGTGGAATTTTGTCAAAAGCTTTTTCTGCATCTACTGAGATGATCACATGGTTATTATTCTCCAATTTGTTAATATGGTGTATCACATTGACTGATTTGCATATATTGAAGAATCCTTGCATCCCTGGGATAAATCCCACTTGATCATGGTGTATGATCCTTTTAATGTGTTGTTGGATTCTGTTTGCTAGTATTTTGTTGAGGATTTTTCCATCTATATTCATCAGTGATACTGGTCTGTAATCTTCTGTTTTTGTAGTATCTTTGCCGGTTTTGGTATCAGGATGATGGTGGGCTCATAGAATGAGTTTGGGAGTGTTCCTCCCTCTGCGATTTTGTGGAAGAGTTTGAGAGGGGTGGGTGTTAGCTCTTCTCTAAATGTTTGATAGGATTCACCTGTGAAGCCATCTGGTCCTGGACTCTTGTTTGTTAGAAGATTTTTAATCACAGTTTCAATTTCATTACTTGTGATTGGTCTGTTCATATTTTCTGCTTCTTCCTGGTTCAGTCTTAGAAGGTTATACCTTTCTAAGAATTTGTCCATTTCTTCCAGGTTGTCCATTTTTTTGGCATAGAGTTGCTTGTAGTAGTCTCTTAGGATGCTTTGTATTTCTGCGGTGTCTATTGTAACTTTTCCTGTTTCATTTCCAATTTTATTGATTTGAGCCCTCTCCCTCCTTTTCTTGATGAGTCTGGCTAATGGTTTATCAATTTTGTTTATCTTCTCAAATAACCAGCTTTTAGTTGTATTGATCTTTGCTATTGTTTTCTTTGTTTGTATTTCATTTATTTCTGCTCTGATCTTTATGATTTCTTTCCTTCTGCTAACTTGGGTTTTGTTTGTTCTTCCTTCTCTAGTTCCTTTAGGTGTAAGGTTAGATTGTTTATTTGACATTTTTCTTGTTTCTTGAGGTAGGCTTGTATTCCTATAAACTTCCTTCTTAGAACTGCTTTTGCTGCATCCCATAGGTTTTGGATCATCGTATGTTCATTGTCATTTGTCTCTAGGTATTTTTTGATTTCCTCTTTACTTTCTTCAGTGATCTCTTGGTTATTTAGTAACGTATTGTTTAGCCTCCATGTGTTTGTGTGTTTTACGATTTTTCCCCTGTAATTCATTTCTAATCTCATAGCGTTGTGGTCAGAAAAGATGCTTGATAGGATTTCAATTTTCTTAAATTTACTGAGGCTTGATTTGTGACCCAAGATGTGATCTATCCTGGAGAATGTTCCATGAGCACTTGAGAAGAAAGTGTAATCTGCTGTTTTTGGATGGTATGTCCTATAAATATCATTTAAATCTCTCTGGTCTATTGTGTCATTTAAAGCTTCTGTTTCTTTATTTATTTTCATTTTGGATGATCTGTCCATTGGTGTAACTGAGGTGTTAAAGTCCCCCACTATTATTGTCTTACTGTCAATTTCCTCTTTTATAGCTGTTAGCAGTTGCTTTATGTATTGAGGTGCTCCTATGTTGGGTGCATATATATTTATACTTGTTATATCTTCTTCTTGGATTGACCCCTTGATCATTATGTAGCGTCCTTCCTTGTCTCCTGTAACATTCTTTATTTTAAAGTCTATTTTATCTGATATGAGTATTGCTACTCCAGCCTTCTTTTGATTTCCATTTGCATGGAATATCTTTTCCCATCCCCTCACTTTCACCAACTGAATTTTCATATGCTATATTCCTCTGTTTCAAGGACTGCATTAGTAAATCCTACAGCTGATTTCTGTATTTCAGCTGCATCCCGCAGACCTGACATCGAGTCTGTGCTCCTGTTAGGAATGACACATTTTGTTTCTAACGCACTGATTTTTCATATGGATAGTCAATATACATATTGTTAGAAAAATAAGTCATACCTCTCTCCATCCCCGGAAGTGCTTCAGGATCTGTCTTCACTAATATTATATAGTTAATCACAACAGAAAATGGGGAGGAGGCTAATGAACTTATTCATAACAGGATAAATAAAGATATCAGGTAAACAAGTAAGCAGCTCTGCCCAGGGCCAACTACATGGAGTTTGCAGGGTTCTCCTGGCTACAGAGTTTTTCCTGAAATATGCATACATGAGGACAAACAGAGATTGAGGCAGAAGATTCTAAGCATCTGATTCTAAGCTCCTTGATGAAAAATGTTCTGCTTTAGCATAGGAGAAAGGGATTAAGCAATGGAACATCTTCTAGGATTCCTAAGGTGTCTAAATTTGAACTGCTCTAGCAGCTTGGCTACAGCCAACTACAGTGTTATCCAAACATCTTCAAATCCAGACTTCTCACTGTCATTATGAACCCTCTATCAACTGAACAAAGAATAAGTAAATACCTGTGCCTAGTCTTCTTCATTCATTCATTCCTCGAATACCCATTGAGTGCCTACTTGTGTTAGTAATCTATTGCCCCATAAAAAATGATCCATTTGCAGCCAAGTAAGCCAACCGTGCTCTTTTCTACATGGGGGTCTGGCATGTAATGGCTGCAAAGAACAGTCTCCTCAGTAGTGCCTGTAAGGGTTGCTCTAATGGACCTTGGAAACAGCCCTTTCCGGTAGTCATTTGTGACTGGCATGCTGTCCCCAATCTAGGCTCCAGACAGGTATGCATGGTGCCTTTGGAAAGCCCCAGGGCACAGTGGCCAGGGTCCATATTGGCCAAATCATAATGTGAATCCGCACCAAACTGCAGAACAAGGAGCATGTGATTGAGGCCCTACACAGGGCCAAGGTCAAGTTCCCTGGCCACCAGAAGAGCCACATTTCCAAGAAGTGGGGATTCACTAAGCTTAATATAGACGAATTTGAAAACATTGTGGCAGAAAAGCGGCTCATCCCAGATGGCTGTGGGGTCAAACACATCCCTAATTGTGGCCCCTGGACACATGGCGGGCCCTGCACTGAGAGCCTTGATGCCATCCCCTCCTCATGCATGCCCACCAACAAATCCTACCTTCCTGTCAAAAAAAAAAAAAAATCCAAACCTGGGTGGCTTAAAGCAATAAACATTGATTATCTCACATTTTCTTTAGGTCAGATATCTGGGCACAGCTTACCTGGGTCCTCTGCTCCAGAATCTCTCACAGACTGTAAAGAAGGCATCTGTGGCTATAGTCATCTCAAGGCTTGACCGGGGAAGGACTTACCTCCAAGCTCATGTAGTTTTTGGCATCCCCAAGTTCCTTGTAAGCTGTTGTCGAGAAGCCACCCTCAGTTTCTTGCTCCATGGGCTTCTCCAATATGGCAGCCTGTTCATTGAACATGTAAGCCAAGAAAACAAGAGTGAGAGTCTGCTAGCAAGAGAGGGGTCAAAATCTTTTGTAACGTAATCATAAATGTGACACCCCATTTTTCTGCTATTGTCAGAAGCAAGGGACTAACTAGGTCCTTCCTACATTCAAGGGTAGGGGATTACACAAGGAGGTGACTACTAAGTCAGGGGTATCACTGGAAGCCAGGTCAGAAGTCACCAACCACACTTCTCTAAGGCAGACTCTGTGCTTTGTGATGAAAATAAGGTGATGAACCAGAAAAATAAGGCTGTCTCCCTCCTGAAGCTCACTGTATGGGTTTGAGATACTGAATCATGAAACTCCAGGAGACATCTGTAATGCGGAGACAAGAGAAAAAGCAGGAGGGTAGAGAGATTCAGCCATGCTTTCTTAGAGGTCCTTAGAGGTCAGGTGGATGAATGAGAAGTGGGTCTCTGAAAATTCCTTTAGAACTCACTAGGGCAATTTCCAGTATAGATGGAGTATATGGATGCTAACAGGAAGTAATTAAAAAGGTGCAAAATAACTTCTCTAATAAAACTGCTGCTTAAAATCTCTTTACAAGAAGAGAATGCCTTTCATGTCTTAATTACAAATGTGTTCTAATGCAAATAGTTCTGAAACCGGTCATAGCTTGTCACACGGTCAAACTAAAGTGCAAATACCTGGATGTCAGATTCTCCATGAAAGCAAATTTGGTAGGGGAGGCCCCTGCCATGGTGGGGAATCTCAAGAACAAGGGGAACTTGGTGGGTTGCTATTTCTGTCATTATTTCAGAGAGTAGTCCCTGCTTGCAAAATAGGGGTAACAGTAGTACTTTATGTGACAGGGAGAATAATGACCCCTCCCAAAGATGTGCACACCCTAATCCCCAGACTTCGTGACTATGTTACTTTACATGGCAAAAGGGACTTTTCAGATGTGAGTAAGATTATGAACCTTGAAATGGGACGATTATCCTGGATTATCTTTGTGGATACAATTTAGTCACGGGAGTCCTTAAAGTGGACGAGGAAGGCAGAAGAGCAGGAGAGGGAGATGCAAAGAGAGAAGAGGCAGGAGAAAGTCAAAGCATGAAGATGGAGGAAGAGGGCAAGAATCAAGAAATGTGGGTGGCCTCTGGGAGCTAAGCCATTAGACAACAAGGACATGGAGACCTCAGTCCCACCACTGAAGACACTCAATTCTGCCACAACCCGAATGAGCAGGGAAATGGATTCTCCCCTAGAGCCTCCAGAAGGAATGCAGCCCTGCAGGCACTGATTTTAGCCCCATGAGATCCAACTCAGACTTCTGACCTACAGAACCGTAAGATAATAAATCTGTGTCGTTTTAAGCTAAGTTTGTGGTAATTCATCATGATGGCAAAAGAAAACTAATATCCTTGCTCATTGGATTCTTTTAAGGACTCAAATCATTAATATATATTGAGAGCACTGGAAATGCATCTGGCACAGTTAGCAAGCACTGTGCACATGTTTCCCATTATTGTGACCCTGCAGCCTGGGAGTTCTGAGCTGATAGATGGAAAAATATGGCCCAGCTGGAAAAAAAAAGACAAAAGGCTGAAGGAATGTCTCCACATACTGTCTATTTCCAAATAAATCTCCTTTAATGATCACATGTGTCATGGAATAAGCTGCAGGTTCCTCATGCCCGAGCCTGAAAGGAAGGTGACCAGTGAACAATATTTTTAGTACTACCCAGTAAACTGAATAAAGGGCCACTGGCCTTTCATGATCTATCATTCTCTTTTTTTCATTCTGGTAAAGTAATTTTCTCTGGATTTAGAGTAATACATTTAGCATTGAAATAAGACTTGAACCATCTGTCAAACCTAAAAACAAATCTATTTCATGATGTGTGTTCATCTTATTATTGCCAGAATATATTTTTTCTCCTTTTTTTCTGTTTATTCACCACCTTATTCACCACCATATGCCCAGCACTTACATTGCCAACACCAACCAAAGAGTTGCTAGCTGAATGAGGTAGAATCACTGCCAAAAATATTAGGGTTTTTTTTTTAACCCTACTTATCTTTCAACTCAGCTCCTGTAGTTACTAACAAATCATCAGGATCAAGAATCTTGCAGGTAGAAAGGGAAACCAAGATCTTTAGGACCAGTCCTATCATCAGGGAGTTTATAAACTTGTGGAGAGATTAAAATGCATGCCAAAGAATAACTGGCGATACAGGGAAGTGCATCATAAGATGGTGGTCTCAAGAATCAAGAAAGCCACTTTGCTTTCCATCCTTCTGACTACTTTCAGAAGAAATCCTCACTTTCATGCTAGGGTGCCCTCTGAGTTCTTCTCATACTTGGTTTGTCTCCGTCTATGCCGCCCAGAGAAGAAGCCTCAGGCTGAGAGACCCAGGCTGGCCCAGTATAGCTAAAATTTAATTACATGTTTTGGCTCCTGCTGTATTTATTTCCATAGATACCTTCTGTTTAGGGCAAGTGAAACGCTTTTCTATTTTTAGTAGTGGTATATTCTTTTAAAATTACTTCACTTAAAGTTTTAAAAAGTGAGTCCTATTTCAATTTGTTTAAAGTGAATACTGCCCCAGATGGTTCACTGACATGGCAACAATTAAAAAAGTGTTATAAGAATAACTAAACTTCGGGATAACAAAATGGAGTGTGTGGTAGAGGCATAGGTATAGTATCTGAGAGGAGGGTGTCACTATAGTCAACTTGGTTGGTCAGGTTCTGAGAGGCCATGATGGAAGGAAGTGGAGTCTGGTGCTGGGTTTGCCATGGGTGAGGATATGGTTGTATAGATGCAGGAGTGGGAAGTCTGAACCAAATCAGGAATGGCCTTAGATGGCAGTAAGCAGAGCATTTCCACTAAGGTACAGGTGTGTGGGGGTTAAGTTGTGACAGATGAACCTTAATGAGGTTGTAGAAAACCTTTCATTACAAGCTCTCCTCCATTGCCTCAACTAAAAATTGTTTGCTTCTCTCCAGAAGCTGACCCAGAACTAGCTCCCAGGTGCCCGATGATGGTGCAATGTAAGGAGGCCCCTCCTATGCTTTGGGATCCTGTGTCACTGCACTGCTGTGGTTGATGGAGTTTCTGGTGGCCCTTTCACACACCTCAAACCTTCTGCTGCACAGCCCATCAGCAAAGGCTATAGAGCCCTCTGATGTGTTAATATCAATATTCACTTCATTTAGATACCATCTGGACCATTTGCAATGTGGAGCTAACCAGTATCTCCCTCACTTTCAAGAGTCTGCAACTCTAGGAGATGCCACTGAGTTCAACATGAATACTCATGGTTTGTTTAGAATGTGTGAGCTGAAAAAGTCCTGTTTTATATCTAGGAATCTCCCAATAGCCATTCTAAAATTAATCACGTATGCTCCTCTGCCTGTACTTAATAGTAATGGAAGGGCTGAATTTCCTGGGGTAGAGACATGGACACAGCTGGCAGGTTTAGGATTTTAAATTTCATATATTTTAAATTCCTTTGTTTAAAGAGTACATGTCTTTAAAGTATAAAGAATGCAAGTGTTAGATCTCAGGATTGATATTTTTAGCCTAAAACATTAATGAAGGTACCGTCTCTCTCCACCTGCAAAGACACCTTCAGTCCTCCTGATCACGAGACACGGCTATTTCATTTCTTAATGCTAAGGAGGGGGATGATGAGAATTCCAGTAGGGAAAATGTGGGAGCTCAGCTGGCTTAGTGTCCTGGAAAAGTAAGACCTTGCTGACTGTGTTATGAGAAGGGCAAGAGGAAGTCTTTGAAACCAGAGATTTGGTTTTCCTGACATCACCTATCACTAGGGACGGAAGTCTTCGGATTCAGGCATTATATCTCCACTGTTCGTATCCTCTGAAAAGTATCACAAGGTACAGTGGCATCTTAGCATGAATAATAAACCCCTCAGAGTCATCATGGGGCAAAAGATACATATAAAACTGATAGAAAAGAGGCTTAAGAGAGAATCAGTACATGAGAAAAGCAGTGTTTAATGAGCTTACTTTGAATGCCTGGTGAAGAAGAGGCAGGCGTGATGTACACAGTATTTTACAATAATATAGTATGGGCACTGAAAGGACACCTCAACCTAATCAGAATATGCACAGGCCCTCAACAGCTGGTAGGGCTACAATGGTACATTCTGACTGAGCACCAGTACTAAGAAGGGGGGGGCATCATTTAGGAGGGCACCCCAAGGACATACTCTAAGAGCTCATGTAATATGCACTCATTCAAGATAGAGAATACTTACTGAGTTACTACTGTGTGCAATGTATTGTACCAAGTGTGTGTGTGTGGTGGGGGGACTTTTCAAAAGGACTGCGCTTTATATCTAGGCATTGTGCATTACCATAACAAAAAATGTTTAGGGTGTTCTTGTTTAACTCTATATTCGATAGTGTACTTAGCAATAAAAAAAGCAGTAAAGTGATGTCACTGTAGGAAACTGGCAACAGTACGTGGACCCACTGCACCCTACCTCAGCTCTATGCACGTCTGTGGGCTGTAACAGCAATAACTCATTCTCTCAGGGGTTCTGTTTAGCCTGAGCTGCCTCCCACTGAGCTCATTAGGTCATGAACTTCATGGAGATCCACTAGGAAAAAGACCCATCTGACCCCACATGATGATGAGAAACAAGTGACAACCTGGCCTCCTCAGACAAATTCTTTTGTCTTAAGCTCTGGTCTTTCCATCTATTTAAAGTTGTAAAATTAACAAGCAGCTTCCCTTTTAGGCTGTCATTTGAGGCTAGTGTTTTCAGAAAAGCTGATGTAGAAAAGTGACAAATGACACAGGGGTTAAAAATTACCAACCATGGTAGAATGATACACTAAAATTGTCATTAAAATGTCACATTTCTCCCAGTGGATGATTAAAAGCATGTTGTCTTCCTGAGACACTGGAGAAATGGTGAGACAGGAAATTTTCTGCTCAACTACTGATCAGTCAGCCTAGAGAAAAGTCATTTCAACTGAGCCACCAGGTTGCAGAAGATAGAAGAGGAATCTTTTGGGCCACAAAGTTATATCATGGACATCCACTATTTTTGCATATCTAGCATTTGTTACCTATTCTTTTGGTAAAGGCATCTAATTTTCCTTGGAGACTAAACCTCTCCTACTTTCAAGTCCAAATTTCTCCATCTCTGACTCCAAAGATGGGCATATGACTCAGGCCACGTTCAGCAAAATATTGCATCCGCTTGAACACGGTGACTTCTATAGAGATGGGTACATGAGTCAAGTGAGAGCAATAAGAGTTAATAAGACTCAACCTTGAGTCCTTTTTTTAGAACAGTAGGAGGGGAGTCTTCATTCCACTAGGGTTACTGAGTGGATAGGACATCAGCCTAGCATCACTGGCAAACATTCTGCCACCGTAAGGAGAGCCCAAAGTTTTGGGTGAAATAAAGAAGCTCTAATGGCAACTTCTAAATATCTGGACTGAACACTTGGAGTTAACATAGAACTTGAACTAAACACCCTTTATATTTAAATTAATTTGAAAGGACTTTCTAAACAATTCAGGATATTTTTGCCAGGAGCATTTGTATCTGCTTACTCTAGGTAACAAGTTGAAAGTCTTGGTTAAAAAATTTTAGATTTCAAAATTTGAGAGATGGGAGCATTCCCAATGGCCCTGAACTTCCTCCTTAGGCAACAGCCAATTGTTCTGGTCCTGAATAAGATATGGAGCCGTGAAGGGGTGGACAAGCAGACGAAAATGCCTAAATGCCACCAAGAGTGGTCTACCCTAAAGCAGGAAAGTCTAACTATTGACACAGAGACATCAAGCCTAATTCAGCAAAGTCATCTGTGATTTTTTTTCCAGTCTTTGGAGCAGCACAAAACAGTGAACTATTCTGCAAATCACTCCTTATTATATTCTGTCTTTCTGATTTAATTTTATATCCCATCTTTTCATTGACAAACTCTATCCTGAAGGCCAAGAAATAACACCATCACTGTCTATCAAGGTATCTGGTATTTAGGGAAATCTTTAAAAACATGGAAGAAAATTAGAAATGTGTGATAAAGAATGCATTGTCCTACAGCTGTTAATTATGGGTCTGACAGAAAAGAAAAGATTTCCATATAAATATATTTTTTTAAAGGACTGATTCTTATCAGGAGGATGAGAATAACCATAATGGAATGGAAACATCCATTCTGATGGACTGGAGGACCAACAGTAACAAATCTATATCTTCCTATGTTATCAACTCTCTGCTTGTAGACAAATAAAAGGATATTGGAATGTTTTCTTTTTTTGTTTTCTTCAATTTATCTTGTTTTAGCATTTGATCAACATAGAATTAAAGGTGAGACCACTGGAATCACTGAGGAAGCAGTAAAGTGTGAATTCTGGAGGTAGATTAACTGATCTTGGCTCAGCCAATGACCACTTGTGTGGATTTAGACAAGTGCCTTAACCGTTCTGAGCCTTAGTTTCTTCATTTATGCAATGGGAAACATTACCAGCCACACCAATGTATAGGGGATTTAAATAAATACTACATATAAAACATGGAACTTTTTAAGGGCTCAATAAATATTTCTCATTACTATTCTTACTACTGTTAGCAGCTCGAATCCCTCAGGTAGGAGCTGATATCCCACAGTGGTTTAAGGGTCTTAGCCCAGAATTACTCAGATGAGTTGTGACTGCAGGTCTAGAACTCAGGTTTCTAGATTCAAAGATCTGTGCATTTAATTCCCACCTTCAAAATATTCTATTTGCATCATATTTTTAACTACAGTTGGGAAAATCCAGACATTTCCTTAAAAAAAACAGGTTATGGAGGAGCTTCAAGATGGTGGAGGAGTAAGACGCGGAGATCACCTTCCTCCCCACAAATACATCAGAATTACATCTACATGTGGAAAAGCTCCTACAGAACATCTACTGGCAGAAGACCTCAGACCTCCCAAAAGGCAAGAAACTCCCCACATACCTGGGTAGGGCAAAAGAAAAAACAGAGACAAAAGAAGAGGGACGGGACCTGCACCAGAGGGAGGGAGCTGTGAACGAGGAAAGGTTTCCACGCACTAGAAGCCCCTTCGTGGGCGGAGACTGTGGGTGGCGGAGAGGGGAAGCTTCGGGGCCGCGGAGAAGAGCGCAGCAACACGGGTGCGGAAGGCGAAGCAGAGAGATTCCCGCACAGAGGATCAGGGCCGACCGGCACCCACCAGCCCGAGAAGCTTGTCTGCTCACCCGCCAGGGCGGGCGGGGCTGGGAGCTGAGGCTCGGGCTTCGGTCGGAGCGCAGGGAGAGGACTGCGGTTGGTGGCGTGAACACAGCCTGCAGGGGGTTAGTGCGCCACGGCTGGCCGGGAGGGAGTCCGGGAAAAGGTCTGGAGCTGCCGAAGAGGCAAGAGACTTTGTCTTCCCTCTTTGTTTCCTGGTGCGTGAGGAGAGGGGATTAAGAGCGCTACTTAAAGGAGCTCCAGAGATGGGCCGTGAGCTGTGGCTAACAGCGCGGACCCCAGAGACGGGCATGAGACGCTAAGGCTGCTGCTGCCGCCACCAAGAAGCCTGTGTGAGAGCACAGGTCAGTACCCACACCCCACTTCCGGGAAACCGGTGCAGCCCACCACTGCCAGGGTCCCATGATCCGGGGACAACTTCCCCGGGAGAACGCACGGTGCGCCTCAGGCTGGTGCAACATCATGCTGGCCTCTGCCGGCGCAGTCTCGCCCCACACTCTGTGCCCCTCCCGCCCCCCGGCCTGAGTGAGCCAGAACCCCCGAAGTAGCTGCTCCTTTTTTTTTTTTTTTTTTTTTCTCGTACACGGGCCTCTCACTGTTGTGGCCTCTCCCGTTGCGGAGCACAGGCTCCAGACGTGCAGGCTCAGCGGCCATGGCTCACGGGCCCAGCCGCTCCGTGGCATATGTGGGATCTTCCCGGACCGGGGCACGCATGAACACGTGTCCCCTGCATTGACAGGCAGACTCTCAACCACTGCGCCCACCAGGGAACCCCGAAGCTGCTCCTTTAACCCCGTCCTGTCTGAGCGAAGAACAGACGCCCTCCGGCGACCTACACGCAGAGGCGGGGCCAAATCCAAAGCTGAACCCCGGGAGCTGTGCAAACAAAGAAGAGAAAGGAAATCTCTCCTTGCAGCCTCAGAAGCAGTGGATTAAAGTTCCACAATCAACTTGATGTACCCTGCTTCTGTGGAACACCTGAATAGACAACGAATCATCCCAAATTGAGGAGGTGGACTTTGGGAGCAAAGATATATTATTTTTTCCCCTTTTTCTCTTTTTGTTAGTGTGTATATGTATGCTTCTATGTGTGATTTTGTCTGTATAGCTTTGCTTTTACCATTTGTCCTAGGGTTCTGTATGTCTTTTTTTTTTTATTACTTAAAAAATTTTATTTTTCTTAATAATTATTTATTTTTTTATTTTAATAACCTTATTTTATTTTATTTTATCTTCTTTCTTTCTTTCTTTCTTTTCTCCCTTTTATTCCAAGCCGTGTGGAGGACAGGTTCTTAGTGCTCCAGCCAGGCGTCAGGGCTGTGCCGCTGAGGTGGGAGAGCCAAGTTCAGGACTCTGGTCCACAAGAGACCTCCCAGCTTGACGTAATATCAAACGGTGAAAATCTCCCAGAGATCTCCATCTCAATGCCAAGACCCAGCTCTACTCAATGACCAGCAAGCTACATTGCAGGACACCCTATGCCAAACAACTAGCAAGACAGAAAACAACCCCACCCATTAGCAGAGAGGCTGCCTAAAATCACAGTAAGGCCACAGACACCCCAAAACAGACCACCAGACATGGACCTGCCCACCAGAAAGACAAGATCCAGCTTCACCTACCAGAACACAGGCACTAGTCCCCTCCACGAAGAAGCCTACACAACCCACAGAACCAACCTTAGCCACTGGGAACAGACACCAAAAGCAACAGAAACTACAAACCTGCAGCCTGTGAAAAGGAGACCCCAAACACAGTAAGTTAAGCAAAATGAGAAGACAGAGAAACACACAGCAGATGAAGGAGCAAGTCAAAAACCCACCAGACCTAACAAATGAAGAGGAAATAAGCAGTCTACCTGAAAAAGAATTGAGAATAATGATAGTAAAGATGATCCAAAATCTTGGAAATAGAATAGGCAAAATACAAGAAACGTTTGACAAGGACATAGAAGAACTACAGAGCAAACAAACAGAGATGAACAACACAATAAATGAAATTAAAAATTCTCTAGAAGGGATCAGTAGCAGAATAACTGAGGCAGAAGAACGGATAAGTGACCTGGAAGATAAAATAGTGGAAATAGCTACTGCAGAGCAGAATAAAGAAAAAAGAATTAAAAGAGTTGAGGACCGTCTCAGAGACCTCTAAGACAACATTAAACGCACCAATATTCGAATTATAGGGGTCCCAGAAGAAGAAGAGAAAAACAAAGGGACTAATAAAATATTTGAAGAGATTGTAGTTGAAAACTTCCCTAATATGGGAAAGGAAATAGTTAATCAAGTCCAGGAAGGACAGAGAGTCCCATACAGGACAAATCCAAGGAGAAACACTCCAAGACACATATTAATCAAATGATCAAAAATTAAAAACAAAGAATATTAAAAGCAGCAGGGGAAAAGCAACAAGTAACACATAAGGGAATCCCCATAAGGTTAACAGCTGATCTTTCAGCAGAAGCTCTGCAAGCCAGAAGGGAGTGGCAGGACATATTTAAAGTGATGAAAGAGAAAAACCTACAACCAAGATTACTCTACCCAGCAAGGATCTCATTCAGATTTGACAGAGAAATTAAAAGCTTTAGAGACAAGCAAAAGGTAAGAAAATTCAGCACCAACAAACCAATTTTACAACAAATGCTAAAGGAATTCTCTAGGCAGGAAACACAAGAGAAGGGAAAGACCTACAATAATAAAACCAAAACAATTAAGAAAATGGTAATAGGAACATACATATCGATAATTACCTTAAATGTAAATGGACTAAATGCTCCAACCAAAAGACATAGACTGGCTGAATGGATACAGAAACAAGACCTGTAAATATGCTGTCTACAAGAGACCCACTTCAGACCTAGGGACACATACAGACACAAAGTGAGGGGATGGAAAAAGATATTCCATGCAAATGGAAATCAAAAGAAAGCTGGAGTAGCAATTCTCATATCAGACAAAATAGACATTAAAACAAACACTATTACAAGAGACAAAGAAGGACACTACATAATGATCAAGGTATTGATCCAAGAAGAAGATATAACAATTGTAAATATTTATGCACCCAACATAGGAGCACCTCAATACAAAAGGCAAATACTAACAGCCATAAAGGGGAAATCGGCAGTAACACATTCATAGTAGGGGACTTTAACACCCCACTTTCACCAATGGACAGATCATCCAAAATGAAAATAAATAAGGAAACACAACCTTTAAATGATACATTAAACAAGATGGACTTAATTGATAGTTATAGGACATTCTACCCCAAAACAACAGAATACACATTATTCTCAAGTGCACATGGAACATTGTCCAGGATAGATCATATCTTGGGTCACAAATCAAGCCTTGGTAAATTTAAGAAAATTGAAATCATATCAAGTGTCTTTCCCGACAACAACGCTATGAGACTAGATATCAATTACAGGAAAAAATCCCTAGGAAATACAAACACATGGAGGCTAAACAACACACTACTTAATAACCAATATATCACTGAAGAAATCAAAGAGGAAATCAAAAAATAACTAGAAACAAATGACAATGAAAACACAACGACCCAAAACCTATGGGATGCAGCAAAAGCAGTTCTAAGAGGGAAGTATATAGCTATACAAGCCTACCTTAGGAAACAAGAAACATCTCAAATAAACAACATAACTTTACACCTAAAGCAATTAGAGAAAGAAGAACAAAAATACCCCAAAGTTAGCAGAAGGAAAGAAATCATAAAGATCAGATCAGAAATAAATGAAAAATAAATGAAGGAAATGATAGCAAACATCAATAAAACTAAAAGCTGGTTCTTTGAGAAGATAAACAAAATTGATAAGCCATTATCCAGACTTATCAAGAAAAAAAGGGAGAAGACTCAAATCAATAGAATTAGAAATAAAAAACGAGAAGTAACAACTGACACTGCAGAAATACAAATGATTATGAGACATTAATACAAGGAACTATATGCCAATAAAATGGACAACCTGGAAGAAATGGAAAAATTCTTAGAAATGCACGTTTTGAGACTGAACCAGGAAGAAATAGAAAATATGAAAAGACAATCACAAGCACTGAAATTGAAACTATGATTAAAAATCTTCCAACAGACAATAGCCCAGGACCAGATGGCTTCACAGGCAAATTCTATCAAACATTTAGAGAAGAGCTAACACCTATCCTTCTCAAACTCTCCCAAAATATAGCAGAGGGAGGAACATTCCCAAACTCATTCTACGAGGCCATCATCACTCTGATACCCAAACCAGACAAAGATGTCACAAAGAAAGAAATCTACAGGCCAATATCACTGATGAACATAGATGCAAAAATCCTCAACAAAATACTAGCAAACAGAATCCAACAGCACATTAAGACGATCATACACTATGATCAAGTGTGGTTTATCCCAGGAATGCAAGGATTCTTTAATATATGCAAATCAATCAACGTGATAACCATATTAACAAATTGAAGAATAAAAACCATATGATCATATCAACAGATGCAGAGAAAGCTTTCGACACAATTCAACACACATTTATGATAAAAACCCTGCAGAAAGTATGCATAGAGGGAACTTTCCTCAACATAATAAAGGCCAGTCTCAACACTCTTATTCAACATAGCTTTGGAAGTTTTAGCCACAGCAATCAGAGAAGAAAAGGAAATAAAAGGAATCCAAATCAGAAAAGAAGAAGTAAAGCTGTCACTGTTTGCAGATGACATAATACTATACATAGAAAATCCTAAAGATGCTACCAGAAAACTACTAGAGTTAATCAATGAATTTGGTAAAGTAGCAGGATACAAAATTAATGCACAGAAATCTCTGGCATTCTTATACACTAATGATGAAAAATCTGAAACTGAAATCAAGAAAACACTCCCATTTACCACTGCAACAAAAAGAATAAAATATCTAGGAATAAACCTACCTAAGGAGACAAAAGACCTGTATGCAGAAAATTATAAGACACTGATGAAAGAAATTAAAGGTGATACAAATAGATGGAGGGATATACCATGTTCTTGGAATGGAAGAGTCAACATTGTGAAAATAACTCTACTACCCAAAGCAATCTACAGATTCAATGCAATCCCTATCAAACTACCACTGGCATTTTTCGCAGAACTAGAACAAAAAATTTTACAATTTGCATGGAAACACAAAAGATCCTGAATAGCAAAAGCACGAAAAACGGAGAGAATGAAAAACGGAGCTGGAGGAATCAGGCTCTCTGACTTCAGACGATACTACAAAGGTACAGTAATCAAGACAGTATGGTACTGGCACAAAAACAGAAAGATAGATCAACGGAGCAGGATAGAAAGCCCAGAGATAAACTCATGCACACATGGTCACCTTGTCTTTGATAAAGTAGGCAAGAATATACAGTGGAGAAAAGACAGCCTCTTCAATAAGTGGTGCTGGGAAAACTGGACAGCTACACGTAAAATAATGAAATTAGAACACTCCCTAACACCATACACAAAAATAAACTCAAAATGGATTAAAGACCTAAATGTAAGGCCACACACTATAAAACTCTTAGAGGAAAACATAGGCAGAACACTCTATGACATAAACCACAGCAAGATCCTTTTGACCCACCTCCTAGAGAAATGGAAATAAAAACAAAAATAAACAAATGGGAACTAATGAAACTTAAAAGCTTTGCACAGCAAAGGAAACCTTAAACAAGATGAAAAGACAACCCTCAGAATGGGAGAAAATATTTGCAAACAAAGTAACTGACAAAGGATTAATCTCCCAAACATACAAGCAACTCATGCAGATCAATATCAAAAAAACAAACAACCCAATCCAAAAATGGGCAGAAGACCTAAATATACTTTTATCCAAAGAAGGTATACAGATTGCCTACAGACACATGAAAGAATGCTTAACATCATTAATTATTAGAGAAATGCAAATCAAAACTACGAGATATCATCTCTGATGGTCAGAATGGCCATCATCAAAAAATCTACAAACAATAAATGCTGGAGAGGGTATGGAGAAAAGGGAACCCTTTTGCACTGTTGGTGGGAATGTAAATTGATACAGCCACTATGGAGAACAGTGTGAAGGTTCCTTAAAAAACTAAAAATAGAACTACCATATGACCCAGCAATCCCACTACTGAGCATATACCCTGAGAAAACCATAATTCAGAAAGAGTCATGTACCAAAATGTTCATTGAAGCCCTATTTACAATAGGCAGGACATGGAAGCAACCTAAGTGTCCATCAACAGATGAATGGATAAAGAAGATGTGGCACATATATACAATGGAATATTACTCAGTCATAAAAAGGAACAAAACTGAGTTATTGGTAGTGAGGTGGATAGACCTCGAGACTGTCATACAGAGTGAAGTAAGTCAGGAAGAGAAAAACAAATACCGTATGCTAACACATATATATGGAATCTAAAAAAAAGAAAAGAAAACAAATGATCAGAAGAACCTAGGGACAAGATGAGAATAAAGATGCAGACCTACTAGAGAACTGTCTTGAGGATACGTGGAGGGGGAAGGGTAATCTGGAACCAAGTGAGAGAGTGGCGTGGACATATATACACTACCAAACGTAAGATAGATAGCTAGTGGGAAGCAGGCGCATAGCACAGGGAGATCAGCTCGGTGCCTTGTGACCACCTAGAGGTGTGGGATAGGGAGGGTGGGAGGGAGGGAGAAGCAAGAGGGAAGAGATATGGGAACATATGTATATGTATAACTGATTCACTTTGTTATAAAGCGGAAACTAACACACCATTGTAAAGCAATTATAGTCCAATAAAGATGTTTAAAAAAAAAAGGTTATGGAAAATACTGTTGGAAATAAAAATACAGATAATAATTTAAATCTGTTAAATTGCAAAGAGTCATAAAAGGATAAGAATATTTAAACCTGCAATTAATGTGATAAAAAATTCCATGCCATACACCAAGGAGATAATCAATTATGAATTTCCCCAGAATATTTGGGGAAACTGTCAGGCTGAGTGATAAGAAAACTCCTTTACTAAAATTCTCGAGGCAAATTTCCCTGGAAGAAAGAAATTACAAGAATAGCAAGACAGAGACAGGTAGAAATCTTAATTAAGCCTTCACCTGATGTTACATACGTGTCTTTGTTGCCTAATTTGTTTTCTTGGCTTCTTAGGAGCTCTCCACCAAGGCCTGCCTTCCCCATAAAGAACTTTATTCTCACATTTCAAACTTTTCCTCCTCCTTATTCCTCTCTCCCATTCCTCACACCAAATTTACACATGAGGCATCCCATTTTCTCTGGACTCTGTTGGGTGATAACTGTTCAAGCTGAGGTACTACTCTGGGTTAATTGTGTGACAGGAGCTAAGGGCTCTGCATGCCACCCTCTCAGGACATATCTGCATTGCACATGAGTATTCTAGAAGCTCAAGGTCTTAACCCAAAGGAAGAAAGTTAATGAGAGAAACTTCAGGTAAGTGTGAAGGGAAGGGTAAAGACAGAGTAGCTGATGGCAAAGCTTGTTAACAGTAAAAATCCGTCACTTGGATAACATGGACAGCTGCTTACTGTAACATCTCATGGACATTTTCTGGAAGTTGGGAAAGATAGTTTTACCTTTAGTTAACCCCAGAATTCATTCCTATATCCACATACTGAATTTGATTTGAATCTCGGTCTCTATAAAAATATCCTTACCTGAAGCCTAATTACTCTCAGCAAAATTACACCAAGCTCAGCTGATTGGCTATGAGTATGAATAATATTTTTATTATTTTCCAAAATGAATGCATATTTTCTTTAAAATAGCTCAGATTTCTTTAAAAGTGTTCAGAAGCAGCATTTAATGTTCTCCTTCAACACTGCATTTGAGATTCAGATACCATGAATACATACCAGAAACCAGTCAGCTCTGGACCAGGTGTGTACAGATCCCTAGCCCATCACACTTACTGCTGAACGTTTGTATAAGAGAGGGATAGTTTAATTTGCCTCCTTTTAACATATTTACAAATGTAGAAAATCAAATTCTTCATTTTGGCAAATGTATCTAAGGCTCATATTGGAACAATAATATGGCATGATGGTATTTTTAATGATTCCTTTAATGATCGGATTAGTGAAATAAAATCAGAATTAAGATTTTATTTTAACAGAATTAAGCAGAGATATAAGTTTCCCCTTTCACACCACTGGGATCTTTAATACATAAAAACAGTCTGCTCTGCTAAGATGGGGACAGTGCTGTCTTAAGAAGATACCAATGAATTTTGAAAATATTTTCCATGCCCATGGGAGGGACACATAGAGCAAGACTAATTGATAAAACATAACAGTTATCAACTCACCATGGAACTTTGGCTGTACATTCATTGCCAAGGGAATGCCTTTAGGATGTTGGATCAGAGAAACTACTTTATTCCCCAATGTAACCAGTAGGCATAATAGCTCTAAGACAATCCCTACTCTTCAAAACAAGATGGCAATAAGGAATTAATTGGATTTTGTGAAATCTGTAAGAAATATCCGTTCAAGTTAGTATTTTTGGCCAAAACTCTCAGACTTGGCCAGACAATTATACTTGTTGGAGACAGTTGAAAACTCAAGGTTATTTAAGGGAAATGCTGGTGTCCAAAAGAAGCCTCTTCCCTCTAAGGGCTAGTGGAAAACCTTTTGTTTCTGATAAAATATTTTTCCTGCATGTCTGTTAGAATCTCATAAATAGTTATGATCAATTCCTTTGGTTGTTTAAACATAATGTTAAAGTTTATTTCAGAAATCTAGAACTTTATATGGGTTTGTATAAAAATTCTTGATTAGAGAAGTTTTGATCAAGATATCAAATTTAGTTCCTCAATCCCAATAGTTCTGAAACAGAATTGTAGGAAAGCAAAATTATAATTTAATTTTTCACTCAATTTTGTATGTGCCTAGGTATAAGAAGTAAGAATTCAATCAAATGAAGAGATGTTCCAAATGGTCTTAGTCCTGTTCTGGGCAATCCCTGGGCCTTCAGACCTGGAAAGAATTATAGGGTCAAGCAACAGCATGAATCAGATGGCTTGGAACTTCCAGCTCAGTGTGAACCCATAGGCCCCATTCAGGAGAGAAAATCCAGCCACCCAGTTCAGCATCATCAGCCAGAATAAGACTGGACTCCTTTGGGTTTGATCTGGATTAGAATCACAGGAGTTGGCTCAGAATTTAACCATCCATGTAAGTAAAGCAGAGTTTCAGCTCTTCTGAATGCTCAGTGACAGTTCATACTTCAGGCACTGTGCCTAGCAGACACTTTCTGGCTCTTAATTGTTTAAAATCTCTAGCATTTAAAACATACACAGGGCTACTCAACTGAGGAAACACAGATTCATCCTCAGTGACAACATCAGCTAATCAGCTTTCACACACACCTGTGAATATCTGTGATCATGTGTCTTCAGCCTAGGTGTCAGTAAGACTGTTTTCCCCCATTTATCACTTGCTTAAGATCCAGTCTCTTAAGATCACTTCTTCTTCCTCATTTGGTCTCAAGCAGCTGACCCATATGAGCTGCATCCCTATTCCCTTGCTGTACTGGCTTCCAACTAGGCTTGACCCCCAATGGGATGGAGATGTTAAAGCAAGAGAAAGGGGCTTGGAGTATTCTCCTGCCCCCTGGCCCCGGTTTCAGCACTGTGCTTCTGGTTGGGGTTGTAGAGCTGCTCCTCCTCCATCACTACTGGGCCCCGGTGATACTATTTGCTCCCCTGGACCTCAGGCCTAGGGATGATATTGACCTCCCTCTGTTGCTAGCCTCTGCGAACTTCATCATCCTTTGCTTATTTCCTTAACCTTACCCTCACCTCTTAAATAATACCTGAATGTAAGTCTCTTCAATTGAACTATCTGAATGGAATTATTTTTCCTGCCAGGAATCTTTTATACTTTAAAGTATTCAATAGATTCTTTCATTTCAATGAAGGATCGTTAAATAAAATTACATTGTGGACCAAGCAGGAATTACAATTACGTGAAGTAACCAAAGATAATGTAAAACAATGGTAGGATTTATGAAAATAGTAGAGTATATTCCCTTTAACCCACTCATATTCAATTTTTTTTTCTAGAAGAATATAAAGCTGAGGGGAGCCAGCTTGAGGTCACTGAATCGGGATATGTGAAAGCTACATTAAGAGATTTGCTCTCATATTAATATGGAGTTTTAGAAGCCCAAGATTATTTAAAACGTGGAGTGAGTTAAGGATAGTTTACCATTGAAATCAAATTCTAGCTTAATTAATATTGGCACTTTTTGCACTGTAATTCTTGATATAAAAACATCAGTTAGGGGCTTCCCTGGTGGCACAGTGGTTGAGAGTCCACCTGCCGATGCAGGGGACACAGATTCGTGTCCCGGTCCGGGAGGATCCCACATGCCGCGGAGCGGCTGGGCCCGTGAGCCATGGCCCCTGAGCCTGCGCGTCCGGAGCCTGTGCTCCACAACGGGAGAGGCCACAACAGTGAGAGGCCCACATACCGCAACCCCCCCCCAAAAAAACAAACCAAAAAAACACATCAGTTAATTTTATACTAGGGAAGGAAGACTAGAAAGAGAAATAATGCACTTGGAAGGAATTGAAGTGCCAGTTTGTTATAAGGTGGCCGTCAGCATTGTTTTACCTACCCCATCACCATAAAGATTGTTTCCGGTTTCCAGGAAAAGGGAGACCATTGTTGATAAATTGTAGCTAAATTCACCAAACTAAAAATAATTACTTTTCCAGCAGTAGCATGTATTAAGGAGACATGAAATAATAGAGCACAGCTAATAAATATATTAAAGTTAACTCTTCAAGTCTATGCAGATGGCTATACTTAATTGGTTACATAACAACATGAGGCTCAGTCATAAAATAAATTAGTAGGATATCAAATCTAATTGTAATCCATTCTAGTTGATATCCATCTTTTATTCAGTCAGTTGAACCAAAGGAAGAGTTTCATATAATACAAATATAGCTATGGTATTGAATGAGTTGGACTTCAAAGCTACAGGCAGAAAGAAACTTTATTCTATCTTTATTCTATCTCACCACTGCTACCTTCAGTTTACTCTATGAATCATTCTTTCCCACCCCCTGCAAGAAAACAGAAACAGATCTCATGGATTTTCTGGTCATTTTCCGATATTAAAAAGCTCAACCCAATCTAATAATAAAATTCGTATATCATCTCTAAGTTAACATTTCTCTCTGCTCTTGCTTAGAATTGACTCAGGCTTGAAAACCTGCTCTAGGTTGTGGGTAGGGAGCTGGTTGGCTTCTTCTGTCTTCCTAGTTTCCCTTCCTCTCTAGTCTCTTAGCTGCTGTTCCTCTGGAATCAGGTCCAGAAGTAAAGAAGAATTAGTGGGAAAGAGAACAGTCTTGAGATTTCAATCTGACTTTGAAGGTCCTAGGTACTTCTTTCTCTCATAGGGTGTTTTCTGGGTTCTTTGATGATCTGACCTCTCAGGGGACCTATCCCCAGCCTAGGAAGTACTTATAAACTTCTACTCAGGTCGTGGATTCCAGTGGTCCAGCCATCCACATAGGCCTCTGTGTTAGTCAGTGTTCTCCAGAGAAACAAAACCAATAGGATACATAGAAAAAGATGATACATGAATTCATAGATACATAGACATATAGATATCTGTATTTCTTATAAGGAATTAGTTTGTGCAATTATGAAGGCTGAGAAGTCCCAGGATCTGCAGTCAGCAAGCTGGAGGCCCAGGAGAGCTGAAGGTTTCGTTCCAATCTGAGTGTGAAGGCCTGAGAACTAGGAGAGGCTATGGTATAACTTCCAGTCTGGACTCCAGCATTCTTGAGACCCAAGAAGAGCCAATTTTTCAATTCAAGTCCAAAGGCAGGAAAACAGCAATGTCCAGCTCAGTCAGTCTTCCTCAGCTTTTTTTTTATATTGTTGTTCTATTTAGGTCTTCAATTAATTTGGATGAGGCCCACTTACGTTGGGTAGAGCAAATCTGCTTTACTTCATCTGTTGATTCAAATGGTGATATCACCCAGAAACACCCAGAATAATGTCTGACCAAATGTCTAGGCATCCCATGACACAGTCAAGTTGACACACAAAATTAACCTTCACAGCCTCTTAGGCTGAGACTCCTTTACCATGACAAACGTCTTGCTCTTATCATTGGTCTTTGTGTTTTAAGGAAAACTCCTGTACTTGATTTGCCATTGATGAATGTGTAACTTGCACCCACTGAACCCCTTTCCACATGCCCTGTTTTTGGATCAGTTCCAGACAGCCTCTCATGCTGATGTGTCCAGGAGAGATCAGGCACCTGTGCCTGCATCTACCCCTGGGGACACATGCTTTTCCAAGTAGTTCCACAAATGTAACTTTCCTCTGGGGAGGAGAAAAGAAACGCACAGCATTTCAATAAAAACTCTCTTCAAAGGTGTTTCCACCATCAATTTTCTTGAAATGAATCTTCCACTTACAAAATAGTCCTGGTTCTTGAAGATAGGCTAATGGTTGCAGAACTAGTTTTAGGTGACCCCCCTTGACAAGTGTTGCACTGATGACCTAGTACCTTATTTTAGGATGTAAGTATTAGCTGTTATTGTTATTCTCAGCTTTGGGTCCACAGCTGAACTCTAAGACCAAAAGAGTCTCATTTTAGTGTCCTGTTACAGACGTGGCTTTGCCTTTGGGTAAGGTGTGCCATTCTTATAGAAAGAGAATTGTGAGTTGGAAATTCACTCTAAAAATTTTCTTCTACACATTTCTACTTACATTTCAGGGTTCTTGTGAAGATCTAATGGGATAAATATTGTGAAGAGTATATAACAGAATACACGTTTTAATCTGTTTCAAAACTAGCTTCCAAGTTTTAAAAGGTAAAACTAAGTGACATTGTTCTCTCTGAGCTCTTATACAGAATGCATAGATAGCAGATAAGAGAATAAAAGAGAACAATCTCAACGTCTACTTGCATCACTCCAGAATCCAGGGAGAGGCAGAATGGAAGTTCTCACCACTCCAGGCAGGAAAGACATGAGGTAATGAGGAAGAGTGGATGCTACTAAGTATCAGCCCTGAAGCCTATGGTTTCAACAGAGGCAAGGGCAAGTCAAAGACTGCAACATTAGTTCTATAACTCTGGGTTGCTGCTTGAGTGAGAAGCCAATGTATCTGTTGTGTCTGGGGTAACTGAGTTTAGCCTTCCCTCTTATCAAGGGCAATTATACCTGCATGAGCCAAGAAATGCAGCCCCTTTATTTTATATCACTGTAATCAGCTATACCCTTACAATCCAATTATGACATTTTCATCTATATCCCAGTTAGTGCACTATAACAAAGTTTTATCTTATTCCCGATAATATGAAGTTTGCATGTTTCATGGAAGTTAGGGGACAACCTGGTAACTAAAGGAAGAATGTCTCATTCCAAAGTAGTATTTTCTTAGAGATCTAGAATTCAAAAAAGGAGGATTGTCCAGAGAACCCTACCAAACCAAGGTGTAGGTAGTTTAAATTCCTGCAGTACATTTTTAGAGACTACGTCGTTTTATCTGTGAGTAGCTAATCCTACTTCCTCAGAGTCAGTAGTTCACTGTTTTCAGTGTTTTCCCTCCCTAGGGATAGTAATGGTACTTAATATGAACATTACTTCACCAGATACATACATTTACAATCTCTAAAATGGGTCCTACTGTATTTAATCAAAAAATATTGTTTGAGCAGTTAAAGTGATAGTTCTACGTGAGGAGGATACAAAATTGACAAAGAGATGGTCCCTGCTTTCAAGGAACTCGTGATCATTTGAGGAAACAAATACTCCACGTACTATAACATGATATGCAGGTATATTCATGGGGCACTAGGTTTAAAGTGTGGTGAGGATTCTGAGAGTAGGCATGTTGTGGCCTTCAAATCTGACATTTGAAGAAAAGCAGAATTTCTGCAAACAGATGAGGGAAAAGATATCCTGGGAGAGAAAACATATATACTCAATGGTAAAATTGCTTAGAAATCCAACACTTAAACGTTGATGTCATGAGATAGGATATCAACTGCCTCTTTGTCAGGCACACATTTTACTAATGAGAATTCTCATTTTCACATAATTCAGGGAACTTTATCATCTTCGATTATTGTTTCCCTCTGCCAGAAAAATGAATACATTACTTATTCTCCCTGCTTTACTTGTAGGAAGTCTCACTTTATTTCAGCCACATCTTTTATGTTCCATAGGTTTAACAGTTTAGTAGGTACTTTCCATACTTCCATGTCTTCAAATGTGTTATTCATTTTTCTTGAAATACCCTTTCTTTCACTCATCACATACTTCCTGTTCTTTGTACATTTTGCTTCTATTTATCATTGTAGATTTCCCATAAAGATTCCTATTCTAAGAAGCTTTCCTGTACCACTTCCCTTCCATAAGAAGTTGATGCTTCTCCTGGGTACCCCAGACCACCTTGTACATATAACTTTCATAGCACTTATCACTCTTTACTATTACCAATGGTTTGTCTAACTCCTTTATGCTTGTTCTGCTCAGGTATAATCATCTTCATCTCTGATTCCATAGTGATTATCACAGGGCCCAGCACACAAAAGGTAACTCATGTTTGTTGATGAATAAATTATGTGAAAGAAATGAAATCAAAATCCAACACTTCCCACAAATCCAATGCTCTTTTAGTTCCTTTATGATAAACTATCTCAAAAATTACTTGTTTTCTTAAGTACCAGTGTAATCAAAGTACATCTTGATTATTGAAAGTGTTGTATTTTTTAGTTCCTAGGAATATATGCTCATGCTCTTCAAGTGCTCTTTCTGTAGACTGAACATAGAATCATAATCCAAAAATATCTCAACGGGCTGGAGTAAAGACTGAATGTAAGATGTTGAAACCTGACGGAGATAAATTTAAACTTCTGTAGAGCTACATGACTTGGGAGGGACAAAACTCAGCAGGAGAATAGCTGAAAAAGACTTAAAAGTTAATTTAAAGGTAACTGTGGGCTTTGTATAAATTTGGAGTATGATTTGTCCCATGAAAAAGCTAACATGATCTTCAGTTATATTAATAAAAATATTGTTTCTAAAATGAGGAAGATAAAAATCCTATTCTACTGTATTCTGATTAGACTACACTCTGAAGTAATGGTCCTTAGACTGGAATATAAATTACCTCTGGGAATATACAAAGACTTGAAAGGGAACAAGCACATGAATATTTTAAGTGGAATCAATTTCCAGATCATCACCATCCATATTTATTCTTTTCACAACTAATCTTTCTGAGAAAGTGACTATGGTCAAGATTCCTCTCTGCCCCCACCCCATATCATAATTTTCCTGTGTTATAAAAGAAAGACATAGCTCTCACTCACCCACAGTCTTGTGTTGCTCAAAGGTTTAAAACACTTCAGAGAAAGAAAAAAGAAAGAAAGAAAAAAAGGAATGGGACCTATTTGTTTATTTTTGTTTTTATTTTCATTACTCTAGGAGGTGGATCAAAAAACATCTTGCTGTGATTTATGTCAAAGAATGTTCTGCTTATGTTTTCCTCTAAGAGTTTTATAGTGTCTGGCCCTACATTTAGGTCTTTAATCCATTTCAAGGTTTCTTTTTTGTATGGTGTTAGAGAGTGTTCTAATTTCATTCTTTTACATGTAGCTGTCCAGTTTTCCCAGCACCACTTATTGAAGAGACTGTCTTTTATCCATTGTACATTCTTGCCTCCTTTGTTGTAGATTAGTTGACCATAGGTGAGTTTATTTCTGGGCTTTCTCTCCTAGTCCATTGATCTGTATTTCTGTTTTTGTGCCAGTGCCATACTGTTTTGATGACTGTAGCTTTGTAGTATAGTCTGAAGTCAGGGAGTCTGATTACTCCAGCTCTGTTTTTCTTTCTCAGGTTTGCTTTAGCTATTTAGGGTCTTTTGTGTTTCCATATAAATTTTATGATCTTTTGTTCTAGTTCTGTGAAAAATGCCATTGGTAATTTGATGGAGATTGCATTGAATTTGTAGATTGCCTTGGGCGTATAGTCATTTTAACAATATTGATTCTTCCAGTCCAAGAACATGGTATATCCTTCCATCTGTTTGTGTCATCTCCAATTTCTTTTTTTTTAACATCTTTATTGCAGTATAATTGCTTTACAATGGTGTGTTAGTTTCTGCTTTATAACAAAGTGAATCAGTTATACATACACATATGTTCCCATATCTCTTCCCTCTTGCATCTCCCTCCCTCCCACCCTCTCTATCCCACCCCTCTAGGTGGTCACAAAGCACTGAGCTGATCTCCCTGTGCTATGCGGCTGTTTCCCACTAGCTATCTAGTTTACATTTGGTAGTGTGTATATGTCCATGCCACTCTCTCACTTTGTCCCAAGTTACCTTTCCCACTCCCCATAACCTCAAGTCCATTCTCTAGTAGGTCTGTGTCTTTATTCCCGTCTTACCCCTAGGTTCATCTCCAGTTTCTTTCACCAGCATCTTAGTTTTCAGAGTAGAGGTCTTTTGTCTCCTTAGGTAGGTTTATTCCTAGATATTTTATTTGTTTTGATGCCATGGTAAATGGGTTTGTTTTCTTAACCTCTCTTTCTGATCTATTGTTGTTAGTGTATGGGAATGCAAGAAATTTCTGTGCATTAATTTTGTATCCTTCAACTTTACTGAATTCATTAAGGAGCTCTAGTAGTTTTCTGGTAACATCTTTAGGATTTTCTATGTGTAATATCATGTCATCTGCAAACAGTGACAGTTTTACTTCTTCTTTTCCAATTTGGATTCCTTTCTGGTGAGAATGTAAATTAGTACAACCACTGTGGAGAACAGTATGGAGGTTCCTTAAAAAACTAAACATAGAACTACCATATGATTCAGCAACCCCACTCCTGGGCATATATCTGGAGAAAGACATAATCTGAAAGGATACATGCACCCTAGTGTTCTTGCAGCACTATTTACAATAGCCAAGACATGGAAGCAACCTAAATGTCCATCGACAGAGGAATGGGTAAAGAAGATGTGGTATATATATACAGTGGACTATTACTCAGCCACAAAAAAGAATGAAATAATGCCATTTGCAGCAACATGGATGGACCTAGAGACTATCACACTAAGTGAAGTAAGCCAGACAAAGATAAATATCCTATGATATCACTCATATGTGGGATCTAATTAAAAGAAAAGAAAAGAAAAGGAACAAATGAACTTATTTACAAAACAGAAACAGACTTACAGATATTGAAAACAGACTTACAGTTACCAAAGGGGAAATGTGGGTGGGGGTGGGGGAAGGGATAAATCAGAACCTTGGGATGAACAAATACACTACTATATATTGATATAAGATAGATAACCAACAAGGACCTGTTGTATAGCACAGGGAACTCTATTCATTATTCTGTGATAACCTATATGAGAAAAGAATCTAAAAAAGAATGAATATATGTATGTGTATAACTAAATCACTTTGCTGTACACCTGAAACTAACACAACATTGTAAATCAACTGTACTCCAATTTAAAAAAAAGAATTTAAAAAATACAATTAAAAATCAAAAAAAAATTAGACAAATCCTTCATTCAAGGGTAAGTAATTCATTAAAATATCATCCCCATCTATCTTAAAAAGTACTTACAATAGGGCTTCCCTGATAGCGCAGTGGTTGAGAGTCCGCCTGCCGATGCAGGGGACGCGGGTTCATGCCCCGGTCCGGGAAGATCCCACATGCCGCGGAGCAGCTGGGCTCATGAGCCATGGCTGCTGAGCCTGCGCGTCCAGAGCTTGTGCTCCGCAACGGGAGAGGCCACAACAGTGAGAGGCCTGCGTACCGAATAAAAAAAAAGTACTTACAATAAATATTTACCTTTTTGTTTACTAATCATGTATTAAAATTTGTACTACATTTATGCTTTTACAAGTGGTATACTGACATTATTGTGTTATATACTCAAATAAATTTTTAATACATAAATCCTTATCACAAGAAATAAATAATTAAATAGATTTCATTATTGCAGAGAAGAATTAGTGTCAATAATATATGACATTAAGTAAAAAAGTATATTACATTAGGATAAAATTCTGTGGAGTAAATAAAATAAAATTATGACTTCAAGGAGAAATAAGAGTGAGTCTAAATCATCAACAAAATACAAATGTATGTGTGTATGTTCAAAATGAATAATGGTGGGTATTAAATCACCTTGATGTTTACATTCCTTTTAATACATTAAAAAAATGATGTAACTATTTCATCTTTAAAATCAATGCCTCTAATATACTGGAAATTACATCCACTACAACTATTTATACTTATAATGAAAAAGTTTCAAATGCCTACCTCAAATGCCAACCTAAAAATGTTCAAAGGAGTACATACTTTTTCAAAGTTCTTTTAGGTAGCACACGAGCAAAACTATCCTTTGCCCTGGTGAATCTCATTTAATACTGAGCATAACACTTCAAAGGGATGTAGAAAGAAACTAAAAGATGTTCAAGAATCACAGGGTGGAAAAAGGACTTGAAATCATCGCATATGAGAATTCTTTAAAAAAAAAAAAGGGGGTCAAAACAATGAGTACTTATCTAGGAGAGGAAAAGAATTTATAGGGACATAACAGTGATCTTTAACTTCTTGAGGATCTGTGTTTATAGCTTACAGGGCAGGTGAAGGACTAATGGGTGAAAAATATTTCAGATATTTCAGCTCTTATTTTAATTTCCTTCAGGGTAGAGGGTCTTTCATTTACCACTATATATACAGTGCTGTGGTGCAATCCTTGGCGAATAATAGGCACACAAGTATTTGTTAAAAGAATGAGTGAACGTAGCATGAGAAACAATTTCCTATGATTAAATTTTCCCAAAGATTAGATGGACTGCCACAAGAGTTCACTTCAGGGGAGGTGTTCAATTTTAAGTTTAAAGGGGATTAACACAATAGAGTGCTGTTAGCTGAGATAGATTTATAGGGTCACCTCCAACTTTCCTCTCCTGGGATTCATGATATGATTTCTTTTACATCAGGAAGAACTCTATATTAGGACACAAAATCTTTACCAGAAAAAAAGAATTGCACTTTTTACATACATACTTTTAAGAGATAGAGATTGTTTTCTTTGCCCAACATTAACAAGAATAGTTTTTGTGTTAAATAAAAGTCACTCTAATATTTTTAGGGAATGTTGAGTTTGAGGTGGACATCACTAACTTAATTGGGACAACTTCAATAATTAGAATAAATTATAACCTTAACAAGAGTTGGACAGCTGTGTTAATGGCTTTCTAATCATGTCTGTGACTCACTAATTTGATAATTATGGCCAATATACTGAATTTTCCATCAGGGTTATCTTAACTGGATCCAATTAAGGAAGGCATCTGGATGCCTCTTGAAATAAGCAGCAGAAATTAAATAGAAAGAGGACTGTCTATGCCATTTATTTCCAGAGGACTTAGAAATTCTTTTTTCATTTCTATACTGGAAAATTCTCTTGAACTTTTTGGTAAGAAATTTTTATGTTTTCTCTAGTAAACAACAAAGTGAGATAAATATCTAGATGATATAACTTAAGGTGATAGAATTCCACACAGAAACCCTGACCCTTTGAAACTTCAGATGCCTCTAATCCATCCTGGTCCATCCACTCTGAGTTCTTCCCATCTGTTTTAACCTTGGCTTACTGGGTTCCTGGACCCCTATAACCTGGGGTGGAGAACCTGCATGCAAGTGAAGAGATGTTTATTCATCTGATACCATGGACAGCTCCTCCTCCTTTTCCGAAGTAAAGAATTAACAATAAAATTCATTTTGTTTCTCTCTCTTCTAAAAAGCTTCTAAAAAGTGAGGTTAGGTTTTCAACCAAACCAGGGTGTAAACCCAAACAAACTTCAAGAGTTCTATATCTTTAGTGAACTTTTCTATAGGAATATACAAGAATTCTATAAAAAGCTTTGACAGCTGCAGACCAGTTGGCTCAGGTAACCATCTTTCCAGGTATCTCTCTGAAGACTCCATTTTGAAAGTCAGCACTTCTCACCAGAGTAATACATATCATAATCTCCCTCACTCTATACCATATTATCATTATTTTTTCTTTTAATGAAGAGATGTTATTGGAGCTTTTTCCCAATCTGCCTCTGTAAAAAGAAATGTAAGTGAAACTGGAAGTCTGGGCCCATGATGCCCTAGTTATACTGCTGACAAATTGTGTTTCCCTGACTTTTCTGCACTTTAGTTTTATACATTTTTCATAATAAGAGGATAGCAGCTGCTATGTACTGGCTACACGTGAATATTACATCCCTGATACCTATAATATTATGAATAATATAAGACAAAGTTACAGACAAAGAATGGCCAACTAATTTTATTTTCTTTTTTTTAAATAAATTTATTTATTTATTTATTTATTTTTGGCTGTGTTGGGTCTTCCCTGCTGCACGCAGGCTTTCTCTAGTTGGGACGAGTGGGGGTTACTCTTTGTTGAGGTGCGCGGGCTTCTCAACTCTGTGGCTTCTCTCGTTGCAGAGCATGGGCTCTAGGACCATGGGCTTCACTAGTTGTGGCACATGGGACCAGTAGTTGTGGCTCACGAGAGCACAGGCTCAGTAGTTGTGGCACACGGGCTTAGTTGTTCTGCGGCATGTGGGATCTTCCCAGACCAGGGATCGAACCTGTGTCCCTTGCATTGGCAGGCAGATTTTTAACCACTGCACCATCAGGGATATCCTTAATTTTATTTTCTTGACCTCTCCTCTACTTTTCCTTTCCACTCTTTTCAGGACATCCTACCATTTCATGTTTATACTTAAAATTGTCTCTTCATTTTTTTCTCCACCGGGAATATTAAATATTCAGGGAATAAAAATCTTCATTTTTTTCTCCACAGTGGTCTATAAACTAGTCAATTGTCCCTTCCTTGTAACAGAAAAAAACTATAGAATTCTTTTGTTTTATCCCTTCAAACCAGTGATAATTCCTCTGCCAAAATAATCATCTGTTCTGAGTATCTGCTTTTTCACCTTAGAGCTCCTATTGGTACATTGTACTCCTTTTTGAACTTTTCTGCTACATAAGCACAAAATAAGGCAGGGAACAAAAATGCTGGTGCCCAGGTCTCCATGGCCCCACTTATCAATCTCTGAAAGCACAGAGATGTTACTCTCCGCTTGAAGATTGTCTGGTCTATTTGTCGTTCTCTAATTATTTCATTAGCTTACCTGGACCAAAGTCAGGTTGTTGGAATGAGTGGTCACTTTTCTATCACAATATTGGCTTTACTCTCATCTCTATTCCTTCCCTGTCCCATCTCCCGTAATTCTTTCTTAAAAGGGAGCATGTTGAAGATTAAAGGACACAGACAGTGAAGCCAGAACAACAGTATTTGAATTCTATCTCCACTGCTTGCCTGAGAAGTGACCTTGGACAAGCTATTTACCCTTCTTGAGCTGTTTCCTCACCTGTATAATGATGATAAAACCAGCTAACCAGGGACTTCCCTGGCGGTACAGTGGTTAAGAATCCGCCTGCCAGTGCAGGGGACACAGTTCAATCCCTGGTCTGGGAAGTTCCCACATGCTGCAGAGCAACTAAGCCCGTGCACCACAACTACTGAGCCTGCACTCTAGAGCCCATGTACTACAGCTACTGAGCCCATGTGCCACAACTACTGAAGCCTGTGCACCTAGAGTCCATGCTCCACAACAAGAGACGCACTGTAAGGAAGAACCAATGCAGCCAAAAATAAATAAATAAATATTTTTAAAAAAACAGCTAACTTAAAATAACATGGGTAAAGACATCTTTAGAAACCACAATAAATGACAGTTGACTTTGTACCAAGTATGATTCTGAGTGTTTTCTGGTCAAGTGGAGTGTTATTGAAAAATATAATCTATAGTAAAGATAATCATCTATATTACAGAGGTTATATGATTATAATGTCTCCAAACACTTTCTTTATAAGCAGTATCTTATGGGTAAAACATGAAAGAATGGTACACGGCAACATAATAAGACTAGAGAGTAAATCTGCTAAAACATTTGATGTTATATTATATAATTATGTAATTACATAATTATGTATTCAATAATGTCCTAAAAAAAAGACAAAATGTTTTAAAATAAAATAGTTTTGAAATTCACAGTGAACAATGTCAATGATTTCCCCATAGTTTAAAAAGATATTAATCCTCAGGATGTTTTCTTTTTTTGTTAGCATTTACAAAAATAGATTATCATAGAAGATGTTTTGGACATATTACTACTTAACTATTCTAAGTTAATTGTTAGTATTATCCTTTGAGAAACAAAACAGGATATATATAATCAGACTACAATGCTATCAGTTAATTAAATTTCCCCTTTCTTTATAGACTAGTCAACATTAATAGTATTCAATGATCATTTGCACTGTCACACATTTGTTAATAACACACATTTGTGCATTTTTACAATCAGTATTTTGAGACTTCTGAACATGAGGTATTTACTATTCACTCACTCCCAAGAACATATACAAAATGTTTCTATAGAATGGGGCTTTTTGAAAATTTGCTCCTTTTCAGTAAACCCATTTTCACCATTTAATGTTACTTAACTACAGCTTGAAGTACACCTACAATTCATACACATTTTACAAATAATTGGAATATTAGTATGTAAATATTATATGCAATTCTGGGTGAGGGCAAAAGCAGTTACACAACTGCCACAAGTAAGACAGTATGTTTATGCATGCTTTGAGGATGAATAATGCAGGAGGCAAGTAGATAGATGGGGAAAGGAAACATCTCAAATGGAAGGAGATACAATGTTGAATTTGGATGTCTATATAAACCTATTCTAGCTCTCTACATCAAAATTATACATCCTTATAAAGAGGGTTAATATTACCTTAGAGTAACTTAAAGAGAGAAGAATGAGTTCATTTATCCACAGTGGTATTTGTCATAGACAACTGAGACGCACAACCTTTCAGCAATATCATTCGGTCCTCAAAATACCATGTTGTGGTAAGTTGCAAAAGCATTACAACCTCCAGTTAAATAAATGTACAAAGTAAGAAAATAATTCATCAACATTATTGATAAAAACTTTAACAATAGAGCAGGGAAATTTGCCCACCATATCATGCATCCTGAGTTGCCTCCAAGATAGGTATTTCAGAATTATACAACTCAACATTTTTGAAGAAAAAGGAAAAATTATGGGAAATATTCTGTTCCTCCATTTTTAGTTTAGCTATAGACACTCAGGAAAGTATTTAATAATTTCACTTGGGATTGCTTAGAAAAAATTATTAAAAAATCAATGAGAAATGAGTCAAATCAAAAAAAGTGAAAAGGGTGATAGATAGATAGATAAATAGATAGACAGATATTCTCAACTTGAAAAAAAAGTAGTGGAAACTGGTTCCACGAACTCCATCAGCTCCCTTGTGGATTAAATGAGACTTTTCATTCACAGAATAAATAGATGTAATAATCTGCCTAGAGAAAAATGACACAGTATATCCACCACTGTCTATTAGGAGTCTCCCATAAAAATCTAATGGGATTCCTTCAGCTCTAATAGAGGAGTCCCACTGACTATTCCCTTCTCTGAAATAGACACAACTTTAAAAACAGTAAGAAGATATCTATACCCCCCAGATTGTCCTCAGTTCTCACTTTGTCTCAGCTGCATATACATACTTTCAGAATCATTTTTTCATGCTCATGTTTTCCTATAAAAATTTTAGCCACAGAGTAAAGCACCCCAATTATTCAACTTGATATTTTACTTTTTCTTATTATAAAAATAACACATGTTAATTATGTAGAATGTAGAAATTAGGAAAAGGTCCAAAGATAAATAAAAATCACCCATAATCCTACCATATACTATTAACAATTGATGAGTTTAAAATTATATTTTTCAACCACCTTAGAAGGCAGCCATGATATAATATAAAAAGCTTGACTTGGACTCCAATTTGTCTCACTTCTCCATACAATAAGATACTTTCATAAAGTGGATAAATAAATGAGTCTAATCTATAAGTATAATCAGAGATATATCAAAATGTATGGTGCTGTGGGGAATAAAACAAGTTCAAAAAATATATTTGGTCTGAGACCATTTCTGTACCTTTTAAAACAGGGTATTAATGTCTCTGTATGTCATCTGTGAATACCTAATAGGTAAAAAGAAAAAGACAACCACATAGGAAAGATACTTCAAGATAGTGAGGATCTTTGGGAAAGAGGAGATGAGAATGGAGGGCTGGGGTGTGAACTGTATTGGGAAAATTTCACCTCTTTAAAAAGTGATACAGGCATGTGATGGAAATACTATCTTGGTAGTGGTAAATAGTTCACTGGTGTCTGTGTATACCAAAACTTAACAAATGATACATTTTAAATATACACAGTTATATGTAATATATGTCAACTGTAACTCAATAAAGCCGTTAAAAAGCAAAAGCAGGGCTTCCCTGGTGGCGCAGTGGTTGAGAGTCCGCCTGCCGATGCAGGGGACACGAGCTCGTGCCCCGGTCCGGGAAGATCCCACATGCCGCGGAGCGGCTGGGCCCGTGAGCCATGGCCGCTGAGCCTGCGCGTCCGGAGCCTGTGCTCCGCAACGGGAGAGGCCACAACGGTGAGAGGCCCGCGTACCACAAAAAAAAAAAAAAAAAAAAAAGCAAAAGCAAAATGTGATATAAAGAAAACATGGTAAAAGATAATAATAGATCTGAATTGTGGTACATGGTTGTCTGTAATATCTTTTTCAATACTTCTTGGTATGCCTTAAATATTTTATAAATAAATAGAAAGAAAATGCTATTTTGTCTGGAAAGCAGAAATAAATATAAAATGATAAAAGCTTATTCTTTATATTTTTAATCTAAAGGAAGTACCACTTTACAAAATTTGTATGTGGTGGGTGATGGCAACAAAAGTGCAGCTTCTAGAATTAAAACTGAGACACAACTTCAGGGGAGCCTCAAGAAATGTGGTGTTTGTGCTTCAATGTTATTTGAGGTTCTATTTTACTCTACAGAGGAGAATCTTTGCCTCTTTTTGTCAAGGGCAGGAGGTACATTATATGTTTCTATATACTTTATTTAGCTTGGAAATTTCCCTTGACAGTCAACAAAACTTGTCGATACCACAGTCTTCCTCTAAACTCAGTGGCTTGCTGCCTTTGGCTGTCTTACAGTCTCCTGCCTCAGTATCCTTTCCTCGGCATCTTTACCCCATCTGATCTTTTATGTGTATCCCCATCAGAGAAATCTCCCTGCAGGTTCCTATTTCCCATCCATGAAACTGGATATTGCAAGTAACTATTACTAGAACTGTTATATGATTAAATAAATGAACACACATGAAGCAGTGAAAGCAATGCCCAGGACATAGTAGGCACATGAGAAACGCTATTTACATATTATTACTTTGTTTAAAAATATTATGTATAAAATATATCTAAACATATAAAAATATTATTATTTTGTTACATTAGTAACACTCTTCTTCACTCTGAAGAAACGTCTAGAAGTTGCTCATGGTTTCCAGCATCAAGTCTAACCTTCTGATTCCTCCATCCAAAGCTCCATTAAAGTTCCATCACTGCTTTAATGATTTTTACCACTTTTTTGGGCAAAAATTGCTATAGCCAAGTCTATACTATTTTCATTCTGATTAGGTATGCATTTTTTTTACTCTTTCCTCATCGAACTTTTCTGAAACCTCCTCCATAAAATTCTCAGGCCTGAAAATCACTTTATTCTCTACTTTAAAACCTACTTGCTTCTAGTATCTGAACATGTTGACCTTTGGAACACACACATAAGAGAAGCAAAATAAGGTGGTATAATGTGTTTTCCCAGTTACAATGTAAGTTCTTTAAGAGAAAACACTCTCTTTCTGCATTTTAGGATTCCATGTTTGACACAAAACTCAACAGGTAGTGGGGACTAATGATGGCTAAAAATCCTGGTGGGGAAATGATTGTTTGAAAAGTGAGGATTATCTCATTCAAACTAGTTTAGGTTACATTTGGAGTCACTACTTAGCTCATCATTTCTAATCCTGTTTACTTCTTTATTTCAAGATCAAATTTCTGAACTTTTCTCCAAGTTAAGTAACTTGCCCAGGGACTGACCTCTATGATACAACACAGAGCCAGGGTTCAAAGCCAGGATTGTTTCGCTATAGAACTCACTGTGCAACTGCCTCTTTTTGCAGCCCCCTGCGTGGAGCATGTTCCACTTTTCCTAAGGGAACGGTGGATTCTGTAAATGCTCATCATTTTCAGTCCTCTGCTT
This sequence comes from Lagenorhynchus albirostris, assembly GCF_949774975.1. Taxonomy (NCBI): domain Eukaryota; kingdom Metazoa; phylum Chordata; class Mammalia; order Artiodactyla; family Delphinidae; genus Lagenorhynchus; species Lagenorhynchus albirostris. The sequence continues at coordinate 14,892,587 of NC_083100.1, forward strand.
TCTCATTTCAAGGTCAAGATTCTGAATTTTTCTCTAAGACTGCCTCTTGGTCTGGAGTGAAATCAGTCAGTCTTACTGGTCTGGGTGAAGCCAAGTTGCTTACACTCCCAAGAGAATATGTGAAGGGGAAGCTGAGAGATGGAATGTACTAGAACATGTTTGAGTTCAGTCTTCACTTCTACAGACTGTTTCAGTCCAGTCCCCAGAACCCTCACTATAGGCAGACAGACACATAGATACCAAAAATACTTTAAAAGGTTATCAAGCCAAACTATGTCCTCTACACAGCAATTTTAAATTCAGTCTTAGAAAATTATCATTTTTCAGTGTTGTTCTCAAAAGTTTGCATATTGCCGTGAGTGGAAATTATCTTTTTCTAAAGCAACTTGTCAGATTCTTTGGGCTTAGATATTTCACTGCTATGTATGCAATGGAAACCCTGAGTTCCTGACAGCTAGCAGAAGAGGCAGCTGAAGTCATTATCTCCTCCTTACACCTCTGAGGGCTATGAGGTGAGCTCCTGGGATTAGGTTCACAAGCCTAGAGAGCCTATGGATTCTCTATTGCCGCCTGGTTGTTTATGTGCAATTAAACAGCTGTGCTTCCAAAACGGGGTGCATTTTGCCAAATTCTCTTAGGCGCCCAGCAGAGGGGCTCTGTGGAGTTGAGAAGAGTATACTTTCCATCTCAATTATGCTTTAAAAAAACAAATGCTGAACCTAAACAAATATACCTAAATATTTAACAGTGGCACTGAGGATGCTTAAGAAGGCAATACTTAGCGATCTAGATCCGTGGTTCTCAAAACCACAACAATAGCCACAAAAAATAAAATTAAACTGCACAATAGAATCATCTGGAAGTTTTATAAAAACGTCAGTGCTTGGGACCCATATGTACACCTTCTCATTTCTAGATACTATAAGAAAAATAAATTAAACCCTGAGCTTACCTATAGTAACTTTACTACCAGTCTCGTCAGTTAAAAATCATAGTTTAAAAGACCCCTGGCTTTTTGTAGAATTAACCACACCCAGAATTTCTTAATCTGGAATTGTAATGGCTGCAGAGTGTGTCAGTACTTCTGGCCATTTTGGCAACACAAGCATTGCCCATGGCCTCTCTGGCCAGCATCTTCTTAGCTACTGAGGTTTTATCTATTAATCATGCCAGACTAAGAAGAAAAATTGGTGTGCTAGAACAAAGGCGTCGCTTCTCTATAAGCTCCGAGAGTGAAAGAGTGTTTGTGATGGACAAAGTAAAAAGAAGAATAGGTTATACTTACACACTCTGGACATGTCCCAAGTCTGAAACAATAAAACACTTTTTTCCCAATTATTAGGAAACTAATAACCACCGAATGTTTACCATGTGCCATGCAATGACATATATATAAAATCTTAAATAATCTTCAAAAAAGCTATGTGAGGGTTACATATTAAGATATTATATATTAAGAATATAATACATTTCTTTTTTTAACATCTTTATTGCAGTATAACTGCTTTACAGTTGTGTGTTAGTTTCTGCTTTATAACAAAGTGAATCAGTTACACATATACATATATCCCCATATCTCTTCCCTCTTGCATCTCCCTCTGTCCCACCCTCCCTATCCCACCCCTCTGCATGGTCACAAAGCACCAAGCTGATCTCACTGTGCTATGCGGCTGCTTCCCACTAGCTATCTATTTTACATTTGGTAGTGTATATATGTCCATGCCACTGTCTCACTTTGTCCCATGTTACCCTTCCCCCTCCCTGTATCCTCAAGTCCATTCTCTAGTAGGTCTGCCTCTTTATTCCCTTCTGGCCCCTAGGTTATTCATGACAATTTTCTTTTTGTTTTTTAGATTCCATATATATGTGTTAGCATACGGTATTTGTTTTTCTCTTGCTGACTTACTTCACTCTGTATGACAGACAGTTTATTTTTGTGTATGGTGTTAGGGAGTGTTCTAATTTCATTCTTTTACATGTAGCTGTCCAGTTTTCCCAGCACCACTTATTGAAGAGGCTGTCTTTTCTCCATTGTATAAAGAATATCATATATTCTTAATTCCCACCTTATGAATGAAAGAAAATTGAAAATCAGAGAATTTATCACTCCTTCAAGGTTCCATACTTAGAGATTGGTAGAGTAAGAAAGCAAAAGAGTACTGCTTGATTTAGATATTTCTTCTTTTTCTATAACACTGTTTTCTCCCCAAACAAGAAATGTTTTTTCCCCTTAATTATTCCCTGGAAGCCTAGGCTTATGTCTAGGATGGATTTTACACTTAGTATTTTCTGTGTACCATCCATTCTTTATGAAATCCAGAAAGCAGTTACCACCTGCGATATCATGGACACGTGAAGCTCAGACATTTCAAGAAACCCTACCGTTGGGAGGGCGTGTTGTTAACTGAGCCCCAGCTGCCACTCAACTGTATCCACCAGTTGCTTTGCACCAAGACCATGCTTCCCCGAAGCTGCACCCAGCCAATGACTGAACGTGATGGAGATATTAGTGCCGACCCATTCCTGCCTGAAGTGGGACTCTTCCAATGGGCAATGTTTGCTCAGGGACCACATGTCAGCATGACCAAAACTTCTTCAAACCTGTGCTGCAGTCTGGAGCTCCTCCCACCTCATCCTCTCTTCTCCCCTTTCACAGAACTTCACCACCGTCTGCCTATTCCTGATCCTTCACCCTCTATCCCATTTGTTAGTCATTTCTCCCAACAAATCCCTTGGCATTTAATCCCATCATAGAGGCTGCTTCTCAGAGGACCTGAACCAATACTTTTTCTCTCTCAATATCTGTCTCTCGATCTCTCTCTCCTCCTCAACCCCCCTTTTGACCTCCCTTTCCCTCTCTCCCTGTCCCATTTCCTGCCCTTCCCCATTGCCCTCCCCCCTCTTCATTTCTTCGACTGATTGAGCTCTAAGTCTTTCGATTCAACTGTGTTATTCTTCATAACTCCATTTCAATTGCTCCTGATGAGACTGCACCATCGTAATAGACCTGCCTGGTCTTTGGCCACTGTGTCCCTCCTGTCTGGCCAGTTACCTTTTTCAGATGAAAAACTGATTCTATTACAATAATTTGTAAGCCCCTTTGGTGACTTCTCATCTTCTGCAGGATAAGACTAAAGACCTTGAATGACATCCTAGTCCCCTTTTCACCCGGCCCTGCCCCCCTCACCACTGTTGGCATCTAAACTCCAGTCAGACTGAAGTACTGTTTCCTGTCGTTTCATGCCTCTGGACATGGAATGTGGGTTCTCTCCTACCTAAAATCCCCACATCCATCCACTTGTCAGAGAATATAAGAACATTTTTAATTAGTGAGAGTAAGTGATTTTGTCATAACCTTCCGTGAGTTTGTTTTTGTAAAGTTTGCATAGTAAGTCTAAAAAATTATTTTTCTAATTCATATGATTTGATCCAATGATCCTTTAAGAAATTTATCCCGTAGACACAATAAAAAATGTACAAGAAGATTTGTACATAAGGCCCACTCATCACAGTGTTAATTGTAATAACAAAATTGTGGAATAATCTAAAGGTTCAATAAAAGTAGATTGATTAAATAAATAAATAACCGGCCAATGACGAAGTAGAAATATATGTAGCCAACAAATATGAAACTTAAAAAGGATAATATCTTAGAAAACTGTTTATATTAAATAAAAAAATAAAATTTAAACACCCCATGCCTTAGGTGGCTCAATTTTAAAGTACCTAGGTATCCATATCTATGAATATACATATATAAACAACAACTGAAAAGATTTACATCTTCCTGGGAAAGTAGAAAGCATGGGTGTCCCTACTTTATTTTTTCTATTTTCCAATTTTTCTCCCATAAACTTATTCTAGTTTACAATCAGAAAAAGTAGCCAAGCTAAATATTATTTTCAAAACCTCTTAATAAAACTTTCTGCTAGTGATCACAACAACATGCCAGTAATAGCATTCACCATAAACCTTAGCAAAGTTCATTTTTATAGAGAGGAGAATATTCTCTTCAATAAGAAAAGGAAACAATATCGAAAAACATTCTCAGACTAAAGAAGACTATGATAGCAGCTAAAGTTTTGGAGGTGTGGAGTAGAGGAAGAGACTTCTTTTAGGTTTTATAACACCAGCAAATTCAAAAAAGACTCACAGACTAAAGAATAAATGTTTAATCATACCTGAAGAATGACAAAAATATTGCCTTATAAATTAAAAGCAAGTCTTTGAGTTTAACCTTATACAACAGTGTTTGACATTAATAATACATAATAAATCGTTATTCACAGGTAAGAACATTTAATTTTTAAGTGTGTATTTATTGAGAAAATTAGTATTTGCTCATATGACCAATTGCTAGTCTTTCTCCTTTTGAGAAAAAAATAACAACAACAAAAAAAACACATTGCTAACTGATAACAAAACTTACTTAAAAAGTTATTTTCATTTTCTTTTCATTGTGGGTTATTTTCCTTACTCTGAGCAAACTAAAGCAACTGTTTGGATTTTGTTTCCCTTTCTTTCACATGATTGACAAAAGCATGATTTTCCATTTTCAAAGTAATAAAACAGGATCAATAAAGTAAACCTTCTCACAGCCCAGTAATCTCTCTAAGACGTGAAGAGCTTTTTTACCTGTCTGGATCCAATTTAATTCCAACAACTAGCCAAAGTGCATTTTGCAGAATCTCAAAAATAAAGGTATGGTTAAAAAGAAGTGGAGGCAAGAATATACAGTGGAGAAAAGACAGCCTCTTCAATAAGTGGTGCTGGGAAAACTGGACAGCTACATGTAAAAGAATGAAATTAGAACACTCCCTAACACCATACACAAAAATAAACTCAAAATGGATTAAAGACCTAAATGTAAGGTCAGACACTATCAAACTCTTAGAGGAAACCATAGACAGGACACTCTATGACATAAATCACAGCAAGATCCTTTTTGACCCATCTCCTAGAGAAATGGAAATAAAAACAAAAACAAACAAATGGGACCTAATGAAACTTAAAAGCTTTTGCACAGCAAAGGAAACCATAAACAAGACAAAAAGATAGCCCTCAGAATGAGAGAAAATATTTGCAAATGAAGCAACTGACAAAGGATTAATCTCCAAAATATACAAGCATCTCATACAGCTCAATATCAAAAAAACAAACAACCCAATCCAAAAATGGGCAGAAGACCTAAATAGACATTTCTCCACCGAGGATATACAGATTGCCAACAAACACATGAAAGGATGCTCAACATCACTAATCATTAGAGAAATGCAAATCAAAACTACAATGAGGTTTCAACTCACACCAGTCAGAATGGTCATCATCAAAAAATCTACAAACATTAAATGCTGGAGAGGGTGTGGAGAAAAGGGAACCCTCTTGCACTGTTGGTGGGAATGTAAATTGATACAGCCACTACAGTATGGAGGTTCCCTAAAAAACTAAAAATAGAACTACCATATGACCCAGCAATCCCACTACTGGCCATATACCCTGAGAAAACCATAATTCAAAAAGAGTCATGTACCACAATGTTCATTGCAGCCCTGTTTACAATAGCCAGGACATGGAAGCAACCTAAGTGTCCATTGACAGACGAACGGATAAAGAAGATGTGGCACATATATACAACAGAATATTACTCAGCCATAAAAAGAAACAAAATTGAGTTATTTGTAATGAGGTGGATGGACCTAGAGTCTGTCGTACAGAGTGAAGTAAGTCAGAAAGAGAAAAACAAATACCGTATGCTTATACATATATATGGAATTAAAAGAAAAAAAGGTTCTGAAGAACCTAGGGGCAGGACAGGGATAAAGACACAGGTGTAGAGAATGCACTTGAGGACACGGGGAAGGGGAAGGATAAGCTGGGACGAAGTGAGAGAGTGGCATGGACATATATACACTGCCAAATGTAAGACAGATAGCTAGTAGGAAGCAGCCACATAGTAAAGGGAGATCAGCTCGGTGCTTTGTGACCACCTAGAGGGGTGGGATAGGGAGGGTGGGAGAGAGACACAAGAGGGAGGGGATATGAGGATATATATATCCCCTGATTTCACATTTGCTTGCAGTTTGTCAACTCTTCAAAATAGGAGCAGAAGATGGAAGGAGTGGACAGAGGAATTTTATATGCTCTGGAGTTCCGGGATTTCAGAGGAATATTGAAGGACCTTTCACACTTTTCTTTGGAAAATAAAGCATTTTCTACTTCACTGAATATAAATAAAGAAGTAAAGACAATTAAATGGGTGGTATTTGAAAACTGGGTGTCTCCTAGGCTATTATTTAAATGTAATAGAACACTATTGTCAAGTCTTTATCAGTGAGGTATTTACATTAATCCTTTTAATAAAATAAAGACAAAATCATGTGTAGATATATTTACAAAGTGTATATACAAAGTTATATATATATATATTTACACACACACACACACACACACACACACACATCATTTTACTAAGCCTGATCATAGTTTGCAAAGAGTAAACTTCAGATGTCCAGTGTTCTCAGTTATCTTCCTATAATGTTATGTCAGGATGGTTTCAGATATCTGTTATTATATAGTAAAGCACCCCCAGAATTCAGCAGCACAAAATTACAGCTGTGTTATTTGGTGACGATCATGTGCATCAGACATTTGGGCAGGGCTCTGCAAGGAAGCTTACGTGTATTACACAGTCCCTGGCCTCCCCCGGCATGCCTATGATGGCTAAGAGCTGGCGGGCACAGCTGCACCTCTCTTTTCTTGTGATACTGGCTGGGGTGACTTAACTGGGGCTGGAGGACTCACGACAGTTGCCCTCACAGATGCACAGGTGCCTGGGTGTTGACTGTCACATGAGATAATTCAGTTCTCTTCCACATGCTCTCTCCTTTTGTGGACAGTCATCATTCAATAATCTAGCCTAAACTTTTGTACATGGTGTCTGGCTTCTAAGAGGACAAAATGGAAGTTTGCACAAGGTCTCTTAAGGCCTAGATCTGGAACTGGTAGTATATCATATGCATCATAATCTATTGGCCAAATGAGTCACAAGATCAGCCAAGTTTGAGGGATTCAAGGCACTATTGGTGGTCGTCTTTGGAGACTACCCACCCCCAAGATCTTACTAGCATGACATTTTTCTCCCAAGGAGCTAAAATTTATCTGCCATATCAGGGTTGATAATTCTAAGGAAAATACAAAATGATTCAAGAAATTTTCCAGTAGCATAAAACCTCAATGAATTTGGAGAATGATATTTTCTATTCAGTTGACCTTTCTTGTTAACTGAAAGCTGACTGAACTTATTTCTGTTATCTGTTGTTCAGGTTGTGTATTATTAGCTTCTCAGTCCTCTTCCGTTCACCATTATTCATATATTCATGCAACAAAAGTTTATTGAGCATCTTTTCAGTGCTAAGTAGGAACTGTTCCAAATGCTGGAGATGCAACAGTAAAAAAACAGACAAACACTCTACCCTCAAGGGTCTTATATGCTGGAGGAGAAGTAAAATAATAAACCAGTAATTAGATATATATATGATACGTCAAGTAGCAATAAGTACCACGAAGAAAGATATACGGGGTAAGGGGATAGGAAAAGACTATTTTTAGGAAGAATGATTAGGGAAAATCTCTCCTGAAAAGCTGCATCTGAGCAGAAACCATAAAAGAAGTGAGAGAATGATCCCTGTGTGTTTGTTGGGAGATTGGAATAATTTGAGGCAGATGAAATAGCAGGTGTAAAGGTCTTAAGGCAGGAGCCTGCAAGGAAGCTAGTGTGGCTGGAGCAGTGTATGAAGGGAGAGGGATGGGGCCAAAGAGGTATCAGAGGGCCAGACCATGTAGGCCTTGCAGGACAGGGCAAAGACAGGATTTTACTCTGAGTGAAGTAGGGGGCCACTGCAGGTCTTGAGAAGAGGTGTATAATGATCTGACTTACATTTTAAAAGGATCGTGTTGGCTGCTGTGTGGAGAATAGCAGGTCAAGGGGGCAGTGGGGGATCTGTTGGGAGGATACTGCAGCAGTACAAGTGAGACATGATAGGGACTGGGTGTGGGGATTTACTATTACAGGTAAGAAGACATGGTTAGATTCCAAGTCTATTTTGAAGGTAGATCCAATGGGATAGGCTAATGGATTGAATGTGGAGTGCATGAAAAAGAGAGAAAGTAAGCATGTCTCCAGAGTTGTCAGTCTGAGAAACGGAGCAGGTGATGTGCGATTTACTGAGATGGGCACCATCTTTAATTTCACCTTTTTTGAAAAATACCTCCCTAAAATGTACTACACTTCATTACTACTTTATTAACTATGAGTACAGAGAAAATGTCAATCTCTGCTGTTTACCTGATGCTACAAGAGGCTCAGGACCATTATTTTAAATACATATCACCAATGTATACAGAATGTGATGTCTTGTGAGTTATTCTTGAGTCTGTACTGACAACATAGCAGACATCAAGAGTGGCTTTAAAGAGAATTCTAAAAAATAATAAGCTTTTGCAAGCTTGTTTGGAGGTCATTATTTTTTCCCCTTGAAATAGAGAACAGAGAAAAAAAATTAATGTGTGGTTCTGTTGAGTTATAATTTGTTGTTTTATTTAATGATACTTAGCTTATCACTGACCAATTCATTAATGTGTAAAATAAATCTTGATATATGACCAGGATAAAACAAAGGGGACTCTAATCTAGAAGTCACTAGGGTAACACTCTTCTGAAAATTAACATTGCTTCTTTCGAGTCAGTGATTTCAACCACCTCATTTTTTGTTTTGTGAGATTTGCATTCCTTCACCAAATTTAATATGATAAGATGCTATTAAAATAACAGGAGACAAAAATTATTAGCAGGAGAAAAGACCAGGAAAGTAGCACTAAAGGCACCTGATCACCTTGGTCTCATTTCATAAGGCTACAGCATATTACCTGTAGTCCTTGAGAAAGAATTGAGGGAGGAAAATTGGCAAGAGTTCCTATAAGGCTCTCATGGAGGTAATAACATATTATCCCTTTCTTCCAGTATTCCTCAGCTGCTGAGAAATATCCTGGTAAACCTTGGCGAAGGCTCAGCACTGTCATTTTCACAGTGGGAACAACATTGCTTGCTTTCTTGGATATCAGCAGTGGTCACTCCCCCGAGGAGATGCTGGCTACTTCACAGGTCTGCTTTTAAGCCCTGTACTCTCTCACTGTAGAAAGTTCTCCCATTATAATTTTTACCACCTGCTTCTAATATTCAGGCTGAGACTGTCTCAGTGGGGGGCCTGGCACAATATTTGAATAGATCAGCCAAACTGCCCCCACATGCCTTGCTGACCCCGACATGCTTTTCTTCCATCCTAAAAACAAAATCTATTCTCCCAACTCAGCACTCAGTGAAAGAAGTACCCAGGACATAAGGATAACTATGAAATTTGACTAGTTTAACAGACATACATTTTCTCTAAGGTCAGACGTGTATATTTTTATTGATAGCATTAATTCAAACAAAATGGAGAACCAGGCAATTCATTTAGAAGAAAGGGAGGATTTAAATTCAGATTACCAAACATGTTTATTTTATTTTGAGACCTACCAATGCACAAAAACATAGATTGGTAGAATTTCTATTTTACTAAAACAGCTTTAAGATCTATACTTTGCAATATTATAAAATCATTTATACAGCAAATGCTTTGTACAGAGAGATGTACCTGACATTATGTGGGTAGATTTATGCAGCCTAGTGAGGGAGTGTATTAATTTTCTATTGCTGCTATAACAAATTACCATAAATATAGTGGCTCAAAACAATTTGAATTTATTATTCTACAACTCTGGAAATCAGAACACAGGTCTTGCTGGGCTAAAATAAAAATGTCATCAGGAGGACTATGCTGCTTTCTGGATGCTCTAGAAAAAATCTGTTCTCTTGCCTTTTCCAGCTCCTAGAGGCTGCCTACACTCCTTGGCTCTGAGCCCTCTTCCTTTATCTTCAAAGTCAGCAATATTGCATATCCCTCTTCCTTAGTTATATAGCCCTTTGACCTCAGCTAGAAAATCCATTTTAAGGATTTATGTGATTAGGTTGAACTCACCTGAATAATCCAAGGTACTCTCCCCATTTCAAGGTCCTTAACTTTAATCACACCTACAAACTCCCTTTTGCCACATAAGATACCTTATTCTCAGGTTCCCATAATTAGGGTGTAGACATCTCTAGAGGGTCACTATTCTGCTTTCAACAGAGAAGCATAATAGTGAGACTAGAGGTTAATCTTCATATGAAATAGGCTAAGTCCTCAAGTTTCTTTGAAATTATTAACATTTAATGGGAATGAAAAAGAAAATGCACAAACATTTTCTTGCCACAATTTGGTTAGAATTTTGAAACCTGGAAGAAATGGACAAATTCTTAGAAAAGCACAACCTTCTGAGACTGAACCAGGAAGAAATAGAAAATATAAACAGACCAATCACAAGCACTGAAATTGAAACTGTGATTAAAAATCTTCCAACAAACAAAAGTCCAGGACCACATGGCTTCACAGGCAAGTTTTATCAAATATTTAGAGAACAGTTAACACAAATTCTTCTCAAAATCTTCCAAAATATAGCAGAGGGAGGGACACTCCCAAACTCACTCTACAAGGCCACCATTACCCTGATACCAAAACCAGACAAAGATGTTACCAAAAAAAGAAAACTACAGACCAATACCTCTGATGAACATAGATTCAAAAATCCTCAACAAAATGGCAGCAAACAGAATCCAACAGCACATTAAAAGGATCATACACCATGATCAAGTGGGGTTTATTCCAAGAATGCAAGGATTCTTCAATATACACAAATCAATCAACGTGATACACCATATTAACAAATTGAAGGATAAAACCATATGATCATCTCAATAGATGCAGAAAAAGCTTCTGACAAAATTCAACACCATTTATGATAAAACCTCTCCAGAAAGTAAGCATAGAGGGAACTTATCTCAACATAATAAAGGCCATATATACCCACAGCCAACATTGTTATCAAAGGTGAAAAACTGAAACCATTTCCACTAATATCAGGAACAAGACAAGGTTGCCCACTCTCATCACTATTATTCAACACAGTTTTGGAAGTTTTAGCCACAGCAATCAGAGAAGAAGAAGAAATAAAAGGAATCCAAATCAGAAAAGAAGAAGTAAAACTGTCACTGTCTGCACATAACAATGATACTATACATAGAGAATCTTAAAGATACTACCAGAAAACTGCTGGAACTAATCAATGAATTTGGTAAAGTAGCAGGGTACAAAATTAATGCACAGAAGTCTCTTGCATTCCTATACACGAATGATGAAAAATCTGAAAGTGAAATTAAGGAAACACTCCCATTTACCATTGCAACAAAAAGAATAAAATACCTAGGAATAAACCTACCTAAGGAGACAAAATACCTGTATGAAGAAAACTATAAGAAACTGATGAAAGAAATTAAAGATGATACAAACAGATGGAGGGATATACCATGTTATTGGATTGGAAAAGTCAACATTGTGAAAATGACTATACTACCCAAAACAATCTACAGATTCAATGCAATCCCTATCAAACTGCCAACGGCATTTTTCACAGAACTAGAACAACAAATTTCACAGTTTGTATGGAAACACAAAAGACCCCGAATAGCCAAAGCAATCTTGAGAAAGAAAAATGGAGCTGGAGGAAACAGGCTCCCTGTCTTTGGACTGTACTACAAAGCTACAGTAATCAAGACAGTATGGTACTGGCACAAAAACAGAAATATAGATCAACGGAGCAGGATAGAAAGCCCAGAGATAAACCCACGCACATATGGTCACCTTATCTTTGATAAAGTAGGCAAGAATATACAATGGAGAAAAGACAGCCTCTTCCATAAGTGGTGCTGGGAAAACTGGACAGCTACATGTAAAAGAATGAAATTAGAACACTTCCTAACACCATACATAAAAATAAACTCAAAATGGATTAAGGACCTAAATGTAAGGCCAGACATTATGAAACTCTTAGAGGAAAACATAGGCAGACTACTCTATGACATAAATCACAGCAAGAGCCTTTTTGACCCACCTCCTAGAGAAATGGAAATAAAACAAAAATAAACAAATGGGACCTAATGAAACTTAAAAGCTTTTGTACAGTAAAGAAAACTATAAGCAAGATGAAAAGACAACCTTCAGAGTGGGAGAAAATATTTGCAAATGAAGCAACTGACAAAGGAGTAATCTCCAAAATATACAAGCAGTTCATGCAGCTCAATATCAAAAAAACAAACAACCCAGTCCAAAAATGGGCAGATGATCTAAATAGACATTTCTCCAAAGACATACAGATTGCCAACAAACACATGAAAAGATCCTCAATATCACTAATCATTAGAGAAATGCAAATCAAAACTACAATGAGGTATCACCTCACACCGGTCAGAATGGCCATTATCAAGAAATCTACAAACAATAAATGCTGGGGAGGGTGTGGAGAAAAGGGAACCCTCTTGCACTATTGGTGGGAATGTAAATTGATACAGCCACTATGGAGAATAGTATGGAGGTTCCTTAAACAACTAAAAATAGAACTACCAAATGACACAGCAATCCCACTACTGGGCATATACCCTGAGAAAACCATAATTCAAAAAGAGTCATGTACCACAATGTTCATTGAAGCACTATTTACAATAGCCAGGACATGGCAACAACCTAAGTGTCCATCAACAGATGAATGGGTAAAGAAGATGTGGCACATATATACAATGGAATATTACTCAGCCATAAAAAGAAATGATACTGAGTTATTTGTAGTGAGGTGGGTGGACCTAGAGGCTGTCATACAGAGTGAAGTAAGTCAGAAAGAGAAAAACAAATATTGTATGCTAACACATATATATGGAATCTAAAAAAAAAGTTCTGAAGAACCTAGGGGCAGGACAGGAATAAAGACACAGACGTAGAGAATGCACTTGAGGACACGGGGAGGGGGATGGGTAAGCTGAGACGAAGTGAGAGAGTGGCATGGACATATATCCACTACCAAATGTAAAATAGGTAGCTAGTGGGAAGCAGCTGCATTGCCCAGAGAGATCAGCTCGGTGCTTTGTGACCACCTAGAGGGGTGGAATAGGGAGTGAGGGAAGGAGACGCAAGAGGGAGGGGATATGGGGATATATGTATATGTATAGCTGACTCACTTTGTTATACAGCAGCAACTAACACAACAATGTAAAGCAATTATACTCCAATAAAGATGTTAAAAAAAAAACTTGGGAAGAATATAAAAAGATATCTACAATACATTTGAAATTCATGGACAATAAGTACTAGAAAAGAACTCTGAGGAAAGAGAAATAATTGAAGGCTGATGGGACTTGCAAAGGTGGATTGACCTATATTTTAAAAGACAGATAGGATGGAGTCAGAAAAATGAAAGGATAGTAGAATGAAAGCATGAAGGTGGAAATGCACATGGCAGGTTCAGGGACAATGAGAAATCAGACTGGCTGCAGCAGTGAGTTTGGGGAAAGAAAAGGCCTTAGGACCGTATTGGACAAAAGACTGGGCTGAAACCTGTTATTCAAGGCCAAGATGTTTAAATTTTATCTATAGGGCTAGGGATATCCTAAAGACTTTCAGCCTTGTTTAGTGGTAGAAAGAATAAAATAATCAGATGTTTTATTAAAAAAAAATTTGATGTATCTGACAAATGAGGAAAATCTGGAGTCAAATAGCCTATGTAAGTGTCCTCAACACTTAAGCTCATGGTGATAAGCATGTTTTAATGGAGGGTATAGGTATGAAAATGAATTGATGAATGAGTAGCAGCTTGAGGAAGAAAACTGCTTGGAATACTCTGGGTGAACAAAACAAATTCAAGAAGAAAAAAGTTTTTTAATGAGCCCATGGTTTAGAACCTGTAGGGCTGAGAGATTAAGAACACCACTGACAGAAGAAAAGAAAGACAGAGAGGAAAACTGATGGAGAATAGAGAAAGTTTATTTTTAGATACATTTAATGACAAAGCACTCAAATGAAAATGCCCACCAGACACACAGGGCTGTGGGAACAGATGTCAAGACAGGTTGGGATTAGAGATGTCATTCTTAGAGAGCATGAGGGACAGATGCTATGGTGAGGGGGGAAGAGGTCAGTCTCTGAGTAGGGAGAAAACCATAGAATAACCAAGAGGAGAAGTACAAGTGTGAAATGTGCTGAGAAATCAAGGCTGAGGGTCCTCAGTTGAGCCATCCATATGTCTGGTATGCTTTGCAAAGACAGCTTTAATAGGGGGTGTAGCCATCAGAGCAAAACAGGAAGGAATGGGCTGATGGAGGAAGGGCAGAGGGGAGCTGACATCTCCTCTGGCTCCCAGCCTTGTAAAAATTTTTAATGTCATTGAAGTAAAAGAAATAGAGCAAAGATCAGACCTACTACATTTTAACTGGGTCAGCTTAATTGCCAACAAAAACTTTAAAAGCAAATGAAAGCTGAATAAGAGAATAGTGGTGAATTTGAGTCACAAATGGAGAATCCTAGAGAGATGGAAAGGTCTTTTTATCTTTTCTTTTGGGTGTTCTGATTATTTTTTAGATACAGCATATGTGGATTGATTTAAATAGTCATCTGTAAACCCACTATGTTAAAATAATTTTTTAATTCCTTTAGAATAATATTCAATTACTGATAAATTCTCAAACAGGTTATAAAGAAGCTATAGAGAGCATGTCTGATTTTTTGTGATGTATTAAAAGTAAGTATTAACAAACAAGTCTCATGGTACAGTCTGAGCTGCCCTTTCATTCAATAAATAATTACTGAGAGCTTGCTGTGTACCAGGCACTGGGGTTATAATACTGAACTACTGAATAAAACACAGCTCTTACTCTAGTGAGATTTGGACTCAAGGCAGGGGTGGAGGCAGCTGTGGATAAATAACAACAAACAATAAACAAATAACATGATTACTACTATGAATCATGATTACTACTATGAAAAGTAGTCATGATTACTACTATGAAAAAGACTGAGTGAAGGAGACAGAGAGTGAAAGGGGCTGTTTTTATAGGGGAATCAGAGAAAGCCTCAGGTGACATTTCAGCAAAGACAGAAGGAGAGTGAAGAGGTGGGCAAACCATGCAAAACATTCCAGGCAGAAGACGTATCTGGTACAAAAGCCCTGAGATGATGAGAGAGACGCCAGTGTAGCTGTATGTGTGGGAATCAGGGCAGAGGTGGGGTCAGGGGAATGGTAGAGAATGAGCTGAGTGACACTGGGAAGTGGCAGATCATGGGGAAGTTGGCAGAATCTTTGGATTTAACTGTCAGTGAGACAGACATCCAACCCATAAAGAATTTTGAGCGGAGGAGTGGCTTGACTCAGTTTTAAAAGGATAACCCTGGCTGCTACATGAAGAATCCACTCTGTAAAAGGGAGGGCCAAAGGTGGAACTAGGAAGACCAGCTAGCGGGCTGCTGCTGAGATGGGCAAAGGATGAAGGTGTCCTGGACCAGGGCTATAGTAGTGGTGGTGGTGAGAAGTAGTTGAATTTGTTATAGTTGGAAGGTAAAACCAACAGGATTAGCTAATAAACTAGATTTTAAATGTGAGATTAAAAGACAAGTCATGGATGCCTTCAACATTTTGAGAACGGAGTTATCGTTGACTTGAATTTGGAAGACTGAGGAATGACAGGTTTTGGAAGAGGTGGTGTATTAGTTTCCTGTGACGATCATAACAAATTGTCACAAACTAGGTGTCTTTTAAAACATCAGAAGTTTGTTCTTTCACAGCTTTGGGGGCCAGCAGTCTGAAATCGAAGCGTTGGTAAGGCCACATTCCCTCCAAAGACTCTAGGGGAAAATACATCTTGGCTTCTTCCAGCTTCTGATGGCTCCGCTTGATCCTTGACTAGTGGCAGCATAATTCTGATGTCTTCTCTCATCTTCCCATGGCCTTTTTCCTTGTGTCTCTGTATTCTTCTCTTCTGTCTCCAAGGACGTTTGTCATTGGCTGCAGGGTCCACCCTAATCCAGGGTGATCTCGTCTTGAAGTCTTTACCTTAAATATATTTTCAAAGTCTTTTATTTCAAATGAGGTCACCTACTGAGATGCTAGGTAGATGTAACTTTAGGGGAAACATCATTAAACTCCTACAGGTAAGAAACAAAGAGTTCTACTTGGGCATGCAACATTTAAGATACCTCTTAGATATTCTAGTAGAGATGCCAGGTGGGCTGTTGAATTTCATTTCCAGTTCAAAGGGGTATGTTTCTATTATGATAGTTACCAAAATATCTAAAACATATATTTTTCAGACTGAAACATAAGTCAGAAATCCATTTTTCTAACTTCTCAATATAAAAATATTTTCTTAGAAAGGGCCTGAAGAATAGAAGCAAAGCAAATTCATAATAAATAAGATACACAATATTTAAAAACCTCTGTACTCGAGGATAACACTTTGTGCAACTAGAATCTTTGTCTTTTCTGCAGCCATTAAACAAGGAAAAGGACAATGTAAAATCAGCAGTGTACACACTCCTGTGCCAGGAATTGCATATTATAAAGCACAATAAATTCGCTGATATTCCACTGCCATAAAGTTTTGTTCTAGATTCATATTGTTCACATTTCATCTCCTGTACACTGAACTCTAAAGAGAAACAAATTAAAGCTGAGAGAGTCTCAAATCTCAGCCCTTCAGGCACGAAAATTGTCTCTACTAGGAATATCTAAGAAGTTGAAAAACAAAACCTCTCTTCAATAGGAAAACAGTCACAGAATAAAAGAGGAAAAACAAATTTGTATGAGAAGTAAAATAAACACAATTATTATCAGCTTGAAGTATAACATGCTGAATTTTGCAAAATGTGAAACTTTTATAATGTAATTCATAAAAATACTTTAAAATATATTCTATGCTATATATAAGGTTTAGAATAACTCCACTTGACCTAACATAGAAATAACCAGTAAACTCTTTCAACGAGTCTTGTCAACTATTCTGATTAATAGAATAATCTGTTTTTTTATCATGTTACTATGGAAATCATGCATGAGTTTACATTTCAAAGTATCTGAATAGAATAAAGTCAGACAACACTAAAGCTTAGGCTGTGTGTAATTTGACTTTCTTTAGTAATGTTTCATTCCTTTAGTATCTTATAGTGGCTCAAGTGTTACCACTGTGAATATGTTATTGCGTTCATAAAATATGGAAACAGATAATGATTATAATTCAGAGGATGCCAACCCAACAGACCTTTCTGCACATTGTGTAAGATACACATCATGATCTTAAAATGAATCCTCTCACTGAAAGAGTTTGCTTTTTGTTTTCGTTTTTGTTTCTTTCCTAAAACAGATTCTAGAAAGAGCAGATGACTACTTCCCATGCTTCTTTAGCCTAACTCCAGCTCCAACTCATCCACCTCTCCTGCAGAGGCCCACAGATAGATGGGGTCTAAGGGTACCAGTAACAGAGCTATTGCAGGAGTCTTTCCTCCGTGGGCTAGGTGGGAACCTGATGGAAGAAACTGAAGAGGCTCCAACGATCTGAATGCCATGGTATTTAAAGAATTTGGCTCTAGAAGATCCCTGTACTCTGCAGAAGAGGTGAACATTCACAGGATAAGGGTACCAGGTCTTTCTATCTATTAAAAAACTGGTCTGAATTTTCTATATTCCCAGTAGTGGGAAAGGGAGAGGAGCCTGGGAAGCAGAGAAAACAGGCTCTCTTTGGTGCCTCTACAGGGACAGCTGGCTGCCACTCTAGAGACATCTCTTTTCTGACACATGATACATGGAGTCTTTTTAGTTAGAAGTGAACCTGGATGACCAAGTAAGAGTAATTCACATAACGGGGGTTGGCAGCTGTGAAGAAGAACAAAGAGAATGCCTGGATTTGGCCCTAATGAAACAGAGTTGCTGGTGGAGACAGAAAATAACTTGAATAACAACATAATAAGAATGCTCAGTGCAAATCAAGATAAGAAAAAGAGGTTTTCTGGAATAAAAAAAACAAAAAAATAGTGAATTTGGAATTTTTAAAAACTATTAGTAAATAAATTAAGGTAGATGATAACTGTTAAGATCTGAATTTTTTGTCTCAAAAATCAGCAATCCCATTACTGGTCATATACCCTGAGAAAACCATAATTCAAAAAGAGTCATGTACCACAATGTTCATTACAGCACTATTTACAATAGCCCGGTCATGGAAGCAACCTAAGTGTCCATCGACAGATGAATGGATAAAGAAGATGTGGCAAATGTATACCATGGAATATTACTCGGCTATAAGAAGAAACAAAATTGAGTTACTTAAAGTGAGGTGGATGGGCCTAGAGTCTGTCATACAGAGTGAAGTAAGTCAGAAAGAGAAAAACAAATACCGTATGCTAACACATATATATGGAATCTAAAAAAAAAAAAATAGTTCTGATGAAGCTAGGGGCAGGACAGGAATAAAGACGCAGACGTAGAGAATGGTCTTGAAGACATGCGGAGGGGGAAGGGTAAGGTGGGACGAAGTGAGAGAGTAGCATTGACATATATACACTACCAAATGTAAAACAGATAGGTAGTGGGAAGCAGTTGCACAGCACAGGGAGATCAGCTCGGTGCTTTGTGATCATCTAGCGGGGTGGGATTGGGACAGTGGGAGGGAGACGCAAGAGGGAGGGGATATGGGGATATATGTCTACGTAGAGCTGATTCACTTTGTTATACAGCAGAAACTAACACACAATTGTAAAGCAATTATACTCCAATAAAGATGTTAAAAAATAAATAAATAAAATAAATAAAAAATAAATAAAGATGTTAAATAAATAAAGGGGTATAACTCTGGGGACAATAAAATATCAACGTTTCTGGGAGGGTGGGGAGATAAACAAGTATAGCACAGAGGATTTTTAGGGCAATGCAAATATGCTGTATAACTTTATAATTATGGATATATGCCATTATACAGTGATCCCGACCCATAGAATGTATAACACCAAGAGTGAACCAACTCTAAGGTAAACTATGGGCTTTGGGTGATTATGATGCATCAGTGTAGGTTCATCCTTGCTTACAAAATATAATGTTCTGAAGAGTGACGCTGGTAATGGGGAAGGCTCTTCACATGGGAGGCAAGGCAGCGGGTATAGTAGAAATCTGTGTACCGTCCTCTCAATTTTGTTTTAAACCTAAAATTGCTTTTAAAAAGTTGTCTGTAAAAGAAAATCAAATTAAAGAAAGACACAGGTAGAAATAATTAAGGAAGATTTAAGAGACCTGAAGGAGAGATCCAAGACACCTAAGCAACACAAATATCAGAAGGAGAAAGAGAAACAGAGGAAGAACAATAATTTATAATAGAAGCACATTCTCACATCTGAAGAAAGACACAATTTCTTTCATTTTCTCATACATGAAATGATCCTGGTCTTCAGCACAACTTGCAGGTTTTAAAACAGGAGCTCTTAAATGGAAACTAGCAGTGCAGGTGCTAAGTTCTGGACATACATTAATTATTTATGAGACACGGTGGAACCATCTTCCACAGAGGTAATTCACACACAACACACAGACCACATGTACATTCCTAAAACTTCTGGGAAATTAAGAATTCTACATAGATAACCTGCTTCTGAGCAACTCTATATGGCATTCTTTATCTGGATATGGTCTCAGATGGCTTTAAAGTTGCCCACTCTCTGATTCACCAAAAAATTAAAATTTTTTAAAACCTCAAAAATCAAGGCAGTGATTTTAGTTCTGAGTTAACCTCTAAGGAGGCTATGGCCAATAGTCTTCCCCCAAGAAACTACTGAAGTCAGGATGTTGATAATATGCATTCATTAGGTTTGGTGAAAATCCAAGGGCACCTGATCTGAAGATCAGAAAGAAGCCCAGGCCCCATCCTAACAATGACCTCAAAGTTTCTCAATGGTCCAAAAAAGGCGAAGCCAACGAGAGCCAACTTCTTATAAGGATTCTGCAGTATTAAGTTAGCCAAATTTGAAAGAAAAAGTGTGGTATTCACGTTCAAAGTTTATGTAGTTCTCTGTGTTCACTCTTCCAGTGTTTGGGTACTACACAGCTGCAACTGATTATGATGTTAAATTTATAAAAGCAATGTATTTTAGCTATTTTGTATTGTTTACAGCATACATGTCTTATCTAATATAGTTTTTTAAATAAAATTGTTGAAATACATAGAGAAAATAGAGTTTATCTTTTTCTATAAAGCAGTTTAAAGTATATTGTTTGACCTGGCTACATCTAAAAAAAACCTTAGTGTATTGGTGCTGCATAAAGATTAAACAAGTGGATTATTTTTCTTGAGTGAACACTGCTCTGGTTTTCGAGGGAGTGTTTCTTTTCTCTGTGTTCTGTATTATAGTGGAAAGAGACTTTTTCAAGATAAACAGGGTTTCATGAAACTTTCCATCTATGGAAAGAAAAAGACTTCCAAAATGCTTTTGGAAACTAACGTTATGGAAACTAAACCACATGTTTCAACAAAATAAATCTTTACTAACCCTTTAAACAGGAAGAAAATACATTTTTTAAAATTTAGAAACTGCCCTATGAATCAGAGCTTAGAATTAGTACTAGTTAAAGGTTCCCGGACCTAGTGAATTTTTCAGCACAATTAATGTTTCCTTACCTGGTTTTGAAAGGCAACTATTCCAGATTACCTCTATACTTTTCCTTATCACCCAAGGAAAACATTCCAAAGCTCCACTTTCAGTCAAACTAGGTATACCAGTGACCACGGTAGTTTCTTCTGCATCCCCAGGGAGGCACCCCACGACACAATTCAGCACTAAAGCTGCAGAATTCATGATGGAGAATCTGGGGGCTGGGGATCCTATCACCATGGCTGGACTACAAGTAAGAAAGCCCTCTCCAACTCCCCAATGTATTTTTGGAAGAAATACTTATCATCAAAATTTCACTTCTGTTTTAAATTTTTTTTTTAATTACATTTAAACCACTCCTTTCAGAAGATTTGAAAATACTTAAAAGCACAAAGAAGAAAATGTATATGATTTATAATCCTATTCTCCAAGGACAATCACTTTTAACATGTTACTAATATATACCTCTAGTATTTTTATACAGACTTCTACAGTTTTATTAACAAAATTGAGCTCACACTGTATATATTATCCTATAATCTTGTTTTTCTTATTTGGCAATAAATCTTAAACATGCTTCCATGTCATTAATTTTTCAAGAACACAGCATTGTAATTTCCTATAAGAACTTAAAGGAGCATAATTTTTGGCTAATTTTCAGAGTAACTCTCTACAGAGCATATTTTTTAAGCAACTCTATTTTGCTATTATAAATAAGACTAAAATGAACGTCCTTATAGGTATATTTCATGGTATATTCATGAATAACTCTGTGTTATTTGACAAAACCACTTTCCCTTTCAGTCCCTCTACATGGTCTTCACATCACACATTCCTCAGTTTCTTTGATGTTCATGCCATCAGATTGTACCACACCATTGTCTGTCAGGACTCTTAGCTGAAAGAGAGGGAGTAAATTCTGGCTAATTTATGCCAAAAAGTGAACTTACAGGTAGTTTACAGAACCCCTAGGAAGACTAGAGGATTCACGGGAGGCACAATTCTGGCCCCATGAACCTACTTCTGTCCCCACTGCTATACAGATTATCCACAGCTTCCACCCCGGTCTCACTGAGACTGGATACTGGAGACTGGATAATGGTGCTGCTGGAGGCCAAAAGGAGCTGCTGCCATCATCATTTCTAGAATGGATGCAGCAGCCCCACGTTTCTTCATTTCCCCAACTTATACTGCAAACTCTAGCAGGTGTGTCTGATTATCAGAGCACAGGCTATGGTATCATATTCATAGCCATGATGTATCTTGGAGATAGACCTACCTTATAAGGTCAGAGAACCCTCAGGAAAACAAGGGAATCATATTTCACACAGTCTTCTTTTCCATTTCTTTTCCTGTCAGTAGTTTGATGTTATTAGCATCTGTGTGGATCTAACACCTTGACTTCTAGGTTTCCTGGTCTTCTAACTTCCAAAGATCTATTCCTTCACCTCACCTTAGCCACCATCTCTGTAGTCATCTCCTTGACCTTGTCATTAGTGTTATCTGCACCATCCCTGAAATCTTGACTTCAAGTACCATGACCACCATTTCCTGTCTTTATCTGCTCTAGTATAACCATTCCACCTGTTCTTTAGCTCCCCTCAAGTTCTCTGAGTCATTCATTATGTCATGTACCAGTTATCTAATGCTGCACAACAAATCACTCCAAAATTTAATGGCTTAAAACAGAAAAGGTTTGTTATGTCATAGTTTCTGTGGGTAAGGAACCTGGACGTGGCTTAGCTGGGACCTCCAGGTTAGGCTTTTCACAAAGGCCTCAATCAAGAGGTTGGTCACAGCCATGGTCTCATCTAAAGGCTTGACTGGTGGAGGATCTGCTTCTAAATTGTTGGCAGAATTCACTTCCTTGAAGGCTATTGGACTGAGGACCTCAGTTTCTCACTGGCTGTTGGTGAGAGGCCAGTCTAAGTTCCTGGCCATGTGGACCTCTCCATAGGGCATCTCACAGCAGGGCAGCTTACCTTATCAGAGCAGGAAAATGAGAAGAGAGACGGTACTACTAAGACAGAAATCACAGTCTTCTGTAACCTAATCTCAGAAATGACACTCAATCTTCTTAGCTATACTCTATTTATGAGGAGAAAGTCCCTAGGTTCAGTCTACACACAAGGTAAGGGAATTGCACAAGGGTGTAAATACCAGGAAGTTTGTTTAATTAGAAGCCATTACAGAAGGTGCTTACCACATAAAATCATCAGCCATTTCTTCTGAGGCTTCACACGGATAAGCTTGCACTGCTCCATCCTTCTTGTCATTGCCTGCCACTTTCTTCCAGCACTGGAACGCTAAGGAAAGCCCCAAGCTTGTTTAGACCCAGCTATATATCTGTGATGCACCCAAGTAGCTGATCATTGGTGAGAAAATTACACAACAGTGCTGTTATTCCTTATAATTTATGACCATAAACCTCAAAAGATCAACCAACACAGCCCAACAATCATATTATACTGCTTTAGTTCATTTACTCTCTCACTCACTCAAACTATTTCACATCTTATACTCCCTTCTCCAACACCTGCACTCTGTCCAACCATCTTACTCACAGCCAATAGCCTTGCCTCATACTCTATTGATTTAAAGAAAAGAAAAAGCAGTGCCTTCATCTTCCCACCAGCAAAATTCATCATCTCACATCTTTTCTCATAATTTCTCCTGTTACATCGAACAAAATGTCACTGCTCTCAACAATGGCCCACACCTCCTGTAATGCTCGGAATACCATCTTTCTCCACATTTCCAAAAATTCACCTTCTGTAATTACTCCTTCTCTCTCTTATATCTTCAATGGCTGCCCCACTACTGAATCATTACTATCAACATTAAAAATTGGCTGCGGTCTTAGTCAGTTTAGTTTGCTATAACAAATTACCATATATTGGTGGCTTAAACAGCAAACATTTCTCACAGTTTGGAAGGCTGGGAAGTTCAAGATCAAGGTGCTAGCAGATTCAATGTCTGGTTAGAGCCCTCTTCATTGTTCATAGATGACCCTCTTCTCTCTGTATCTTTACATGGTCGAAGAGATGATGGAGCTCTCTGGAGTCTCTTACAAAAGCACTAATCCCAACTATGAGGGCTTGGCCTCGTGACCTAATCACCTTCCAAAGGCCCCACCTCCAGATACCATCACGTTAGGGATAAGGTTTCAACATAGAATGTTGAGTGCTGAACACAAACATTTAGTCTATAGAACCAATTAACTTAAAAAAATAAAACCTGTCTCCAAGGATCTGACCCTGTCACTTTCCTTTCTTCTATATACATATTATACATTTCTTTGTAGATATGTAAAAAAGAGATATTTTGTTAATATCTTTAACATTTATATAGCAATGATATCCAACTTTTTATCTTCGGGCCTGGTTTCTTCCTATAATTCTTGCGTCATATATTCAACTGTCTCTTCAATGCATGTATGTCTAATAGGCATCGCAAATGTAACAGGGCCAAAGTAAAACTCTTAATCCCCTCCCTGCTGCCCCTGCAACCCACTCTTCTTCTGGAATTGCCATCAGACAGCTGCTCAAGTTAAATACTTAAGTGTTGTCCTAAATTCCTTTAAGTTTCCTCATGTCAAATCCATCAGCATGTCATGTCTACCCAAATTTGAAATATAACCTGTATCCATTTTTTTTCTATTTTCATTGCCCCCCACACTTGTCTAGGTCATCATCACCTTTCCACTGGACTCTGTAATAGCTTCCTAATTGGTGTCTCTACTGCCTCTTGCTCCCTGTTTAAGGCATTCTTCATACAACATCACAAATAGGACTTTAAAAGTGAAAGCCAGATAATGTCATTTCCATGTTTAAAAATTACCAATGGTTTTCTAATGTATTTTTAATAAACTTCCAGCTTCTGACCTTGGTTTATAAAGCCTTACATGATCCGGGCCCTACCTACCTCCCCACACTCATTTAACGACTCTCTTCTCCTTGTTCACCACACGTTGACCATTCTTATTCCTATATTTGAGCCTTTTTATTAGCTGTTCCTCCTCCTGAAATGCTCCTTCCATATGTGCAAAAGGCCCGTGCCCTCTGTTCATTCAGATGTCTGCTTTCAGCTGAGGCATTATGGATGTGATCTCATCCAAAAGGATTCCCTGATATATCCCATCTAAAGTAACCTCTTAGCAGCCCCTTCCAACCAAACTATTTACATTACTGCATAGCATGGATCATTATCTGAGTTTTTTTCTTTTTTGCTGATTTATTTTGCCTTATTTTTTGTCCCTGTGGAATATAAGCACCATGAGAGGAAGCCCTTGCTTGTCTTGCTTACCATTCTGTCCCCAGTGCCCAGAGCAGTACCTGGCACAGAAAGAGGATTCAATAAGTATCTACTGAATAAATGATCATCTTCGCAAGAAACTTTCTCAAGAAAGAGAATTACAAGGTCAAATAATACAACAATGCCTCTTTAGAAACCTTTATTTCAGAGAATCTGGTCACTTTCAGCAAATCAGAACTTTGTCTGAACTTCCAACTGCAGTGTTGGGCAACACAAAGCAGGAAGATGATGATGCCTGTCCCTGACACACAAAATACTACCATGGCATCCCGTTACCTGAGCACAAGCTCTTTCACTTCTAATCCCTAAACCTGACTTTTGTCTAGAAGATTGATGGGACCCAAAACACTTGCTTTAAAATGTCTAGAGAAGTTCCTTCCATCTTGCTCTTCAGTATCCTTTTCCATGGCCCTTCAGTTCCTGCATTAAACTCAATGCTTTGCTCCCTCGTAAGCACAGAAAATGAAAGTAAACATAAGAAGTTAGAAGTACTCTTAATTTTTTTTTTTAATTTTGAAAGGAAAGGAGAAAAATTCTACCACATTCTTTCATTCATTCAACTAACATTTTTGAGAACCTACTCTGTGTCAGGCACTGGTCTATAACTTGACAGTGAAGAAAACTGGATTTTGACAAATCATGCATTTTCAAGTTAAATTATGTAGTTCCTTCCAACAGAAAAGGACTTCCTCTTCCCATAGTTGATAACACTTGTCCTACTGAGTCAACAAGACCTAAAGCTGTCATTGACTCCCTACTTTACTCATTAGACATGCACTGTGGGTTAAGAAATGAGAACGAAAGATTTAATTACTTTAAAAAGGCTTTTGTTTCATTTCCTGAGGACAAGGATACTTCTCATACTCTACTATATTCTGTACAGCACAGCCTAGTGTCATGTGGAGTCGCTTAACCCATTTGTGCTGAATTGTTAGATGCATATTTTAAAAACACATTAGTATCGTTATGAGGAATATATCTCTTCAAATTGAGGGTGTCTTATAACTATAAATTGTTTTTCCTTTCTTAGTGGCACATGAAAGAAATAGTGCATCTTACAACCAATAATGTCTTAGATTCAACAAAATGCTATAATAATGCTGAGTGATTCGCATTTCAAAAGTATAACCCAGATGTTAATAGAGTGAGTAGATGATACCCTTGGGGTAAGGAGAAGGAAAGTGTGCATGAGACATCTCTCTCGGTATGGTTAGTTCTGCTCTCTGCACTTGAATGTGGACATAAAGTATTCCAACAGGCTTCCTTAGCTTTTCTGCTTTCTTCTGTGAAACAACACATCTGGATGAGTCCAAGCTCTGGGTCGATACTAGCACCATGACCTTAGAAAGTCTTTTAACTTTATCGTTCTTTTTTTTTTCCTGTTATATAAATTATGGAAACTCCTTCACAGAGTTGTACTTAAAGTTAAATGAATTAAGCCATGTAAAGTACTTTGAACAGTTCCTGGCAGAGGAAACCATCAATAAGTATTTTTTTCCTCCCTTTTTCTTTCTGGAGCATATCAAGTTCTTCCCTCACCTTTTCCACTTCCCAGGACCCACACAAGCGGGAAGAGATATGGGAACATATGTATATATATAACTGATTCATTTTGTTGTGAAGCAGAAACTAACACACCATTGTAAAGCAATTATACTCCAATAAAGATGTTAAAAAAAAAAAAGGAAATAGAAGATATACTGGGAGGAACCATCTTTTCCACACCATATAGTGGGAAGGCTGGTCTCCAAAGGCAGAGAAACTGTATCCTGGTAAAGGCTCTAGTGTAGGGTTTCTCATCCTTGGCAATATTGACATTTGGGGCCAGTTACTTTTTTGCTGTGTGGGGGACTATGTTGACATTGCAGAAGTTTTAGCAGCATCCCTGGCCTCTACCCACAAGATGCCAGTAGCACCACCCCCGAAGCTGTGGCAATCAACTATGTCTCCATAATTCCCAAATGTCTCTTGGGAGCAAAATTGCTCCCTTCCCCCATTGGCAACCACTGAGTTGGTGTTTGCCAGCTGGTCACTTGGGCATTTTCTCTATCTTTAAAATAAGGATGATGGGGGCTTCCCTGGTGGTGCAGTGGTTGAAAATCTGGCTGCCAATGCAGGGGACACGGGTTCGAGCCCTGGTCCAGGAAGATCCCACTTGCCTCGGAGAAACTAAGCCCGTGTGCCACAACTACTGAGCCTGCGCTCTAGAGCCTGTGAGCCACAACTACTGAGTCTGTGAGCCACAACTACAGAAGCCCATGCACCTAGAGCCCATGCCCTGCAACAAGAGAAGACGCCATAATGAGAAGCCCATGCACCGCAACGAAGAGTAGCCCCCGCTTGCCACAACTAGAGAAAGCCCGCGCACAGCAAGGAAGACCCAACACAGCCAAAAAATAAAAATTAGTTAATTAATTAATTAAGAATGATAATGTTACATCAAACAGTTCTGAGGATGAGCCACTGTGCGGGGAAATCTATTTCCGTACTCTAAGGTCTCTGTGATCCAAATGGAGATTCTGTTTCTTATTTTCTAGCTACAAGTGTAGCTTTACTGTGTATGTTGAGGGATAGTTGGTGCTCTCATGAAGCTGAAATGAGGCATAGCTAAAAAGAATTATCACACTACAGACAGCTAGAAACAAGTTGTCGTTAACGAGGAGTGTGGAGTTTTCTAACAGATATAGAGTAATCCAGTAAGCAAAGCCAACGTCTCCTGAAGGCCAGGCTCAGAGCCAAACCAGCATGGGATTATGTTGAGGGCAGATCTTAAAAACTATAAGCCCGAAATAAGCCACCTCCAAGGTTACAAAATGGCAGTACTGAAGAACAGTTATAGAAGGGTAATCTTTGTCATATTTACCTCTTTATGTATACAATGTGTGTGTGTGTGTATGTGTATATATATTCATTTTATATATATATATATATAATGTATAAAGAGGTGCAAACAGGACTGATTTGGGCAAAAAGGTGGTCATCAACTTTCTCCTATCACCCCTCCTAGTACCCTTCTCCCCACTGGGATGCTTCATCCCTACCTCTGGAACCCAGTGTCCCTGCCCACCATGACTCAGAATCCCCCTCTCTCTCTCCATACTTCACCACAGCATTTCCTTGCAGTAATTCCATTAAATCAACTTCCTGACTCAAATGGATCTGATGAGAACTCAGTAAGTTATACTCCTCCTTTCCCGAAGTAGTACATTCCTTCTAAAATCACACTGTTATCTAACCAACAGAAAAAAGCTTTTCTTATATAATTTGCTCCGTAGTGGAAAGGCAATCACTTTGAAAAATCAAAAGAGCTGGATTTACCAATATTTTTTTTCTGATTCTTGTGTTTACTCTGTAAAGGTTCTTCTGGTGCAAAAAAGTCAAATTCCTCCTGAAAGTGTTATGCCATTACCAGAGTTATGATTAACTCTTATCTCTGAATTCAAACACACACACACACACACACACACACACACACACAATATGGGGATTCATTTTTAAATGACAACATTATTTTTAATCCAGCTATGTTGTCTGGTTAAAGTAGAGGAATATCAATAAATCTATGTCTTCTAGACCAAACGGCTGAAAGGATGAACATTTCCAGTATTTCTCTGAATGTTATTGACATCAGAACAACTCTGACTTCATATGTAATGATACTCATTGGACTCATTCACCAAGCACTCACCTCTATCACAGACTAAGTGCTTAAAATGTATTGTCTCACTTAATTAGCTTTTGACTCCAAATGCCACTGATTGACATCCTTTACAAAGAAGCTATTGTACTTATATTTGTATCTAAATTTTAGAGTTTGTTTTTGCGCTGACATTACTTTTATCAAATCGTTCATTTATTGTACTGTATAAAAACAAAGAGTAGATAATTTGATGAACACCGATTAGTTTAAAGAATGCTTCGATAATATCTTCCCATAAACTTTTCTCTTGCTGATGTTTTGTGACACACAGCCTTTGCAGATGTTGCAATCACCATGTACTGCTTTTCACTGAGACTTGTTTTGGGAAAAAAGAAGAATTTAACAGGATATATTTTTGCTAGAATTAGAAAATAAAAGATTGAGACTTAAATCTGGCTTTGTCACGTTTCTTTTTTTTTTTTTTTTTTTTGCGGTACGCGGGCCTCTCTGCTGTGGCCTCTCCCGTTGCGGAGCACAGGCTCCAGACGCTCAGGCCCAGCAGCCATGGCTCACGGGCCCAGCCGCTCCACGGCTGGTGGGATCTTCCCGGACCGGGGCACGAACCTGTGTCCTCTGCATCGGCAGGCGGACTCTCAACCACTGCGCCACCAGGGAAGCCCCTGTCACGTTTCTTTAAGTGCTTTTGCTCCAAGGGGTTTAAAGAGTTTGACAATCTGTCAATGTCCTAAGATAGTAAATGAGTAATGTACCCCAGACCAGTCTTAGAAGAAATGAAAGTGGGAGAGAACAGATGAGGAAAAGCAAAAAGAAGGTTCCCCACCCCACATGAAAATATTGTCATATACCCATCAGGGGCTTAAATTCCCCCATTAAAATGCAATTTCCCTAACAGGAGCAGAAACATATTGTAGCCATTTTAGGATACTTTTATATTTTCCCATTTCTAAAATCTGAATGTATTTTACAATCAATGTCAATGTGTACATTTTACTTAGGAATAATCCCTCTGCCCCCAACAAAAGCTATAAAATCGGGGACATTGCTTATAATTAATGACATCTTAGTATCAAAGAAATATAAAATTTAAAATAGCTTTGAAATTAGTTTAACAGAGAGAGAGGAGGAGCTTCCAGAAGGTTTATGAACCAAGAAACACGCATAAATAGGTTTTTAAATTTTTTCTTTCTATTATTTTGGAAATTATCTTCATAGGCCAGAGAACTTACTGTCACTTTTTGCAATTACGTTATTATAAGAAGTGAAATGTGATATATGATGCTACTGTACAGAATGAGGAAATGTATAGTTTCCATCAGTTCCATAACAGCATTGATCAGAGTAGGAATTGAAAGAACTTTTTAAAAACCTCCTCATTTTGATTACAGCATGTGTCTGTTTGCCTCAAGATTCTTATGCTAGAAAATGTAAAAGAAAAAGGAGTACTACAAAGCTTGTGCATACTAAGGTTCTACTTTCATTCTGAAAAGTCATGAGTGTTTTCTCTTTGTGGAAAGGGTCTTACCTTCCTAGAATACATAAAGCCAGCAAAGCCAAAGCAATACCATGTGTCTTCCAACCTGGAAATACATCTGACAATGTGGCTCTTTCTTGAGAGAAGACACTTGAAAAAGGCAAGGACTTCAGCAAAAGTTGGAGATGTCCCAACCCAAGAGCTTTGTATATTCAGCATGGAAGTAGGGGCTGGTGGTGAAAGCCAGACTGTCCTTCTATCCAAGTGCCCACTCAGGGAGAGAAGTTTGGAGACAAAAAACTTTCTAATGGTGGAGCAAGAGCCTGTGCAGGCTGCAGTCAAAGGGCTGTAGAGAGGTGCAGACATGCAGAAAACCAAAGGTTCTTGAAGGTCCTGTAGTTCAGACCTCAGTAAATGTGTCATAAGGATTCACAATCTTTTCCCAGCTGACATGGATTCAAGAATGAGGACTCTGCAGAAATAACCTCACAGACTTCGGGACAAAGGAAATCTATTCATCTATTCAAATGTTTAATGACTATTTCTTGTGTGCCGGGTACCAGCCTAAGCACTGGGGATACAGCACTGAACAAAGCAGTCAGGATGCCTGTCTATAGCACTTGCATTTACTAGGAAAAGTGATGTGATGAAGAATCTTTACATTTGTATTGTTCTTCCCTCTCTGCTCTCTCCTGACAAGGCAGACTCTGGGGGCTTCAATTCCTTTTCTTGATTTTCATAGAAACGGAACCATTTAGTACATACTCTAGCATCTTTCATTCATCATTTGACAGTCATCTGATGAATGTTACAATAGTTTGCTCTTTTTAGTGCTGTGTAGTTTCTTATTGTGTGAATACACAACAATTTATCTACTGTACTATTATGGACATTTGGGTTGTTTCCAATTTTCTGCTTTAAGGAATTAGTCTACGATGAACATTTTTTTGCATCTCACTAGAATTTAATAATAATGTTGTGGTTTCATTTTATTCTTTATCGTTACTTTTTATTAAGGAAAGTAATACTAGTTTTCTGTTTGAAATAGTAATAAACTTTTCCTGTTAAATTTAATCTGAAAAAAGACTTAATCTATAGAAAAATATTACATAAATATTTATAGATTAAGGAATATATTTGTTCAAGTTCACAAAGGAAACAGCCAAAAGACCGATGTTTGAAGAAGTGTTCCAGGACAATAATAATTGGTAGCTAGAAATGAAAAGGTTTAGAGAATAAATACTATGGGAATTTAGCAAACAAAAGGATTACAAGGGGCTCGAGCAAATGCAAAGCCTTTGGATTTCATTGGATTGTGAATACCTTGAAGGAGAGAATGATATCTCATTCACATTCACATGTCCATCACCTGAAAAAAGTACCTGACTCCAAAACTTGTTCCATGAACATGGGCTATGTCTGTACCTGAGGAACAGAATTCTCTAAGGAGAAATCACAGGGTAGACTCCTGGCAGGGGAAACAATGTGATAAAAAGAAAAGACAGCCAAGAAGAAGTAATGTTCACAAAATGAAGAGAACAAACTGACTCAAGAAGATCCTTATAGGGTAGCAGAAAAGGATAAAAGTGAGAAGGGAGGGGTGAGGCCAGACGTGGGGCTAAGGAGGCGTAAAGTTGAGTTACGGATCCCATCTTCATGGACTGTAGTCAGACAGTTAATTTTGTAGACTACACACTTGAATGTTTTCCTCACTATGGGAACTCGAAAAACATGAAGTACTTTATCAGTGGACAGCAGCTCAAAGGAAGCCTCTGAAAGTTCCATAGCAAGTGGGGGCCTAGTCAGCTTATCACCTTCCCCTTTATCGGAAGAGCTCTCTGCAAAGTCTCAGACGCTGATTGCAGTTTGCACTCTTGTTCTTCATTAGAGGGAATGTTTTCAAAATGAAGTACACACTGCTGCTGCCTGACTCACATGTTCCAGGAACTTTGCTTCCAGACAAGAAATTTAGTCTTTGTGTTCCCTTTTTTTACAGTCCATGAACATCTCATATTTCATCCAAATGGGGAAGTTCTCCAAGAAGAGTTCCCCTCCCGTAACGCAGCTGACATTGATTTAGAAGGGACTAATTAAGTTTAAAGCTAGTCAGAAATATATGAGGCTTTAGACCGTGAAATATCTTCTCATCAAATGTGCATTTTGCAAATTTTGCAGACATGCTGCAAAATTCTGCATCTCTTGTTAGGAGTGTGCTTCATGGTGTAAACAGATATCTTAATCTCCCCGCAATAATTATTCTTATGGGCTCTACGAGTCATAATCATCTTTGTCATCTCCATGAAGTGCAAACTTAAAAATATAACAAATAAGGACAGTACTAAACCCTGTGTGCTGGCAATAACACATCTCATCAATGCATCGGTGTAGCACTGATTTGGGGTACACACAGAGCAAACTGCTGTCTCACACACAGGCTGTGGATTAGAACCAGGGCCCAGAGCAGCCCCAGGTAATGACTAGAAGGCAGTGCCTGCAGACTTTAGACTTAGGAACTCTGGGCTTTTCCCACTCTGAATTATATGACCTGAGGCAAGATGTTTCACTTACCTGCAACCTTCATTGTACAGGTAAGGAACTGAGATGCTCCAAAGAACGTTTCACCTCTAGTATTTCAGTCTAGACCTTCTGGTACAGTGAGGAGGTGGACATCTCGTGGGTCGCCCCTTGTACTCAGCTAGCGTAAATCTTGCCGAGATGTTTTTGAGTCAGTAGAATTATCATCCTCATCTCATATTTCATGCAGGATGATGATGTTTCTGACACATTAGCAAAACATGCATTTGGAGCTGCTTTTCCCAACAGTGCATAAAAGGTTTGCATGGTCCAGCCTTATTCTTTGCCACCATTCACCTGGGAATAAATGTAAAGGGGTGAAAAAATGACCATGTGATAAAAATGCTTGGGGAAACGTGCGTATTATTTTCTGCTTATTATTCATATAGTAAAAGCTCTCAAAAATGCTACAGTAAAGAAATCCTCAAATTCCACTTCCCTCAATTTCTTTTACCAGGAGCCTTCCCTCTCTTCTGCCATAGCCCTGCCCCACCCTCAGAACATTATTTTTCTGTCACATTTTGAGAGATGCTACTGCTTTCTGCTCTATTAAAAGATTGAAAGAGAAGAGGTCAATGCAGGTTGGAAAAATTAACAGCATATAAAAGAATTTGTTTTGGTGGGTTTTAGAATCCCAGTCATTTTTCTAAGGATTAGACAAGAAAGAAAAGGTTTAAATGAGGTGAAAAGAAGAGAGTTGGGGAAAACTCCAGATTGAATCACATAGCCAAAAGTAGTCTGGATTCTCCCCTAGAATTGGGAAGTAACTAAATGGGGAAGTCGCAAGAGAACAAATGCAAAGCACTGATAATTGTATGAAAATGTATTCTTCCTCACTAGTACTCTGAGTAGCGCATATTAACATAATATTGAGACACCATTATTTATTCTTTCAGATTGGCAAAGGTTTAAAAGAGTGCTAAGGATCATGATTAAGGAGAGTGTAAACAGGTATCACCTCAATGACGGGGAACTCGGACATACAACTAAATGCCTGCAAAAATGCATGTTTCACTTAATGTAGAAATTCCACTTTGGGGGAACGTATCCTAAGGAATTAATCAGGCAAATGCACAAAGATGTGTATAAAGTTGTTTACCGCAGTATAATTTATGAGTGAAAAACGGAAATGCTGAAAAATGGAAAGCCATTTAAATGTTCATTTAAAGGTGACTGATGACATGGACCTTATTTCCATTAAAAGTTACTGTGGAAAGATATATTTACTCGATGGAAAGTGTTTAGGATGCATTATTAAATAACAGGAAGCGGATTTACAATATAATGAGTGCTTTGATAAGGTATTTATAAACGTGTGTGATGATATACAGTCTACTGTTAACAGGGATTATTTCTGGGGGCTAGAGTTACAGCCACCTCCTGTTTATATTATAGGATTCTTCTAATTTTTCTAAAACAAAACGTATTACTTAAAAAATAAATTCAGTTTTTTAAAAAGAAAGCAAATTCCGATTTGGAAGTAGGAGCAGCACAAAAGATTCTATAACAACTTTTCAGCCCCCAAATGTTGAGGATTGTCTGAGGCCCCCTCAAATGTACCACACAGAATACGAGCAGCAAAAATAAATCCTCATGTTTCATTACAAGTCTCATGAGATGTCTTCTGAAAATGAATCTCATTACAAAATAAATTAAAGAAGCTTTTTAAAAACTAGCTAGAGCTTAAAAATTTTTTAGCCTGACTCTGATTTTACAGATGTGAGGAGAAGGCTCCATGACCTTGAAACGATCACAGAGCTAGTTAAACAATCACAAACCTGAAGCTGGTTCCAGTCTTGACTGGGGTCGAAACTGTCCAAGTTCTTTCAACCAGAGCCCTACAGACGAAAGCAGTTCATGTATATGTTTAACAAAATAGAGCCAATGTTAAAAGAAATATTCATTTGAGAACTATTCAGAACAATGGAATAGGTATGCAATGAAAAAGCAGTTAAGTTGTCATTAACAACATCAGTTTCTGCTCACCTCTATGTCATTTTAGCTATATATATTATTTTTGTTTTATTTTTAAAAATAACTTTTTTTCAGGAATAAAAGGTAAGTCACAAAAAGAATATATGCTCGCTATATAGGGTTTAGAAAATACAGCTAGACCCCAAAACGAACTTGCCCCTCCACTGACAGCAGTGATACCCAGAAAGCGCCTGTCACAGCTCGTCCCTCCGAGTCAAAGGAAAAAACAGCAACCCTTGGGGAGAGGACCTTCACCTGCTGCAGTCCAGGTGACCACTTTAAAACTGTTCGTGGGGCTTCCCTGGTGGCGCAGTGGTTGGGAGTCCACCTGCCGATACAGGGGACACGGGTTCGGGAAGATCCCACATGCCGCGGAGCGGCTGGGCCTGTGAGCCATGGCCGCTGAGCCTGCGCATCCGGAGCCTGTGCTCCGCAACGGGAGAGGCCACAGCAGTGAGAGGCCCGCGTAACGCCAAAAACAAACAAAAAAAACTGTTCATGGCATCAAAGATTTGGAATGCCATCTAAGAATCCACACAGAAGCTGGAGAGGGTGTAGATTAGGCTGTGATGACAGTGTCCATCTCAGTGGCCACTGAAGCCTGCTCTGCTCACCCCTGTGTTCGCAGAGTCAGTGGCAGCTCCGCTCCTTGTGGCCTTCTCTCCAGGACCCGGCTGGTGGCGCGGCCTGTCTGGGATACACCAGATAAAGGCGTTCTTGACCTTTTTTCCTGCTGTGGACTCCTGGCAATTTTGTGAAGCTTACGGACCTTTCCCAGAGCAATATTTTTAAACATAATAAAATCACATTCATTTTCTCTGATTCAGGATCAGTGGTCAGTGGCCCTCTGTCAGCACGGGGTTTCAGCTCTAGCCAAGTGAATT
Organism: Lagenorhynchus albirostris; assembly: GCF_949774975.1. Classification (NCBI taxonomy): domain Eukaryota; kingdom Metazoa; phylum Chordata; class Mammalia; order Artiodactyla; family Delphinidae; genus Lagenorhynchus; species Lagenorhynchus albirostris. Next base: position 14,928,107 of record NC_083100.1, read on the forward strand.
TCATTTCCCCAAATGTAAATGTTTTGCTGCCCCATCTGGACCTGATTCTTGGACTTCAGACAAATATCAGTCAAGGCCATGCCTGCCTTGTGAGGAGGTGTGACAGTGGATGACAGGACTGGCCAGAGAGAAGGCAAAGGCTTTTCTCCCAAAACACAGGGGATAACTGGGTGGGGGAGTGCTATGGGGACGAGCTGGCGTATTAGGGGGGCACTCACTTGCTTATGACACTTTCTGGTTCAAAATAACGTAGCTGCCTTAATGTTATAAAAACAAAACAAAAATGCAAAACAAACAAACATGAAAATCACCCAAGATCCCATTTGAGCTTTTTGTTCTATGTATTAAAGTATACATATTTATTTTAGAAAAACAGGATTATGTTCCATCTACTTTTTTTTTTTTTTTTTTTTTTGTAGTAAGCAGGCCTCTCACTGTTGTGGTCTCTCCCATTGTGGAGCACAGGCTCCAGACGCACAGGCTCAGCGGCCATGGCTCATGGGCCCAGCCGCTCTGCGACATGTGGGATCCTCCTGGACCGGGGCATGAACCCGTGTCCCCTGCATCGGCAGGTGGACTCTCAACCACTGCACCACCAGGGAAGCCCTCCATCTACTTTTAACTTTGGCAATTCTACTATTGAGAAGTTCACCTTTTTTGGTTTTAATTTATAAGAGCTCTTTACATCTAATGAGAGTCACTCTTGTTCATGCTGCAAACGTTTTTCCCAATTTGCTGTTTAGCTTCTTATTTTGTTTATGGTCTTTGCTTTATTTTTATGTAGTAAAATATCTCATTATTTTCCTTTAAGGTTTCTGCCTGTTTTCTCAGGGCCATTTACTCTTAGAAAAAGTGTCAATCTACTTCACATTCAACTCTATGCTTCTTTTTATTTTCTGATATTATCGTTAATGCCAATCAGAATCCCTCGGACAATCTGAAGTTCAGATGTAGCAATGGCCTTGATCTTAAAATGGGAATGATCAATAGTTTTGCAACTATAAAGTAAAAACTTGCCAGTCTAGTGATTGTGGGGGGATTGGAGACTGAAAGCCAGGAATGAAGTAAGCTGGAGTTAAGAAATACAAAGGCCAGAAAATGAGTGAAAAATAACTGATGTACAATTACATGCTGTATCACGTGTGATACCAAGCATCAAGAGTGATGCTAAAACATTTAGTTAAAAACCCTAATATTTGCAACTATTCGAATGTTATTTTCAATATATTTAGATGTTTAATTGTTTTCTATTTTATTCTGCCTCTTGGCACTTTATCAACATTGTAGGTTATGTCCACTAACTTCAAATTATTTATCTGTGATCCACATGTAAATTGGGCCTGAGTTTATTTATCAATCCTCAACTCACAGTTAGACTAAGCTATATCTGTACCACAGGAAGTTTAACTGAAATGTTTAAAATATATGTTCAGCATTTAGGGAAGGAGATTGAGTGATGTTTCAGGTAAGGGCAGAGAAAGAGAATCACAGGAGGCAGCTCTGCTTTTCCCACCCTCCTCTACCATCCAGAGCAATTCCAATCTAGCCCCATGCTTGCATAAACCAGAGCAGTTAACCGTATCCAGCCTCTCTGGATAGAATTTATTCCATTTGCCCTCTGGGGAGTCAAGTAGGTAAACTACTCTGTCTGAGAGAAGTTCTCCTAAACACTATTTTCTCTGGGGACTTTTGAACCCCTTTATAAATCAAAGCTATTTGATTGACCCACCATTTAATTTAGTTCTATTTCAAGCTTAAACAATATTTCAATTTGTTACTTATGGAAAATGATAGTACAGTCATTAGGAACGGTTTGCATTTCATGGCCTGTTTTCTGTTTCCAACGGGGACGGTGGGTAACAGGTTTTAGAGACCCTTTTGTTCCTAACACTTTAAACACCTCCTGAGTTGTACCAAGTCCTAAAAGAGTCAGTTAACTAGATGCATATGTTTAAAAAGGGGAAGGAAAAAACATTTTCAGGGACACTCATTTGCTGAACGTTGATAGGCATTTATTGGGTTGGCCAAAAAGTTCGTTCAGGTTTCTCTGTACTATCTTATATAATATTTTTCAGGCTTGGTTGCTTCCCTTGTATATTTATGTCCCCTATGGAAGGGAAATGAGGGGTAAGTGCAGGGCTCTTTCCTCTTTGCCTCCGTTTAGTATCCAGAGCTGCTTTCTGATTCAGCTTTCTCCAAAGACAGAAAATCATTCCTCTCGCTCAAAGTTACACAAATTTTTCTTAAGCTCACTTTCTCTCTCAGCAATATTCAGACATGGTTATTCCAGCTGTGTCTTAGGTAGTTACAAAAAAAAGTGCTCCCAGTGCGTTTGTAGAGAACAGTTTCAATAACAAAGGAAGTGTTTTCTCTTACTCTGAATATGGTTTTCATCATCTCATGGTGTGGCCCTTAAGGAGAAAATGAGCTTGGTGACTCAGAACCAGTGAGTGTGCCCTCCTGTGTTGGTCAAGTCTGACTCACTAATCTCACAATGGTCTGTCACCAGATCTTCATACTTATTCACACTTTCTACGTCATGCAGAGTCTCCAAAACACTATTTGCATTGTTGCAGTAGTTGACCCATTGGAAAGCAATTAACATTTTCCAAATAGAGTTATGCACATGTCTGTCGCTGGATTTGCCTAGCCTATGACATATCTCTGTCCCATATTAACTCCAAAAACTGAAAAAGAAAACTTATAGAGACACACGGGCATTCTAACAAAACCAAAACACAGAAGAAAAGTAAAGTAGAGATATTCTAGGGAAGAATGTCCTGGTTACTGAAACTTTCTTGCTGGTTTTCTTGAGGAAAAATTTCATAACTCTTTACGATAAGAATAATTTAACCACATCCTGACTGATCCCTTATTTCTCAGGGCTAAGTTCAACTTTGCCCTCCCATTTATGAAGACCGTGGGATTCTTTAGAAATTTAATCCAAAAAAATAATCAGTCAAGGAAAGAGAAAACATTCAGCCAAAGGAGATAATGCCAAGGATCAGTTTTCAGGCTAGATTTGTCCAAAAAGAAAGTAATTAAAAACTGAATTAAAATAATTAATCTTTACTCCGAAAGAAAAAAAGGAATTTTAAACCTTCCAAAATTAGATTTAATGTGTAACAGAAAGACTATGAGTTTGCAAGTTAGCAGAACTGTGTCCCCTCAGTTTTTTAGATGTAGGACCTGCATCAAGAAATTCAACCTTTCTGGGTCTCAGTTTTCTTCTTTGTAAAAGAGGAAAATTAATAACTACTCCACAGGGTTAGTATAAGTATTAAATAAGAATTAGTATTTACTCCCTATACCAGTTTTCTATCACTATATAACAAATCATCCTAACACCATTTCTCACAAGTCTTCGGGATGGCTGGATGGTCTCACGTGGGTTTGCTCCTATGGCTGTATCCATCTAGTGGGTCCACTAGAGCCAGAGAGTCTGTGATGTCCTCACCCTCATGTCCAAGGCTTGATGGGTGTGGCTGGAAGGCTGGGACCTCTCTCTTCACATGGTCTCTCATCATTCAGTAGATTAGCCCATTTTTATTTACATGGCTTCTACGACCCAAGAAAGTGAAGGCAGAAGCTTCAAAGCATCTTGAAGTTTATGCTCTAGAACTTATCAGCCACATTCTATTGGTCAAAGCAAGTTACAAGGCCAGCTAAGGTTTAAGGCAGAGAAAAGGATCTACCTCTAGAAGGGAAGAATGGTAGGATCACACTGCCAAGAGTGTGAACATAGGGAAGTGTTATTCATTGGAGCCATTATTATAACGACCTCCCTTCTGCCTTGTAGTCTAGAAGCCCTGATTTCAAATTGTGTAAAGTTTAGCGGAGGCTTTTATAATCCTGTTGACTGGAAACTGTGGTAAATTATTACCGTAATGGCACCCAGTGTATCACACCTCTCTGTACCCATGCCTTTGTATATCCCCTTTCCACACTGACTCTGGACTTGGCCATGAGACTTGCTTTGGCCCGTGGGACATCAGCAAGTAGAACACAGCAGAAGCTTGATAAAAGCTTGTGCATTGAGTCTTGTTCTCTTGGAACTCCACCTTGAGACTGTCATGCCATAAAGAAACCTGGAATCAAAGAACAAGTAGCAAGAAGATTTCGCCTGAACCCCAGCTGCAGAAGCTTCATCAGCTGGAAGCAGCTGCATGAGTAAGTCAAGATAAGACAAGCAGAAGGACCACCCAGTCAACCCATGGAATCATAAAACTAATAAAATATACTTCTTTTAAGCCACTGAGTTTGGGTATATCTTGTAACACAACAACAGATAAATGAAACAGAGTCCACAAATATTCTAGCCAAAGGGTAACCTATAATCACTAGTAAATACCAGCCTCACTGTCAAATCACTAACTCATTTCATGATTTTAAACATATCACAGAATCACATAATTTTAGCACTTGAAAAATTCAGAGATAATATAATCTAGTGGTCTTCAAAATATCTTTTAGCTATAGAACTCTTTTTAAAAACTTCTTACTTGTGTATTTTAAAAAAAAGAGATACCTTGTTAGGATAAATTCATTTTTTTTGGTCCAGATTTATAGCATTTGCTTATAAAGTCATTTAATAAAAACACAATTTCCTTTTTTAATACAAAACTGTAAACCCAGGCTCTTAGATGGCAATGAAACAACTCTTGCAGTTTAAGATTACAATTAATCAATATATTTTCTTTTGGCAAAATGATATAATGGAAATCCTTATTCAAGACAGACAAGTAGTTGTAGATATTAAAGGTTATTTCACTATTTGCCTTGAAATCTCAGGATACCAAGTGGTCAGGAGAAGTATTATAATTTATTTCTACTCAGAAAAATACGAACCCATGAGTACAAGCAAATAATTGATTGTTAGCCTCCATAAGTTTATATTTAAAATATATGACATTTGGTGATGTAAAAATTACTATCTTGAAAGAGTATAAAACCTATGTAAAAGTAAAATTTAAATCAAATGTTTGTGAAGCTTTTGTAAAACCTCTATGGCACTCTGCTATTCTTTGGAATTCATTTTTGAAACGACTGAACACACAGAAACTGGTTTCTCTTTGTTTTTGATTTTGTTCAAAACTGAAGGAGGCTGACTGGACATTTAAAAAAAATGATTTCTTCCGGGTTTCAGGTGTCAGTGCATCCTCAAAACGATTTGTTGGGCTATTTAAAGAATGTTCCTGTTATTTCCTTTTTCATTTGTCAAGAATTTTAAAAAAAGATATTTAAAAATTGGGAAAGGAACTACTTAGCAAAAGAAACAACACTATTAAAGTCGAATGGTATTTTTTGACTCATTTGTGTAAATTAGCAACATACTTGAAGTTTCAGCAGGGTGTCTGGATTTCGTCAGCTCAGCCAGTGAGAACGTGCTCTCTTGAAAGCTTGGTTTTACCTTCACCTCTGTTTTTGGTTTTTTTTGTTTTTTTTTTTTTTAGCCTGGGTGCAGTGTACTTTATTGGTGGTACATGACAAGGTAGGGCTCCCTAAGCCCCTCCTCCTCCCCTTCCTCAGGGGGTCTGGGATGGAAACCGCATGGAGGTCGGGAGATTCTCAAGTGTGTTGGAGGACGGAGTTGGGGCAAGGACTCCCCAGCAGCGGAGGTTCACCTCTGTTTTTTCCAGGGCTGAGGGTTTAGCGACAGGAGGCTGTATGCTCTTCATCCAGTTTTAATGAACCCTTTGCTTCCAAAGGGGAAGCCTGACAAAAGACAAGTCTTTAAGTAAGCCAGGTAATTCAGCCATTTGATTGGCTTTTAGAAGGAGTGAAAGGGTTCTGCTAAGGGCATGGAATGATCAATGTGGCTATTTCTGTGCTGTTACAGTGCAAGGCTCAGCAGCACAACCGGAAGAAACAATTGATTTCCATTCCAAGACATCAGCAGTGAGACGTAACAACATCAACAAAAATGTAGAAGAAATATGTATCTAGAATCTAAGAAATCTGAAATTTTTAAATTACTGTTGCCTGAGTAGAAGGGAGGGTAGAAGGAAAGTCATAATGGGAAATGTCAGGAATTATTCATTCATTCAAAAATATTTACTGAGCTTCTATCTATGTGCAGCCACTGGGTTCACCACTTAGGATACAGCAATATATAAGACAGACATGGTCCCTACCCTCTTTATGTACACAAAAGGACACAAGAGTGAGAAAGCAAGAGGAAAACACCTAGAAGAGAATTTTCAAAACTCTGACACTAGCTGTGGATGATATATGGACCTGACTGTTTAGGACACATTTCTAATTCCCCTATAACCCTTTACACATATTTACCGTGTATTGAAGGGTGAATGGAAGTAATGAGGTGAGGTCATGATGTTCTTGAGTATAGCTCTCTGGCCTTTTGGACATGAACCCCACCCCAAGACACACTCTGAGACGGAAATCTGTCTCTAACGACAGGTCACAAGGCTGGTGTACAAACCAGGATACCAATTTATTAATTTACACTAAGAAATATAACTGGGCTTTCCTGGTGGCACAGTGGTTGAGAGGCCGCCTGCCGATGCAGGGGACATGGGTTCGTGCCCCGGTCTGGGAAGATTCCCACATGCCGCGGAGCGGCTGGGCCCGTGAGCCATGGCCGCTGAGCCTGCGCGTCTGGAGCCTGTGCTCCGCGGCGGGAGGGGCCACAACAGTGAGAGGCCCGCGTACCGCAAAAAAAAAAAAAAAAAAAAAAGGAAATATAACTGTTAGATAAGCCAACACAAATAAAGTATTATCTTGCAGCAGGTAGAGCCACATGAGAAACCAAACTATGAACAAAAAGGTGATTTTTAGGCAGTATTCTCCATTAAGATAGCATGCACCCAACTTCCTTACTACAAGGCCACTCTTGCCTGTGAGATTATGTGGTAGCTCTTGGTTTGGGTCATCACTGATGCTTCTGCAATTAGCCCATCTCCACTCTTGTGACAGAAAACACTGCCCTGTCATAAGGATGGGCATAACCATGCATAGCTAATCAGGGCACTTCCATCCCCTGAGCCAAAGGAATCAGTTTAGGGGTGGGCACATGACCCGAATCTAGCCAATCAGTGTTCATTTCCAGGATGTCCTCACCAAGGCTAGGAGCAAAGACCTCTCTGTCTTCTTGGGAATATTAATTGTTGCTCTCCTCACTTCCTCCCCACTCTGAGTCATCCTTAAAATCTTTTAATATTTTAGCATTAAGGAACATGGTTCTTCAGAAACACTTGGTAATATCCTTTACACCTCTGTACTGTTTTTTTGTTGTTCTTTTTGTGAAGGATTCCTTAAGAAACAGCAGGAATCTAGTCCCTGTTGCAGAATATTTTGCACAGTCATCTGAGTAAAAAAATTCTGGGGCTTCCCTGGTGGCGCAGTGGTTGAGAGTCCGCCTGCCGATGCAGGGGACGCGGGTTCGTGCCCCAGTCCGGGAAGATCCCACATGCCGCAGAGCGGCTATGCCCGTGAGCCATGGCCGCTGAGCCTGCGCGTCTGGAGCCTGTGCTCCACAACGGGAGAGGCCACAGCAGTGAGAGGCCAGCGTACCACAAAGAAAAGAAAAAATTCTGAAAGCATTCTATTATGGAGTACCCGCTATGCTCCAGGCAGGGTATAGACCTGCAATTTAGGGCTAAGCAAACACACATACACACAGAGAAGTGCGAAAACGTCCCTGCCCTTTCTGACCATAAGGTCCAGTGGAAAGATAAACTTTATTTTTTTAATTTTATAAAAATAAATACGTACTTATAAACACTAAGGAGCATAAAGAAAAGAAAATTTATAAAGAAAAGCTTCATGGTGTAATAAAAATGTGTAAACAAAGTTGCCATGGTTTCTTGACTAAGTTACTGAACTCCCTTTGCCTTGGCTTCCTCATTTGTAAAATCGAACACTAGAATATACCTCAGAATGTGGCTGTGGAGATTAAATATGAAGTGCTTCGAAGAGAGCCCTGGTTGGTGGTCAGTCAATTTTAGTCATGACTAATACTATCATCAACAACAACAACGTCATTATTTGTGGAAGGGAAACAGGCCTGGCCTGGAGGTGGGGAAGCCTTCCCTGAGGAAGAAACTTTTGAGTTAAATTGTGAAGGACTGGCAAGAGTTTATTTAGCGGAAGGGTGGAGAAATAGCAGCATAGCTGTAGGAAAAGCCCAACGGATAGCACATATGGAACTTAGAGAAAATGAGAGAAGGCCAGTGAGTTCAGAGCATAGCATAGGAGAGGGTATCGAGGCTGGAGAGGGGCCTGTCCATGGGTCATATAGGATAGTGAGGTGAAAAGCAAATGATATAATCAAATTTGCACTTTAAATATCACCGTTATGGACTGGATGTCTGTGACCCCCCAAAAGTCCTCTGATGCAGTTCTAACCCTCAGTGGAATAGTATTAGGAGGTGGGGTCTTTGGAAAGTAATTAGATTTAGATGAGGTCACAAGGTGCCCCCCCCATCATGGGGGGCTTCTTATCAGAAAAGGAAGAGACACCAGAGCTCTCTCTCCACTGTGTGAGGCCACTGCGAGAAGTCACCTTGACCTTTGGCTTCTCAGCCTCCAGAACTGCGAGAAATAAATGTTGCTTAAATGATCCAGTCTGTGGTATTTGTTATAGCAGCCTGGGTTGGGCCAGCACGGGTATGGAAAATCTTTTAACACGACATAATCGTCACCTGCATAGGGCAGTGGCAGTGGGTATGAAAGAGAGAGATCCAAGAGCTAGTTGGGGGTCAAAACCTTGGGACTTGAGGAGGGTTGGCTATGGGAGCCAAGAGTGAGGGATGTCAGGGGCTTCTAGGTTACAGGTTTCTTGATGGAATCGGGTGGAGAGTGATGCCATTGACTGAGAGGAAACTGGAAGAGGACTGGGTGGAGGAAGGAAAGGGGAGCCAGAGAAGTATCTGGTAAAGGGACAAGAGACTCATGGTGGTTGAGAGTACAGACTCCAGAAGACAGAAATAATGGAGTTTCTCAAGGTCACTGAAACCCTGCTCCTGATAAAACATCACAGATGAACTCAAGGTTTGTCATGACCCTTCCTAGAGACCAGCTTTGGGTCCTCAAAGTAACCTCCTGTGAAGAATGCTTCCTGTCTCTGCCTCCCTGTGGTTTCCCTTACATAACAAGGCATTCCTTCAAGAAAACTGGTGTCCCAGATTCCACGGAGCAGCGGGAGGCTGTGTGAAATGTCCTGCCCCCAGGAAAATAATATCAGAACAAGAAGCTGTTGACCCCAGGGGAGCTTTCACTGGCCAAGCCCACAGTTGACCCATCCACGTTCTCCCAGCAGCCTTTATCACCCAATGCCTCTGAAAGTAGAGTCCGACACCCCTACTTCTGACTCGTGGGCAAAACTGACGCCACCCTGGATTACTAAGATGCCTGAACATAAGATATTCCTTGAAGAAATGCCATGTTATTGTGTTTAAGTATAAAGCATTTATTGTTTTACAAGAATAAGTTAACAAAATATTTCATGGTGGAGTCCCAGAAAGAAAGCTTTAAGGAGTGAAAAAATAATCACTTGAAATCAGCATGTCAAGGTTTTAATGAAATGAAAATTATATATGGCATCAGTCTCAAACTGGCATCCTTAGATAAGTTTGCCCCCAAAGTGTTTTTTTTTAATAACTTGAATTAGTTGCCAACATTTAAAAATTCATAAATTCCAGGTGAATATCAGGGCTTTCAGCTTTTCTTTAAAATGGAAAGTCCTGGCAAAGCTGGGCTCACTCTCACACATGACAATGAGCTAAAGCTCCTAAGCATGAATGTCAGTTCCCTGGTCCATCCCAGTGCTCAGCACTCCTTGGGGTGTCCCACATACTAAGGCTGAGTAGCTCTGCTCTTTTTATCATGTTAGCACTGTTATTTTTCTTAAACAACATGAAAGTGTATATTTCTTCTACCTATGTCTCTACCATAAGTGGAAAAATTAAAACTACTGAAAGCTCAACATGACCAATCTGGCCTCAAATACTTTTATGGTCTGTTTATCACTACCAGTTTGGGAAATCAAAAGTTCGAAGGAAACAGTATCCCTAGAAAGAAGTCAAAGTCAGCCACTGCCATGAAAAGAAAAACTTGGATTCAGGCATCTTTTCCTTTCAAGTCTCCTGACTTGAGTTTCCAATCAAAGACCTAAACAGTCGTGGATCACCTCCCCCCACCACCATGAGGCCCACCCCACTGATCCCTCTGGATTAAGAAAACAGCTGAAGATTCCATTTTTTCTACATATACCCTGGTAAGAAAAATGCCCCGTGAAAGTTTGGCTAAATAATTTTTTCTACTTTTTTATTATAGAATTGGCTCTGTAGCAAAGAAAGTAAGTTTTCTGACTTCATGAGGAAACAAATAATATCGGTTTTCAGGGAAGAAAAAAAGCTTGTTTGGTTGTCTTTAATGATAAACTCATATATATTATAAGTAAGATATTGTTTTAACGAGTTCTACCACAGTGGGCTGGTTCAGAAGTGATTGGCAATAAAGAAATAAGTGTAAATAGAGAAAATGAGCTTTTATTTGTCTATAATTTATAGAGTATTATTAGAAAAAATAAGCAAAGAATATCTGAAAGAAAAAAAATCTGGGATAATTATTAAATCTAAAAACCTCAGATGGTGGCAAAAATTCAAATTCTACACCTCTCCTTCTCATCCCCAATGCTGAGTGTGAGAAAAAAATCGGGGGAACTAGGTAGTTAAATTTTGACAATTCTCAGGGTGCTTCAAAATAAATCTTCCTCTGGGAAATTGATAATCCCTTAAATTTTTAAAAAGTAAACTATAACATACATTCAGAAAAAATACACGTCATAAGTCTACAACTCAATAAATTACTACACAGTCAACATACCCATGTAACCACCACATGGACCAAGAAATAGAACACTGACTCCTTCCTGCTCCCCAAAAGTAACTATTTACCTGACTTGTAACTCCTTAGATTTCTCTTGCCTGGTTTTTGAAGTTCAAATGAAGTCACATAGAATGTGTTCCTTTGTGAATTGCTTCTTTTGCTTAATATCATCTTTGACAGATTTGTCTGTATTGTTATGTGTACCCGTGTATTAATGTTCACTACTGTATAGTACACCATTGTGTGACTATACCACAGCTTTGTTATTCATTTTAATATTGATGGACCTTTGGACTTTTCCCAGTTTGGGGATGTTATGAAATAATACTATAACGAACATCCTTAGGCAAGTCTCCTGCTTCACATGTACATGAGTATGTATCTGTTGAGAGTAGGTTTGCTTTGTCATAACGTGTATTTGTTCAGCGACAATAGACAATGCTCAGTTTTCCAGTGTGGTTCTACGAGAAGTGTGAGAGTGTTCCATTTTTTCACTCTTGGTCTAGTCATTCTGATTAATTTTACCTATTCTGGTAGTTATACAAAGGTATCTCATCATGATTGCCATTGTATTTTCCTGATTATTTATGACATTGAGCACCTTTTCAAATGGGTTTTGGCCATTTTGACATCCCCCTTTGTGAAGTAACTTTTCGCATCTATCACCAGGCCCTCCTTTTTAAACTCAGGTTGTCTCTTTTTTATGAATTTGTAGGAAGTCTTTACACATTCTCTATAAAAGCCCATTGTCAGTTTTATGTGTAGCAATTATCTTTTCCCACACTGTAGTTTACCTTCTCACTCTCTCAATTTTTAAAAGAATAAACATCATCTTAATTTTAAAGTAAATTAATTTATTAAATTTTTCTTTATATTAGTGGTTTTATATCCTGTTTAAGAAATCTTTTCCTCTCTAAAAATTATGAAAATATTCTCCTATATTATCCTTTACAATCATTATTGGTTTTTTCTTGCATAATTAGATTTAAATGCATCTGGAATTGATTTTGTATGTGAAGAGTTCAAATTTTCTTCTTTTACGTAAGGATATCCAATTAACGCAGTAGAATTTATTGAAAAGACCATCGTTTTCCCACCATTCTGAAGTGCCACATTTGTCATAAATTAAATGTGGATTAGTCTTAGTTATTCGAGCTTATATTAAGTCAAGTTCAGTAGAATATGTCCTCTCAATTTTTTCTTCTTCAAGTTTATCTTATATTCTTGGTTCTTTCAATTTCCATGTAGGTATATAAACATATATGCACACGTTACAAACATACATACATACCATCTGTTGGGATTTTGATTCTGATTGCACTGACTATATAGATTTAGAGAGAATTGACATTTTTATGATTGATGTTTATATTCTATTGCACATAGTTTTTAAAATTTTACTTTCTTTTGGTGACTAGTATATATAAATATAACATTGTATTATTCTTATATCCAAAAAATTGTTAAAATCACTTATTAACTCTAATAATTTATCTGTAGAGTCTTTTAGATGTTCTACTTACACAATCATTCAGTATGCAAACTCTGATGGTCGTACTTCTTTTTTTCCACTTCTATGACTTTTGTTTCATTTTCTTGCCTTATTGACCTGTCTTGGACCTTCAGGACAATGTTAAATAGAAGTGTTGATAGTGATCATCTATTCCTCATTACTGTCTCAGAAGGAAAGTTATCAATATTTCAACAGTAAATATGATGTCTGCTTTTTTTTTTTTGGTAGATATTCTTTATCAGAATAGGGAATATTCTTTCATTACTGGTTCTCAGAGGGTGTTTTTTTAAATAACAAATGGGTGTTGAATTTTTTTCAAATGCTTTTTCTATACTTATTGAACAAAGATAGTTATGATAGTTATTTTATTCTGAAAATGTAGTGAAATACATTGATTACTGTTTGAATGACAAAATAATTTGTGTTCTTGGAATAAACAACAGTTGGTTGCAATGTAATTTTTTATATCATGGAATTTGGATGGCTAAATTATGGGATAGTCATAATCTATATTAGTGAGAGATATTGGTTTATAATTTTCCTCTCTTAACCATGGCTTTATCACGTACTAGTCTCAGTTATATTGGTCTCACAAAACACGTTGAGAAGTATTTGTTTTCTGGTCTCTATAAGAGTTCATGTAAAATCGATGTTATTTGTTTTTGTGCCTGGAGTTTTCTTTGTGGGCAAGTTTCTAAGTACAAATGCTATAATAAATTGAGTTTCCTTTTTGCCTGTGTCCGCTTTGGTTAAGTGGTGTTTTCTAGGATTTATCAATTTCATCTAAAATTTTGATATACTAGCATAAAGTTGGTTATAATATCCTCTTAAGTCTTTTAAATGTCTGTAGAATTTGAAGTGATGCCCCCCAATTAATTCCTAAGTTGGTTTTCTGTACCTTCTCTCATTTTACTTATCAGTCTCATCAGATATTAATCAATTTATTCTTTTGAAAGAATTGACTCAGTGCTTTGTTGATCTTCTCTCTTATATGATTGTTTTAAAATTCATTAAATTCTGATATCATTATTATTTCCTTCCTTTTCTTTACTATTGGTTTAATTTGCTGGTGTTTTCTTAGTTCATGCAATGGAAGTTTTGTTTTGTTTTGTTTACCCTTTAGCAGAAATATATCTTCATTTCCTCTGATTTCTTTTGAGATTTTCTCTTTAAAGCTGGTTAAAAGCAGTTTTACTGAAAAGTGCTTATGTGAGGATTTCTTCTTACTTCCTTTTTGGAGAGTGCTTTTTGAATATGTCTTGATATTTTTTATCAGTTAATGCTCTCAACTATTATCTCTTCAAAAATTTATTTTGCTCTATTCTCTTTCTCATCTCCTTTTTACAATTTTAGTTATGCATATATTAGATGTTTTCACTATAGTCCATATGTCTCTTCCTTGGTATTCTATATTTTCTATCCCTTTGTCTCTCTATACTGCAGTCTACGTATTATATTTTGATTTATCTTCTAGTTCACTCATTCACTTTTCAGCTGTGATTAATCTGCTATTAAATCCATCCATTGAATTATTAATGTTTCATATTTTTTGGTTCTAAGACTTTCATTTTATTCTTTTTTACATACAGTTTCCTGTCCTCTGTCAAGATTCTCTATCTTTTATATCCTTGACACATTAAACATAGCTATTTTAAAGTTTGTGTATGTGTCCATTATCTGAATGTCCTGTGCGCCATTTTCTGCTACTTATTGTTTCCTGTGATTTCAGAGCCCATTTTATTTTCTGTTCATATGATTGGTTATTTTTACTTGTATAGTTGATGTTACGTATGAAAAATTGAAGAGATAATTTGAGGCTCTAGATGTTATTGTCCACCAGAGTTATAAATTATTAGAAATTCCAAATCTCCTTCATCTAATCAGAGGTTAGGATGATGTAAAACATACTCCAGCCACTATGAAAACTGGTTTATGTCCAGCTCATTCTTACCCTCAGCATATATCCCTTTAAAGCCCCAACAAAACTTTGGAAATTTGTTAGGGATTTTTCTCCTTGTCAGGCCCTGGACTTCAATTTTTGCCCTTCATTCTTTTGAATATTTCAAAAGTAATTCTTAGTTTCCCAATTTTTCTATCATCTTCATTGGATTTGTCAGGTACCTTTAGGAAGAAAAAATTAAGCTCTTTGTCTCACCTCTCTGGGATTTCTTACTTTCTCACATCTTGGCTCTTCACTTCCTTGGACCATCTCCTGTACTTTCAACCAGATACTTTAAAGAAATATTTTGTTTTGTTCTACTTCTCTAGCCAATAGCCTGTTTGCAAATGCAAATTTAACATTTTATATAAATATATATGTCCAATCCACTATTGCTCAAAAATAGGTCCTCAATGATCTCCTTTATCAATCAGACCTTAAACTCCTCTCTTAATATTAATAAGGCATGGAGCCTTGGGGTAAGAGGTGGGACATATAGATTCAGACGATTACATTATGGCTATAAAAATTCATATTTGGACTATTACATAGGTAGCATGTCATGACGTAATTACAATATAAAACAAGACATGTAGATATTATTTATGTGTATATTCTTCATCTATGTTTTCCTACATGGATAGAACATGTACCTTGTCAGTCTTGTTTACCACTCTATTCCCAACACCCTTTAGGTACACAACAAATATCTGTTTAATTAATGAATTAAAAAAATAGCCTATATGTCTTCTATTATGTTACATAGCCAAGAATTAAGTATAATCTTTTTAAGACATGTATTGATAATGCTTCCTATGAGATATCAAAGATGGTCAGCAATGAGAAATATAGCTGTTGCTACCTAATAGCAAATTAGCTATGGTAAGGAAAACAAACCAACCCCACCTTTCTGTTTTCACAGCCGCTGCATTATTTCCAACTCTCTTTATCTCTTACCTGGATTATTGCAATATTCTCCAATTAACTTGTCTCTATGCCTATAGTCTTGCTTCTCTCCAAATCTATCCACCAGAGTTCTTCCGAGTCCATTTTCTATTACACAGATAGGATCGGGTCACTGTTTTTGGACTTTAGCTTGAAAGCAATGGGAATATCCTTCAAATGCTCAGCAGGGCACTCAAGACCCTCATAAACTGTGATAGGAATGTGGCTGATAGGAGGAATTCGATACATATTCGTTGAACGACTAGCTTCAGCTCGCCTTCCTCATCTCTCCTACTACACCCTGCCACGTACCATCATTGCAAGAAAACTCATTCTTCTCTAAACAATTCATGCATTTTCATGTACGTTTTTGTTACTCATACCCAGAAAGTCCTAACCTAACCTAGCATTTCCAACTACTCAGTCTTCAAGGCTACACTGTATGGTCCACCAATTCATCCCCAGTTCCCCTGTAGAGATTAACCATTGCTTTACTATTTAAACTCTCTTTGGACTCTTAAACTAACCTATGTTATTATATCACATCTTATGTTACCCTTATTTGTTCAATATTTCTCCATTTTATTTCCAAGCTATTTCAGAATTTTTACCTTAGAATTGCTAGAATATTTAGAATTTATGTATACATTCCTTATGTTACCAACTCTGTATATACCCATAGTAGGCACTTAATGAATGGTCACTGAATAAATAACTCAAAGGAAGGCCTACAATCATGATAAATTGAAATTATTAGCTTGAGATCCATGAGTAAAAGCAGCAGAGATACTTAAAGGGGTAAATTATGATAGAAAATGTTAATGGAGAAAATTTTTTCCAGTAACTTCATCTTTCTCTGGTCAGGAAGTGGCTCCAATCCTTAGTGTCAAAATTAGGATACCCAGGTTCCATGTCCCAAGGGGCCATAGATTGAGAGTCACAGGTCTCACCTGTATGACTTCTGTGACTGCTGCCATTCTGAAGTGAGGGAAAATGTTGGTAAGTTGAGAGATTTAGCGTCCACACAAACCTACAAGATAAATAAATCTCAGGGAATGGCCACACTCTCAGAAGAGTTGTCTTTTTTTTTCTTTACTGGCCTTTAGGCTTCAAACACTTTAATGCCACTACACATCACCATGAACAACCTATCAGATCATATCAAATCAACACAGGCCAGTAAAGGTCTTTGAAAACTGAAGTATTTAACATTTTTAATAAATCATTTTTAACTCTGAAGACAAAAGGAAAGTGGCCCTGACATAGACCAGAGAAGCACAAATACTGTAAATCTGCTTCAAATATCTGCTCATCTTCACTTTCACCACTATAAAAGTGACTTCCAGGAATAGCCAGTTTAGTTGAGCATCGTGGAATGAAAGCTTAATAGTGTCAGGTCAAACAACTACCCTAGGATCCTCTCTTCATTTCTAGGGCCTTTCCTTCAGGATGTACTACGAGGCTCAAGTCCAAACTCAGAGCCAAGAGGGTCACAGATCCACACATACATTGGGCATTTAGTTGGAGGCAGGACCACAGGAATGAATAGACTCAAAGTTGGAACTGATTTTATGAGAATTTCCAATCAACTCTTATCAGATGTATCAAAATCCAACCTCTATTCAAATAGTCCCAATAAGGACATCATCACATCCTGAAACCTGCATTTTTGAAGGACTCTAAATGGCAGGATATTCTTTAATTTTACACCAATATTTGTCCACATTAACCTCCAATCGTTAGTCTCTGTACTTATGCAGATTGTTCCACCAGTCTCTCTTTCTGATGACTGGCTGGTGGCTTGACTCATTCATCTTGGTCGGAGTCAGTGCCTGATTTATTAGCAATCACTTACTAAATGTTCCTGAATGAATGAAGAGACAAATAAATGAATTTCAAAGACCTTTTCTCTCTTGGATAATTAGTCCATCTCTCTACCAAAGCCTTTAGCTGTCATCCATCTGGGCATGAAGCAAGTTAGGATCTTTAATTTTCAAAACATAGACCCATGAGGGCAGGAATCTTTGTCTATTTTGTTCACTGATGTATCCCAAATATCTAGAATGGTACCAGACATCTTATAGGTACTCAGTAAACACTTTTCATAAATAAATAACAAAATGCCCTTTGTCCCCATGCCTATCCTTTGTTTACTAATAGCACAATATACAAAACTCTCCATACTTTGCAGAGACTTTAATCTAAAATTGTTATTCAGTTCCTTCCAAAAACCTCATTGAGATAATTTATTTTTGAATGCTAAAGGACGTAATAACCATTTATTTCTTCTCTGAAATTCCTTAGTTCTCTCCCAGTATAAATTGAACACCAGAAAGCTACTAGACTACATTATTTTTTACATACCATATAAATGTCTTCCAGAACAAAAATTAACCTAATACCATATGCTTCTAAGTAGATTAAGAATATGAAGTAGTCATAGGAAAAATGCATGTAAAACTTGTGTAAAATTGCCATTGAAGAGATTTTCAATTAAGTTCCTAATTGTAAACAAACCCACAAAATAAATTTCTCTCAGAATAATGTGCTAAAAATTTTTTGACTTGCCTAGAAAATGGCATGCTTCATTTATCAGACAATAAAAGTTATACAAGCCATTATGTTTTGTTTTGTTTTCTTGCTTCTTATTTCATTGAGGAAACAGATGATCTCAGAAAAGAATGACAACATGTGACCACCAAGTCTAGCCATCCACTGCATCAGCACCCTCGCTCTTGCCTCTCCTTCCTGTTAAAGTTATGAAATGATCGCCTTCTGCTCTAAGACACCCACTTACTCTACCTTGAACACCACACTCTTGTTTACTCAAAGACTTTTTGTCTGTCATTATTACCTTCTCTTATGCATTACCACTGTTTTTCTCTCTCTCTCCACTGGATACTTCCATATCCATACAAACAAGCTGAAATATCTCCCATGTTAAATATATATATTTTTAAACCCTTCACAATTCTCTTTCAATCCTGCTCCATTTCTCTGATTTTTCTATCAGAACTCCTTAAACAGTTATCTACACTTGATTTATCTTTTTCTTTTTACCTTTTATTCTCTCCTTAATCCTGTTCAATCAGACTTTTGTCCCAATTACTCCCGATCGATCGTCAGATTCAATGAATCTCATCTTTCTAGACCTCTCAGCAGCATCTATATATCTGATATCCTCCTTTTTGAAACAAGTTAGTCCTTTGGCTTTAGGAAGGCTATACTCTCTTGATGTGTTCCTATAATTTGACCATTCCTTCTCCATCTCCTCTTTTGGATCTTCCTTCTTCTCTCAGCTGTAAATGTTGAAGGGCCCCTAGACTCAGCCCCAGTCTTCTTTGTCCCTCATCTACATGCTCTCCTTAAATGATCTCATCCTGCCCCACAGTTTTAAATATGATCTACATGCTGATAACTCCAGAACTTTATATCTGAGCTACCACTTCTCTAAACTTCAGAGTAACATATCCTACTGATCACTAGCCATCTCTTCTTGGATGTCTAATAGACAAGCTTAACATGTCAACCGAACTCTTTTTAGATATATGATTCATAACCGGAGATGATTTTCCGGTATCCAAAGACTAAGCTTGTTCACAATGTCAGTGGAGTTAAGGAAACACCAGAGTTTCAGAAACAGTGAAGTCTGTTAAGCCAACACAGATTCCAGTATTTATTCTTTATATGCCAACATTAAAACATGATTTGCTTCACAGAGCAACTGAGACTTAAAATGGACTTTTACAAATAACAGAGCTGCTGTGAGCTGTTGGCTTAATACACAAATGCCCTCAAACAAAGCTTGGAAAACATGCTTAAAATCAGAGCTGGCTAGAGGTCCAGAGGCTTTATAATCCAGTAATCCAACTTGTAATTTTGTTTCAGGCAAAGTGGTGTAGTACATGTAGTGACTTTCTTGTTCTACCTTCATCTTTCCTCTGGGACATTGTACCATCACACCCGCCATCCCTAAAGCACGGCTGACCTTGCCTATGTTCCAGTTGTCTCTCTATTGAAAATACCACCATGGAACACCCTCCTCAGGGTCGGTCTGCACAGGTGGCCAGGAGGTCACCAAAGGCTGCTTGTCTCTTGCTTTCCTGCCCCATCACTGACTCCTATCACTGCGGTGCACCTCTGTGCCTCTCCAAGCCATAAACAAGGTGATCATCTCCGTAGGGTTCATGGGAAAAAACAGATTCCTGAAATTTTCTCTGTGCTTCCAGATTGTACTTTTGACCATGGCCTTCTGGAGACAATGTTCCTCACCTTTCCTGCCTAACTCAGGGAAAGGCCCTGAGAGTGGGCAGCCACGGGGTCAGGCACATAACACCAGTTAGGATAATCACTCAGTCTGGCAGGGTATCATTAACTCTCTCGGGCAAAGAGAGTCTACATAGGCCTCCAGCCTGATGTTTAAAGAAAGCAGAAATGCCAAGAAGGATTTTAATCCATGACCACAATCAAAAGTGAAGACTAAGATAGACATATTGGCATCAAGTCCACTGGAAACAATGTACTCTAGAAGTCACTGCAAGTGCTAGGGGTTTCACTGACTTTGAAATACCTATACAACCAGAGTCTAAAGGACTTACCAGCACGGATTTTGCACACTCCAAAGAATCACTGTCTTACACCTACATAAACAGAGTCATAAAACTACAGAGTTCCTGAATCCTGAATGCCCTATCTGAATTGTTATCTGCAGACTATATCAACCACCCAAGCACAGAATAATAAATCTTAAGATTTTTCCAGAGGTCAGAATGAGGGGAACATGAATTTAAGAGCAATTTTTTTTTGCTGCTTAGAATTTCTCAAAACTACTATAAATTACCTAAGTCTCCTATAATTAATAGGCTTTCTCAGAGTTTTATGAGCTCTCAACATGGCCTTTTCAGTTCCTATTAAAGAAGAGTTAACTTCTGAGAGACAATAAATTAATTAAAAGTCTTTAAAAGTGTGGTAACTTAAGGATTTCTTTGTGTTTCCATAGATTCTTGAAGAGCGATAATAGCTAATTAAAAATACTCAACAGAAATTTTTGCTTCACAGATTTGATCATTATTTTAGGGAGCAAATCCTGACAACAGTTTTAACATAAAGAATAAGAAAGTTATTTAAGTGAGTCTGTTGAATTATACCTATCCTTATTATACTTGCCCCTCCCCAGTGCCAAGATTTATAAGTTATTGTTATTATTTTTTGTTGTGTTGCTCTTGTTTCATTGTTACTGTTACTGTTTCTGTTGTTGTTGCTGCTTTGTCACAGCTCTGTAACTTGGGGAATTGCCTCTGGGAATAGTTGCCACCAAATCTAGAGACATACAAACGATGGGAAAAATATTTTAGGGAGTAAGTATAATCCCTTCACTCAAATGGCCTATAAAAGTTACCAGTAATTCTTGGCCCATCTAAAATATTTACACAGGAGATCCTAGGAGACATGGGAAAATGCATCATTTAATAATATCCAAAAAGTATGTAAAATGTTCATGTAGAAAGTCTTAAGAGTCTGCTAGGGAAATATAAGGAGACCCTTGTGTAAATAATTTTGCTTGGAAATCCAGAGGTGCTATGGATGGAAAAATATGGGTGGAATTCTAGGAATTCTCTCAGCACTACTGTACATTCAAGCTCATATTGTACATTCGTCTGAAGGATTTATATTTACACTGAATGTCAATATAAACCAAAACAAGTTTTTTCCTGGCAACCCAGATATGAAAAGTTTTCTCTACCAAGGGCCCCCAGGAAGGTTAAATTCATTGAATTACAGATGTGTTCTTCTTTCAAATGCTTCATCCCTCAGACTGAGCAAGACCCAGTCAATCCCCTGTTCCACGTGGTGTTCCGGGTGTGGTGAAGGAGCAATAGGCCAGTGATCTGTGCTTAAAACTCAAATAATTACTGAATTGAAAGCTAAGTTAACTCCTCACACTTTGTCCTCCAAGCAGATGATTTTAGAGTTGTGCAAATGATTCAGGGAGAGGCTTGCCAAGCAAGACTTGATTAGCTCATTTAAGGCACTGATCATTCGGGAGATGTTTATAAAATCCAGAGATTTGCTCATCTGTCCTTTGCCCAGAATCTCATTGCACCTGATGTTTCAGTAGATTTAAAAGCCTTGAGGGAGACTGAATGCTTACTCTAGCTGATATTTACTTTCAAAAAGTCATAGCTGTGTTTATGCTCCCTTATTGCTGCACACTAAATAATAGCCTTGTGAAAAGCAGTGAAATCAGATAGGAAAATATGACAGTCAGTGTTGTATCAGGGACCCAGCAGCCCAGCGAGCTCCCAAAACACATCTGCTTTTCTTTGTGGTATATGGCAGGCCGAAGGGAGGTGCCAATTTTCTGGGTTCATCTCCTGGTGTTAGAGCCAAGTCCATACAGGTCTGATGATGGCCGTGACCACCTGGGATGGGTCGATGGCACTTAGGTCCTGCCACATGCAGGAAGCTTATTACCACGGGCTCTGGAATCAAATGAACTGGGCTTTGGATCCTGGCTCTAACACTTGCAGCTTTGTGACCCTGAAAAAGTGACTTAACCTTTCTAAGCCTCTATTTTTTTCATTCAAAGGAATATCAGTGCTTACCTGTAGAATTATCATGAAAGCTACATGAGGAAATATGTGCACAAAAGAAATATCAAAAATGTTTATTACTGTGTTTCAAATAAAAATGAATCTAAAAGTTTTATATAAAGTTAAAGAGGTGAAACAGTATATAAAGAGGCGAAACAGTAGCACTTCCTTGGACTTTTGAGGTCCAAGCCATAGAGATGAATCAGTTCACTTAGTCTCGCAGAGACAAAACATTCTGCTTAATGGCCTGTGGGTCTGAAATGTTGCATTATAAAAATATTTTCATTTATGTTTGCTTTTCCATAAGGAAAAAAATCCCACCTAAATGAATGGGAAGTATAGCACTATATTTGAGATTAATCAAGGGAACATGAGTAGATAGCACTGCAGTCCAGAGATCAGGTCCTTGGTCAGTTGCTCTCATCATTAATGCTGGTTTACAGGCACTGCATGGAGTTGAAAGGACATCCATTGGTAATCAGTAAGCCTGGATCTGAATCATTTGGGTAAGTATTAACCCCAACCTCAGTCCTTCCATCAGTGGATTGTAATAATCATGCTTCCCCTTTTCTATCTCCTAGAGACTGTGTGCGTCACTCTCAGTGAGAAATCATAAAATTGAGAGCCCTTTGGGAGAAATAAGTGCTAGAAGTGTCATGTACAACATGATAAATATAATTAAAACTGCTGTATGTTATATATGAAAGTGGTTAAAAGAGTAAATCCTAAGAGTTCTCATCACAAGGAAAAATTTGTTTCCTATTTCTTTAATTTTCTATCTATTATGAGATGATCGATGTTCACTAAACATTGTGATAATCACTTCATGATGCATATAAGACAAATCATTATGCTGTATACCTTCAATTAATACAGTGCTGTATGCCAGTTATATCTCAATAAAACTGGAAGAAAATAAATAAATAGGAAAGCCCTTTGGAAATTGCAATGCATATTGATAATGTAAGACCTTATCATCCATTGCAAAAAGAATTCAGACAAAGGAGAGATCAATTCAAGACCAAACCAATCCCTTAACTATAACATTGTCTCCCTGTTTAACCCAGATCATAATAAATGTAGAACGCACTACGATTGACAACATCCAGAGGCACACCTTGACTGTCATTAAGGCTTAAATTAGTTTCCTATGGTTGCCATAACAAATGGCTTAAAGCAACAGATACGTATTCTCTTACAATCTAGGAGCTCAGAAATCTAAGATCAAGGTGTCAGGAGGGTTGTACTCTCCAAAGGCCCTTAAGAAGAATACATGTCTCGGCTTTTCCAAATTGTGATGGCTCCAGGTGTTCTTGGCTTGTGGCCACACGACTCCAAATCGCTGATTGTATGGTCACATTGCCTCTTCTTCTGACTGTCTCCTCTGAGTGTCTCTTATTAGAGCACTTGTCATTGGATTTAGGATCCACACAGATAACCCAGGATGATCTCATCTCAAAATCCTTAACTTAATTACATTTGCAAATGCCCTCTTTCCAAATAAGCTCATATTCACTTGTTCTGTGAATTAGAACTTAAACCTGTCTTTTTGGAGGCCACCATTCAACCTACTACTAGGTTCAATTACATATTTAAAAGTATTAAACTGTTTAGGTACCATCATCTTAACATATCAAATAGCCACAATACACTCAATACACTTTACCCTGTTCTACTCTGTTAAGGTCAGATGTAACTATGTCTCCTTGTAAGACAAAACAAACAGGAAACTATTCTGTTATCAGAAAATGAGTGAAGAAATATTAACCACAAAGCAGGCGTGGAAAAACACTGGAAAACAAAGGTCTTTCTGTGGGTTAGTGTATTGGTTTGCTAGGGATGTCACAACAAAGTACACAGACCCGGGGCCTTAAACAACATATATTTATTTTCTCACAGTTCTGGAGGCCAGAAGTCCAGGAGAAAGGTGCCAGCATAGTCGGTTTCCTCTGAGGCCTCTCCCCTTGGCTTGTCAGTAGCCATCTCCTCCCTGTATCTTCACGCGGTCTTCCCTCCTGAATCTGTGTTCAGATTTCCTCTTCTAAAAAGGACACCGGCCCTATGGGATTAGGGCCCACCCTAATGACCTCTTTTAGCTTATTTACCTCTTTAAAGTCATAGTCTGAGGTACTGAGTGTTAGAACTTCGACATACAGATTATAGGGGAACACAACTCAGCCCATAACAGTCAGCAAATATTTTTCTTAAAGAGCCAGAGAGTAAATATTTTCAGCTGTGCCTGTCATTTGATCTTTGTCGCAACTGCTCAACTCCACCACTTAGTGTGAGAGCAGCCAGAGACAATACAAACAAATGTGTATGGTTGTGTTCCAACAAAACAAGCAAAGCAAAAATTGAGAGGATGAGATTCAAGAAAGAAAGGTAATTGAGTGACCTTCTAGCTTCTGTATTCCACACCTGAGAGAGGATTTCGTAGTCTCAGGGACACTGAGTTCCCAGGCACAGGTGCTTCATGAAGACAATGACGTGAGTGCTCCAGGGTAGTCTTGGTTTGTTTTATTTTATCTTTCCTTTTTTAAAAAACTTTCTGTACTGTGTTATGAAACACACAACATAAAATTTACCACCTTAACCATTTTTTTTTATTTTTTTGTGGTACGCGGGCCTCTTACTGCTGTGGCCTCTCCCGTTGCGGAGCACAGGCTCCAGACGCGCAGGCTCAGCGGCCATGGCTCACGGGCCCAGCCGCTCTGCGGCTGGTGGGATCTTCCCAGACCGGGGCACGAACCCGTGTCCCCTGCATCGGCAGGTGGACCCTCAACCACTGCGCCACCAGGGAAGCCCTCACCTTAACCATTTTTAAGTGTACAGTAAATTAGTGATAACCATATGCATATTGTTGTGCATTGGCTCTCTAGAACTTTTAATCTGGCAAAACTGAAACTCTGTGCCGATTAACCAACAACCCCCCATCCTCCCCTCCCCCAGCTCCTGGCAACCACCATTCTACTTTCTGTCTCTATGAGTTTGACTACTTTAGAGACTTCATGTAAGTAGAATCATACAGCATTTTTCTTTTTATGACTGGCTTATTTCACCTAGCCTAATGTCCTCAAGGTTCATCCAGGTTGTAGTATATGATAGGATTGCCTTCTTTTTTTAAGGCGGAATGATATTCCACTATATGTACATACCACATTGCTTTATCCATTTATCTGTTGATAGACACTTGGGTTACTTCCACCTCTTGGCTACTGTGAATAATGCTGCAATGACCATGAGTGTGCAAATATCCCTTTCAGATCTTGTTTTCAATTATTTTGGGTATATACCAAGAAGTGGGAAAGTGTTGCTTTTCAGATATGCCTGATTTTTATCAGCAAGGAAAAATGTCTTCATACTGCCATTTTGGCAATGGGCTTGTTTCTCTACACTCTTGAGTAATAGACCTTGTGGTCTTGATGACATGGGATGCTGGGAAACAAGCAAAGAGAAATATCCTCCTAAAAACTCGTTTTTCCTCTTGACTTCTTCTAAAGGCCCATTAACATTAACAACCCTGAGATGTGGAGAAAACTTCCCTCTTAAGTAGAAAAATATTTTAGGGAAAAGAAGAGACTGTGAAGGAATTGGATTTCTAGGACCTTCTTAATTGAGCTTGAAATTTTGCATAGAGGACTAATTTAATTTTCCAAGGTCTTTGGGGAATCTTTCCAATAATTAAACTGGAACTAAGGATACATAAGTTGAAGAAGAAAATAAGAGTTTCCACTTGCTAGATGAGAAACTGAAACAAATAGCATTCTAGCCAGCAATGGTGTACAGCGTGAGGTGTATGAGAAGGCCTCATCTAATACCTATGGAAGGCCTGTTAACCAAGAGCCTAGCTATATTGCCTCTTAATCCCAGAGTGGTCAGGGAGCAATGAGAATCACTACTATTTTTGAAAAAGAGAGTAGAAACTAGAATGATACTTGCGTTGACTCTTCCTATTGTGAGGGAGAGCAACCCAACTCAGACCAGTGTCATCATGGCTTCTATAACCAAAAATGTCCAAATGCACAAGAGGCTTGGGCACAGCAGGACTGAGGTCTCATGATGTCACCAGGTCTCAGTCTCTCTCACTACCTCTTAGAGAAGCTTTTCCACATGGCAAGCACTATGCCACTAAGATCTCAACACACACTTGGCAGCTCCACCAGAAAGGAAGCACCTTCCCTGACAGCTCTAGCATAAAAGCTCCAATAACAGCTCTAGTTAGTATAACTTGGGCCACATGTTTATCACCAAACCTACCACTGGGATAGCCAGCAGAGGAAACAGGAGTTCTGCTTCAGAAAATGAGAGAAGAAATATTACCTACCAGAAAACAGAGAACTTGCAATGGTTTCAGCTAAGGGTAAGACGGGCTGTTCTCTGTAGCCTCTGTCAGCTCAGACCTACCTTCCTTAGTAAAATCACTCAATGCCAAAGTTCTTGGCCACTGTAACCCTATCACTGAAAGGGAGCATCTGTGCAGCTTGGGGTTTCCACTTGGTGGGAAAGAATATAAATAAGTCCCTTGTTAGAGGGAGTGGATTTCTTGAAATGGAAGTCACTGGGTTTTTTGCTCAATACATGGATTTTATTATTGTTGATAAGGATCATTTCATAATCTAAAGTGCAGCAAAGTGGAGGTACACTTAGGGCGATGAGAAAAGGCCTCTCTGAGGAGGTGGCATTAGAGTTGAGATTTGTGTGAAGAGAAGGGCGAACCACACCGTGATCTGGGGGAAGAACATTCCAAGTTCAGAAATGGTCCAAAGTCTGAGATGACCCTGGGGTATTTGGTGTCAGAAAGAAGGCACATGCCTGGGGCACGAGTCAGAGGAGACCTCACTGAGCCCTACATGGTCCTGGCTGGTCTGACCCCCTTCACTCTCGGACTCATCACTTGCTATTCTGCCCTGCATCCTCCATGCAGGTCTTGCCTCGTCACAGTTTTCCTATTACTTCAGGCATGCTTCAGCCTCAGGAACATTCTGCTGGCTCTTCTCTCTGCCTGGAATGCTCTTCTGTTCACATTTGCCTGTCCAACTCCATCATTCCTTCAAGTGTTTGCTCAAATTTCACCTGACTCCCCTGCTTAAAATTACAGCATACTCTCTCTCCCACCAGCTCCCCTCCACGCCCCCAGTAGCCTTTTCCTGCTCTATTTTTTCCTTTCCATTTATCTCCTTCTAATACACAATATGACATATATTTATTGTTTATTCCCTCTTCCTCCAACAGAATAGAAGCTCCACGAGAGAAGATTTTTGTTTTGTTCACTGACGTATCCCAAGTATCCAGGACTCTACCTGGTAAATAATAACTGCTTAAATAAATAAATTTCTTAATGAAAGAGAGGAAGGAGAAGGAGAAAAAGATTTGTCTTCCCAATGTTGTTTTCTTACCATGAAACTATAGTATACATTTTCATTCTGCAGTCCCACTTCTGCCTCCAATCCCTGAAGTCTGGTATGTATTTTAAAGCCTTATGCTCTGAATATTAGACTTGAATATAATTGCAATAGATTGCCCTGAGAAGAGGCCAAATCCCATTATAACCACTTTCAGGAACTGTCCCATTTCTTTTACTGCCCTAGAATTGTAATATGCAGAATGCTACTGGAAGAAAGTAGGCCACGGACCAAGGACTGGAAATATTTTAGTTGTTGGTATTGTTAAGCTGGGATGTTTTGTTGTGATAATATTGAATGTGAGAGAATTTTAGATAGTTTTTTTTTTAATTTAAAAATTTTACTTTGGGAGAGCTATTTCTAACATCCTAGCACAGATCATAGTATCTGTCAAAATTTATACAAAACCTGAACACTGAAGTCCTCAGTTTAAAGACAGGTCATAGTAGGGTTCGTTCCTTCTTATAGCTCCATGTGGCTTCTTTCTTTGATTTTTTCTAACTTACAGGATATGTATTTCCTAGAGGAATAAGACTTTTTTATCTGCCCATCACAACAATGGGGTAGGGTAAATCAGAAGGATAGATACTTCATTATTATAAGATCTAACATTAAGATCAGTCTTGATAACATTTTACCCAAAATTCCCTGAGGAAGCCAAGAAGAAATTTCTACAGATATTTTTTATGTGTACTGACGTTAGGGCAGGGGTTAGCATAAAATAAATTTATAAAAGGTTACTGCTGTGTATATGTTGATAACAAGGGGGAAGGGGGACAACCGATTCCCAAGATCCTTAAGAACCAGAATAAAATAAAGGCATAGGGCTTCCTCATTCTCCAAATTGGAAACATCTGTGTTGTCCAAGTTCTCACTTTTTCCCATAATCAAAGGGGCAGCTCCTGAAACAGTGGGGTGTTTTGAAAGCATACCAGGCTCTTTGAAACAATAATGTAGGATGTCCTGAATTTAGGATGTCCTAGGTATTTTTGACTCTTTTGGGATATAGGACTAATTATCCATCATCAGTGGCCCCAATTATTTTGATTATAGAGATTAAATCAATTAAAAAGTAGCATATTTATTTTAAAATACTACACCCTAAATTATATTTTGTATACTTTTTTTTTTGCTGTGTTGGCAACTATTTACACAGCATTTATTTATTCATTTTTAACATCTTTATTGGAGTATAATTGCTTTACAATGGTGTGTTAGTTTCTGCTGTATAACAAAGTGAATCACCTATACATATACATATATCCCCATATCCCTCCCTCTTGCGTCTCCCTCCCACCCTCCCTATCCCACCCCTCTAGGTGGTCACAAAGCACCGAGATGCTCTCCCTCTGCTATACAGCTGCTTCCCACTAGCTATCTATTTTACATTTGGTAGTGTATATATGTCCATGCCACTCTCTCACTTCATCCCAGCTTACCCTTCCCTCTCCCTGCGTCCTCAAGTCCATTCTCTACGTCTGCATCTTTATTCCTGTCCTGCCCCTAGGTTCTTCAGAACCTTCTTTTTTCTTTTTTAGATTCCATATATATGTGTTAGCATACGGTGTTTGTTTTTCTCTTTCTGACTTACTTCACTCTTTACGACAGTCTCTGGGTCCATCCACCTCACTACAAATAACTCAATTTCGTTTCTTTTTATGGCTGAGTAATATTCCATTGTATATATGTGCCACATCTTCTTTATCCATTCATCTGTTGATGGACACTTAGGTTGCTTCCATGTGTATACTTTTAAGAAAGAAAAACTAATTAAACTCTAACCAGTGTTTTCTCATCACTTATGATATTTATACTTATAGGTCTAAGAATTTATCGTATGTCATTCTTATGCACATATATGTATATAAGTGAAATAAAATGTGAGCAAGATAAATTGGTTAAGATATTTCTAAAAGATCTTCTCATTCAGAGTTCAATCTTTTGAATAAATTTTCAGCATAGAGTTTTGGTGATGTGACACTCTCGAAGAGTTCACTACTATCTCTGGATTTTCTGCTGATCCTCTGGCATCTATTCTGAAAGCTTCGTCATTGTTACTTTCTTCATGTTACCAAGTTATCAACTGAAAGTTTTCAGACAAATAAAACTCAGGTCCTTTGTCAAATGGTCTACATACAGTTTGTTGATGGCAGCTTCCAGGGACTGCCATTGTTTTTTCACCCCAATAGGCATTATAACCAAGTTTGCTTATATGCAAGTAGTAAAAACTATATCTTTTGATCGACAGCAATTGTAAGACACTATCAACTATAAGATGCATCCTGTATTCAAAGATGTTGAAATGTAAAAAAAGAAGTGCATGTTTGAATTAATGAAATACAATAATTCTTCTAGCGTTCTGTACTATCCTAACCATTTAAATGACAAGATGGGAAGAAAAGATCCTGGGGAAAAAATCAACATTCTAGGAAATATTTGCTGAATTTTTAAAATTTAAATAACCTAGCATGGCCATATTCACCCAAGCACATACTTCATTGTGTACAAATTCAATACTAATGCTTTAGAATCTGCTTTCTCAAAACTGCAGGTCTCAAAAGCACTTGCATTCATTTTCTGAACCATCAGTGTTGATGAAAACTATGTAAAAATGAAGGAGCAATAAAAGAACTTACAAATCCTTACCAAATAATGAGAGTCTTGGACCATTAAGCCTTCATTAACCAAATCACCTCCAGCATAGCAATAACAATGAATTTCAACTGCAGCTCTAATTTCTTAATAACTTAGTCACCTCAAATCCATTTTAGAAGTAGGTGGGGATAAATTTTAAATAAATTAAAAGACTTATCACATTTCTTCATAACATTCTTCAGAAGTTTAAGATTATATTATACATTACTAAAACCCAACCTGCTCTTCTGTTAAATGTGATCAGTTTTAGTAAATAAGTACCAACACTTTTATCACAATTATTGACCTCAACTGAATTGGCAAATGGAATTTGGGGGCAAAGGACATATTATTCAAGTGGATAATTTTCCTTGAGACCTGAAGTATTGTACTGCTTATTGGAGTTCTTGGAAACAAATGGAAAATATTTACAAACCCATAATTTTTAGTATGTGCTTACTCCTTCCGCAAAGGACTAAGCACATAGTAAATGAAACAAAACCCATATTTCTTTCCACTCAGCTTGGCACAAAATGTACTGGTATTTAGATGAGCAATAATATTTGAGGATTTCCTCCCTCAAACATGTTAATTATGAACAGTACCAAGTATCAAACAAAATGGTAGTACGCATGGGATTAAAGGAGTATTCTGCCGATACAAGGCTTGCGCTTGTGCTCAAATCATTATAGGCATCTTACATTTTCTCGTTAATCTCTCCACACCCTCTCAGCACATGAAAATGGTTTTGTTTGTTGTTGTTCATTGGGAGCACCAATGAACCATATTACTATGTCATTAACCAAAACAGCAAAGGAATATTAGAATTGCATAGAAAATGAAACTCGGGTGGTGGTAATTACCAGGCCTAATAAACCCATGCATACTTTTATATATTGAATATTTAATAGTTACAGGGCACAATATTAGATTCCGAAAACATTGTGCAGTAGTTTCCTTTTTCCTATGGATAAGGATTTTAAACTCTCCTGAACTAGAGAAGCCCAGAGGAAGCCCAGAGGAAAGCTAAGATGAGTTTGGTTATGGACTTCAAAGCTACAAGCGACTAAAAGAGCTTGTCCACTTCTCTTATATTACAGATAAGGAAACTGAAGCTCCATGAGGCTGAGTGTTGCCCATGATAGATGGAAGAACTGAAACCAAAGGCAGGTTTCTGGGCTCCCAAACCAGTACCCCTGCCCCTTCTCCATATAGAATATGTGATGGGAGAACCTCAGAGATGTGTCCATTGCTAAAGACTACAATTTCCTTAAAGGCCTAACTTGATCGACCTAGAAAAAAACTAGAATTGACAGTCTGAGGATATTAGATGCCTAAACACTAAGAGTCAGAATGCATCTGAATCAAACTGTTCTTAACAAAAAAAATTAACATCAATTTAGGACTCCTTAGTAGCTCTAAAGCTCATTACTGACATTAATTAGCAATCCTACACAATATCCCTTTGAGGTAAGCTAAGCATTATTAGCTCTGCAGAACAGATGAGGGATCTAGCTATACATTTTATGTGTTTGTTGTCAAGAGCCCTAGCTACTAAAATCAGAGATGTGCCCCAAATCCAATCACGCCTAAGAAAGTGGTGGGAGTCTAAGAGCACTAATTTCCGAGTCTGGTTTTCAGTTTACACTGATGCCACAGTGCTGGTTCACGATTAACTTTAGGCTAGCAGTCAAGTCCAGCTCGTTGCCTGCAAAACCAGTCAGTCAACAGGTATCTATCCATCCCCTGCTGATGCCACACTGTGTAGAGGCTGGTCATCTAGGAGGGAACCAGACAAGCCGAGAACCCTGCCTGCCTCGAGCTTCCCATGGAGCCCTGCCTCCACCATTTGTCACACTTTTCTTAGCACTAACTTGTGACTAAGAGAGATGCAAAAGTGGGAAATATGTTTTTATGATCTATTATTATCTCTAATCATGACCATAAAACTTCCAACCAAGATTTCCGACCCACCTACTAAGTGCATTACCCTATGCAATGTACTAGGAATTAAGCAGTACCTTCCAGGTGGCTGATGGCTTGGTGACCTGCCTTCTACTAGGAGTTTACTTATGGCAAGTTTGAAAACTTTTTTTTAATAAAAAAATGGTAACAAGGCAGGTGGTTTGCACTCATGATGGAAACTCATAGTTACTAAATGGTTACCGTGTCCTAGGAATTTAAATAGATAATTTTTTTATTATTTTCACAACCCTATGAGGTAGGTATTATTGACACCATTTCATAAATGGGGAAACTGAGGTACATAGGTGAAATAACTTACCCTAGTGTAGAGCCAGGATTCAAACCTAAGCCTGTCTGCTACAAAAGTCCATGCTCTTATCTACTGCTGCTGTGCTCCCAACAAGAAAGACAACGGAAATAAGAATAGAGATGTACTCCACCTTTACTCCCAGCTCCTGTATCAAAATCAGACTAGCTCTCTCTTAGCCAAAACCAACTAAGAGATGAACAGTAATAGAAGTCAGGTCTAGTCTCACCACACTAAACAACACAGAGGAGATTAATTCTAGGAACTGTTTAGACTGAAGAGAAACTAGATGAAGATTATGATAATATGCTACTATGAAGGCTAAAAAAACATGGGAGAAGAGCTGTTGCCCATAACGACTTTCATAAACCTGCCAAATATTCTAAATGGAGCACTAAACCTCTGTGTATTAGGTCCACGTTTGTAAGTAAAAGCCATAGGGCTTTAAAATTAATGCCATCTTTTTCTAAGCTTTGAATTACTAAACCACAGTTTACTGAGTGAATATTATAGTTCACATGGTGGTTAAGAGCCGTGGCTGCAGATTCCAGCTCTGCCACTTGCCATCTGTGTGCTGTGCTGTGACTTAGTTAAATACTATGAACCCGTTTTCTCATCTAGAATGAGTGAGTATTCAACCCTACATCTCAGGATTGCTGGGGGGAATTAAAGGAATTGTTTATATAAAACAATTGCCACCTAATCTGCATTCAATTAGTGTTATTATTATTAGTCATTGCATGGTCATGTACGAAATGTTGTAGAGTGATGCAATAAACTGTAAGAGGTGGTCCTTTCCATCAAGGAACCTATACTCTATTCGATAAGATGAGACTGACAGACAAATCAGGGTGTGAACCATACGAGACAACCCAAGGGAAGTGCTAAACAGTGTAACTACTGTGCACCAACACTTCAGAGACCTTCATGTACACACTGATCCCCAGGGATCTTGTTAAAATGCAGTTGCTGTTTCAGTGGGTCTGGGGTGGAGCCTGAACGTCCACATTTCTGACAAGCTCTCATGTGATGCTCCATGTTACTCGTTCATGGATCAGACTTTGAATAGTGAGGCTGTGGATGTCCAGAGGTGGGAGGGGGCTGTCAAGTAAGGGCTGGGGCAGTAAGCTTTGGAAGAGGGATGGAAATTGAGCTAAGGCTTGAAAGATAAATGCAGCATGGACACCTCAAAAAGAGATAGGTGACCTAGGCATGGGAATGCCACAATAGAAAGACAGAAGGGCAGGAAGACAAGTGGGACAATCAGGAAACACTCAGTTGGTTGACAAAGCCTGTACTCGTGAACCCTCTGTGCGGTGTAGAGCAGCAGTAGTTTCCATCTCAGACAGTAGCTCTCAATGCTCATTGAGCACCAGAACCTTGTGGGCAGCTTACAGAATACAGATAGCTGAGCCCCACCCACAGAGATTCTGATTTAGCTGATCTGACTTAATCAAACTTTAGGAGTTCATATTCCACATATGGAGGAAAAAAATATTGCACATAACCAGTAAGTAAGCATGCGTCATGAAAACCTGCCATGCTGCTACTTCATGAGTACAGTCAATATCTCAGAATCTCTTAACTAGTTGATGAGTTCTGAGCTATGGGGAAATTGAGGTAACTTGTATCCTGTGATTCACCCTGTCTGCATGGCACATTAGTGCTGCATAAATAACTTTGGAAAGATTTATTAATGCCAAAGTTATTTTATTTCTAATCATCTATACCTCTGAGGTGATGGCTTATTTATTATTTGATATATACTTTCAATAACTTTCAGGAGCTGATAGTACACCATTCACTATTAACTTTTTTTTTTTAATCTTAAATATAGGCTCACCATTTTCCCTTTGTTGTCTGGAAGGATGTCAACCCCTTTCCACAATTTCTCAGAAATATTGGCTTGTTTCAAAGTTCTTGGAAAAATCCAGGAAACAGGTCACCAGACCCTGCTGATTTGAATGCCCCAGATTTTCCAGATATTCTGAAAGAAATTCATTCCTTTTTCTAATTTGTCATTCTTACAAAACCAAATCAGTCCCCGAACAATAATTCATCATTGATCTTTCTGTAGAGGATAAAGAAGATATTAAGTTTGTCTGCCTTTAAATCACCTTCTATAATTAAGACTTCCCTTCCTCAACGTGAGATGTAAATTTTTACATAATTACTCTCTTCTATTTAACGGTCTAAATAACTTTGTGAATCTTGGATGTCCCTTACCAAGTGATCTCCTGTTTAGCTGGAGCACTCCTAAAATAACACAGTTTCCGTGACCCATGAACGACATTGAATATATATTCCCCAGCACACGTTCTTGGATAACGTTTCTCTGAAGTTTTTTTGGTTCTCTAGTATGAGTGAGACAATTGGGAAAATGTAGGAAGACAGAGATTGAATATCAAGAGAGAGGGAGACAGGGAAGCAGGGAGAGCAGGAGGGAGGGAGAAAAGGAGGAAGAACGGAAGAAAGAAAGATCAAAATCCCCATGTTAATTGTGTGAGAAGCGTGGATTTGGGGAGAAATCTTGAGTAAAATATTTCAACAGAAAAATAAGACTGCCAAATTATACCTATATTCTTGCTAGAGATATTCATTTGCCTTTTTGACTTTGAACAAGGCTAATGGCTACGACATCTTTAAGTTTCTTATGAAATGAATGTGAGTGTATAAGACACTGCAACACTAGAAAAGGCATAATAGAAGCCTCTAATTGGAGGAGCTAGATTCTAAATGTGGCTTCTAACTGCAAAAAAAACTCTTCTATGAGAAAATATAATGTTGTAGCTCTTGAATCAACATTTCCACAAAAATATGACGACTTAAATTTGAAAACAGACACTAACAAATGGTTTCATACCGCCTTGGTCCATTCAGGCAGCTATAACAAAATATCACAGATTGAGTAGCTTATAAACGACAAAAATTAATTGGTCACAGTTCTGGAAGCTAAAACTCTGAGATCAGGGCGCCAGCATGGTCAGGTAAGGGCAGTCTTCTGGGCTGAAGACTTCTTGCTGTATCCTTACATGGTGGAAGGGACAAGCCAGCTCTCTGGGGTCTCTTTTATAAGAACCTGATCCCATTCATGAGCACTCTAACGTCATGACCTAATCACCTCCCAAAGGCCCCACCTCCATCTCGGGCATTAGGTTTTCAATATATGAGTTTTGTTTGTTTTTTTTTTACTGGTGGGGGGCATAAATATTCAGACCATAGCCCACATACACAAAAGTTTAGAAGGTTTGTAAACTTTTCACAATATTACGTTTTTCTCCATCTCAAAGGCAAAATGGTAGAAGAAAATGAGCTCCTTTTAAAACAGTAGCAATAGCTAACACACTGAGCACTTACTATGTGCTAAGTGCTGTGCCACTTGCTTTACATACATCATCCCATTTGACCTTCACAATAGCCTCATGAGATTGGCACTATTTATAGATATAGAAAATGAGTCTTACTAGAGATGTTGGACAACTTGACCAAGATCAAATATTTTGTTAGCCATGGAACCAGAATTTGATCCCAGGCATGCCAGGAGTCCATGATCTTAGCCAGTCTGTTAAATAAAATGGACATAAATCACATACCTTATATTTCAAATACTCGTGCATGATACTTCCTTCTTTATATTTCTTTCAAGGAGGAAACACAAATAAAATCTATCCAAATGATAGCGCTTATCCATTTGGAAATCACTAGTCAATGACAAAGAAAAAGCTTTGTGCATGTGAATTCATATCAATGCTATTAGTCAAAACAAAGGCCAAAACAAAGGCCATTTTGTTTGAAGTTCACCTTTCTATTAATGAAACACTAAAATGTCCTCTAAGACAAATTTAGAATTCCTAGAACAGCCTGACCTTTAATATTTATGTCATAACACAAATGTACTTTGGGTATCATTATCATATTATTGGTGTATTTCCATTGTTCATCCTTCTCTGTTCATTAATCAGGCAAACATCCTGTAAACAGCTAAATTTATACAGAAATATAAATAGGATGGAGTTCATTGGTTATTCACCAAAATATCGAGATCTGTGGGGAGAAATTTATGTTACAAAAACTGTGGCTTGAGGAGTAAACTTTCTCAGTTGCTATCATTTTATCTCAAGTTTAATTTTCTTTTTCTTAGGTAGACCATGAAATTAAGAGATTAAAAAGAAAAATAAAGAGTTTAAAGGAAGAGTGAATTGCTTCATGATTTCAACAACTAGGAACTTTTGAGATGAAATAGAAGTAAGAGGTTATCTAATAGTAATAGCTTTTGCTGGCTTTGTTTTATTTTTGAGAGTTTGCCATGTACTAAACCCTTTACATGAGTTATTATTAATTTGGGTTTCCCAGAAGCAGACTCTAAAACAAAGACTTAAATGTATGTGGTTCATTTGCAAGGTGTAGGAAAAAACAGAAAGGGGGTAGAGCAATGAGAAGGGAAAGGAAAGCAGACAATAAAATGTGCATTATCAAGCCAGAGATGGCTTGATACCATAGCAGAGATGGAAGTTTAATCCTGCAGGAAAAGCATTATAAAACACATGCCTCACAGTTATCCTGCCTGAAGGGTGAGGGAGCTGAGATATTTACACACCAATTCCCTTCAGTCATTATTTGTGAGATGCTCCTTGGGCATGAATTCCCGGGCAGCACCTCAGAGCTGCATGCTTCCACAGCTTCAGAAAAAGCCTCAGGCAGAGAGATGCAGAGAGATACCAATGGAAGGTGACCTGCAAGCATGAAATTAGGAGCCTCAAGAACTTTAGGCAATAAACATACACATTTGCTACAGATGATCTAATTTAACTTCTTACAATAATCTCAATAACTATGAGTTTGATGGTATCATTATCCCCATTTTAAAGATGAGGACATTGGGGCTCAGAGACATTGAGTGACTTACCTGTGGCCACATAGCAAATAAAAGGCAGAGCTTGCTTCAAAGTAGGTAATCTGACTCCAGAGTCTGTAATCTTAGACATTACTCTGTACACTCTTCCAAAAGTTACTGTCTAAAAAGCCAACTCCACAAATTCCCCAAGGAAAAATATGCCTATATCCTGATTTCACCAGCCAAGAAGATCTGATAGAGATTTACTTTCAACACCTTCCATTAGGAAAATACTAAGTTTTTTTCCTAGCACAATTTTCTGGCACTTAGTAAGTACTGAATTAATGATGAATAAGTCTATAAGGTTAGCCATAAATACATGTGTTCATACACTTATTTTCAAAGAATCCTCCTAGCTTCCTACTGAAAAAGACGTCACATAAATTCCGTTATTTAGCCATATTATGCTGACCATTCCTCCCATTTGCAGGTCCACAGCTTTCTATGAAGAACCCTCAAGCACTACTAAAAGCCTCAAGGAAATTTCTACTTGGACTCCCAGACCATCCCATCCACAGACTGTTTCTCCTTCTGCCCATATCTTCATCTGTGTGTGGATCCTCCACACGCACTGGGCACCATTACTCCTTACAGGCATTTCCCATATTTCCTCCAGGCACCACCACTAATGCGTGGCAGCCCCACAGTACCAAGCTGCATGGTGTTTGCGTGGAAGCAGGAGAGGACAGAAATAGCACTGCCCTGTTTGCCAATATCTTGTATGGAGTAGTTACTAGAAATACTTCTCTGGGTATCTACTCTCAGTTTTCTCATTCCCCAGGACCCAGACGGGAGTCCACAGTACTGAGCTGAAGGGAAAGCTACTAGGCTGGTTCTATGATGACTAAGGAGCTGTTCTAGGGCTGAGCTTGTGCTACTTGACTCCCTGAGCGTGAGCCCTTTCCTGTCCTTCCAGGTTCAGGGACTCTGCAGTCAGTTTGCCCTTGTCTAACCTCAATGTTACAATAGTATCCAGCTGAGCCCACCTGCCCGGGCCATGCCTCAATGTATACTTGGTTGAATGCATTGGGTTAATATTTTATGCACGATTTACATATGCCACATTGTATATGAGATTAGAAATATAACCTAATAATGTTGTTTCTGGCTGACATTTGCCTCAATCTCTCTCTAACCTTCTAATTTGTCATTCACTGTATCTACAAATACACTCAGAATACGTGCATAACCAAGAATAAATTTTTTAAGTTTAAAAATATTTTTTCAAAATTTTCCCAGAACCTGTATTATGAGATCTGGAAAACCCACAAAATTTGCTTTCTTGACCTAATCATCTGATACCAAGAACATTCTAATGAAAGATACAAAAGAGGGATTATACTTTAGCCCAAAGGAATGAGTCTAAAGATGAAATTTCAGGCTTGAAGCAAATACATGGCGGTGACATTTGGAGCAGAAGAACTTTCCCTGACATTTCTCAAATGCGTAGCTAAACTCCAGCTCCAACTATAAGTGAAGCTTAACGTGAATGAAGAGTTCTATCTTAAATGTTGACCTTTTCAAGCCAAATGATAATTTGCTCTTTTAAAGTGATGATCTTTAAGTGCCAAAAATTAAAAAACAGTCACCAAAAAGTTTCTTCTTTCAGAAAGATTAGTCTCCC
Source organism: Lagenorhynchus albirostris (assembly GCF_949774975.1). Taxonomy (NCBI): domain Eukaryota; kingdom Metazoa; phylum Chordata; class Mammalia; order Artiodactyla; family Delphinidae; genus Lagenorhynchus; species Lagenorhynchus albirostris. Next base: position 14,966,774 of record NC_083100.1, read on the forward strand.
AAACTCAAAAGTCCAGAAGAAGTCCTGGGCTTCTACCAAGGTTTAATCCAGCAGTTACTGTAATTCAAAGGTCTGATTTCCTCCCATCATTCTACTGTATCAGCTGTGGGGTGAGTTTCATCCTCAGCTTGGCTCTCCTCACAGTAATGAAATGGATGAATTAATTCCACTTTACATCTTCATAAGCACTAATCAAAGTGTTATGGAGTGGAGACTTCCGGGAAGATGGCGGAAGAGTAAGACGCGGAGATCACCTTCCTCTCCACAGATACACCAGAAATACATCTACGCGTGGAACAACTCCTCCGGAGCACCTACTGAACGCTGGCAGAAGACCTCAGACCTCCCAAAAGGCAAGGAACCCCCCACGTACCTGGTTAGGGCAAAAGAAAAAACTAAACAGAGACAAAAGGATAGGGACGGGTCCTGCACCAGCGGGAGAGAGCTGTGAAGGAGGAAAAGTGTCCACACACTAGGAAGCCCCTTCGCGGGTGGAGACTTCGGGAGGCGGAGTGGGGGAGCTTGGGAGCCGCGGAGGAGAGCACAGCAACAGGGGTGCGGAGGGCAAAGCGGACAGATTCCAGCGCAGAGGATCGGGGCCGACCGGCACTCACCAGCCGAGAGGCTTGTCTGCTCGCCCGCCGGGGCGGGTGGGGCTGGGAGCTGAGGCTCCGGCTTTTGTCGGAGCGCCGGGACAGGACTGAGGTTGGCGGCGTGAACACAGCCTGCAGGTCGTTGGTGCGCCGCGGCTGGCCGGGAGAGAGTCCGGGGAGGGGTCTGGACCTGCCGAAGAGGCAAGAGACTTTTACGTCCCTCTTTGTTTCCTGGTGCACGAGGAGAGGGGATTAAGAACGCTGCTTGAGAGAGCTCCAGGGACGGGCGCGAGCCGCGGCTAAGAGTGCGGAGCCCAGAGACGGACATGGGACGCTAAGGCCGCTGCTGCCGCAGCCAGGAGGCCTGTGTGCGAACACAGGTCACTAGCCACACGCCCTTCCGGGGAGCCTGTGCAGCCCGCCACTGCCAGGGTCCCGGGATCCGGGGACGGCTCCCCCGGGAGAGCGCTCGGCTCGCCTCAGGCTGCAGCCTCACGCCGGCCTCTGCCGCTGCAGGCCCGCCCCGCACTCTGTGACCCTCCCTACCCCCCCGGCCTGGGTGAGCCAGAGCCTCCGAATCAGCGGCTCCTTTAACCCCGTCCTGTCTGAGCAAAGAACAGACGCCCTCCGGCGACCTACACGCACAGGCGGGGCCAAATCCAAAGCTGAGCCCCTGGGAACTGTGAGAACAAAGAAGAGAAAGGGAAATCTCTCCCAGCAGCCTCAGAAGCAGCGGATTAAAGCTCCACAATCAACTTGATATACCCTGCATCTGTGGAATACTTGAATAGACAACGAATCATCCCAAGTTAAGGAGCCCTGTGGATGAAGGGCTCTTGGTGCTGCAGCCAGGAGTCAGTGCTGTGCCTCTGAGGTGGGAGAGCCAACTTCAGGACACTGGTCCACAAGAGGCCTCCCAGCTGCACATAATATCAAACAGCAAAAATCTCGGAGAGATCTCCATCTCAGCGCCAGCACCCAGCTTCACTCAACGACCAGCAAGCTACAGTGCTGGACATCCTATTCCAAACAACTAGCAAGACAGGAACACAACCCCACCCATTAGCAGAGAGGCTACCCAAAATCATAATAAGTCTACAGACACCCCAAAACACACCACCAGACGTGGACCTGCCCACCAGAAAGACAAGATCCAGCCTCATCCACCAGAACACAGGCACTAGTACCCTCCACCAGGAAGCCTACACAACCCACTGAACCAACCTTAGCCACTGGGGACAGACACAAAAACAACAGGAACTACGAACCTTCAGCCTGCAAAAAAGGAGACCCCAAACACAGTAAGATAAGCAAAATGAAAAGACAGAAAAACACACAGCAGATGAAGGAGCAAGATAAAAACCCACCAGACCTAACAAATGAAGAGGAAATAGGCAGTCTACCTGAAAAAGAATTCAGAATAATGATAGTAAGGTTGATCCGAAATCTTGGAGATAGAATGGACAATAGAATGGACAAATTGCAAGAATCAGTTAACAAGGACCTAGAAGAACTAAAGATGAAACAAGCAACGATGAACAACACAATAAATGAAATTAAAAGTACTCTAGATGGGATCAATAGCAGAATAACTGAGGCAGAAGAACGGATAAGTGACCTGGAAGATAAAATAGTGGAAATAACTACTGCAGAGCAGAATGAAGAAAAAAGAATGAAAAGAACTGAGGACAGTCTCAGAGACCTCTGGGACAACATTAAACGCACCAACATTCGAATTATAGGGGTTCCAGAAGAAGAAGAGAAAAAGAAAGGGACTGAGAAAATATTTGAAGAGATTATAGTTGAAAACTTCCCTAATATGGGAAAGGAAATAGTTAATCAAGTCCAGGAAGCACAGAGAGTCCCATACAGGAAAAATCCAAGGAGAAATACGCCAAGACACATATTAATCAAACTGTCAAAAATTAAATACAAAGAAAACATATTAAAAGCAGCAAGGGAAAAACAACAAATAACACACAAGGGAATCCCCATAAGGTTAACAGCTGATCTTTCAGCAGAGACTCTGCAAGCCAGAAGGGAGTGGCAGGACATATTGAAAGTGTTGAAGGAGAAAAACCTGCAACCAAGATTACTCTACCCAGCAAGGATCTCATTCAGATTTGATGGAGAAATTAAAACCTTTACAGACAAGCAAAAGCTGAGAGAGTTCAGCACCACCAAACCAGCTCTACAACAACTGCTAAAGGAACTTCTCTAGGCAAGAAACACAAAAGAAGGAAAGGACCTACAATAACGAACCCAAAACAATTAAGAAAATGGGAATAGGAACACACATATCGATAATTACCTTAAATGTAAATGGACTAAATGCTCCCACCAAAAGACACAGATTGGCTGAATGGATACAAATATCAGGAGTCCAGGTGACTGCCAGGTCAGTAGACCATTATATAGGGCCACATAAAAGGGATAATGAAAGTCACCAAGAAACATCAGTATGTAAAGTTGCAACACAGCTGCTAATTAAAAGTGACTTGGGAAATTGGATCAAGATGGCAAATAGAGCAAATGTGTTTGTCTCTAAGTCCCAACCCAAGTCTCCACAAAGGACAGAAAACACACCTATTTTCTTTAATTGTAAGTTCATTACAGCGCTGGAAAAGCATAAGAGAGATAAATTTGGGCCAGAAATGTTAGGAAATCTCTGCCACATGGAAAGCATTTGAAATAAATATGTACAGAAGAAAACTGCCACAAAAGGTAGAAGGACCTTCAAAGTTGCTCTGTGCCCAGAGAGCTGAGGCAACGATCAGCGTGATTTATTGTATAGGCACATTTGGAGAAGTTTAGCAGTCTAACCAATTGCTCCCTGCCCCCAACCACACCACACCACACCACACCACACCACACACACACACACACACACACACACACACACACACACACACACACACACACACACACACCAGTAGCAGCAGCAGCAGAGATCTTTGAAAGTCTACAGCAATGAGTGTGTGAACATGGACAAAAGAGGCAGTACAGAATCCTACTATCAGGAGGAAAAGGAAGTTTCAAAGATGAGAAAATGAGCTACTCATATACACCACCAACATCATGTCTTACCATTCCCCTGAAGTTAGGTAGGCTACAATAAACAGAACCACACCTACAGACAGGTAAATAGGGACTCTCTGATACAAAGATGACATCCACCTACAATTATGACATATTTCAAGGAAACCAACTCCATGAAGTAAATGCACCAAACCAAGAATAATTAACACCTGAGGGAACAAACTTAACAGAGCAAACAGGAGACCCTGAAAGAACATTTTTTAAATTGAGGTATAATTTACATAAATAAATACCTAGATCTTAAAAAAAAAAAAAAATGTTCAGTAACTTGCCAAGGTCACCCTACCACTAAGGGACAAACCCAAGCCAGACTGACTTCATCTTTCCAGGGTATGTATATATACATATATATATTACATACGTATGTATGTATATATATATATATATATATTTCTTTTTTTTTTCTGTGTTTGATTCTTAAGCCTCCAACCAATTTTACCAATAAGGAAATTGAGAGTGATTTGGTGACATGCTAAGCTCAGTTAGCTCCCAAGATGGAGCTGAGATTAGAAACTAGTTCTTCTAAGTCCAATGGTCCAATCAAGGGTCATTTATTTATTCAACATAAGTGAACTGAGCTAAAACATAGAAGCGACCCCAATGTCCATCCATGGATGACTAGATAAGCAAAATGTGTTCGATACACACAACAGAACATCCTCCTGTCTTAAAAAGAAAGGACATTCTGACGTATGCTGCGACGGGGATGAACCTTGAGGACATTATGCCAAATGAAACAAGCCAGTCGCGAAAGGACACTCACCGTATGAGTCCACTTGTATGAGGCACATAGAGACAGAAAAGAATGGTGGCTGCCGGAGGCTGGCGGAAGCGGGCAATGGTGAGTTACTATTTAATGGGCCCAGAGTTTCAGTTTTATAAGCGGAAAAGAGCTACAGAGATGGATGGCTGTGATGCTTGCATAACATTACGAGTGCATTAATACCACGGAACTGTACCCTTAAAAGTGGTCTAGATGGTACATTTTACGTTATGTGTATTTACCAGAATTAAAATATCAGGAAAAAAAAACAAAAAAAACAAAAAAAACACAAAGTGTTATGGGGTGAACGGTGTCCCTCCAAAATACATATTTCAAAACCCCTAACTCCCAGTACCTCAGAGTGTGAGACAGGTCCTTTAAAGAGGTAATTAGTTTAAAATAAAGCTGTTTATGGTGAGCCCTTATCCAAACTGACTGTTGTCCTTAAAAGAAGAGGAAAGTTGGACACACAAGAGATACCAGGGGTTAGTGTGCAAAGAGGAAAGACCATGTGGGGACATAGCAAGAAGGCGGCCATCTGCAAGCCAAGGTAAGAGGCCTCAGGAGAAACCAAACCTGCTGACACATGATCTGGAACTTCTAACCTCCATAACTGTGAAAAAATAAATTCCTGTTACTTAAGCCACCTGGGCTATGGTACTGTGTTATGGCAGCCCTAGCAATCTAATACACAAAGAAAGAGAGAGACTTTTCTTGTAGCTGCTGCAAAAGAAAAGAAATATCTTTTCCCAAGAACAACAGCAAACGTCTCCATTATATTATATTAGTTCTGATTAGTTATTTAAGGGGTGGAATAGATCCATTTGCCTTGGCTACTCAAGGCCCACTTCTAGAGCACAGGTAAAGTCAATTTCACCCAAATCAAGGCACAAGAATAGTTTCTCCTGAGTGGTTCCCCAGTGAAATTTACACTGGGTACAGTTCCCAGAAAGAGGAGACACAGACGCTGAGCACTGCAGCTCAAGACTGATTATCTTTCCCAGACGCATATGAGTCAGCAACAGTTTTTCAACCCAGGTGTGCTTCACTCCATAGTCTAGTGTCCTCCACACCTTGCACCACCTCTCCAGTGTGGAGAAGCACCTTCTACTTCTTTTCCCAGTTTCAGAAAGCTCGGAAAGAAACGGGCTTATGAATGGAGAAAGGAGGACTGTTTACCCCAGCAGCGCCAAAAAAAATTTTTTTAAGCCATATAAAATGTTAGAAGAAAAAAAGTAACCTCACCCATAAAGCACAATTAAGGGAAAGTTTTTTCTTAAAAAAAAGCTCTATACTATGCAGCAAGACATGAAGCATCTTTTAAACTGTCATCTGAGGAAGTAATGTTCATGAGTGGTTCTGAGATCAATACAGCATTCTCTTTGTGTTTTCTCCATCCTCCTTTCTTTCCACTAACATGAAGGAGAATAAAGTGCTTTGGTCAGTTATATATGGGAGAAAATACATTTCTTTGACCCACACAGCTCATAAAACCTTTTCAGAACAACTCTTGTGTCTCAGAACAACTCTTGTGTCAAGTGGAACTTCTCATCTAACCTTGGCTCTGGTCCACTTACCAGGAAAGCTCTTTCATTTCTACATTAACAAAGGATGTTACTGAGGACTGCCTGGAGTTCTTGTTGGACTTTAAAATATAAGGAATTATAAAAAGTTTGTCATACCTTTCCCGAATGCTTGCATTATCCAAATGCTGGCTCAGAATGAAGGCTCAGAATGAGATCCCAGAATGGAAGGACACTGAGGCTTGTCAGTTGCTCATCCTTAGGAGGGCAAGCGTGTTGTCTCGCTTTCGTGGGAAGTGACAACCCCCAACCCTGTGTGAGTCCCACTGTGCCACAGCTGCTTTTAGATTTCAAGGTGTACATAATTCAATCTGTTCATCCCTAATGAATACAAGTTTTCTTACCCCTGATCACAAAGCTTTGAAACAAGGCTTTGGCTTGTTCAGTTCTATTTTCAATAACACAAATTTTTCTTTGAACACAGCCACTAACTGGTCATCAAGCAGGTCTCAGTAATGGGCATTTTTCTCAGTCTCTCTGCAACCTCTAACCTTCCCTCAGATCTTTATGACCCAAGCGATAAATCCTTTTTACTGCTATGGGGGAGAAAATAGCACTCATGGAGGAAAAGTGAGCAGAGACATACTGGAAACGCCCCATCTGTATGCCTGCAAAGGCTCTGACAAAGTCCTTTGCTTTCTGTAATAGTTATCAACATCTGAGGTGGAGACGGAGGGGGAATAAGCTTTTTGTTGTCATCCAAGATAGGATTTTTCCCTTACACTGTAATACTGTTGAAATATAAAACAACATGAAACAGTGATGGCAAGAGATCTAGAACAGAAATCCAGAAATTCTAGCCCTGATTGTGTTCTAACCTGCTGGCTTCAAGTTCTTTATCATAAAATGGGGGAGTCCATTCTGGCTTTCAGTCTATCAAACAAATGTTTATTGAATCTCTGTTTCATGTCAGGGATGACGCAAACATCCTGACTTAGAAAATACATTCAGTGCCAACCTCAAACAGCCTATAGTCCCACAGGAGCAGGTAAGTAAGCAGATACCTGTCATACAGAGGCGTTAGTGCTGTGATAAAATTTACCATAGAGTACTGGGTGACAGACATCATATATTATTATAATTTATATTAATATGTAAATAAAAGTTCACACATGGTATTAATAACTTTATTTTAATTAAAGATAATCCTAGGGTAGAATCCCAAGTTTGTAGACACTGATGGCAAAGCAGTGCTTTCAAAATCAAACTTTCTAAGGACAATTAAGGGAGACCTTCAACATGGCGGAGGATTAAGACGTGGAGATCACCTTTCTCACCAAAAATACATCAGAAATACATCTACGTGTGGAACAACACCTACAGAACACCTACTGAACGCTGGCAGAAGACCTCAGACTCCCCAGAAATCAAGAAACTCCCCCACGTACCTGGGTAGGGAAAAAGAAAAAAGAAACAAAAGAATAGGGACGGGACTTGCACCTCTGGGAGGGAGATGTGAAGGAGGAAAGGTTTTCACACACTAGGAGCCCCTTCTCGCGCGGAGACTGCGGGTGGCGGAGGGGGAAAGCTTCGGAGCCGTGGAGGAGAGCACAGCCACAGGGGTGCGGAGGGCAAAGCGGAGAGATTCCCGCACAGAGGATCGGTGCCGACCGGCACTTACCAGCCCAAGAGGCTTGTCTGCTCACCTGCCGGGGCGGGCGGGGCTGGGAGCTGAGGCTCGGGCTTCGGTCCGAGCGCTGGGAGAGGACTGGGGTTGGCGGCGTGAACACAGCCTGCAGGGGGTTAGTGCACCACGGCTAGCCGGGAGGGAGTCCGGGAAAAGGTCTGGAGCTGCCGAAGAGGCAAGAGACTTTTTCTTCCCTCTTTGTTTCCTGGTGCGCGAGGAGAGGGGATTAAGAGCGCTGCTTAAAGGAGCTCCAGAGACGGGTGCGAGCCACGGCTAAAAGCGCGGACCCCAGAGACGGGCATGAGACGCTAAGGCTGCTGCTGCCGCCACCAAGAAGCCTGTGTGCGAGCACAGGTCACTCTCCACACCTCCCTTCCGGGGAGCCTATGCAGCCCACCACTGCCAGGGCCCCATGATCCACGGACAACTTCCCCGGGAGAACGCACGGCGCGCCTCAGGCTGGTGCAACGTCACGCCGGCCTCTGCCGCCGCAGGCCCGCCCCGCACTCCGTGCCCCTCCCTCCCCCCCACCCCCCCGGCCTGAGTGAGCCAGAGCCCCCGAAGCAGCAGCGCCTTTAACCCCGTCCTGTCTGAGCGAAGAATAGACGCCCTCAGGCGACCTACACACAGAGGCGGGGCCAAATCCAAAGCTGAACCCTGGGAGCTGTGAGAACAAAGAAGAGAAAGGGAAATCTCTCCCAGCAGCCTCAGGAGCAGCAGATTAAATCTCCACAATCAACTTGATGTACCTGCATCTGTGGAATAACTGAATACACAATGAATCATCCCAAAACTGAGGCAGTGAACTTTGGCAGCAACTGTAGAATTGGGATGGCTTTCTGCATCTAATTTATTTCTGGTCTTATGTTTATCTTAGTGTCGTATTCAGAGTTTATTATCATTGGTAGATTTCTTTATTGATTTATTTGCTCTCTTCCTTTTTTTTTAATAGATTTTTTTTTCTGAGTATGTATGTGTATGGTTCTTTGTGTGATTTTGTCTGTGTAGCTTTGCTTTTACCATTTGTCCTAGGGATCTGTCTGTTCTTTTTTTTTTGGATAGTTTTTAGCACTTGTTTTCATTGGTGGATATTCTTTTTGGTTTGGTGGCTCTCTTCTTTCTTTCTTTCCTTCTTTCTTTCTTTTTCTTTTTTTATTACTTTTAAATCTTTTAATTTTTAATAATTTTTTATTTTAATAACTTTATTTTATTTTACTTTTTTCTTTCTTTCTTTTTTCTCCCTTTTCTTCTGTGCCGTGTGGCTGACAGGGGCTTGGCACTCCAGCCAGGTGTCATTCCGGTACCTCTAACGTGGGAGAGCTGAGTTCAGGACATTGGACCACCAGAGACCTCTGGGCCCCATGTAAAATCAAACAGTGAAAACTCTCCCAGAGATCTCCATCTCAACGCTAAGGCCCAGCTCCACTTAATGACCAGCAAGCTACAGTGCTGGACACCCTATGCCAAACAACTAGCAAGACAGGAACACAACCCCACCCATTAGCAGAGAGGCTGCCTAAAATCACAATAAGTCCACAGACACCCCAAAACACACCACCAGACACGGTCCTGCCCATCAGAAAGACAAGATCCAGCTTCATGCACCAGAACACATGCACCAGACCCCTCCACCAGAAAGCCTACACAACCCGTAGAACAAAATTTACCCATTGGGGGCAGACACCAAAAACAACGAGAGCCACAAACCTGCAGCTTGCGAAAAAGAGACCCCAAACACAGTAAGTGAAGCAAAATGAGAAGACAGAGAAACAAACAGCAGATGAAGGAGCAAGGTAGAAACCCATCAGACCAAATGAAGAGGAAATAGGCAGTCTACCTGAAAATGAATTCAGAGTAATGATAGTAAAGATGATGCAAAATCTTGGAAATAGAATGGAGAAAATACAAGAAACAACGAGGACCTAGAAGAACTAAAGGGCAAACAAACAATGATGAACAACACAATAAATGAATTTAAAATTCTCTAGAAGGAATCAATAGCAGAATCACTGAGGCAGAAGAACGGATAAGCAACCAGGAAGATAAAATAGTGGAAATAACGACGGCAGAGCAGAATAAAGAAAACAGAACGAAAAGAGTTGAGGACAGTCTCAGAGACCTCTGGGACAACATTAACACACCAACATTCAAATTATAGGGGTCCCAGAAGAAGAAGAGAAAAAGAAAGGGAGTGAGAAAATATTTGAAGAAATTATACTTGAAAACGTCCCTAATATGGGAAAGGAAATAGTCAATCAAGCCCAGGAAGCGCAGAGAGTACCATACAGGATAAATCCAAGGATAAACATGCAAAGACACATATTAATCAAACTATCAAAATTAAATACAGAGAAAAATATTAAAAGCAACAAGGGAAAAGCAACAAATAACATACAAGGGAATCCCCATTAGGTTAACAGCTGATCTTTCAGCAGAAACTCTGCAAGCCAGAAGGGAGTGGCAGGACATATTTAAAGTGATGAAAGGGAAACGACAACCAAGATTACTCTACCCAGCAGGATCTCATTCAGATACGATGGAGAAATTAAAACCTTTACAGACAAGCAAAAGCTAAGCGAATTCAACAACACCAAACCAGCTGTACAAGTGCTAAAGGAGCTTCTCTAGTCAGGAAGCACAAGAGAAGGAAAAGAACTACAGTAACAAACACAAAACAATTAAGAAAATGGTAACAGGAACACACATGTCAGTAACTACCTTAAATGTAAATGGATTAAATGCTCCAACCAAAAGACATAGACTTGCTGAATGGATACAAAAACGAGACCTGTATATATGCTGTCTACAAGAGACACACTTCAAACCTAGGGACACATACGGATTTAAAGTGATGGGATAGAAAAAGATATTCCATGCAAAAGGAAATAAAAAGAAAGCTGGAGTAGCAATTCTCATATCAGAAAAAACAGACTTTAAAATAAAGACTATTACAAAAGACAAAGAAGAACACTACATAATGATCAAGGGATCAATCCAAGAAGAAGACATAACAATTGTAAATATGTATGCACCCAACATAGGAGCACCTCAACATATAAGGCAAATACTAACAGCCATAAAAGGGGAAATTGACAGTAACACAATCATACTAGGAGAATTTAACACCCCACTTTCACCAATGGACAGATCATCCAAAATAAAAAATAAATAAGGAAACACAAGCTATAAATGATACGTTAAACAAGATGGACTTAATTGATATTTATGGACATTCCATCCAAAAACAACAGAATACACTTTCTTCTCAAGGGTTCATGGAACATTCTCCAGGATAGATCGTATATTGGGTCACAAATCAAGCCTTGGTAAATTTAAGAAAATTGAAATAGAATCAAGTGTCTTTTCTGACCACAACTCTATGAGACTAGATATCAATTACAGAGAAAAATCTCTAAAAAATACAGACAAATGGAGGTATAAAAATACACTACTAAATAACCGGGGATCGGTGAAGAAATCAAGAGGAAATAAAAAAATACCTAGAAACAAATGACAATGAAAACACAATGACCCAAAACCTATGGGATGCAGCAAAAGCAGTTCTAAGAGGGAAGTTTATCACAATACAATCCTACCTCAAGAAACAAGAAACATCTCAAATAAACAACCTAACCTTACACCTAAAGCAATTAGATCAAGAACAAAAAAAAAAAAAAAAAAAAACCCAAAGGTAGCAGAAGGAAAGAAATCATAAAGATCAGATCAGAAATAAGTGAAAAAGAAATGAAGGAAACAATAACAGAGATCAATAAAACTAAAAGCTGGTTCTTTGAGAAGATAAACAAAATTGATAAACCATTAGGCAGACTCATCAAGAAAAAAAGGGGGAAGACTGAAATCAATACAATTAGAAATGAAAAAGGAGAAGTAAAAACTGGCACTGCAGAAATACACAGGACAATGAGAGAATACTACAAGTAACTCTATGCCAATAAAACGGACACCCTGGAAGAAATGGACAAATTCTTAGAAAAGCACAACCTTCCAAGACTGAACCAGGAAGAAATAGAAAATATAAACAGACCAATCAAAAACACTGAAATTGAGACTGTGATTAAAAATCTTCCAACAAACAAAAGCCCAAGACCAGATGGCTTCACAGGCAAATTCTATCAAACATTTAGAGAAGAGCTAACACCTATCCTTCTCAAACTCTTCCAAAATATAGCAGAGGGAAGAACACTCCTCAATGCATACTATGAGGCCACCATCACCCTGACACCAAAATGAGACAAAGATGTCACAAAGAAAGAAAACTACAGGCCAATATCACTGATGAACATAGGTGCAAATATCCTCAAGAAAATAGTAGCAAATAGAATCCAACAGCACATTCAAAGGATCATACACCATGATCAAGTGGGGATTACCCCAGGAATGCAAGGATTCTTCAATATATGCAAATCAATCAATGTGATACACCATATTCACAAATTGAAGGAGAAAACCCATATGATTATCTCAATACATGCAGAAAAAGCTTTTGACAAAATTCAACACACATTTATGATTAAAACCCTCCAGAAAGTAGGCAGAGAGGGAACTTACCTCAACATAATAAGGGCCATATATCACAAACCCACAGCCAATATCATTCTCAATGGTTAAAAACTGAAACCATTTCCTCTAAGATCACAAGCAAGGAAAGGTTGGTCCATTCTCACCACTATTATTCAACATAGTTTTGGAAGTTTTAGTCTCAGCAATCAGAGAAGAAAAAGAAATAAGAGGAATCCAAATCGGACAAGAAGAAGTAAAGCTCTCACTGTTTGCAGATGACATGATCCTATACATAGAGAATCCTAAAGATGCTACCAGAAAACTACTACAGCTAATCAATGAATTTGGTAAAGTAGCAGGATACAAAATTAATACACAGAAATCTCTTGCATTCCTATACACTAATGATGAAAAATCTGAAAGAGAAATTAAGGAAACACTCCCATATACCACTGTAACAAAAAGAATAAAATACCTTGGATAAACCTACCTAAGGAGACAAAAACCTGCATGCAAAAAACTATAAGACACTGATGAAAGAAATTAAAGATGATACAAACAGATGGAGAGATATACCATGTTCTTGGATTGGAAGAATCAACATTGTCAAAATGACTATACTACCCAAAAAAATGAACAGATTCAATGCAATCCCTATTAAGCCACCAGTGGCATTTTTCTTAGAACTAGAACAAAAAATTTCACAATTTGTATGGAAACACAAAAGACCCCGAATAGCCAAAGCAATCTTGAGAAAGAAAAACGGAGTTGGAGCAATCAGGCTCCTGGACTTCAGACTATACTACAAATTTACAGTAATCAAGACAGTATGGTACTGGCACAAAAACAGAAAGATAGCTCAATGGAACAGGATAGAAAGCCCAGAGATAAACCCATGTTCATATGGTCACCTTATCTTTGATGAAGGAGGCAAGAATATACAATGAAGAAAAGACAGCCTCTTCAATAAGTGGTGCTGGGAAAACTGGACAGCTACATGTAAAAGAATAAAATTAGAACACTCCTTAACACCATACACAAAAATTAAGTCAAAGTGGATTAAAGACCTAAATGTAAGGCCAGACACTATAAAACTCTTAGAGGAAAACATAGGCAGAACACTCTATGACATAAACCACAGCAAGATCCTTTTTGACCCACATCCTAGAGAAATGGAAATAAAAACAAAAATAAACAAATGGGAACTAATGAAACTTAAAAGCTTTTGCACAGCAAAGGAAAACATAAACAAGACGAAAAGACAACCCTCAGAATGAGAGAAAATATTTCTAAATGAAGCAACTGACAAAGGATTAATCTCCAAAATCTACAAGCAGCTCATGCAGCTCAATATCAAAAAAACAAACAACCCAATCCAAAAATGGGCAGAAGACCTAAATAGACATTTCTCCAAAGAAGATATACAGATTGACAACAAACACATGAAAGGATGCTCAACCTCACTAATCATTAGAGAAATGCAGATCAAAACTACAATGAGGTGTCACCTCACACCAGTCAGAATGGCCATCATCAAAAAATCTACAAACAATAAATGCTGGAGAGGGTGTGGAGAAAAGGGAATACCCTTGCACTGCTGGTGGGAATTTAAATTGATACAGCCACTATGGAGCACAGTATGGAGGTTCCTTAAAAAACTAAAAATAGAATTACCATATGATCTAGCAATCGCACTACTGGGCATATTCCCTGAGAAAACCATAATTCAAAAAGAGTCATGTACCAAAATGTTCATTGCAGCTCTATTTACAATAGCCCGGAGATGGAAACAACCTAAGTGTCCATCATCGGATGAATGGATAAAGATGTGGCACATATATACAATGGAATACTACTCAGCTATAAAAAGAAACGAAACTGAGTTATTTGTAATGAGGTGGATGGACCTAGAGTCTGTCATACAAAGTGAAGTAAGTCAGATAGAGAAAGACAAATACCGTATGCTAACACATATATATGGAATTTAAGAAAAAAAATGTCATGAAGAACCTAGGGGTAAGACAGGAATAAAGACACCGACCTACTAGAGAACTGACTTGAGGATATGGGGAGGGGGAAGGGTAAGCTGTGACAAAGTGAGAGAGTGGCATGGACATATATATACTACCAAACGTAAAATAGATAGCTAGTGGGAAGCAGCCGCATAGCACAGGGAGATCAGCTCAGTGCTTTGTGACCACCTAGAGGGGTGGGATAGGGAGGGTGGGAGAGAGGGAGACGCAAGAGGGAAAGATATGGGAACATATGTATATGTATAACTGATTCACTTTGTTATAAAGCAGAAACTAACACACCATTGTAAAGCAATTATACTCCAATAAAGATGTAAAAAAATAAAATAAATAAAATAATAAAGACAATTAAATTGTCTGAAAATATAATCAGAACTTTTCAAAATAGAATGCTTATGAATTACGATTCAATATATGAAAACAGAATAAATTTTTTAAAACCTGGAAGGTACATCAGATGTCATTCCTTTACACCATACCCAGAATGTATAAGTGGAAACTTTTCTATAGATTCATACAATTTCCAGATTGACTACTTCTAGGACCATATCATAAAAGATACTAGTTTATTTCAACTCTAACATTTTAATAGTAATATATTTTCTTTGAAATCCTGTTTTGCAAAACACTTCCATTAACTAGCTTCAGTGCAGAAATCCAAAATCTGACATGGAATTAAATATATTATGCCCATAAATCTCAATTTTTTATATCATAGTAACTGTAATTGCCACTCAGAATAAAACACACACATACACACACACAAATACATTCTTCAGTTGATATTAGTAAACACTAATATTCCAGTTCTCTTTTGCTGTATTTTTTTACTATTAGCTTTTGAAATTTAAATACATGCTTCTATCTAGCCACCCACTCACTCCAGAAATCCACCAATCTAGAATATGTTTTGGCAGAAAAAAAAAGTTCAATCCCCCATCTTTCTAGAACGTGGGGTTTTGATATTATACAAGACTTTAACCTTTTTTAAAAAATTAATCCAACCTCTGGCACAAGCCTCTTTCCAGTTATTGGGGTGTGGCTTCTTACCCTAAGTTAAATTTCTGTCTTTGAGCTTAATGTTCAGCTGGGTGGAAAAATAAGAAGAAGAAGAATTGTGTTAAAACAGTTTGATACAGATTTCGTTATTCAGTTTAGACACGAACCGAATGGTGTCACCCTGTCTTCTAGCAAAAAAATAAATAAACAAACAAACCATCACAATCTCCAAATGCAAATTAGTCACATCTCATATTTTTTTTGCCGTACGTATCTTAATTGCTTGTTTGGAAGGCACATTTTCAAAGCCATAGGTTTGAAGATTATACATTTGAGGCACCCCAAGCTAGCTTTTTCTTTTCAGATAATAAAATCCTTTCACCTGCAAACCAGTACAAGTTAAAATGGAGCTGCCTAAATTTCAGCATCTATTCAAGGTCTCTTGCTAAATTAAGGTTCTTTGTTTAAAACAGCAATAATTCTTCCAACTCTGGGCTCTTTGTAATCTAAGCTTACTGTGAAGAAAGAGTTATTCCATTTTGATCTAATTTCCAACAGCTCAAAGGTTAAGGATAGGAAAGTGGAGGAGTTAATTTCAGTAAATAGACTTTTTCTGGAAAGAAATTTTTGGTCCATTTACTATAGGTTGGCAGCCCCCACTGGTCATTATTTCTAGGAGAGCCATGCTCAGGACTCAGGAAACTTTAGAGATAATGCCCTGAGAGCTTAATCTGATACTGAGGCAATCTGATCCATGACTCCTTGCCACCCCAAAGGAGAGAGATTTGTGCTCATGAGAGCTTGGTACAGGGGTGATTTTAAGTATAGATACAAACTATGTAATTTTTTGGGGTATGTTTGAGCACTCACTTTCCAAGTTGCCAGGAGTGTGTGTGTGTGTGTGTGTGTGTGTGTGTGTGTGTGTGTGTGTGTGTACCACAGTTATATTTTCATGATTGTGGTCCTGCAGAGGGACTGAGGCAAGTGCCTTCTATAAAGTGTGAGGATTTGGTCTTTAGCTCTTGGGGGATTTTTCTGAAAACCTGAGATTTTTCCCCCGATGGTCCTCAATGCTTACATTTTACAACTTCTCCTGAATATCTGTTAATCTCATAACAACTTTCCAGGTAGTCCTTCCCATTTTACAGGTGAGAAGACTGAGACACATAGAGTTAATTCACTTTCCCATGGCCCCACAAATAATAGTGATAGGTTTGCAAGTCCAGGCAAACTCTGGAGACTGTACCCTCAAGAACTAAGCATAACTCTACACACTGAGTGGAGGAACTGTTCTCTCTACCCTGCTCTGAGTATATACCAGGATAATCACCCTGTTCCCAGTATATCCCAGAATATCCAAGGCACATAATGGGTGACCCTTCTCTGGAAAATCTGAATGGCCCTAAATAAAAGTCCCCTGTAGAAGGGAAAACTGGACAATGAAGAACATTGCAGTCAGCTCACATCTCTCAAGTGTACAGAGCTACAAATCAGTGTGATAGGCCTCACTCTTAAATGTGAAAAATCACAGATTACCAAGTATTTGAAATGCAAAAATGTGAAAGAAAAATATAAAGACCTGGAAAAAACAAAGTCAGTATTCCAACTAGAAGAGCACTTCAAAAGTATAGAGTGATAACAGAAGACATTGCATCCATAAAGC
Organism: Lagenorhynchus albirostris; assembly: GCF_949774975.1. Taxonomy (NCBI): domain Eukaryota; kingdom Metazoa; phylum Chordata; class Mammalia; order Artiodactyla; family Delphinidae; genus Lagenorhynchus; species Lagenorhynchus albirostris. The sequence goes on from NC_083100.1 coordinate 14,983,655, forward strand.
AAAACCAGGGTGCTATATAAAAGAAATAATCATACCAAATAGTATGAAAAATATATTCAACCCAGCAGAAGAGAAAGCATAGATGATAAATTAGCAAATTATAAAAAGAGGACTATATAAATGGCTAATATCATTAGTAGTGAGAGAAATGAGAATTAAAACCACTCTGTAATACAATGTCACAATTATTAAATTGGGGAAATTTTTAAATTCTGACAATATTAAGTGTTGACAAGGACGTGAAGTGACAGAAGCTCTGGAAGAGGGAGAGTAAATATGTAAACTGTCTTTGAAAGCAGTATCTTGCCAAGTTGCAGCTAAGCATATCTTATGACTAGCAATTCTACTCTTAGGTATGAATCCCAGAAAAACTCATAAACATGTACACAAGGAGCCTTGTGCAAGAATGTTCATGGTAGAATTGTTTGAAATAACAGAAAAGAAAAACTGGAAAAACCCAAAATATCCATTAAGAAGAATGTGGATTAGTAAAATGTAGTATAGTCATACAATGGGAACTATGAAAATGAATAAATGAGTTCCATGAATTAACCTCACAAACAATTTTGAGCAAAAAAAAAGCAAGTTATGTGGCAATTCTTACAGTATGATGCCATTTATATAAAACAGTTAAGAATATAAAACAATATGTAAGGGAAAATTGTAGTAAAACCATAAACATCTACATAGCGGTGATAAACACCAATACAGATACCTCTGGAAAGGAAAAGGAGGCACTGTAATTGGGAAATTATTCACAAGGGGCTACGACTCTATTTGTAGTGATTTTTTAAAATCAGGTAGCATGTCGTATTCGTTATGTTTTTCTCTATACCTCTTTGTGTGTCAGATTTTTTTAAAATAAACAATTACAAAATAAAAAATCCAGAAATTTAAAAAATGTAGTAGACATTTTAAATTAAATAGAAGGATTGGAATATAAGGTAAATATAATCTTTCATAAAGAAAAATAAGGATAATGAAAATTTTAAAGTGTAAAACATTAAAATTACAGGCAAACTCAGCATCTAACTAATAGGAATTTGAGACAGGAAGCAGAGAGAAATTAAGAGGAAGAAATTATCAAATAGATAATACAAAAAAAAAGAAACTTCTAGAACAGAAGGACATGGATTTTCAAAGTAATCATGTTCAGAAAAAAAAGAATGAAAAAATCCACGCTAAACACTGTGAAATTCAAGTACTCTAAAAATAAAAATACTAAAATGTCCAGAAAGGAAAGATAGGTAACACAGAGCAAAATTCAAAATAGAGTTGAAATTCTCAACAGCAAAACTGCTTGCTGAAAAATAATTGAACTAGTCCTTCAAATGATTTTCAATTAAAATTCTATATTTCAACTATTGATCAAATGTCAGAGTAGAAGTGCAGGAACTCAAAAAGTTAAGTTAGGTGAGAAAAAAAATCTTAGTGAAGCAGATGAGTTTACTAGCATTATTTCATTATTTAACTATGTACAGATACCACCTATATACAAATTAAGTAAACTAAAATTAATTAAAACAAAAATGCATATCAAGAAAGCTCTGCATATAATTTTAAGGGTTTTACAAAGAACCTAAAACACATTCATAGACCACATGGATGGAGCACCAGGGGCTCTAGGTAAAGGGAAAAGTAAAAAGAGGTGTCAAAGGAGATGAAGGAGAGGGCATAGGCAGAAGGTTTGCTTTTGACAAAAAAAAAAAAAAAATGAGCACAACTTTAATGGTCACGAATGAAAATGGTCATGAATGAAAATGGATGCTGCTTAGATGGCAGAAGTCGAAGGAATCCCCATGTGAATATGATGATGGGGATGAAAGTGAAGAAAGAGGGAACGGAGGTCTTGAGCAGCGCATAAAAGGAAAACTTACAATTAGAATTCTCCTCTCTTCTGAAACTGGTTTTGTTTCGACTGACCCTTGTGCAATGTTAAAACGAGGGTTACATCACAGAGTAGGCTGGTGGGGACTGAGGCTTAAGCCCCTTCACCACAGTCTCTCTCCAAGTCATCCTAGATAAACATCTGAATAACCATCTGCAAACAAACCTTAAAATCTATGCCGTCTATACCTTCAAGACAAGTCCTCTACTCCTTTCTTTCAAAAACTTTGCCCCTAAGCCTATCCTATTCAGAGATTTTGAGAATTTCATTAATTGGTATAACCAGAAATCAAATATTTGTGATCAGGAAACAGATCTGATTTTTTGAGCACTGGGAATAAAAGTCCTGGCTCACGCACAGAGGCCACTCTCTCCCAGATTCTCCAGTACAATCAGTCCACATCCTTCTGCCAACAAAACAAAAATTTCAACTGGGAGAAGGGTGCTAGCTAGAACTTTGTTACTTGGCCAATCTAGACAGCAGGAAATGTCCCAAAGCATGCCCTTCCATGTACTGACAAAGCCCCTCTTTGCAGAAGAAGGACAGGTTACCATCAGTCAAGGGGCCCCTGAGTAGATCAACCCATCTGAGGGAGCTGTCCAGAGACACTGTGTCCCCATGGGAAAAACCCCTGACCCCTCCTTTAATTTGAAAACTCTTCACCATCTCGAAGGACAGGAAGTTGAGTTCAGTCTGTTACAAATCTTCATGATGTTAATTGAATTAGATAGGAAAATAGCTTTGTAATTGACCTTTGTCACGATTCTCTGTTAAAATTTTAGATGAATATAAATTCAACTGGCTAGATTAGAAAATAAATATAAAAATGAGGGTCTCCCCATTCCAGGTCATGCCACACTGAGGATAGAAATCACCCCCTTTTTTAATCTTTGTATGCCTCTGGGCCTTGCATAGTGCCATTAATGTTAACCACTAGGGTAGGCAACTGTCCTTCCCAGCTGGCTGAAATGCCAGAAAACTCTGCAAGTTGGATTTGCTGACGAACTGGCTGGTGAAAAGTGCTGGAGGAGGTATACTTTTTGAAAGTCACTGCCACGCTGATGGAAATGCTTAAACATAATAAAAACAGCTCCTAAAAAGTTTGAACATTAGGAAGCCAAAACAATCTGTCTACTACAGTTTCCAGAGGCAGCCATCCAATTACAGTTTTTGTACTCATTTCACAACTCTGCATCTTTCTGTTCTTGTTGTTGGGACTTTCTAAAGAAATGAATTTTAATCAGCAAAATAAAAGATGAATGATTTCAATTTGAGGTCTTACAAAATCATTTTGAACATAAAAGTGCTAAGTGGAATTTCAAAGGCAGCAAGAGAAAGACTTTAACAGGTGAATACAAATTTTTTTCCAACACATTCAATCTGTAAATATTTATTAAGCTTCTACCAAGATCCAGTCACTGTATTAGGCACCAGGCATTGTGTTAGTTTCTGGGCAATGTGATAAACACTGAATCTACACAAGAAAACAGGCCAAAAGACCCATAATGAAGAGATTTAACAAACATTTACATTCTGCTATGTCTTTCTTTGCAGTAGTTGTATAAACTCTAGCCATACAAAGTAACCAGCTTGGTGATGTCAAAGTAGGAAAAACAAGGCTCTTAGACACTAATGAGCTCTTCCAGCTCTTGAAGTTCTTTTGATCTTAATCTCAGTTTCTCCTGTAGTAAATTCCAAATTGTGACATTTAACTCTTTGTCAAACTGACTTTAGACATGTTCTGCATGTAGCTCCCACAGATACTCTGCTTTCTAATTAGTATCCACTGTGCCCATGTTTAAGCACTCTCCTTTGGTTATGAGACTGAGCCCAGAAAAGAGATGCAGGAAATGAAAGCCGACCTGGGGACTCCGGGTGGTATTTGAGCCTCATTGTTGATTTCCTCCCCTCCACACCTCAGTCAACTGATGAAATCCCACCCTCTCACAGCTTCCCCTCTTTCCTAGAGATTTGCCCCCTTAATAAGGAGGGTCCAAGAGCAGGTCTGACAGCAGTCACTGGAGTCTGGTCCTCGCGGGGCTTCCGGGGCACACAGGTACAGGAAAAAGAACTAAGGTTTGGAGTGACCCAGCTTGTCTTGAGTTCTAGTTCTTATTTATTGGTGGCTGTATAATTCTGGATGAGCCAAACTGACTTCTCTGAGACTCGTCCTCATTTGTAAACTATGGATAAAAATGCCCATCTCATAAGATGCTAAGGTGACCCCGTGAGTTAATACACTTGAAGCAGTTATCACAGTGCTGAGCTTATAGTAGGTTCTTGGACAGTTTTCTTCCCTTTTATTCCCCACTTCTTTCTACTGATACCAGTAGCTTCTTCGGGCATCAGGAGCCCTCTTCACTATGAGTTAGGTTCACCCAGTAGCCTGTATTTTTCTATGTCCTCCTTTTAGATCTTCTCCTTTTCTTCTTGGAGCCTAGGTCAGTCCCTTCCATATTCTAATCTTTTTTAAATATATGTAACAACTTTATTGAGATACATACCATACAATTCAACCATTTAACACGTACCGTTCAATGTTTTCTAGCATATTCAAAGACATGTGCAACCATCACAGTAGTCAATTTTTGAATATTTGTATCGCTTCAAAAAGAAACCTTTATCAGTCATTCCTCATTTCTTCCCCAGTCTCCTTTTCCTAGACAACCATTAATCTACTTTCCGTCTCTATAGATTTACCTATTATGAACATTCCAATATGGAATCATATAATATGTGGTCTTTTCTAACTAGTTTCTTTCATTTACCATAATGTTTCAAGGTTCATCCAAGTGGAAGCATGTATCAGTACTTCATTACTTTTTATTACCCAATAATATTCGATTGTATGGATATACCACATTTTGTTTATCCATTCATGAGTTGATGCACATTGAGTTGTTTCAACATTTTGGCTATTATGAACAATGCTACTCTGAACATTCATGTACAAGATTTTGTATGAACATATTTTTCATTTCTCTTGGGTATATACTTAAGAGTGGAATAGCTAGGACATATAACTCTTATTTTAACTTTTTTAGGAACAGCCACTATTTTTAAAAACAGCTGTACTATTTTACATTCCTATCAAAAGAGTACAAGTGTTCAAATTTTTCTACATTCTTTTCAACACAACATTTACTATCTGTCTTTTTATTATAACCATTGTAGTGAGTGAAAAGTTGTATTTCATGTGGGTTTGATTTGCACTTTTCTAACAAGTAATGATGTTGGGCATTTTTTCATGGATTTATTAGTCATTTATATACCTTCTTTGGGTAAATGTCTATTTAGATCCTTTACCCATTTTTAAATTTAGTTTCTCATCTTTTTATTTTTGAATTGTAAGAGCTCTTTATATATTCTATATACAGCTCTCATATATCAGATATATGATTTTCAATTATTTTCTCCTATTCTGTGGGTTTTCTTTTCACTTTCTTCATGGTATATTTTGAAGCACCAAAGTTTTTAATTTTGATGAAATCCAATTTATCTTCTTTTTCTTTTGCTGTGTGTACTGTTGGCATCATATTTAAGAAGGCTTTGCCTAACCCAAGACCATGAAGATTTACTCCTATACTCTCTTTTAAAGTGTTTTACAGTTTAGCCTTTACATTTAGTCTGAGATTCATCTTGAGTTAATTTTTGTGCATTGTATAAGGAAGAGATCTGCCTTTGTTCTTTTGCAAGTATATATCCAGTTATTCCAGCATTTGAAAGATTATTTTCCTCCATTGAATTTTCTTGACATCCCTGTCAAAATCAATTGACCATAAATCTAAGAATTTTGGAACTCCTAATGTTCCATTGATCCACATGTCTATCTTTTTTCCAGTACCATATTGTCTTGATTACTGTAGCTTTGTAATAAGTTTTGAAGTCAGAAAGCGTGAGTCCTCCAAATTTGTTTTTCTGGTTTTGAGATTGTTTCTATCCTGGGTTCTCTGTATTTCCACAGGAATTTTATAATCATCTTGTCAATTTCTGTAACAAAAAAAATCTCAGCTGGTATTTTGAAAAGGATTGTGTTGACTCTTTAGATCAAATTGTATTTGAAAGTACTGTCATCTTAACAATATTTAACCTATCCATCTATGAGCATAGGATATCTATTTCCATTTATTTCTTTAATTTATTTCAAAAATGTTTTGTAGTTTTTAGAGTATGAGTTTTGCATTTTTGTTAAATTTAGTCCTAAGTACCGTTTTCCCTCCAATGCCATTAAAAATGAATTTGTTTTCTTAATTTCATTTTTCACTGCTAGTCTATGGAAATGCAATTGATTTATATATATATTTTATACCTTGTGTAACTCATTTACTAGTTTTAGTTAATTTTTACTGGTTTTCTTATACTTTTTATGTATTAGATAATGTCGCCTGCAAATAGAAATCATTTTATTTCTTCCTTTCCAATCTGGATGCCTTTTATAGCTTTTTATTGTCAATTGTTCTGGCTAGAATCTCCAGTACAATATTGAATAGAAGTAGCAATAGTGAATACTTGTATTATTCCTTATCCTAGGGAGAAAGCATTCAGTCTCTCACCATTAAGTATGATGCTAGTTGTGGGTTTTTCATAGATGTTCCTTATTAAGTTGAGGAAGCTCCCTTCCATTTCTAGTGTGTTCAGTGTTTTTATCATGAAAAGGTGTTGGACTTTTTCAAATGCTCCTCTGTGTCTATTGAGATTATAGTGTGGTTTTTGCCCTTTATTCTATCAATATGGTTCAATGCATTCATTGATCATCAAATGTTAAACTAACCTTGCACTTCTCGGACAAAGCTCACTTGATCATGGTGTATAATTCTTTTTAGTTGAAGAATTCAGTTTTCTAGTATTTTACTGAGGATTTTTTATCTATGATCATAAAAGATACTCATCTGTAAATTTATTGTGATGTTTTGACTGGCCTCGTAGAATAAGACATGAAGAATTCTCTCCTCTTCTATTTTTTAGAGAAGTTTTGGAAGGATTGGTTTTAATTATTCTTTAAACATTTGGTAGAATACACCAGTGAAGCCATGTGGGCCTGGGCTTTTCTTTGTGGGAAGTTTTTTGATTATTGACTCAATCTCTTTATTTATTACATTAGTTCCTAGAGCTACTATAACAAAGTATCACAAATTGGGTAGCTTAAAACACCAGTCATATTGGAGTAAAGCTCACCCTATTTCAGTATGACCTTATCTTAATTTAATTAATTACATCTATAATGACCCCATTTCCAAATAAGGTCACATTCAGAGTTACTAGGAGTTAGGACATCAACATTTCTTTCAGGGGATTCATTCAAACACTTGTTTTGGATCTATACAGATTTTCTATTTCTTCTTCAGTTAGTTTCAGTAGTTTGTATCTTTTAGGAAATTTCTTCTTTTCATCTAAATTATTTAATTGTTAATATGCAGATGTTCATAGTTTTCCACTATAATTCTTTTTCATTATTGTGAGGTTGGCAGTAATGCTCCCATTTCTTTCCTGATGTAAGTAATTTAAGTCTTCTTTTTTTTTTTTTTTCTCTTGGTCATTCTGGCTAAAGATTTTGTTGATCTTTTCAAAAAACTAACTTTTGGTTTTGTTGATTCTATTTTATTAAATTTATTCCATTCCATTCTCCACTTTATTCATTTTCACTCTAATATTTACTATTTTCTTTGTCTGCTTACTTTAGATTTTGTTTTCCTTTCTTTCTCCAGTGTTTTAAAGTGGAAGTTTAGGTTATTGATTTGAGATATTTACAGCAATAAATTTCCCTCTAAACACTGCTTTAGCTGCATCTCATAAGTTTTGTTATGTTGTGTTTTTATTTTCATTCATCTCAGAGTATTTTTTAATTTTCTTTGTGGTTTCTTCTTTCACCCATTGGTTATTTAGGTATATTTTGTTTAATTTCAACTTTTTGTAAATATATCAAATTTTTTCTGTTATTAATTTCTAATTTCATTTTGTGGTTGGAAAACATATTTCGTATGGTTTTGATCCTTTTACATTTATCTATGATTGTTTTATAATACAGCATATGGTCTATCCTGGAGAATGTTTAGTATGCACTTGAGAAGAATATGTATTCAAGCATTGTTGGGTTTGTGTTCCATAGATGTCTGTTATGTCTACTTGGTTTATAGTGTTGTTCAATCTTCTATTTACTTATTGGTCTTCTGTCTCATTGCTCTATCTATTATTTAAAGTGAGGTACTGAAATCTCCAACTATTATTGTTGAATTGCCTATTTCTCCCTTTAATTCTGTCAGTTGTTTTGTGTATTTTCAGACTCTGTTGTTAAGAGCATATATGGTTATGACTGTTACATCTTCTTGATGGATTAACTTTTTGATCATTATAAAATGTCCTTAGACTCTACTATTAACCAATTTCGTCCCTTAGTTCAAAGTTTTCCATTTGCACATTATATTTTACCACATATTTTATAATATTATGATTGATATTTTTTCACAGCAACCCTTTTTATGAAATCCTAAAATATGTCAGTGTATCTCTGTTATGAGCTGGATTGTGTCCCTCCAAAATTAATATGCTGAAGTTCTAACCCCCAGTAACTCAGAATGTAACTGTATTTGGCAATAAGGTCTTTAAAGAGGTAATTAAGTGAAAATGAAGTCATTAGAGTGGACCCTAATCCAACACGACTGGTGTCCTTATAAGAAGAGATCAGGAGACTAGACCAGTCTCATGGGATCATCCAATGTCCTATATTCAAAAACTCCCCTTGAAGCTGCAGTGAGAAGCCCTAGGATTTCCTGGACTCCTGTCTCCCACCTGGTCCTAAGGCTCAGTACTGCCTACAGAGGCAGAGGGAGCCCTCAGATTCCAAAGTCAGAAATCTTCAGTATCAAATGATGATTCTGCATTTTACTATGTGGCCCTGAGCAAGCTAAATGACTTTTATAGTTTTCATAGTCTGTAATGACAAGGTTAACAATTTTACCTACCTTGTTTTGCTCAACTATTGAAAGAATACAATAAACAGTTTAAGGCATGTAAAGCTTTATTCTCAGTAGAAGATGGATATTATAATAATTACTATTATTGCTTCTACTTAATCCATGTTCTCCTTCTACTCATAACCCAGGCATCCTGACCTACAAAATATGTTGCCTATGTTTCCCTGCCACAATAACTTAAAAATAAAAGGACTGCCTATTCCCTCTCAATTATATCACAGAATCCCCAGGGGATTCTCATGAATAAGTATTTTCAGTTGTAATACAACATCTGCTGTTTTTCTTCTCCTGTTCAGACTCTTTTGACGTATCTGTTCTTCTGTTCTCCAGGCTTGTCATCAAGGGTGTCCATGCTAACAGAGCTATCTTCCTTTGTCCCCAAAGCTGTCAGACCCATAATCCATGCTCACACTGCTGACCATCAGGTGCACTAGGTGCCGCTGTCAGAAAACATGAGCATGGTTGGTTCACTTAAACACTTACAATGTTGATAATACTCCATGCCTTATCAGCCTTCCCTGTTGATTTCCTAGGACTACTCCGAACACTGAATCACTGGTATTAATTGCCTCAGGGTGAGAGCAAGTATGTACATCCTGCAACCAAGGGGGCAATTTTCAAAGAGATCAGTGACAAAGTTTCAAAGAGATCTATTAGCAAGCAATATTCCAGAAATGCAGATTTTCTAAATTCCCTTTTCATACCATGAGCAGAACTATAAACCTGATCATAGATTTTAATAAAGGCTATCTTGTGTGTATGAATGAAAAAAATGACATAACAGTTGAAGTCCTTTGTTTATTCAGATGCTGTTCTATAAAGTATCTTAAACTGTTATATAAGTGAAGCTGAATTCATGACCTAGTGACTTAAACAAACAACTTCATGGTTAGCTAACCAACTAAGGCCTAGTTCCCAAGTAGTATTTAATCTGATTATAGCCTGGTGTTTATAACACAGGATAGATTCCTGTTGAGTTTTCCTGCCTCTCTTCCTGAATATCACAGTTCCTCCTTCATTGCCATTTAACATAAGGAGATAAAAATTATTTTGTTATCAAAATAGTAATAATACAATTATTTTGTTATCAAAATGCTTGTTGAGCATATATGAAGCATATTTGATTTTGAAGCATATTTGAATAATTGTGAGAAGTCATAAAATATATGATAATTCATAAACGATACATATTGGTAATCACTTCAGATATAACTGAAGGCAAAAACATGATTTTTTTCTCTTTTCCCATCTTAGGTTGAATTTTTTGTTTATAACCCACTATAAAAATTCAGTACAACTTCTAATATTTTAAAATATTGGTTGATAATTTCCTGCATCCTTGCCACAATTGTTTACAACCAGGTCGAATTAAATAAAAGTGCCTCTGACAATTCTAAACCTAAAATCAGAACTCAGAGACTTTTTCTTCTATATGGACCTTTTAAAGTTTGGAAGATAATTGACCTAAACATTTGAGTCAAGAAACTAGAAAAAGACAGCAAAGTAATTCAAAATAAAGTAGAAGAGAAGAGATAAACACAGTAGCATAAATAAAATAGAAACATTTTTTGTTAAAAAATAGTATTTATTTTTTAAACCAAGTGGTTGTTTTGAAAGATATAACATAGAAAATCCTGTGGTAAAAGTGCACAAGAGGAAAGAGACACAAATAACAATATTGGAATGAAAATATGTCAAAACTCAGACACAGTAGACACCTTTAAAATAAAGATATTACTGTGAAAGACTATATAGTTCAGTGATTTACAAATCTTAAATGAAATAAAAATAATTAAAAAATATAAACTAACAAAATTGACTTAAGAAGAATTAGAGAACCCAAAGGAACCAGAAATAAATAAATTGGATTGGTAGTCAGAAACCACCTCCCAAGAGGCTCTAAGTCTAAAGGCTTGAGAGAAGATTTTCCACAAGGAAGAGAAATTTTCAACCTTATACAAACCATACCAACAAAGAGAAAAAGAGGGTGATATACAAAACACACTTCATGCAGCTAGTATATTCCTCAATATAGAGAGGAGAAAGAGAAAGAGAGGAAAAAGAGAGAGGGAAGGAGTAGGAGGAGGGAATATCAAATGCAGGGTCTGATCTGTTAGTGGGACCCTGTGGGGAGGGGACACAGTTCACCAGTTGACTGCCAATGGTTGTGAGACAACAGAGAAGGTAGGAAAAGGGAATTTTTTCCTCTTAGTTACAGTCTGGATTCCCTTTAATGTTTTTCTGAGAGCGTCAAGTAAAATATTCAATTCCTTCTTAATAACTTCAGGCTACTGAAATTTGTTTTTTAAAAAATGACTGTAAATACTAAGTGAAACAAGTCAGACTGAGAAAACCAAATACCGTATGATATCACTTACATGTAGAATCTAAAAAAGCCCAACTCAGAAAAACAGGGAGTAGAAGTAATTGTTAGGGGCATAGGAGGTGGTAAGGGAAATGGGGGGCTATTGGTCAAAGAGTACTAACTTCCATTTATAAGATTAACAAGTTCTAGAGATCTAATGTACAGTATTGTGATTATAGCTAATAATATTGTATCATATACTTGAATGTTCTCACTACAAAAAAGAAATGGTAATTATGTGACATGATGGAGATGTTAGCTAATGCTATTGTGGTAATCATTTTGCAATATACAAATGTATCAAATTGACACTTTGTACATCTTAAACTCATATAATTTTATGTCAATTGTATCTCAATAAATCTGGGGGGAAAAGTGACTATATAAAGAAACTGACTGGTTGGAGGGCCAGGAAGATTTATTCAGGTTATAAAATGTAATGTACTGATTAGAAATGGTAAGACTCCCTCTCCCCTTTTTGAATTATTCTTTACATTGCTAAAGTAGAGTTGTCAAGGTCCAATGAACTTACAGGAAAAATAATCTATTATTTTAAATTATAAAATACTTAATGCATATGAAATAATATGTATATATGTATATTCATATGTGTATATAATATAAACATAAGGTGTACATACTATTAACTTTTAAGAAAAAAATGCCAATATCTTATAAGGGACCTGTGTTTCTTATACTTCTCTACTTCCCCATCTATCTGAATTTTCTGCTTATCATATCATGCTTTTTACTATAGTTTACCATTCTCCCAAAACACTATGTTGATAACGTTTTCACATCTTTCAACTTCATATAAATTGAATCTCCATCTTGCTTTTTCAAGCATTATGTTTTTGAATATAACTATATTGGTAGTTATGTTTCATCCATTTTCATTGCTGTAGAATATTCCACTGTCTAAATATTCTACAAGTTATTTATACATTTTAATTTTGAGGAATATTTGGCATGTTTCCAGTTTTTAGGGTGTTTGGAACAACCGGCTATGAAAAATTATTTTATATCATCCAGAAGTGCATATGTGCAAGTTTATCATAGGCATAGACCTGAAAGATGAAGTTCTGTGTCAAAAATCATGTAAATTTCAGTTTTTACAAAACAATACTAAATTGTTTCTAAATGGTTTTACCAATTTATGTTCTAACCAGCATTTCGTGAGTTCCTGCTCTTTAACATTAGATGTTTTAATTTTTGTGACCCTGATGTTCACTAAAACAAAATTGTGATGTTATTGGCTTTTCCCTGATAACTAACAAGGTTGGCACATTCTTCATATGTTTTCTTGTCATTAATAGATGCCAAAACATAGTTTAGAAGAATTTCTCTAGAAAGAAATCTTCCATAGTAATGAGCAACCACTCCTCAGTGTCCTGCCAAGCTAGGGCACATTCAACCCACACTTTAGCAAAAGTCTCTGGCCTCCAGCAAAGATTCAGGGAGCTCCTCCAAGACAAGGCTTCTCCAGAAACCCTACTTCCCCCTCCTACAGAACCTTCTCAAAATATAGGCCCCAAGTGCCAACCCCAAGAGCTAGTGCAGAAACCAACCAGCCGAGGGAAGTCTTTCTGAGGATACTTCCTGACTCTGAACAACAAACAAAACAATCAAGCAGGCCTTGGTGCCATCAGTGTCTGAAAAACAAAATGCACTTTCTGCCATGGTCTTACAAGAAGATTGTGTGGAGAAGCTTGAGGTCAGGTTTAACAGATGAAACTTGAGCTTGTGTCTATACATCATGGGAAGTAGTTTAACATGAAGACATCTATTTCCCAATGTAAAACCCTGTCATATTTATGAAAAAATTATACTTTACAGCATTAACATTATCTATACAAGGAAAGCTTACATTTTCTACCAGTTCAAATTCTATTTAGTAGCATTTTATTCTCAAAAACATTTACATTTCTCTACTTCTATTTTTTTGTATTTATGTATTTATTTATGTATATGTGAATTTATTTATTATCAACATTCTGGATTGTACAGTGGAAAAACAAAATGGTTGATTCTGAAATGACCCTGTCTTCCATGTGTTTAACAAGATCTTCATTGCATGTTAATTGCTTCAACTCCTTACCTATGTTTTATTTTATTTAACTTTTGTTAAAGATGATTTTTTAATTTAACTTTTTTAAATATTTTAATTTGATGGGAGTAGAGTTGATTTACAACATTGTATTAGTTTCAGGTGTACAGAAAAGTGATTTAGCTATACATACACACATATCCATTCTTTTTCAGATTCTTTTCTCATATAGGTTATCACAGAATATTGAGTAGAGTTCCCTGTGCTATACAGTAGGTCCTTGCTGATTATCTGTTTTGTATATAGTAGTGTATATATGTTAATCCCAAACTCCTAATTTATCCCCCTCCCCACATTTCCCTTTGGTAACCATAATTTTACTTTTGAAGTCTGTGAGTTTGTTTCTGTTTTATAAATGAGTTCATTTGTATCATTTTTTTAGCTTCCATATGTAAGTTATATGGTATTTGTCATTGACTCCACTTAGTATGATAATCTCTAGGTCCATCCATGTTGTTGCAAATGGCATTATTTTATTCTTTTTTATGGCTGAGTAGTATTCCATTGTGTATATGTACCACATCTTCTTTATCCATACCTCTGTCAATTGTCATTTAGATTGCTTCCGTATCTATCCTGAGAAAGAAAAATGGAGCTAGAGGAATCAGGCTCCCTGACTTCAGACTATATTATAAAGCTACAGTAATCAAAACACTATGGTACCAGAACAAAAACAGAAATATAGATCAGTGGAACGGGATAGAAAGCTCAGAAATAAACCCATACACCTATGGTTAATTAATCTATGACAAAGGAGGCCAGAATATACAATGGAGAAAAGACAGACTCTTCAATATGTGGTGCTGGGGAAACTGGACAGCTACATGTAAAAGAATGAAATTAGGACATTCTCTAACACCATATACAAAAACAAACTCAAAACAGATCAAAGACTTAAATGTAAGACTGGATACTATAAAACTCTTAGAAGCAAACATAGGCAGAACACTGTTTGACATACATCGCAGCAATATCTTTTTGGATCCACTTCCTAGAGTAATGAAAATAGAAACAAAAATAAACAAATGGGACCTAATGAAACTTAGAAGTTTTTGCACAGCAAAGGAAATCTACTTCTATTTTTTAAAAGATAATTTTTACTAAAGTTGAAAATATTGACATTAGAGAAAGCAAGACCTCAAAAGAAAAAAGAAAACAAAAGATTGTTCTGAGATACTTCCAAAATTGTTGTATCAGTTTCACTCCCATCATCAGTGAAGAAGTTCCTGTTTTTCTACATTCTCTTGGGTGATCTGGGCAAATCACTTAACCACACTTGGCAGGTGAGGAATAGTTCATTGTGGTTCTAATCTTGCCTTATTCATTAACAGAAATAATGTTGTGCGATTTAAATTCTGTGGACTGCAGATTACTACATGCATTTTCTGGTAACTTCTCAGATACAGCAGCAACAGTTTAAATAAGAACAAAAGAGATGAGATGCTTAAAAAAGAAAAAGATGGAAACTAAAGTTTAGTAAGCACCAACTATGTTTCATGAGCCAATGGTTTACTTGCATTATTGAAGGCAACCCTCATACATCCTTGTGAGATGTAGAAACCCCCATTTTAACAGGAAAGGAAACGATACTCAAAGAGATTAAGAACCTCTCAAGGTCAGTGGTAGTCAGTGATTTCTTGTCACTATCACACTGGCTCTAACACTAAAGATCATCCTTTTACCATGTTTCCTTCTACAGAAAATCCTTAATACATTACAGATGATGTTTGTAAAATGAATTGATGTTGTTATGGTAAAGATGCTAACATCCAAATTTTTCTTTTTATCTTAGAACTTAAGTTATAAGAAATGAGAAATTCTTTATGAGAAGAAAACTAGAATTCAATTTTTTCTGGTTAATATCACTGCAGACAGCAAACACAGAAAAATAAATTAGGATGTGAAGACATCTTTGATCAGATATTTTGCATGGGTTTGTGTGTGTGTGTGTGTATTTCTAAGTTTTGATCAAGCCTCAGATGCTCAATTTTAGAGTAATGACCTCAGGCAACTCATTTAATCAATTATAAATGTTAGAATTACATATTTTATAATAAATGTATTCTAAAGTACATCAAAATCGGATAAATGAGATAATAGAGCAATAAGTAGATTAAGGCTATATCTAACATGCTACACGGTTCTAGCCTTGTATAAGAATGCACAGGGTTTTAATCATACTTTGTAATTCTTATTTTATTTTTACTCCAAAAGAGACCAAAAAATGGAAAAATATATTTATCAATGCAAAAGAATGCAGAAACCGTCTTTTAAGAAGCTGAGGAAAAACTTGGGAAAATTATGTAGTTTTTATAACAATTGATTTTCATATTTTGTTTTGTAGCCCTTTTTTCTCAGAAATAATTTCTGCTATAAATGTAAGTGATACGAGTGTTCCAGTTAAGACACTGGAATCCATTTTCTCAGAAATTGCAGTTGTAACTCCAATTGCATGAAGATCATTCTCATATATTTCACTGTTTTAATATTTGGGCCTATGTTTTAATGCTTTTGTTCTTTATGTAAGATTTTCATTTACTGGTTTCTGGAAATAAGAATCTAGAGAATTTCCTGCCAGAACTTCTGACAGCTGGATGGTTCCTTTGCTCAAATTTGATACAAGGTTGATGAGACCATTGGAATCTTATTTTTTAAATAAAAAAACTCTAAACTTTGATATTTCACACACTAGTCTAAAACCCTCCATGTGAGTAGTTAGGTATCTAAATATAGACTCTGTACCAGAAAATATCAGACACCAGAGGTTAATTTTAAATCTTAAATAATTGAAGATTTATGGCTTGTTGATAAGTATTTATCTTAATTAATCCACAATTAGGAATGAAATTAAAATTCTGCACAGATCCATCAAAAGGATTATCAAGAAAACTGATTGGCTAGTCCCACATTCTGCCATAGCGCAGCCTAAACAAAGATTTATATGCACATGGGCCTGCCTCAGGGCCCTAAAATAGAAAAGGCAGGCTGAAATGCAGAGGTAATGAAGGTAATAAAAATAATCAAGTGAACAACCTAATCAACTCATAATTGCAGTACTTTTCTTACATACAAAATATGACCTTATAATGATAAAATGGACTTTTTAGCTGTAAGAACTTTTTTTTTAACATCTTTATTGGAGTATAATTGCTTTACAATGGTGTGTTAGTTTCTGCTTTATAACAAAGTGAATCAGCTATATGTATACATATGTCCCCATATCTCCTCCCTCTTGTGTTTCCCTCCCATCTTCCCCATCCCACCCCTCCCAGTGGTTACAAAGCACCGAGCTGACCTCCCTGTGCTATGAGACTTCTTTCCACTAGATATCTATTTTACATTTGATACTGTATATATGTCCAGGCCACTCTCTCTCTTCGTCCCAGCTTACCCTTCCCCGACCCCGTGTCCTCAAGTCCATTCTCTACATGTGTATCTTTATTCCTCTCTTGCCCCTAGGTTCCTCAGAACCATATTTTTTGTTTTGGATTCCATATATATGTGTCAGCATACAGTATTTGTTTTTCTCTTTCTGACTTCCTTCACTCTGTATGACAGACTCTAGGTCCACCCAACTCACTACAAATAACTCAATATCGTTTCTTTTTATGGCTGAGTAATATTCCATTGTATATATGTGCCACATCTTCTTTATCCAATCATCTGTTGATGGACACTTAGGTTGTTTCTATGTCCTGGCTATTGTCAATAGAGCTGCAATGAACATTGTGGTATGTGACTCTTTTTGAATTATGGTTTTTTCAGGGTATATGCCCAGTAGTGGGATTGCTGGGTCATATGGTAGTTCTATTTTTAGTTTTTTAAGGAACCTCCATACTGTGCTAAATAGTGGCTGTTATCAATTTACATTCCCACCAACAGTGCAAGAGGGTCCCCTTTTCTCCACACCCTCTCCAGCATTTATTCTTTGTAGAGTTTTTGATGATGGCCATTCTGACTGGTGTGAGGTGACACCTCATTGTAGTTTTGATTTGCATTTCTCTAATGATTAGTGAGGTTGAGCATCCTTTCATGTGTTTGTTGGCAATCTGTATATCTTCTTTGGAGAAATGTCTATTTAGGTCTTCTGCCCATTTTTGGATTGGGTTGTTTGTTTTTTTGATATTGAGCTGCTTGTAGATTTTGGAGATTAATCCTTTGAAGGTTGCTTCATTTGCAAATATTTTCTCTCATTCTGGGGGTTGTCTTTTCGTCTTGTTTATGGTTTCCTTTGCTGTAGAAAGGCTTCTAAGTTTCATTAGATCCCATTTGTTTATTTTTGTCTTTATTTCCATTTCTCTAGGAGGTGGGTCAAAAAGGATGTTGCTGTGATTTATGTCATAGAGTGTCTATGTTTTCCTCTAAGAGTTTTATAGTGTCTAGCCTCACATTTAGGTCTTTAATCCATTTTGAGTTTATTTTTCTGTATGGTGTTAAGGAGTGTTCTAATTTCATTCTTTTACATGTAGTGGTCCAGTTTTCCCAGCACCACTTATTGAAGAGGCTGTCTTTTCTCAGTTGTATGTTCTTGTCTCCTTTATCAAAAATAAGGTGACCATATGTGCGTGGGTTTATCTCTGGGCTTTCTATCCTGTTCCATTGATCTATATATCTGTTTTTGTGCCAGTACCATACTGTCTTGATTACTGTAGCTTTGTAGTATAGTCTGAAGTCAGGGAGCCTGATTCCTCCAGCTCCTTTTTTCTTTCTCAAGATTGCTTTGGCTATTCGGGGTCTTTTGTGTTTCCATACAAATTGAGCAATTCTTTGTTCTAGTCCTGTGGAAAATGCCATTTGTAGTTTGATAGGGTTTGCATTGATACTGTAGATTGCTTTGGGTAGTATAATCATTTTCACAAAGTTGATTCTTCCAATCGAAGAACATGGTACATCTCTCCATCTGTTTGTATCATCCTTAATTTCTTTCATCAGTGTCTTATAATTTTCTGCATACAGGTCTTTTGTCTCCTTAGGGAGGTTTATTCCTAGGTATTTCACTCTTTCTGTTCCTAAATTTCTCTTTCAGATTTTTCATCATTAGTGTATATGATTGCAACAGATTTCTGTGCATTAATTTTGTATCCTGCTACTTTACCAAATTCATTGATTATATCTAGTATTTTTCTGGTAGCATCTTAGGATTCTCTATGTATAGTATCATGTCAACTGCAAACAGTGACAGCTTTACTTCTTTTCTGATTTGGATTCCTTTTATTTATTTTTCTTCTCTGATTGCTGTGGCTAGAACTTCCAAAGCTATGTTGAATAACAGTGGTGGGAGTGGACAACCTTGTCTTATTCCTGATCTTAGAGGAAATGGTTTCACTTTTTCACCATTGAGAATGATGTTGGCTGTGGGTTTGTCATATATGTTCTTTATTATATTGAGGTAAGTTTCCTCTCTGCCTATTTTCTGGAGGGTTTTTGTCATGAATGGGTGTTGAATTTTGTTGAAAGATTTTTCTGCATCTATTGATAGTTTTTCTCCTTCAATTTGTTAATATGGTTTATCACACTGATTGATTTGCGTATATTGAAGGATCCTTGCATTCCTGGGATAAACTCCACTTGATCATGGTGTATGATCCTTTGAATGTGTTTTTGGATTCTGTTTGCTAGTATCTTGTTGAGGATTTTTGCATCTATGTTCATCAGTAATATTGGCCTGTAGTCTTCTTTGTGACATCTTTGTATGCTTTTGGTATCAGGGTGATGGTGGCCTCGCAAAATGAGTTTGGGAGTGTTCCTCCCTCTGCTATATTTTGGAAGAGTTTGAGAAGGATATGTATTACCTCTTCTCTGAATGTTTGATAGAATTCACCTGTAAAGCCATCTGGTCGTCAGCTTTTGTTTGTTGGAAGATTTTTAAGCACAGCCTCAATTTCAGTGTTGGTAATTGGTCTGTTTATATTTTCTATTTCTTCCTGGTTCAGTCTCGGAAGGTTGTGCTTTTCTAAGAATTTGTCCATTTCTTCCAGGTTGTCCATTTTATTGGCATAGAGTTGCTTGTAGTAATTTCTCATGATCCTTTGTATTTCTGCAGTGCCAGTTGTTACTTCTCCTTTTTCATTTCTAATTCTATTGATTTGAGTTCTCCCTTATTTTCTTGATGAGTCTGGCTAATGGTTTATCAATTTTGTTTATCTCCTCAAAGAACCAGCTTTTAGTTTAATCATCTTTGCTACTGTTTCCTTCATTTCTTTTTCGTTTATTTCTGATCTGATTTTTATGACTCCTTCTGCTAACTTTTGGGGGGTTTTGTCCTTCTTTCTTTAATTGCTTTAGGTGTAAGGTTAGGTTGTTTATTTGAGATATTTCTTATTTCTTTAGGTAGGATAGTATTGCTATAAGCTTCCCTCTTTGAACTGCTTTTGTCGCATTCCATAGGTTTTGGGTCATCGTGTTTTCATTGTCATTTGTTTCTAGGTATTATTTGATTTCCACTTTGAATTCTTCACTGATCTCTTGATTATTTAGTAGTATATTGTTTAGCCTCCATGCATTTGTGTTTTTTACAGGTTTTTTCCTGTAATTGATATCTAGTCTCATAGTGATGTGGTTGGAAAAGATACTTGATATGATTTCTATTTTCTGAAATTTACCAAGGCTTGATTTGTGACCCAAGATATGATCTATCCGGGAGAATGTTCCATGAGCCCTTGAGAAGGAAGTGTATTCTGTTGTTTTTGGATGGAATGTCCTATAAATATCAATTAAGTCCATTGTGTTTAACGTATCATTTAAAGCTTGTGTTTCCTTATTTATTTTCATTTTGGTTGATCTGTCCATTGGTGAAAGTGGGGTGTTAAAGTCCCCTACTATGATTGTGTTACTCTCTATTTCCCATTTTATGGCTGTTAGCATTTGCCTATGTATTGAGGTGCTCTAAGTTGGGTGCATAAATATTTACAATTGTTATATCTTTTTCTTGGATTTATCCTTTGACCATTATGTAGTGTCCTTCTTTGTCTCTTGTAATAGTCTTTATTTTAGTCTATTTTGTCTGATATGAGAATTGCTACTCCAGCTTTCTTTTCATCTCCATTTGCATGGAATATTTTTTCCATCCCCTCACTTTCAGTCTGTATGTGTCCCTAGGTCTGAAGTGTGTCCCTGTAGACAGCATATATATAGGTCTTGTTTTTGTATCCATTCAGCCAGTCTATGTCTTTTAGTTGGAGCATTTAATCCATTTACATTTAAGCTAGTCATCGATATGTATGTTCCTATTACCATTTTCTTAATTCTTTTGGTTTTGTTATTGTAGGTCTTTTCCTTCTCTTGTGTTTCCTGCCTAGAGAAGTTCCTTTAGCCTTTGTTGTAAAGCTGTTTTGGTGGTGCTGAATTCTCTTAGCTTTTGCTTGCCTGTAAAGGTCTTAATATCTCCATCATATCTGAATGAGATCCTTGCTGTGTAATCTTGGTTGCAGGTTTTTCCCTTTCATCACTTTCAATATGTCCTGCCACTCCCTTCTGGCTTGCAGAGTTTCGGCTAAAAGATGAGCTGTTAACCTTATGGGAATTCCCTTTTATATTATTTGTTGATTTTCCCTTGCTGCTTTTAATACTTTTTCTTTGTATTTAATTTTTGATAGTTTGATTTATATGTGTTTTTGCATGTTTTTCCTTGGATATATTCTGTATGGGACTCTCTGTGCTTCCTGGACCTGATGATTTCCTTTCCATATTAAGGAAGTTTTCAACTATAATCTCTTCTAAATATTTTCTCACTCCCTTTCTTTTTCTCTTCTTCTTCTGGGACCCCTATAATTAGAATATTGGTGAGTTAATGTTGGCCCAGAGGTCTCTGAGACTCTCCTCAACTTTTTGTTCTTTTTTCTTTATTCTGCTCTGCCATAGTTATTTCCACTATTTTATCTTCCTTGTCACTTATCCATTCTTCTTCCTCAGTGATTCTGCTATTGATTCCTTCTAGAAAATTTTTAATTTCATTTATTGGGTTTTTCATCATTGTTTATTTGCTGTTTAGTTCTTCTAGGTCCCTGTTAAACATTTCTTGTATTTTCTCCATTCTATTTCCAAGATTTAGGATCATCTTTACTATGATTACTCTGAATTCTTTTTCTGGTAGACTGTCTATTTCCTCTTCATTTGTTTGGTCTGGTGGGGATTTACCTTGCTCCTTCATCTGCTGTGTGTTTTTGTGTCTTTTCATTTTACTTCACTTACTGTGTTTGGGTCTCTTTTTCGCAGGCTGCAGGCTCGTGGTTCTCATTGTTTTTGGTGCCTGCCCCCAACTGGTAAATTTGTTTCTATGGGTTATGTAGGCTTCCTGGTGGAGGGATCTGGTGCGTGTGTTCTGGTGGATGAGGCTGGATCTTGTCTTTCTGGTGGGCAGGACCATGTCTGGTGGTGTGTTTTGGGGTGTCTGTGACCTTCTTATGATTTTAGGCAGCTTCTCTGCTAATGGGCGGGGTTGTGTTCCTGTCTGGCTTTTTATTTGGCATAGGGTGTCCAGCACTGTAGATTGCTGGTCATTGAATGGAACTGGGTCTTAGTGTTGAGATGGCAATCTCTGGGAGAGCTTTCACTGTTTGATATTACATGGAGCTTGGAGATCTCTGGTGGACCAATGTCCTGAACTTGGTTCTCCCACCTCAGAGGCACAGGCCTGACACCCAGCCGGTGCACCAAGAACCTTTCAGCCACATGGCTGCTGGGTGACTATGGATTCCACAAAAAGCACTGAATGAAAAGTTGAAAAGCTGAGCACAATTTTCATTACTCTGTGGATCTTCTTCCTTAGAGTGGGACCTGGAAGCTTTCTGAACCCCGTCCTTTTGGGTTTTTAGGGAGGCTTCATTTCCACCTCCACTTTCCTCCTTAGAGGTCAGGAGGATGGACAGGCATAAGAAATTTAATAAGTAAAAATTACTGTTGTCCTCTTCCAACTTGGGAATATATATACTTATTCCAGCGATACTGCTATAGCTCAAAGCACTCTGCTTTTCAAACTGCTTTCAGGCATCGTTGTGTGGTTGTGCACAGACTCACATACACACACATACATCTAACCCATTTCTTATAGTGCTATCTCCCTTTTGTCCAAAAGATTATTAGCCAGCTTGATTATCCAGGTTAGAACCAAGAATCAAATCCAGGGCTTCCCTGGTGGCGCAGTGGTTGAGAGTCCACCTGCCGATGCAGGGGACATGGGTTCGTGTCCCGGTCCAGGAGGGTCCCATGTGCCGCGGAGCGGCTAGGCCTGTGAGCCGTGGCCGCTGAACCTGCACGTCCAGAGCCTGTGCTCCGCAACGGGAGAGGCCACAACAGTGAGAGGCCCACGTACCGCAAAAAAAAAGAATCAAATCCAGCATAAATTCTAAAAGTCTAATCCATCCTCAAAAAATAAAAATCTACCACTATTTCGAGTGTTTTAGGATGACGATTCCAAAGAAAATCTCAAAAGTGTTTTCCAGTTTGAAAACTGATTTTGGATCATAGGTATAAGCCTCCTACCTTAAAGGAATGCTTATTTATATTCAGAGGTTCAGGCAAGTTTGTGAATTTTTTTTTAATCAGTTACAAGGCCTACATGGTAAGAGTTGATATAGTCTATCATATCTTCATGAAAGAAAGGGATTGGGAATAACTCTAAGAATCTTTTTTATGATGGTTTAGGACCACTGCCAGTGGGTAAAATGAGATCTACTAAGATTTTTAAACACAAGCATTTGTAAGCATAGTCAATTAGCATATATGCTAGGTAGGCAATAAAAGGGAGTGGGGAATTTCAGTGATCAGAGGAGATTTGTACGCATAGCTATTGTGTCACTCAGCTGAAGGGTGTATGCAATGAACTCTGCAAATCTGGTTCATTGCATTGTGTGTAAGGAAGAAACCAAGATAGTGAGATTTCTTCATGGTCATATCCTTAGTCACTATTGCCAACGTATAGAACATTTTTGATGAAGTTGGAGCACAAAATTTTAGCCTGTGTTAATTCAATCAGATGGCTCATTCTCAAATTTCAAAGAGATTCATTGCACCACATACTTCCTTAGATCAAGAGCCCTTTGGCCTCAAAGACTTTGGAAATAAATACCTCTGGAGACCCACCATGTCAGCCCCTCCAGTAGCTCATTCCGTTGGCCTCTAAGCATCCATACAACATATCATACATTTACTATGCTAAACTACCCTAAGCTAAATGGAGAATCCTGGATTTGAAGCATTGCAGGTCTATCTCACAATTTTAGAAGAGGTTGCACTAAAAAAATACTTGTTGAACATGTCACTGTGAATCAGGCTTTAATTTTCTATGGGAAAATTCCATGAGCATATCTCAGGATGTGTCCAAATTTTCAAGTGTCTGTCCTATCATTATTGCTCAGTTTCAAGAAAAATTCATTTCACTGGGAAAAACACTTCTGCTCATGTGTCAGTCAGGACTCATTATTTTGCAAGTGAAAGAGGATGAGGGGAAAGCCTGGGAGAAAAGGATGCATTCTCCCTCAACCACCAGGAGCTTAACTGCCTCTGGACTGTTGCAAACCCACCCCATGCCAGTCACTGTGGCAAGGGAAGTGCCCTGTGCTTTACCCATTCAGAGTCCACCCCTGAACCTAAGCTATGGGTGGTAACAATCCCTTGATGTGGATGAAAAAGAGATCAAGATGTAAATGAGAAGGCAACAACGAAGTGTTTCACTGATCAAGAAAATGCTTATCTCTTGTAATTTCTTCTTCCACATGGCTATCTTCTAAACAATGCTTAGGATACCTGGGTTTCTTGAAAGTACCTTTGCTTTCATGAAACTGCTGAGTTAAAAACTAAAGAGTCATCATCTGAGATTTAAGCTTGGAATTAGGATGGAGATGCATGTTACATGAATACATAGTCCACCTCTCAAGAACTATTTAATATCAGCAGTCTCAGTTCACTAGGCAATAATCACCAGACCAACAAAAATGAACATTTTGACAAATAAAGTTGATAAGCTTTTCTAGGCCTATTACTAAAATCTCACCTTGTTTTAGTTAACAGACTATATTTCACTAGTGTTTTCAATACATACCTCTAGGACTAGGACACACATTCATCACATGGCTCACAATGAGAGCACTCCTCGATTTTAGGACATTCTCAGAATCTCTGACTACTCAGGGAGCTTCATGGAAGGTACATATTTTCTATAGGAAAGAGTCAGACTCAGTCTTAGAAAGACATGCCTGTGGTTAATGGTTCTATGATCTGCTTCATCTGGAAAAATTTGCTGAGGATATCTGTAGATTCTTCTTCCCCAAGATCCTGAGATCTAGCTGGGGTGGTGGGAAGATTTGACCATTCTGAGCCCAAATAAGAGTGGGAGAGAAAGGATCTGAAGAGTGGGGTCTCTTACTATTATTATTTTGATGGGAAGAATGAGTCTAGGCATCCCACCATTCAAAAGAGCCCATCCATATTCTTAGGTTAAGATAAGAAAAAACTGTGACTCTAAGGAATAAAGAGGTAGTGATGTCATAGCTCTCATTCAGTCAAACCATCTCTCTCTGTAGTCTCATTTACAAAATAAATTTGAAGGCACAGAGATTACTTTCTATGTGTCAGAACACATGTTTCTTTCCAATAAGTTCTTCAAAAACTATCTTACTTTACTCCTGCAGTCAGTAAGCTCATATTATAGACTCTCGGAAGATTAGAGGAATGAGACATTGCAATACTATCATCAATTTCAAGCTAGCTGTTCTACTAAATAAACACATTCTAATAGGAAGAACTCACCTAATTCTGGTTGAATTGTGGGCCAAAATCCCGTTTACACGGTCAGGATGTTTGTCTAGGTCAGTATCTAAATCCTCAAGAATAAGATTTAACCATATTTGGTTAAGTTTGAATATCAAAGGATCCAAATACCATTATGCAGCAATATAAATATGCAGTGACATCTTAAAACATCAAAGCCAAGCATTTGGAGATGATGTAAAAGAAGAATAAAAAAGGATTTTCAGGGCTTGATAATCTGCCGATTTTCTGTGCGTAGCATTCTCTATAATTTGAATTTTCAAGGTTTCCTCATCAAGCAAATAATTTTATAATATATCAGAAAGTCATATATATATATGTGTGTGTTTATATACATACATATACATATATACACACAAACATATGTATGTAGGTATAAATAAATCACTTTTCTAATAGTTACATAGAGAAGGAATTCCTTGATCAGTTTTCTTTAGGCTAAATTAAGGCTCCATTTCCCTACTAGTTTTCAAAGACCAGCATGTGCACTGTGGATATTAGGAAGAACACTGGCATACCAGTCAGGATTTCAGGATTCTGAGCTCTGTTCTAGCTCTGCACTGTTCAGTCAGTAGTGGGACAGCCCCAAATTGGAATAACAAAGAGCCATCTCAGCCCCTTGGCTCCAGTGGGCTTGGCTCAGCCTCTGTTTATGCTGCATCTAAGCCCAGCTTCTCCCTCTGCCCAAACCTGCTTCCCTCACACTCTCACAGGTGTTGCTTCAGAACACACTCTCCAATAAATTTTGTGTCTGCAAAATTCAATCTCAGAGAAAAACAAATATCGTATGCTAATGCACATATATGGAACCTAAAAAAACAGTAGATGAACCTAGTGGCAGGGCAGGAATAAAGACGCAGGTGTAGAGAACGGATGTGAGGACACAAGAGGGGAAGGGGAAGCTGGGACGAAGTGAGAGGGTAGCATTGGTGTATATACACTACCAAATGTAAAATGGATGGTTAGTGGGAAGCTGCTGCATAGCACAGGGAGATCAGGTCGATGCTTTGTGACGACCTAGAGGGGGTAGGATAGGGAGGGGATGTGGGGATATATGTATACATATAGCTGATTTACTTTGTTGCACAGCAAAAACTAACAGAATATTGTAAAGCAATTATACTCCAATAAAGATTTTTTTTTAAAGTGGTAAAAAAAAAGAATCAGTTTCCTTGAAAACTCAACTAGAACACCGTCCAAAGCAGGTTGGCGGTCATCTAAAGAACTGGATTCACAAGGATCCTCAATATAATTTCACTGACAGCATTATTTAAAAAAATACCGGCAGTGTGCTTTATATATAAGTTCATTTAAAAGCCAAAGAGGAATCAGAAAATGTATTATATCCAGGATCTAGAAAGACCTCGGCACATAGTAAGTGCTCAGTAAATAACTGTAGAATAATTGAATCAATACTGCTTTCACCAAATCAGTGGCTAAAGGATAAGCTGAGGTTAAAACCAGAGGGCCTTGGCCAAAAGATTTTAACTTCCCTCCAAGGGCTCCTCAATCCCTCCCTCCCTCAGGGGACTAGGTCAAATCATAGTTTAATCCTGAGGCCAACACTGCTGATAGAACAATTGCACCACCAACTTGGGAGTCACTTCTAACTCCAGAAGGAGCTCTTTTTCATTAAATGAAATAATCTAAAGAAAGCATTTTGCTTTCCCAAATCAAAATACTAGATCTTTCTAAATGTATTTGTTTAAATTTGGAAATATACATCTAGAGATTTGGAGGGGAGGAGGACAAAGGGGAGGAGGAAGGGAGAGGAGGGTTCTGGTGGTGTGTGTCTCTTCTTTTTTATTATTTGGTTTGGACAGGAAATGCGTGCCTCTAATGATTGGAAGCAGCTGTGGGCTGTGACATCTGGGGTAAGAATAAAACAGAAGTTCCTGAAGATGCAGCCCTTGAAGCAAATTCCTTAGTTCTTTGCTGTTCCATCCTAAACCTCCCCAGCACACGCTGCATCCCCTTTCCCTCCCATATGTAAGTGATGTAATTGCGCAGGAGATAAATTTCACTTGGGAAAGTTTCAGGAAGGAAAGAACCTGGCTGAAGGGATGATGCAGGCTCAGATGGGTCCTGAACAGGGTGGGAGTTGACCAGGAAGTGACCTTTCAGACTCCTGTCATCATAGAGTGGTAATCCTATAGCTACAGTGCACACCTGCAGGATTACCACATTGCATCAATCAGGAACAAGCTAAATTATGCTGCGGTAACAAATGAACCCAAAATCTCAAGAATATTTTCTTCTCATATGATCCCTGGGCATCAGGTGTCAGTTCCCATCTGCTCTACTCTGCCTTTACTCCTGGATATAAAGAGAAGGAGCAGCCCGTACTGAGGACGTTGTTAGGCTCACAAAAGAGGGAAGACAGAGAGAGATGGCTAACCAAGAGCTGTCTCTTAGAGCTTTCACATGAAAGTGATGCGTGTCACTTTTGTCCACTTCATTGGTCAAAGTAAATCACATGGTGACATCTGAGCTCAGCAGGATGGGGACATATAACCCTCCCCTCCCGTAGGCAGGGGCACCAAAAGTCACGTGGTCAGACCACCCAAATAATAAGTGGCAGAGTGGGGATTCTACCAAAATCTTTATCAGACCTCTTGCTACTGCACTGTATTCTCCCCTGCTCAGCACAGTGCCTGGCACCAAGCAGCCACATCCAATAAATACCTGTCCGAATGAATTAAGTGAACAAAAAAGTGAATGAGTTACTAGATGACTGTGGAGACTCAATTCTGCCCAGGTTTTACCTTAGCAATGCTAATTTACGGAAAAGACCTATTGGCTTTCATTGAGAAAGGTCTTTTACAAAGTAACCCTCTATGTCACCTTCCGCAGTTCTCATGAGGACAAGTCATCGCTGGCAAAACTGTCAATACAAATAAGCCAAAGAAACGGTGTCAACATTCAGAGGCTCCATTTTTATAGTTAAAAAGAGGCACCAGGGAGGCTGGCCAGCTTACATTCTGAACTGGAGCCAAAAAGCTATTGCAGTAGCATGCATGAAGACTTTGTGTACTTTTCCATTGTGAGAGGTTGAGCTACTGGGTAATATTTCCAGCCTGGCCTTTCTGTGACAGCTCAAACCAGAGTTTAACAATTTGTAAGAAAAATCTTAAGTGACATGTCCAATGTACACTATACTCCCCAGTTGACTGAGGACAACCCTATCATCTTGCTACAGTACCAAGTAAAATGACAACAAGATTCTACGAAGCTGATTTGTCCAGATACTTTTTCGGTGAAGATACGTAAAACACAAAAGGGGTTGAGAGTTATTTTTCAGCTCATTCTGAAATGTCTTCTTTATTTGGGCAATTTCAACTCATGAAGACAGATTTAAAGCTTTAAAATAGTAAAAAATTGGGTGGGAAAAGATATTCTTTGATTTCCATGTGAATGTCTCTCCATTTTCTGGAGGAGGATGAGAAACCCACTGAAGTATTTTGTATCCTGTTACAGTTGGTGCAGTGATACATGAGCAATATGTAACAAAGTGGGCAGAAATTTGTTACAGCAAGGGAATCAACTTTCTACAATTCTAAAAATGAGTAGCCCAGTGATTTTTATTTAAGCATATGAAATGAACTTTACTCTCATTAAACTTTTATGTATGTTATGGCTAAACATTAGAAGCTTCTAAATTGAGAAGTTTAGGTCTTGTGTTTTGTATATTATACATTGGGTCTCCAATGCAGCCCTAAAATAACAGATGATCAGTGCAAATTCATCAGCAGAAATGTCCCCACAAGGGATGGAAAGTTGGCAAATGTGCTTCCATTTAGTCTGTTCTTAAGACTCATTATTTATTCATCTCACATCTTCTTCCAAAATTTGAAGGTGTTAACAAAGAAACGTTTCAGTTTCACGAACTTGCCTTTCTCATTAGGGGCCAGGGTCACTAAACCTCCTTTTAAGAGGCAGACATCAAAGGTCCACCTTCCCTGTGATACTTCTCTATGTAGAAAGAGAAATTCATGAGTGGATAACTGCCCCCCAATAGTTAGAGACCTAACCTAAGTCTTTGGTCAGGCTATGGTTAGTGTGTAAGTATTGAGATACTCTGTTTATTTATGTATTCAATGTTTGGTTTGGTTTTTAGCTCTATGCCAATAATAACAACAAAAACAATAACACTTACTGTGTCTCTTCTATGTGCCAGGTAAACTTCCCAGCACTTTACATGTACTTAAACATTTGATTCAACCTCTGTGCCGTGACCCATGGTTTTCAACTTGGGAGAATATGAGAATCACCTAGTGAGGGTTTTTTTAAACACCAAATGCCCAGGACAACTAAATAGACTCTCTGGGCACCGGATCCAGCCATCAGCACTTCGTAAAGCACCCCAGATGATTCCAAGGTGCAGCCAATGTAGTGAGAGTAAATAATCTGACCTATTCCAAAAACAGGGCACAAATACAGTCATGCAGCTTTGGTCCATCACTTAAGACCTGGTCTATTAGCAGGAAATTTAATAGTTTCTTCTTGAGACATGCGCCCCACAAATTATGAAAGTAATTGGGAACACATTTGGTCCCGCTTTGGGAGTAGTTGAGAGTCAGTATTACTTTCAAATGTCAGAGAGAGTGAGAAAGACCCATAACAGTCCACTGCTGCCATCATGTCTCATTGCCATAGGGTGTCACTGCAATGCTCTATGGGTGCAGCTTGTCTGTTCCTGGGGTAACCTTGCCAGCCCAAACTTGCCCAGAGACCACCCCTCAAAGTCAGCTTCTTTCAGAGGTATCATTGCCCTGCCCTGCCACGGAATTTTGGTTAGGACCACATAGTGCTTCCTGGAATTGTCTCAAACTCCAAATTTAGGGAGAAGGGAGAATATGGATATGGGGGTGAGGGGTGCAGTGAAATTAGACTCTTTTTTGATGTGTCAATATTTATTGATATCATTATCATTTCAGTCCACAGGGATGGACTTTTTTGCTACCTAACCAAACATAACTTGGAATCACTTCTTCATTGTCTCTAATGTAAGAGCTTTTAATCTCACTGGGTGTTATGAACGGAATGTTTGGGTCTCCCCAGAATTAATATGTTGAAGCCCTCATACACTTGTTCTGATGCTTCACTATTTATTGACATGCAAATATTTGCATGGTATTTTTTTGTCCCTTTTTTTTGTCTTTTTTATTGTGATAAAATACACATAACATAAAACGTTTACCATCTTAACCATTCTTACGTGTGCAGTTTGGTGGTATTATATACATTCACATTGTTATGCAATCATCACCATCCTCCAGAGCCATAACTATTTTTACCTTGTAATACTGAGACTCTATATCCATTGAATAGTAATTCCCTATTCTTCAGTCCCCCCAGCCCCTGTCAACCACCATTCCACTTTCTATCTCTAACCTTGTACACTTCTTTTTTTTTGCGGTACGTGGGCCTCTCCCCGCTGTGGCCTCTCCCGTTGCGGAGCGCAGGCTCCGGACGCGCAGGCTCAGCGGCCATGGCTCACGGGCCCAGAAGCTCCACGGCACGTGGGATCTTCCCGGACCGGGGCATGAACCCGTGTCCCCTGCATCGGCAGGCGGACTCTCAACCACTGTGCCACCAGGGAAGCCCTAACCTTGTATACTTTTAAGTCATGCGTAGCTCAGTAGTTATTTATGTTCCAGATGGTAACCCAAATCTTTTCCCATTAATGCTTCTCGCATGTGCTGTCTCCCCACACAACACACAGAGAAAGGAATGGCACCCAGGCACCAGTGTTGAGTGTCATTTCCCCTTCCCACCTTGGGGAGCAGAGACACTGTCCATCCGTAGCCCCATCAAGTTGCTTGGCAAAAAGGAGATCTCAGCACTCAGTTCAATAGAACTTTCCCCGATGATGGAAATGTTCCATATCCGCATTGTCCAATTTGGTAGCCACTCGCTACAAGTGGCTATCAAGCGCTTGAAATGAAGCCATGAAAAGACTGAAGTTACTATTTAAGTTGAAATTGAAATTGAATTTTATATGTGACCAGTGGCTATCGTATCAGAAAATGCCACTCTGGATAAGTTCGTGCTCTGGCCTCAGCCCTGGATTTTGTGATCAATCTGCTCTTTCCGAGGTTTTGAATCCTGAAGCAGGAATGTTACATAACCTCTCCGAGCCTCAGTTTATACACTTATCTGCTATACAGTTAAAGTTATTTCTATCCTGTAGGTTTTGGTGAGGCATACATGTAATAATAATGGCAGCCTGTTTTACTTCGCTCAGGCTGTTATAACAAAATACCATAGACTGGATGGCCTGAACAACCGAAACTTATTTTCTCATAGTTCTGGAGGCTGGAAGTCCAAGATCAAGGTGCTGATAAATTCAAGTCTTGATGAAGCCCTCTTCCTGGTTTACGGCTTACAGATGGCCACTTTCTTACTGTATCTTCACGTGGGAGGGAGGGAGGGGGGAAGATAGAGAGGGTGGGGGCGGGGGAGGGAGATCTCAGGTCTCTTATTCTTCTTATAAGGACAATGATCTCATCATGGGAGCCCTACCCTCATGACTTCATCTTAATCTCATTACATCCCAAAGGTCTCACCCCCAAATACTATCACTTTAGGGGCTAGGGGTTCCATATATTAATTTGGTGGGTACACAAACATTCTGTTCATAACACCCAGTGAGAAGAAAAGCTAATTACTTTTCACATAGACACAATGAAGAAGTGATTCTAAGTTACGTTTGGGTAGTCAGCACTGTGGACTGAAATGGCATTGATGTTGACCTCGAATTCTACCAGCTCATGGTTTTAGGATCTAAAAGATGTGGATGGGATTTACCCTCAGCACGTCCAAACCATACCTACAAACTGCTGGACATTGTCATCCTACAGGGATAGGAAAAGAGAGCTGATTTCCACAGACCCTGATGAGTTGAGAGAGAACAGCAGGATTATGAATTGGACTCATTTGTCTGAACTTCAGCTCTGTGCCAACTCTCTCAGAATGAATAAAATTGAGAAAAGGAACCTGAAAACATAGCCATGACAGGTTAATAGGATTTAGACAACTCTATCTCCTTAACGTTGCAAGGGAAGCCTGGCAATATATGGAATTCAAGCATCATGCCAGGTTGACTAAAACAGTTGTGTGTTATTTAAGTCACCGCACCTGAACTTCAAAGACATAAGTCACAGCTGCTTCCCCCATATGTCCTAAAATTTCTAAAGAGTTGGCTGGCACACAGACGGGGGGCAATCTGGTAGCAAGAGGTTCTCCTTTTGAATTTGCCTGTGCATGGTAAGTGCCCAGTTTTTATTTAGATTGTATTTTCTTTGCAGTGGGGCTGATGGAAATTCAAATGGGGCTGAAGCCTTTTCAAGCCATACCTTTGCTCCAACACTTGTGTATCTGAAATGAACAAGAACTTGAATGGCTAGGTGATAGGCAGTCCAACATACTCTATATGCTCTATGACATTGTGGGATGTTTCTTTTTCTGTTATTTTCCTTTTCCTTTCTTTTTTTTTTTTTCTTTTTTGGCAGAAGTAAAAGATAAACAGGAAAATCAGGAATAATCTCCTATTATAAGAACATTATGGGGGGGGTCCTTCAAGATGGTGGAGGAGTAAGATGTGGAGATCACCTTCCTCCCCACAAATACATCAAAAATACATCTACACGTGGAACAACTCCTACAGAACACCTACTGAACGCTGGCAGAAGACCTCAGACCTCCCAAAAGGCAAGAAACTCTCCACGTACCTGGGTAGGGCAAAAGAAAAAAGAAAAAACAGACAAAAGAATAGGGATGGGGCCTGCACCTCTGGGAGGCAGCTGTGAATGAGGAAAGGTTTCCACACACTAGGAAGCCCCTTCGTGGGCAGAGACTGCGGGTGGCAGGGGGGGAAGCTTCGGAGCCGCGGAGGAGAGCACAACAACCGTGGTGCAGAGGGCAAAACGGAGAGATTCCCGCACAGAGGATCGGGCCGACCGGCGCTCACCAGCCCGAGAGGCTTGTCTGCTCACCCGCTGGGGCGGGCGGGGCTGGGAGCTGAGGCTCGGGCTTCGGTAGGAGCGCTGGGAGAGGACTGGGGTTGGCGGCGTGAACATAGCCTACAGGGGGTTAGTGCACCATGGCTAGCCGGGAGGGAGTCCGGGAAAAGGTCTGGAGCTGCCGAAGAGGCAAGAGACTTTTTCTTCCCTCTTTTGTTTCCTGGTGCGCGAGGAGAGGCAATTAACAGCGCTGCTTAAAGGAGCTACAGAGACGGGTGTGAGCCGCAGCTAAAAGCACGGACCCCAGAGACGGGCATGAGACGCTAAGGCTGCTGCTGCCGCCACCAAGAAGCCTGTATGCGAGCACAGGTCACTCTCCACACCTCCCTTCCGGGGAGCCTGTGCAGCTCACCACTGCCAGGGTCCCGGGATCCAGGGACAACTTCCCCGGGAGAACACACGGCGCGCCTCAGGCTGGTGCAACGTCACGCCCGCCTCTGCCGCCGCAGGCCCGCCACTCCGTGCCCCTCCCTCCCCCCCCTCCAGAGAGTCAGAGCCCTGGAATCAGCTGCTACTTTAACCCCACTCTGTCTGAGCCGGAACAGATGCCCTCAGGCGACCTACATGCAGAGGTGGGGCCAAATCCAAAGCTGAGCCCCGGGAGCTGTGTGAACGAAGAAGAGAAGGGGAAATCTCTCCCAGCAGCCTCAGGAGCAGCGGATTAAATCTCCACAGTCAACTTAATGCACCCTGAATATCTGGAACACCTGAATACACCTGAATACATCCCAAACACCTGAATACATCCCAAAATTCAGGCATTAGACTTTAGGAGCAACTGTAGACTTGGGGTTTCCTTTCTGCATCTAATTGGTTTCTGGTTTTGTGTTTATCTTAGTTTAGTATTGAGAGCTTATTATCATTGGTAGATTTGTTTATTGCTCTCTTCCTTTATATATATATTTTTTTCCTTTTCTCTTTTTGTGAGTGTATATGTGTATGCTTCTTTGTGTGATTTTTGTCTGTATAGGTTTGCTTTTACTATTTGCCTGAGGTTTCTGTCGATTTTTTTTTTGTATAGTTTTTAGTGCTTGTTATCATTGGTGCATTTCTTTATTGGTTTGGTTGCTCTCTTCTTTTTTTTAATTACGTTTTTATATTTATAATTTTAATATTTTTTTATTTTAATAACTTTATTTTATTTGTTTGTTTTCTCCCCCTTTTCTTCTGAACTGTGTGGCTGACAGGGTCTTGGTGCTCTGGCCAGGTGTCAAGCCTGAGCCTCTGAGGTGGGAGAGCCAAGTTCAGGACATTTGCCCACCAGAGACCTCCTGGCCCCACGTAATATCAGTCGGCGAGAGCTCTACAAGAGATCTCAGTCTCAACGCTAAGACCCAGCTCCACTCAATGACCAGCAAGCTACAGTGCTGGACACCCTATGCCAAACAAAAAGCCAGACAGGAACACAACCCCACCCATTAGCAGAGAGGCTGCCTAAAATCACAATAAGGCCACAGACACCCCAAAACACACCACCAGACGCGGTCCTGCCCACCAGAAAGACAAGATCCAGCCTCATCCACCAGAACACACGCACCAGACCCCTCCACCAGGAAGCCTACACAACCCGTAGAACCAAATTTACCCACTAGGGGCAGACACCAAGAACAACGAGAACCACAAATCTGCAGCCTGTGAAAAAGAGACCCCAAACACAGTGAGAGAAGTAAAATGTAAAGACATAAAAACACACAGCAGATGAAGGAGCAAGGTAAAAACCCACCAGACCAAACAAATGAAGAGGAAATACGCAGTCTACCTGAAAAAGAAGTAAGAGTAATGATAGTAAAGATGATCCCAAATCTTGGAAATAGAATGGAGAAAATACAAGAAATGTTTAACAGGGACCCAGAAGAACTAAACAGCAAACAAACAATGATGGACAACCCAATAAATGAAACTGAAAATTCTCTAGAAGTGATCAATAGCAGAATTACTGAGGAAGAAGAACTGATAAGTGACCAGGAAGATAAAATAGCGGAAATAACTATGGCAGAGCAGAATAAAGAAAAAAGAACAAAAAGAGTTGAGGAGAGTCTCAGAGACCTCTGGGACAACACTAAACACACCAACATTTGAATTATAGGGGTCCCAGAAGAAGAAGAGAAAAAGAAACAGTCTGAGAAAATATCTGAAGAGATTATAGTTGAAAACTTCCCTAATATGGAAAGGAAATAGTCAAGCCCAGGAAGCACTGAGAGTCCCATACAGAATAAACCCAAGGAGAAACACGCCAAAACAAATATTAATCAGGCTAACAAAAATTAATTACAAAGAAAAAATATTAAAAGCAGCAAGGGAAAAGCAACAAATAACATAAAAGGGAATCCCAATACGGTTAACAGCTGATCTCTCAGCAGAAAATCTGCAGGCCAGAAAGGAGTGGCAGGACGTATTTAAAGTGATGAAAGGGAGGAAACTTCAACCAAGATTACTCTACACAGCAAGGATCTCACTCAGATTCGAGAAATTAAAATATTTACAGACAAGCAAAAGCTATGAGAATTCAGCACCACAAAACCAGCTTTACAACAAATGCTAAAGAACTTCTCTAGGCAGGAAACACAAGAGAAGGAAAAGACCTACAATAAGAAAACCGAAAGAATTAAGAAAACTGTAATAGGAACAAACATATTGATAATTACCTTAAATGTAAATAGAATAAACGCTCCAACCAAAAGACACAGAATGGCGGAATGGATACAAAAACAAGACCCATATATATGCTGTCTACAAGAGACCCCCTTCAGACTAAGGGACACATACACTGAAAGTGAGGGGATGGAAAAAGATATTCCATGCAAATGGACATCAAAAGAAAGCTGGA
Source organism: Lagenorhynchus albirostris (assembly GCF_949774975.1). NCBI lineage: Eukaryota > Metazoa > Chordata > Mammalia > Artiodactyla > Delphinidae > Lagenorhynchus > Lagenorhynchus albirostris. The sequence goes on from NC_083100.1 coordinate 15,019,603, forward strand.
GTAGCATTTGTCTTATCAGACAAAATAGACTTTAAAATAAATACTATTATAAGAGACAAAGAAGATCACTACATAATGATCAAGGGATCAATCCAAAAAGAAGATACAACAGTTGTAAATATTTATGCACCCAATATAGGAGCACCTCAATACATAAGGCAAATGCTAACAGCCATAAAAGGGGAAATCGACAGTAACCCAATCATATCAGGGGACTTTAACACCCCACTTTCACCAATGGAAAGATAATCCAAAATAAAAATAAATAAGGAAACACAAGCTTTAAATGACACATTAAACAAGATGGACTTAAGTGATATTTATAGGGCATTCCATCCAAAAACAACAGAATGCACTTTCTTCTCAAGTGCTCATGGAACATTCTCCAGGATAACTCATATCTTGGGTCACAAACCAAGCTTTCCTAAATTTAAGAAAATTGAAATCATATCAAGTATCTTTTCTGACCACAACATTATGAGACGAGATATCAATTACAGGAAAAATTCTGTAAAAAATACAAACACATGGAGGCTAGACAATACACTACTAAATAACCAAGAGATCACTGAAGATATCAAAGTGGAAATCAAAAAATACCTAGAAACAAATGACAATGAAAACATGATGACCCAATACCTATGGGACGCAGCAAAAGCAGTTCTAAGAGGGAAGTTTATAGCAATACAATCCTACCTCAAGACACAGAAACATCTCAAATAAACAACCTAACCTTACACCTAAAGCAATTAGAGAAAGAAGAACAAGAAAACCTCAAAGTTAGCAGAAGGAAAGAAATCATAAAGATCAGATCAGAAATAAATGAAAAAGAAATGAAGGAAATGATAGCAAAGATCAAAAGAACTAAAAGCTGGCACTTTGAGAAGATAAACAAAATTGATAAGATATTAGCCAGACTCATCAAGAAAAAAAGGAGAGAAGACTCAAATCAACAGAATTAGAAATGAAAAAGGAGAAATAACAACTGACACTGCAGAGATACAAAGGATCATGAGAGATTACTACAAGCAACTCTATGCCAATAAAAAGGACAACATAGAAGAAATGGAAAAAAAGCACAACCTTCCGAGACTGAACCAGGAAGAAATAGAAAATATGAACAGACCAAAATCACAAGCACTAAAGTTGAAACTGTGATTAAAAATCTTCCAACAAACAAAAGCCAAGGACCAGATGGTTTCACAGGTGAATTCTATCAAACATTTAGAGAAGAGCTAACACCTATCCTTCTCAAACTCTTCCAAAATCGAGCAGAGGGAGGAACACTCCCAAACTCATTCTATGAGGCCACCATCACCCTGATACCAAAACCAGAAAAAGATGTCACAAAAAAAGAAAACTACAGAACAATATCACTGATGAACATAGGTGCAAATATCCTCAACAAAATGCTAGCAAACAGAATCCAACAGCACATTCAAAGGATATACACTATGATCAAGTGGGGTTCATCCAAGATATGCAAGGATTCTTCAATATACAGAAATCAATCAATGTGATACACCATATTAACAAACTGAAGGAGAAAAACTATACAATCATCTCAATAAATGCAGAAAAATCTTGCAACAAAATTCAACACCCATTTATGATAAAAACTCTCCAGAAAGTAGGCATAGAGGGAACTTTCCTCAATATAAGAAAGGCCATATATGACAAACCCACAGCCAACATCGTTCTCAATGGTGAAAAACTGAAACCATTTCCACTAAGATCAGGAAGAAGACAAGGTTGCCCACTCTCACCACTCTTATTCAACATAGTTTTGGAAGTTTTAGCCAAAGCAATTAGGGAAGAAAAAGAAATAAAAGGAATCCAAACTGGAAAAGAAGAAGTAAAGCTGTCACTGTTTGCAGATGACATGATACTATACATAAAGAATCCTAAAGATGCTACCAGAAAACTGCTAGGACTAATCAATGAATTTGGTAAAATAGAAGGATATGAAATTAATGCACAGAAATCTCTGGCATTCCTATACACTAATGATGAAAAATCTGAAAGATTAAGGAAACACTCCCATTTACCATTGCAACAAAAAGAATAAAATATCTAGGAATAAACCTCCCTAAGGAGACAAAAGACCTGTATGCAGAAAACTATAAGACACTGTTGAAAGAAAGTAAAGATGATACAAACAGTTGGAGAGATATACCATGTTACTGGATTGGAAGAATTAACATTGTGAAAATGACTATCTACCCAAAGTAATCTACAGATTCAATGCAACCCCTATCAAACCACCAATGTCATTTTTCACAGACCTAGAACAAAAAATTTCACCATTTGTATGGAAACACAAAAGACCCTACATTGCCAAAGCAATCTTGAGAAAGAAAAACGGACCTGGAGGAATCAGGCTCCCTGGCTTCAGACTATACTACAAAGTTACAGTAATCGAGACAGTATGGTACTGGCACAAAAACAGAAATATAGATCAAGGGAACAGTATAGAAAGCACAGGGATAAACCCAAGTATATATGGTCACCTTATCTTTGATAAAGGAGGCAAGAATATACAATGAAGAAGACAGCCTCTTCAATAAGTGGTGCTGGGAAAACTGGACAGCTATGTATAAAAGAATGAAATTAGAACACTCCTTAACACCATACACAAAAATAAACTCAAAGTGGATTAAAGATCTAAATGTAAGGCTAGATACTATAAATCTCTTAGAGGAAAACATAGGCAGAACACTCTATGACATAAATCACAGCAAGATCCTTTTTGACCTACCTCCTAGAGAAATGGAAATAAAAACAAAAATAAACAAATGGGACCTAATGAAACTTAAAAGCTTTTGCACAGCAAAGGAAAACATAAACAAGATGAAAAGACAACCCTCAGAATGGGAGAAAATATTTGCAAACCAAGCAACTGACAAAGGATTAATCTCCAAAATCTACAAGCAGTTCATGCAGCTCAATATCAGAAAATCAAAAAACCCAATCCAAAAATGGGCAGAAGACCTAAATAGACATTTCTCCAAAAAAGATATACAGATTGCCAACATACACATATAAGGATGCTCAACATCACTAATCATTAGAGAAATGCAAATCAAAACTACAATAAGGTTTCACCTCACAACGGTCAGAATGGCCATCATCAAGAAATCTACAAACAATAAATGCTGGAGAGGGTGTGGAAAAAAGGGAACCCTCTTGCACTGTTGGTGGAAATGTAAATTGATACAGCCACTATGGAGAATGGTATGGAGGTTCCTTAAAAAACTAAAAATAGAACTACCATATTACCCAGCAATCATTACTGGGCATATACCCTGAGAAAACCATAATTCGAAAAGTGTCATGTACCACAATGTTCACTGCAGCTCTATTTACAATAGCCAGGACATGGAAACAACCTAAGTGTCCATCATCGGATGAATGGATAAAGAAGCTGTGGCACATATATACAATGGAATATTACTCAGCAATAAAAAGAAATTAAATTGAGTTATTTGTAGTGAGGTGAATGGACCTAGAGTCTCTCATACAGAGTGAAGTAAGTCAGAGAAAAACAAATACCATATGCTAACACATATACATGGAATCTAAAAAGAAAACAAACTGGTTCTGAAGAACCTAGGGGCAGGAAAGGAATAAAGACACAGACGTAGATAATGGACTTGCAGACACAGGGAGGGGGAAGGGTAAGCTGGGATGAAGTGAGAGAGTGGCATGGACATATACACACTACCAAATGTAAAATAGATAGCTAGTGGGAAGCAGCCGCATAGCACAGGGAGATCAGCTCAGTGATGTGTGACCACCTAGAGGGGTGGGATAGGGAGAGTGGGAGGGAGACGCAAGAGGGAGAAGATATGGGGATATATGTATATGTATAGCTGATTCACTTTGTTATACAGCAGAAACTAACCCACCATTGTAAAGCAATTATACTCCAGTAAAGATGTTAAAAAAAAGAATATTATGAAGAAAATCCCCAAATTCTTCTGTTGTTTAAATGTTGTGAAAGAGACTTATTTAGAAATCGAATCATTTTTGAGCATTTCTCAGAACAAATACACTTTCAGAGAATCAAGAGATCATTACTTCCCATCTTCAAAACTGCTGTGTGCCACTAATGTATTTTCCTATGGGGGAAATTATCCCAAGGAGGAAAGAGGTCATAAGTTTATACCATGGTTGACTTAGACATGCCTGAATTGATTTCCTGGGAATGAAAAGCAATTAATCCATCTTATCAGCAACAGAGTTTGTGAATGAATCAAGCATGTGCCTCTTTTTTTTAACATCTTTATTGGAATATAATTGCTTTACAATGGTGTGTTAGTTTCTGTTGTATAACGAAGTGAGTCGGCTATACGTATACATATATCCCCATATCCTCTCCCTCTTGCGTCTCCCTCCCACCCTCCCTATCCCACACCTCTGGGTGGTCACAAAGCACAGAGATGATCTCCCTGTGCTAAAGCATGTGCCTCTTGATGAGACTTGAGTGATTAATACCATCGGAGAAAGGATTAATGCAAACATCATCTATTTTTATAGCTATCCTGAAATAACCCTGTGGGAATGTTGTGAACCTGGTACAGGTCACCAAGTGAAGAAAGTCAAAGCCCAGTTCCCCTTGCAAGAATGATCTTGGCTACTTGTCAACAAGAAAGAGCTCTCGCGACAAGACTCTTCAGTGAGGAAACTGCCTGAGTTTGCCAATTACCAGAATGTCATCTGGGGAGAGCGTGCTATTCAGGGAATCCAGTGGGCAGAGTCTATATGAACATATTTGCAGGTGATTTACTCTATGCATTGTTCAATGGTTTTGCCTCTGCTCTTTGACATGGGAGGAATCAGCAGAACTGGAATGTGGCTACTGCCTTTTATATTCAACTTTGAAAGTTTCAACACTGTGTGTATCATCTCATGGAAGCCCTCATTTATTTTTTTAGAAAGTGTTTCGAAATGATCATACTACATCACTGATATAACACCATTCCTTACCTAGGCCTTGGAGACTCAGCTCAGGCATCACCTGCTCCAAAAATTCTTCTGATAACCCCTCATTGCTCCCCCCACCCAAATTTCCATGCTTACACTCCCAGCAGTCCATGGTAACCTGGGTTTTCCTGCGTCACAGACCTCACCACAGTGTAGAGAAATTTCCTGCTTAGATATCCTTTTCCACAATGGACTGGAAGCCTCTCCAGGCTGGGGTCTGTGTCTCCTTCTTCCTGTGTCTCCGTGCAGAGCTCTGTGCCTGGCACAAAGCAGGTTCTCTGCAGCTGTTAGTTGAGCGCAAATGAATTGAGACCCTTGAGGATGGGATTTCCCAGTACTGCAAATGGGCTATTTTAAGTCCCCTTCCTATGTGAAATAAAAGGAGGCTTTCACAGCCATTAAATCTCCTATGAGCCATTTCTCAAAACTAAAATATTTTTATATGTATTTTCGGCTAACCCCTGGTGCTTTCCGGTCTTCAGCCAAAGCTGTTCTGCATGCTGTGACCCATTCCTTCTTTTCAAGTATCTCGATACTTGTTTTTTTTTGAATCTCCATGGTGTTTTTCCTTCTACAAATTATGTTTCCCTTTGGACTTCTTTCCTCTGGCCCATGAAAGTAAAGTTTGCCTAGCATTCCTGATTTTTACAGGAAGCCCTAAGAAAAAAATAGAGAGCTATGCTCCATGTTTTAAATAACGTTCATTTGTCTGATGATTATCTAGCATTGCAGTATCGTACTAAAATTCAATGAAAATGTTTTGACAGAATACCTTGCCTATTTATGAAAATGCACAATTTTATTTAAATGTCGACAATGTGTAAAAGAAAATTCAGGTTGAGTATCTTGGGGAAGTAATTTGCCGTCCCAAAGATGAGCAAGGTACAAAGCGGAAAGTATATAATCAACTCAAAATATAATCAAAATTGGAGAGTGCCTTACAACTGTAGATCTAAAAGGTGCTTCTTAATATGTGAACCTTTCTGTCCCTGTGATATTAGACTGGGATTTAAGTCCTGTGAAGGCAGGGACCGCGTCTGTTTTGCTTACTCCTCTTTCCAGCTTTCAGCATAGCACCTGGCTTATAGGGGGTCTCAGTATTTGTTAAGCAAATTAATGTCTTTCTGAATTAGTAAGTGGGTAGATCTATAGAAGAGGGTCCAAGTACATGAAAATACTACCTACTTCCTTCATATACTTCAGTATAGCACTGGAAACAGAAATATTCTCAATCCAAATGAATCAAACCTTCCAACAATCCAGCTACCAGACACTGAGATCATGTGAAAATTATGCATGAAATAAAGTCAAAAGATTGGTCCTTGTCCTCAAGGCAATACTCTCTAGCTATGGACCCCATACACCTATGAAATACAATAAGAAAGACAGTAAACTCTTCTGTCCTTCCATTTTAAACACTTAACCAGGGAAAACTATACATGACAAAGTACCTACATTCCATGGTTTTATTTTTAACAGAATACTTATGAGGAAAAATAAATATTTCTCCAACTTCCAGTTTAAAACTGAGAAGCTGGCTGTGCCTAGGACACTAGAGACGAGAAAAGTGCAGAAATGGGAACTTCTAATCGGAGGAATAATCTTTAGCTGTATAATCTGAAATACTACCAGTAATGGTAGCAGTTAACACTTACTGGGCTTATTTGCAGCCACATGGATGCAGCTTATTTCATTTATACTAAATGAAATAAGACAGAAAGAGAAAGACAGATACCATATGATATCACTTATATGTGGAATCTAAAATATAACACAAATGAACAGAAACAGAATCAGGGACATAGAGAATAGACTGGTGGTTGTCAAGGGGAAGGAGGAGGTTGGATTGGGAGGTTGGGATTAGCAGATGCAAACTGGTATATATAGAATGGATAAACAACTAGGTCCTACTGTATAGCACAGGGAATTATATTCAATATCCCAGGATAAACCATAATGGAAAAGAATATGAAAAAGGATGTATATAAATGTATAACTGAATCGCTTTGCTATACAGCAGTAATTAATATAACATTGTAATTCAACTATACTTCAATAAAAAATAAATTTTAAAAATAAAAAATACATACTGGGCTTAACAAGAACCAAACCAAGAACTTTTCCCTATTCATTTACTGCTCCCAACCACCCCATGAAACAGCTGTTATTAATTTATTATCAGAATTTTAGATTTTTTTTTTAAGTGGAGGATCAGAATGGATAACTGTTAAAGGTTATGGAAGCTAATTTGTCAAGTTTAACTTATTCAGGGTGCTGTGGTCACTGAGTGGGCTGGGCCCGGATCTGAACACAGGTGGTCAGACATCAGGGCTCACCTTCGACCGCTGCAGGTAGTGATAACCAAGGCTTGCACTGGGCTCTACAGCTGGTCGGTGCTGTCACTTCCAGAGCTCCACTGAGCCTCCTAACAACTTGGGAGGTATCATTTATGTCATCAGCTTATAGATGAGAAAATGAACGCACAGAGAGGTCAAGGAACTTCTCAAAACTACAGAATATGTACCTGGAGACACCAAATCCTGACATCTTTTTACTACAGCACAGTGCCTCTCAAATGACAAGTATGTGTCATCTTTCTGTCACAAGATTTCGGGAAGGCCTAAGCTTCCGGAAAATGTTGGCCTTCAAGATGATCCCATGAACCAAAGCAAAGGGAACCACAGTTGCAGCTTGATGATATTTTTTCTTAATTAATGGGCATTCATTTCCTCCATCTACCTCTCTTGCAATGACTGCTACTCTTTGGCATCTGAGCTGCCCAAATCTCCCCTGTAGGTTTTCATGCACTGGAAATAAGTGTAGAGAACCAAGCAGTGTCTTAGGAGCCCAGCAGGCATCGGAAGCCATGTCTTGCATTCCAGCAGCTGTCTCAAGTGGGAAGAATTTTTGGTAATCTCTCCTCAGAGGTTTTAAGTCTTTGATTAAGTAAATTCTTCAAGACAGCACAAGATCCATGTGGTTTATGTCTTACATAAATCATATAATGGGGACCTGATAACATTCCAGTTACTCTTTGCAGTTGCGCAGAGAAATGACGTCCCTTCTGAAATGCACTAGGCAGGAAAGAATGCCGTGTTCTGGTGAGGCGGGCTGAAGGCTGCCATGCAATTTAGATAAAAGATTTCCAATGAGCATCTGAGTCACAAATCATTTATTTAATGATTTAAAATTATCAGGAAGCATCCGCCCCCCCCCCAACCCAAAATGTGAAACACTGATAAGGTCTAAAAAAAAAAACCAAGTTAAACACAATTTATTAGCTTATCAATCTCCTATTAATTTTGCAGTTGTCATCATCAACAGAATCAAATCACAGCTTCCCACAGTGCTGGGAAAAGTGGGAAAATGAAGATAAAGTACCTGACCTCAGAGAACTCAGACTACAGCAGACACTATTCCTTCTACCTCATTTTCCCTACCTGAGAGGTTTTCCCCAAATCAGAAGTTTGGATTGGAGATTGTTCTCAGAGTTGACAACCCTGCTGTCAGGGGTCTCCAGAGAAACAGAACCAACTGGATACATATAGATATATATAAGAGGAGTTTTATTATAGGAATTAGCTTATGCTCTTATGGAGGCTAAGAAGTCCCTCGAACTACCATCTGCACTCATAGAACCAGGAAAGCCTGGGGTGTAGTTCAGCCCGAGGGCAAAGGCTTGAGAACCAAGGGTCTGCTGGTGTCAGTCCTAGAGTCTGAAGGCCTGAGAACCAGGAGCTCTGATGTCCAAGGGAAGGAGAGATGGACATCCCAGCTTAAAAAGTGAGTTTGCCCTTCCTCCACCTTTTTTGTTCCATTGGAGTCCTCAATAGATTGGATGATGCCCACCCACGGTGATCTTTATTCAGTCTACAGATTCAAATGCTAATCTCTTCCAGAAACATCCTCACAGACACACTCAGAAATTATGTTTTATCAGCTACCTGGGCATCCCTTAGCCCAGTCTAGTTGACACATAAAATTAACCATCATAGAGACCATATTTAAGAGATCCTATTCAGTTCAAATTAAGTCCCCAGAGAGCCTCTTCTGGTTGACCCATCTATTCTCTGCTCTCTAAATGTTGGAATTCTACAGTCTTTTATTTTTAGAAATATGTAACGGGAAAGGCCCTCAAGAGATCTTCAGCTCTGGTATCCTGCTTCACAAAGGTTTGTAACTTAGTTTTGGGAGACCTCAAGAACTTAATCCATAATTTTCTCTTGCGGATTAGGCTTTTTATGGGCTCCAATGGTCTAAGAAAACACTCTTTCCAGAAAATTAAAGCCATGTTCTGTTGGATTCTATACAGTTTGGGAATAGTGTTAACTTTTTATATCTGAAAAAACAATCATGAAGTCTTCACTGCCTTTTCTTTCATAAGACAACTGTCTTAGTTAAATTTCTTCTGTAGGCAAGTAACAGAAACCAACTTCAGCCACCTTCACAAAGAATTTGTTCCAAGGATGTGGGGATATTACATACTCTGTAAGGGTACTGATCCTAAACATCAGGAAAGGACTAGAACTACAAAATGGAAAGACTCTATAACCAAGGTGACCCCCCTATCAGTAGCAAGTAGGTAGAATACAGACAGAAGCCAGACTCCCCAGGTTCAAGTCCCTATGTTACCACAGGCAGCTGCTTTCAGAGAAGAAGGTCCTTTGTCACAAACCCCACCCCTCGCTCATGGCCAAATCATATACTCCTTTCTGAACTCCCTGCAGGTCCATTACACCTCCCTAAATGTTGTCACTGAAGTATAGAACAAACTTCAGGGGCAGAATTAGAGAAATGCACTATTCTTCACCTATAAATCTTGATACTGTACATCAATGAGAAGCACTCATGGAGTTTATATATATACCTAACGTCACTACACGGGAAGAGAGGGAGCTGATATTTACTGAGCATGTGGTATGCCAGACACTATACAAAATGTTATCTCGTTTAATCTTGTGAGGTAGGTGTGGCTAACTTTTCTAATATTTTATTTTCTTATCTGAAAATTGAGGGTAAAATGTTTGGCCATGGTCACCCATTTCTACAGATTGAGTGTTGTGTCCCCCCAAGAATTCCTGTGTTGAAGCCCTCATCCCCAATGTAATGGTATTTGGAGGTGGGCCTTAGATGAGGTCATGAGTGTGAAGCCCCCATAACAGGATTGGTGCCCTTCATAAGATGCAGAGACCAGAGCTTTTTCTCTCTCTACCATGTGAGGATACAGCAAAGAAAGTGGCCATCTATAAACCAGGATAAGGGCCCTTACCGAGAACTCAACCAAGCTGGTACCCTGATCTCAGGCTCCAGACTCAAAACTGTGAGAAATAAATGTTTGTTGTTTAAGCCACCAATCTATGGTAAGTTATTATAGCAGCCCAAACTGACTAAAGACACCCATTAAGACAGGCATGTCTACAAACCACGTCACCATTTCTTGTTAGTTCCTGATTTTCAGTCTTTGGGTTGATAGATAGTAAATATGCGAATGCAGAGCACTGACTCTTGTTACTCAACAATAAATTGTCCTCCTCCGCATGGGCAAAAAACTTTAATTATCAAACTTTTTGGTGGTGCTTAAGGTAAGGAGAGGGAAGAATATTCCAGTTTAACTCCAGGTAGCTCCACAGCCGCACTCTGATCCTGACAAGCTGGCCAAGCAATGCTCTGGACAGGAAGCACCTTCCCTGAAGTTCTTCAAGCAGACCCTTAATCTCTCCTACAATTAATCTTTTATAATCATAATCGTGCTCTGTGCCATTTATTGTGAGGAAAATTATGAGTCCTACCTCATGATGGGATAGTGAAGTTACGTAAGATCATCTAAGCAAAGGATTTGGAACCAGCATTGATACATGGTATATACCTAAAATGTTAGCTGCTCTTCTTGGTGTTAATGAAAAAGAACACTTTATTTCTAAGTAGATTGGTGTAACACATCATCGCCCTGAAGGGAGAGGTACAGCAATTTCCCTTCTTATTCTACAATAATCTGAAACTGTCTGTGAGGCTCATATCATCTGGTCACAGAGCCATCCTCCTAATCGCTACTCTGTGCCCATATAGGTAGACCAGTAGGTCTCAACCTTATCATCCTGGAAGCCCCCTGAGGTCCACCACGATTCCCTAAATCCATCCCCAGGCCCCTTCAGGGAAACAGACTCTTGCATTTCTGAATATCTTGGAGTGTGGCACTAACAGCTCTTTTGTTCTGGACTATCTTTTCAAGTATGTTTGTATAGTAAATAGCTTTGGAACAGAGAGATAGTGATGCCCTCCAGAGCAAAGGGCAGATCTGCCAACTTTCCAGTTAATAAAGATAATATCTCCCTCTAGAGCAAAGAACAAGTTACTTGCAGCTCATTTTAAAAGATTCAGGTTCCAAACTTAGGGTTCCTCAGGTGTGATGCAAGCCCACTACATGCTCAGTACCGACTTGGGTCCTTCCCTATTTAACCCCCGTGGGACTTGCGGGACAGGTGACCAAAGTAAACATGACACTCATGATGCTTGCTGTGCTGTGAGTGAATAATAAAGTGCTCTGTCTCTGACCTAGAAGTTTCATGTCTTCTGCCATCATCCATGACGCTGTGGCAGACAAGCTTGTTAATTTACAAGTGGGGTTAAAACCTCAGACCCTACATAGTCCTGACAGCCCCTAAAGAACAAAGTAACAAGACAGACACAAACATAAGCTTTCCATCTTTACCCTAGCTTCCTATAACTCCTGAAGGCTCTTAGGAGGGTTATCTGGGTACAGTGGCCCAGTAGGTAAAAGAAGATAATTCATTCAAGAAAAATAAAGAGCTGTTGAGAATTGCAGTTTGCTATCTGCAGAACCCTTGAAAATAACCTCCACTGGTTTTAGACTGAAAAACACTAGCTTGCATTTTCTTAGAACTTGTTCCACTCTTGACACACGGGCACTTTTATGTTCTTTCAGATTCTTCAAGAGCTTTTCCATGACTTTTAAAAACCCTCACAATTAAAGAATAACTAAATGAATGTATACCAAAAACTAAAGTATCCTCGTAAGCAGTTTCTCTTTGGTGATATGAAACAGAGTTTTTTTTCTTAATTACTAGCCACTACTGGCCATTCTAGCATAGTTTTGAATTCATTTAATGAATCAAGATGCTTTTAGCTCAGGTAACAAAATACCATGATTCAAACTGTCTTAAGGAATAGGAAATCTTCTTATCTCACACACACACACACAAAGTCCAGAGTTAAGGTGAGCTCCAGATGTGCTACATCAGGACTCTAACTCTATTTCTCTGTAATTCCCTTGGCTCAGCCCTTCTCCAACTGGTGAAGATGGCTGCAGGAACTTAAAGCATCTTATACAATTAATTTTGTAACCAGAGAAGGGATTTTTGTTTCACGAGAAGAAAACCTTTCCCAGTGGCACCTAACAGACTTCTTCTTAACATCTCACAGTCCAGAATAGAGGCACCCATTCTTAAACTAACCACTGGCAAGTGGAATGGGCTGCCTTTGGTTTAGACTCAGCATCATGTTACACCTGTTAAATTCTAGGTTTAGAAGGGAACAAATGAGAATAAAAATTGACATTAAAGCTTGATTTTAAGAATTCTGTGATTTTTCCTCTAGAATTATAGCATTCTGTACTATTCTTATTGTCCTTACCACATTTTTTTCAGCCAGCCAGCCATTCAAGAAGTGTTTATTGAGTGCCAAGCATGTGCCAGGCATTGCCCTAATTGCTGAGATATAGAAGTGAACAAGACAGAGTCCCTGCTCTCATGGAGCACACATTCTTCTGACTTGTATTAGAGTTGTTTTGATACTGTATCAGTCACAGTTCTCCAGAGAAACAGGGCCAACAGGAGACAGATAGATAGATGATAGATAGTTGATAGATAGATAGATACATAGATAGATACATAGATGATAGATAATATATAGATGATAGATAGATAGGTTTTAAGAAACTGGCTCACTCAATTGTGGGGACTAGCAAATCTGAAATCTGTAGAGCAGACCAGCAGGCTGGAAACTCAGGTAAGAGTTGGTGCAGTTTTTAGGCACAATTTTTTCTTATTTGGGAAACCTCAGGTTTTGCTCTTAGGGCTTTCAACCAATTGGATGAGACCCACCCACATTATCAAGGTTGATCTCCTTAAAATCAACTTATTGTACATGTTAACTACATTTACAAAATACCTTTACAGCAACATCTGGATTAGTGTTTGTTTAAATAACTGGGCACTATATTCTAGCGAAGTTTATATATCGAACCAATCATCACAGATGCCTTGTTTATCTCAAGGCCAGCTTCTTGAAAAAAAGGTTACGTCATATACCTCTCAGTCTGTAACTCCCCACAGAACTTCACACAGCGCTTTGCAGCTAGTAGATGTTCAAGAAACATGTGTCATTGAGTTCCTTAAGCTCAATTTTATGCCACATGCTCTGTCTGCATGTCTATGAATGAGAAGGGAAGTTCACATGAAAGAGGATCACCCAGAATTGAAGCAAGATCATGAACCAGAAAGCAAAGGCAACCACCCCCAGCCCCATCCGCTCAGTCTGATCTAAAGACTCTCTTTGGAGCCACACACCCCATCTTGACTCAGGAGCACATCCCAGACCATCACCAATGTCAAGGAATTAGATCCCACTAAAAATTGCTACTAAGTACACCACAGGCCTTTTTTGGGAAATGAATTTAAGTCTAGGGCTTAAGAGGCTTCATTTTTTCCCATCTGACCCTGATCTGTTCTTGAGCCATTTGATCTGCTTCTTTTCATAAATCAGATGTTCCTGGAGAGATTGCACAGGGAGCCAGGCACCGGAGCCAGCCCTCTGATCTGCATGTGTCTCCACTGGCCACCCATGGGTCACCAGGCAAACTGTGGCCTCTGTGAGTCAGAATCTGGCATTTCCAAGCATTCCATACACCTGATATCTTACTGCATCTCCCCCCCTCCAATCCTTAAGGAGAAATACACTTGCAATGTGTTCTCTTGGTATGTATGCAGTAGACTGATCCACAAGGCATTTTGTATAAATGGTTTTCTCCATGAAGTTAATCTAGACAGACTCTCAAGTCTTGACCCTCTGTACTCCAAATTAAGAAAGATAAAAGCTAATCAGTCTTAACTGAGCACCTACCCTAAGCCAGGCACTGAACAAGGCACATATACATATTTAATCTCCCTTAAAACTTTATGAAGTATTGTTATATCCATGATATAAATGAGGACATTGAAACCAGGTGTAATTCAGGGAACAGATATCAAGTCAAAGAAAAAGGCAAAGTTATTTAAGTGTGGTCACAACACCTTGGTTTTCTTACTGATTGAACAAACTAATCATAAGATAACTATTTGTACTTACTAGCTGAACAGACTATAATGCAGTTTAACTCAGAGTATTCTGAAGTATCCAGACTTTTCCAAAGCAAATGGGGCAAGTTAGTTTTGAGGGTTTTTTGTTGTTGTTGTTGTAGTTTTTAACATGTAAGGAGTGATGTGTGTGTGGAGTGGAAAGTGAATATAAACATTTTAAATAAAATTCTTTTCTGAAAGTATATAAATCTGCCATTGAATAGAAGCGATACTGAAGTCTCTATTTAAAAGGATATTGATTTCTTGACCTGTTTTCCAAAGCCACATTCTCTTTCAAGGAGAATCGTCAGGCAAGGCCCCATGCCTCAAAACATAAGGCCCTATTAAATAAGAATTAAATTAATTAGCCAATGAAAAAAGCATATTCCCTAGTAGGTCTCCAGTCAAGTTGGTTCACACCACAGAAAATTCCTCTGCTCACAAGGTGAGAAAGTAAATCAATCAAGACTTGGCTCTTACCTCAGTGAGCTGTCGAACGAAATGGATGGATGAATGAAATTCTCAAGTCGTGGAGGCTACTTCATGGAATGCTGCCAAAAAAATAGCACCAGGAAAGCAAAAAGACAGTCCTCAGAATGAGAGAAAATATTTGCAAATTATAAACCTGATAAGGGACTTGTATCTAGAATATATAAAGAACTCTTGAAACTCAACAACAAAAAGATAAATAACCCAATTAAAAATGAATGAGTTTCAGTAAAATAGATAGCTAGGGGGAAGCAGCCACATAGCACAGGGAGATCAGCTGGGTGCTTTATGGCCACCTAGAGGGGTGGGATAGGGAGGGTGGGAGGGAGATGCAAGGGGGAGGAGATATGGGGATATATGTATAGCTGATTCACTTTGTTATACAGCAGAAACTAACACACCATTGTAAAGCAATTATACTCCAATAAAGATGTTAAAAAAAAAAAAGAATGAGCAAATGATCTGACCAGGGATTTCTCTAGAGAAGAAATCTGAATGTCCAGTAAGCACATTAAAACATGTTCAACGTGACTGGCCAGTAAGGAAGTGAAAATCAAAACTGCCATGAGATATCACTTCACATCCAGCTAGGATGGCCATGATCAAAGGGACAATAACAAGTGTCAGTGAATATGCAGAGAAACTGGAACTCTCAGACACTGTTGGTAAGAATGTAAAATAGGGTAGCCATTTTGGAAAACATTTTGTCAGTTTCCAAAAATATTAAACACAGAATTACCAGCAATTTCACTCCTAAATACTTACCAAGAGGAATGAATACACATGCCTGCACCAAAATACACAAATGTTCAGAGCAGCATTATTCATAATAGCTAAAAAGGGGAAACAGCCCAAATGTCCACCAAATGATGAATGGATAAATAACATGTGATATATCTATATAATTGAATATTATTTGTCAATCAAAGGGATAAAGCACTAATACTTGCTACAAGGATGAACCTTGAAAACATTATGCTAAGTGAAAGAAGCCAGTCACGAAAGACTACACAATGGATGACTCCATATACACAAAATGCCCAGAATAGGTTAATCTATTAACAGAATAAATTAGTGGTTGCCTAGGGCTTGAGACCAGAGGTTTGGGGAGAAATGGGGAGCGACTAGTAATCGATATAGGGGGTTTTTTTGCAGGGGAGTAATGAAACTGTTGTAAGATTGATCATGATAATTGGTTGTACAGCTCTGTGAATATACTAAAAAGCATTTAAATAAATAAATTTTATGGTATATGAATTAGGTCTCGATGAAGTTGTTTTATTTAAAAAGTCATTTAAAAAATTGAGGATAGAGCTGCCAGGCTGCTGGGCCGCTGCTGCTTCGGGGCACCCAGGCTCGGGTAAGGCAGCCTCCCACCAGCTCGGCTCGGGTTCGTCTGTCCCAGGCGGTGGGTCTCTGAAGGCCTCAGGCTCATGCAGCCCTCGGCTTCCCGCCTTCAGGCCGAGGGTTTGGATACTGAGGGGTGGGAAGGAAGCTTCCTTAAGGAATAGTTTATATACAATAAGCTACACTCATTTCAAGGGTACAATTTGGGAGCCTTCCGGGAAGATGGCGGAAGAGTAAGGCGCGGAGATCACCTTCCTCCCCACAGATACACCAGAAATACGTCTACACATGGAACAACTCCTACTGAACGCTGGCAGAAGACCTCAGACCTCCCAAAAGACAAGAAAATCCCCACGTACCTGTGTAGGGCAAAAGAAAAAACAAGAGACAAAAGGATAGGGACGGGACCTGCACCAGTGGGAGGGAGTCGTGAAGGAGAAAAGGTTTACACACATTAGGAGCCCCTTCCCGGGCGGAGACTGCGGGTGGCACAGGGGGGAAGCTTCGGAGCCGCGGGGGAGAGCGCAGCCACAGGGGTGCGGAGGGCAAAGCGGAGAGATTCCCGCACAGAGGATCAGGGCCGACCGGCACTCACCAGCCCGAGAGGCTTGTCTGCTCACCTGCGGAGGCGGGCGGGGCTGCGAGCTGAGGCTCGGGCTTCGGTCGGAGCGCAGGGAGAGGACTGGGGTTGGCGGCGTGAACACAGCCTGAAGGGGTTAGTGCGCCACGGCTAGCCGGGAGGGAGTCCGGGAAAAGGTCTGGAGCTGCCGAAGAGGCAAGAGACTTTTTCTTCCCTCTTTGTTTCCTGGTGCGCGAGGAGATGGGATTAAGAGCGCTGCTTAAAGGAGCTCCAGAGACAGGCGCAGGCGCGGCTAAAAGCGCGGACCCCAGAGACGGGCATGAGACGCTAAGGCTGCTGCTGCTGCCGCCACCAAGAAGCCTGTGTGCGAGCACTGGTCACTATCCACACCCCCTTCCGGGGGGCCTGCGCAGCCCGCCACTGCCAGGGTCCCGGGATCCAGGGACAACTCCCCCGGAAGAACGCACGGCGCGCCTCAGGCTGGTGCAGCATTACGCCGTCCTCTGCCGCCGCAGCCCCGCCCCGCACTCCGTGTCCCTCCCTCCCCCCGGCCTCAGTGAGCCAGAGCCCCCGTATCAGCGGCTCCTTTAACCCCGTCCTGTCTGAGCGAAGAACAGACGCCCTCCAGTGACCTACACGCAGAGGCGGGGCCAAATCCAAAGCTGAGCCCCGGGAGCTGTGCGAACAAAGAACAGAAAGGGAAATCTCTCCCTGCAGCCTCAGAAGCAGCGGATTAAAGCTCCACAATCAACTTGATGTACCTGCATCTGTGGAATACATGAATAGACTACGAATCATCCCAAATTAGGGAGGTGGCCTTTAAGGGGAAGATTTATGATTTTTCCCCTCTTCCTCTTTTTGTGAGTGTGTATGTGTATGCTTCTGTGTGAGATTTTGTCTGTATAGCTTTGCTTCCACCATTTGTCCTAGGGTTCTATCCGTCCTTTTTTTTTGTACTGTTCTGTTTTTGTTTTTTTAATTTTTTTCTTAATAATTATTTTTTATTTTAATAACTTTATTATATTTTCTCTTACTTTATTTTATTTTACTTTATCTTCTTTCTTTTTTTCCTTCTTTCCCTCCTTCCTCCCTCCCTCCCTCCCTCCTTTCTTTCTACTTCTACTAATTCTTTCATTCTACTTTTTCACCCTTTTATTCTGAGCCGTGTGGATGAAAGGCTCTTGGTGCTGCAGCCAGGAGTCACTGCTCTGCCTCTGAGGTGGGAGAGCCAACGTCAGGGCACTGGTCCACAAGAGACATCCCAGCTCCACATAATATCAAATGGTGAAAATCTCCCAGAGATCTCCATCTCAACACCAGCACCCAGCTTCACTCAACGACCAGCAAGCTACAGTGCTGGACATCCTATGCCAAACAACTAGCAAGACAGGAACACAACCCCACCCATTAGCAGAGAGGCTGCCTAAAGTCATAATAAGTCCACAGACACCCCAAAACACACCACCAAACGTGGACCTGCCCACCAAAAAGAAAAGATCCAGCCTCATCCACCAGAACACAGGCACTAGTCCCCTCCACCAGGAAGCCTACACAAACCACTGAACCAACCTTAGCCACTGGGAACAGACACCAAAAACAACGGGAACTACGAACCTGCAGCCTGCAAAAAGGACACTCCAGACACAGTAAGATAAGCAAAATGAGAAGACAGAAAAACACACAGCAGATGAAGGAGCAAGATAAAAACCCACCAGACCTAACAAGTGAAGAGGAAATAGGCAGTCTAACTGAAAAAGAATTCAGAATAATGATAGTAAAGGTGATCCAAAATCTTGGAAATAGAATGGACAAAATGCAAGAAACATTTAACAAGGACCAAGAAGAACTAAAGATGAAAAAAACAACAATGAACAACACAATAAATGAAATTAAAAATACTCTAGATGGGATCAATAGCAGAATAACTGAGGTAGAAGAATGGATAAGTGACCTGGAAGATAAACTAGTGGAAATAACTACTGCAGAGCAGAATAAAGAAAAAAGAATGAAAAGAACTGAGGACAATCTCAGAGACCTCTGGGACAATATTAAACGCACCAACATCCGAATTATAGGGGTTCCAGAAGAAGAAGAGAAAAAAAAAAGGGACTGAGAAAATATTTGAAGAGATTATAGTTGAAAACTTCCCTAATATGGGAAAGGAAATAGTTAATCAAGTCCAGGAAGCACAGAGACTCCCATACAGGATAAATCCAAGGAGAAATATGCCAAGACACATATTAATCAAACTGTCAAAAATTAAATACAAAGAAAACATATTAAAAGCAGCAAGGGAAAAACAATAAATAACACACAAGGGAATCCCCATAAGGTTAACAGCTGATCTTTCAGCAGAAACTCTGCAAGCCAGAAGGGACTGGCAGGACATATTTAAAGTGATGAAGGAGAAAAACCTGCAACCAAGATTACTCTACCCAGCAAGGATCTCATTCAGATTTGATGGAGAATTTAAAACATTTACAGACAAGCAAAAGCTGAGAGAGTTCAGCACCACCAAACCAGCTTTACAACAACTGCTAAAGGAACTTCTCTAGGCAAGAAACACAAGAGAAGGAAAAGACCTACAATAACGAACCCAAAACAATTAAGAAAATGGGAATAGGAACATACATATCGATAATTACCTTAAATGTAAATGGACTAAATGCTCCCACCAAAAGACACAGATTAGCTGAATGAATACAAAAACAAGACCCTTATATTTGTTGTCTACAAGAGACCCACATCAGACCTAGAGACACGTACAGACTGAAAGTAAGGGGATGGAAAAAGATATTTCATGCAAATCAAAACCCAAAGAAAGCTGGAGCATCAATTCTCATATCAGACAAAATAGATTTTAAAATAAAGAATATTACAAGAGACAAAGAAGGACACTACATATTGATCAAGGGATCGATCCAAGAAGAAGATATAACAATTGTAAATATTTATGCACCCAACATAGGAGCACCTCAATACATAAGGCAAATACTAACAGCCATAAAAGGGGAAATCGACAGTAACACATTCATAGTAGGGGACTTTAACACCCCACTTTCACTTATGAACAGATCATCCAAAATGAAAATAAATAAGGAAATACAAACTTTAATTGATACATTAAACAGGATGGACTTAATTGATATTAATAGGACATTCCATCCAAAAACAACATAATACACATTTTTCTCAAGTGCTCATGGAACATTCTCCAGGATAGATCATATCTTGGGTCACAAATCGAGCCTTGGTAAATTTAAGAAAATTTAAATTGTATCAAGTATCTTTTCCGACCACAATACTATGAGACTAGATATCAAACACAGGAAAAGATCTGTAAAAAATACAAACACATGGAGGCTAAACAATACACTACTTAATAACGAAGTGATCACTGAAGAAATCAAAGAGGAAATTAAAGAATACCTAGAAACAAATGATAATGGAGACACGACGACCCACAACCTATGGGATGCAGCAAAAGCAGTTCTAGGAGGGAAGTTAACAGCAATACAATCCTACCTTAAGAAACAGGAAACATCTCGAATAAACAACCTAACCTTGCACCTAAAGCAATTAGAGAAAAAAGAACAAAAAAAACCCAAAGTTATCAGAAGGAAAGAAATCATAAAAATCAGATCAGAAATAAATGAAAAAGAAATGAAACGATAGCAAAGACCAATAAAACTAAAAGCTGGTTCTTTGAGAAAATAAACAAAATTGGTAAACCATTAGCCAGACTCACCAAGAAAAAAGGGGAGAAGACTCAAATCAATACAATTACAAATGAAAAAGGAGAAGTAACAACTGACACTGAAGAAATACAAAAGATCATGAGAGATTACTACAAGCAACTTTATTTCAATAAAATGGACAACCTGGAAGAAATGGACAAATTCTTAGAAATGTACAAGCTGCCAAGACTGAATCAGGAAGAAATAGAAAATATGAGCAGACCAATCACAAGCACTGAAGTTGAAACTGTGATTAAAAATCTTCCGACAAACAAAAACCCAGGACCAGATGGCTTCACAGGCGAATTCTATCAAACATTTAGAGAAGAGCTAACATCTATCCTTCTCAAACTCTTCCAAAATATAGCAGAGGGAGGAACACTCCCAAACTCATTCTATGAGGCCACCATCACCTTGATACCAAAACCAGACAAGGATGTCACAAAGAAAACTACAGGCCAATATCACTGATGAACATAGATGCAAAAATCCTCAACAAAATACGAGCAAACAGAATCCAACAGCACATTAAAAGGATCATACACCATGATCAAGAGGGGTTTATTCCAGGAATGCAAGGATTCTTTAATATACGCAAATCAATCAATGTGATAAACCATATTAACAAATTGAAGGATAAAAACCATATGATTATCTCAATAGATGCAGAGAAAGCTTTTGACAAAATGCAACACCCATTTATGATAAAAACCCTGCAGAAAGTAGGCATAGAGGGAACTTTCCTCAATATAAGAAAGGCCATATATGACAAACCCACAGCCAACATCATCCTCAATGTTGAAAAACTGAAAGCATTTCCACTAAGATCAGGAACAAGACAAGGTTGTCCACTCTCACCACTCTTATTCAACATAGTTTTGGAAGTTTTAGCCACAGCAATCAGAGAAGAAAAGGAAATAAAAGGAATCCAAATCAGAAAAGAAGAAGTAAAGCTGTCACTGTTTGCAGATGACATGATACTATACATAAAGAATCCTAAAGATGCTACCAGAAAACTACTAGAGCTAATCAATGAATTTGGTAAAGTAGCAGGATACAAAATTAATGCACAGAAATCTCTTGCATTCCTGTACACTAATGATGAAAAATCTGAAAGTGAAATCAAGAAAACACTCCCATTTACCATTGCAACAAAAAGAATAAAATATCTAGGAATAAACCTACCTAAGGAGACAAAAGACCTGTATGCAGAAAATTATAAGACACTGATGAAAGAAATTAAAGATGACACAAATAGATGGAGAGACATACCATGTTCTTGGATTGGAAGAATCAACACTGTGAAAATGACTCTACTACCCAAAGCAATCTACAGATTCAAAGCAATCCCTATCAAACTACCTCTGGTATTTTTCACAGAACTAGAACAAAAAATTTCACAATTTGTATGGAAACACAAAAGACCCCGAATAGCCAAAGCAGTCTTGAGAACGAAAAATGGAGCTGGAGGAATCAGGCTCCCTGACTTCAGACTATACTACAAAGCTACAGTAATCAAGACAGTATGGTACTGGCACAAAAACAGAAAGATAGATCAATGGAACAGGATAGAAAACCCAGAGATAAACCCACGCACATATGGTCACCTTATCTTTGATAAAGGAGGCAGGAATGTACAGTGTAGAAAGGACAGCCTCTTCAATAAGTGGTGCTGGGAAAACTGGACAGGTACATGTAAAAGTATGAGATTAGATCACTCCCTAACACCGTACACCAAAATAAGTTCAAAATGGATTAAAGAAATCCATTTTTCTTTAGGCCAGAAACTATCAAACTCTTAGAGGAAAACATAGGCAGGACACTCTATGACATAAATCACAGCAAGATCCTTTTTGACCCACCTCCTAGAGAAATGGAAATAAAAACAAAAATAAACAAGTGGGACCTAATGAAACTTCAAAGCTTTTGCACAGCAAAGGAAACCATAAACAAGACCAAAAGACAACCCTCAGAATGGGAGAAAATATTTGCAAATGAAACAACTGACAAAGGATTAATCTCCAAAATTTATAAGCAGCTCATGCAGCTCAATAACGAAAAAACAAACAACCCAATCCAAAAATGGACAGAAGACCTAAATAGACATTTCTCCAAAGAAGATATACAGACTGCCAACAAACACATGAAAGGATGCTCAACATCATTAATCATTAGAGAAATGCAAATCAAAACTACAATGAGATATAATCTCACACCAGTCAGAATGGCCATCATCAAAAAATCTAGAAATAATAAATGCTGGAGAGGGTGAGGAGAAAAGGGAACCTTCTTGCACTGTTGGTGGGAATGTAAATTGATACAGCCACTGTGGAGAACAGTATGGAGGTTCCTTAAAAAACTACAAATAAAACTACCATATGACCCAGCAATCCCACTACTGGGCATATACCCTGAGAAAACCATAATTCAAAAAGAATCATGTACCAAAATGTTCATTGCACCTCTGTTTACAATAGCCCGGAAATGGAAACAACCTAAGTGTCCATCATCAGATGAATGGATAAAGAAGATGTGGCACATATATACAATGGAATATTACTCAGCCATAAAAAGAAACGAAATTGAGCTATTTGTGGGTGGGTAGACCTAGAGTCTCTCATACAGAGTGAATTAAGTCAGAAAGAGAAAGACAAATACTGTATGCTAACACATATATATGGAATTTAAGGGGAAAAAATGTCATGAAGAACCTAGGGTAGGACGGGGATAGACACCGACCTACTAGAGAATGGACTTGAGGATATGGGGAGGGGGAAGTGTAAGCTGTGACAAAGTGAGAGAGAGGCATGGACATATATACACTACCAAACGTAAGGTAGATAGCCAGTGGGAAGCAGCCACATAGCACAGGGAAATCAGCTCGGTGCTTTGTGACTGCCTGGAGGTGTGGGATAAGGAGGGTAGGAGGGAGGGAGACGCAAGAGGGAAGAGATATGGGAACATATGTATATGTATAACTGATTCACTTTGTTATAAAGCATAAACTAGCACACCATTGTAAAGCAATTATACTCCAATAAAGATGTAAAAATATAAATAATTTAAAATTTTAAAAATTAAAAATTGAAGATAGCCTGAAAAAAAAAAATGAGATTTTTATCCCGAGAATCTAAATAGAATTTTTCAGAGTAGAATACATCATCTTTATGCAATTTGGCTTTATTGAAGTGGTTATACTGTTAATAGTTTTTGGATGATAAGTTAGATCATTCTTGTTCTCAACACCATAATCTGTAGAAAGAAAAATATGGTAGTATTCTACAGTAATGATTTCTCAGTGAATTTCTATAGCAATATATCCATCTAAACTACCAATTTTACTATTACTTACTTAATATACCTTTAAATCAAGTAAATTTCCTGTTAAAAATACATATATTTAAAAGAAAAATTATTTTCTTATTATAATTAGAAAACTAGTTTCACTTGCCATAAATAAAAGATGACTGTTAAGCACAATAAAAATAAATCAATATTTTAAAATTTTAGGGAGCCAAATGTTGCTATCAGAAGACTCTAAGCCCATGACCTGTTATCTTTTTTGTTAAAATGAGAGATTAATACAGAGGAGTATTAAAATCTAGTGTAATAGAATGACACTATCAAAAAATAAAAAATAACTTAAAAGGAAATCATGTATGCAAGCCAGTGTTATTTAAGCCTATATCCATGAACCACCTGAAGCTATCTCTTAACCGTCTGCCTGAAATTTTGATGAAGGTGTAACTGGTTAGTGGGTGTCTTGTCTCTAAATTGCAACTCCAGATCCAGGTGCCTTCCATCTTTTGGCTCCACTAGAGTCCTCTGTACCCACCTGAAAGAGCAATCATGGGAAAGGCACACCCACTTTCTAAAACTCCTGGCTCAGGATCAATAAACATCACTTCTGTTCACAGTCCCTTGATGAGAATTAATCATATGGTCACTCCTAGATGCAAGAGAGGCTGTGAAATATGGTCCCTACCTGGACCATTATTTCCCAGGACAGAAACTCCACACCACAGAAGGGGAGCAGACATTGGGGTGGACAGCTCTCTGGGCCACAACTCAAGATAACTCTAGGATTCTTGTAAAGATAAGCCATTATCTAAGGCTGAAATGACTTTTGAAAGGATGCCAGGAGTGTCATATGCCTTGTAAGATACTGAACCTGAGGAAATAGATTTATTCAATGGGACACTACTTAAAAATAAATAGCCACTAAAAAGAAAAAGCATCTAAACCAAGCAGGCAATTTTATATTCTTTAAGTTAAAGGGACTCCAGAGAGCATCTCCTTATCACACAAAACATTTCACCCAGAACAAATGCTTGAAGAGCAGGCACATACGTTGCCTCCCCTTTGAGACTGACCTCCTCAGCCTTCATTATCAGGTTGGTTATGTCCCTCTCTCCCTTACCATCAGCAGGAAAATCTTCTTGTGGATAAACTAAAGCAGAGAAAAATTAAGAAACACAGGCTGCCTGCCTCACTTAGTGGTAAACTGTAAAAGGTCTCAGACACCATTACTTCTAAATCAATATAAAAGCATTTCTAGGCTATCCATTACTCTCAGGAAATCGGTCCTGATGGAGAGCTCTTCCAGTTAGAGAATTGTATCCTTTTTACATCAAAAACTTGTTTTCAAAAATTAAAACACTAAATTTGTTATATACTTCATACCTGTTAAAGAAGAAAACCAATATTTTTTAAACGTATCATGTAATATCGTATGTTGTGTACTTCATACCTTTTAAACCAGAAAGTCTTGGAACAGCATGCACTCTTCCTGATGACTCAGGGATTACCAAGAACATTCATGTGATTCAGGACCTTCTTCACCTCACATTAATGACCAAGACTGGGGTAGCTTGGGAATCCTTATGGCTTCTCTGGTTCTTCCCACATAAGGCTGCCCCAGTCTCTCCTCACTTCTCTGCTCCTGCCAGGAATGGCTCCTTTCTTGCCTAGAGATTTGCTCATTATCTGCTGTTGGTTTGAAACAAAATATCAAAACTGCTAGGAGCATTTTGACTTTAACCTTACACAGAAATCCTAAATAAAAGACTTGCGCTTGAGTCCATCTCAGAATCTTCAGCATATATTACATGACACTGCTTTTAGCTCTTCAGAGTTCTCGCAAGCTCAGTTTAGTTTTCTTTGTTCCATATAGCCAAGTGATTAGACAGCTGAGTTCCAAGTAAATGGTCTGGTTGACTATGTTCTCGTTATCTGTTAGTTAGGACTCTTTCATTTGCAAGGCCAAATCAAATTGGCTTAAGCAAAATAGGGAATGTATTGACTCATACAGCTGAAAAGTCCATCTACTTCAGGCATGGCCAGATCCAGGTGCTTAAATAATACTGTCAAAGCTCCATGTCTCAACATCTTTGGCTCTCCTTTCTGCCATGTTGCCTTTGATCTCAGACAAAGTCGGCTACCAGCATCTATGGCTTTACATGCTACCAGTTTACCAAGCCCAAGAGAAACTACATAGCATACCTTCTTTTTGGTAGTTGAACAAAAGTCTTACTGCTTTTCATTGGCCAGATTGTGTCACATGACTATGCTTGAACCACACTCACAGTGATTGATTGGCCAGGCTTTGATCAGGTACCCAACCCTGGAATTCAATCCATCCAAAACTACTTGGACTGAGAATAGGGAAAATTAAGATTAATTCCATAAGATGAAATCAAATTGCTATTAGTAGAAGAGAGGACAGATGCTGGGCAGGCAAAAAAAATTAAAAACCACTGGTGGCGCAGTGGTTGAGAGCCCGCCTGCCGATGCAGGGGACATGGGTTCGTGCCCCGGTCCAGGGGCAGTGAGAGGCCCACGTACCGCAAAAAAAAAAAAGAAAGAGATGTCCACTGAAGTTTATTACAGTACATTTAATCTAGGTTTCTAGAGGTTCGAAAACAAGGATATTTTTGAATAATCATTTTGCTGTAGAGTCTTTCCTGTTAGTAACACTCCTAACAATTTTCTGTATGCAGGAAGATAAACTTGGCCCTAAAATATACAAAATACCTCTGATATTGGGCCTTTTTAAATAGAACATATTTCTATTTCCTGATTACAGCATGTTTCCATCATCACCCTTATAATAATTTTCACACTTTTTCTCTCACTTGAAGTAAAAATTTCAGTGTGAAATTTCTCTCCTGTCTTCAATGTCATTATGTTAGCAGTTTTTCAGCCTTTATAAGTCTTTCTGGAATACCATTTTCTCCTAAAACAGGAAGTATGAGAGCCAAAAATAATCTTTCCTTTTAGCCTAGTAGCTCTCCAGTGAGTCTTTCTGAAAGCTTTAATAAAAGGCACGATTAGCAGCCAGGGCACTCCAAGCTGGTACTGCACAGAAGTATCTGTTAAATTCCTTTGGGTATCCCTCTCCCAGTCAGATGTCCCCTCCCTTTGGGGAGACTGTTTCCACAAGAAATGGCTTGGTTATACCCTTGGCATCAACTAGGATCTTCCCAGATGCTGAAGGGATGCACAGAGTCCAGCCCCACTCAGTTCTGTGGCCAACATGCTTACATGGTGAGAATCGGCGAGGCACCCTCCCACACATCCCGCCCACCCACCTCCATAAATCCTACCATGGTGTAGGGGCCAGGAAACAGATCTGTTCTCTATTCAAAGGCCGTGGAGGCAAGAACTCCCAAAGTTATTGCGTCAGATCACCATTCTGTAACTACGTTGTGCGTTCTTCCTTGACTCCACCTGGCAAGGGGTCACAGCATCTCTTGGTGTCATCCACCTCCCTGTGGTTCTGGGGGAAGAACACAGCACTTGCAGTAGGAAGACTGGGGTTTGAAACCTGATCCTGCCACTTAGCAGCAGAAGGATCATGCCTATTCACCTCCGCAGGTCTCTTCTCTCTCTTTTCTGACCACAGTCCCTGTTGTCTTTTAGAGCTCCTCCCTTACCCCACCATTGTGCTTGTGGTCCAGGGCTCTCCCTGAGCCTAAGCCCGTCAACACATCTGCATCCCTCTGGCCACAGCCACTGGTTCAGGGATGGGCCCTGGTCTAAGACAGTTGGGCGTAAGTAAGTCAGAGCAGTTTGCAAGAGCTACTCAAAAAAGCATGCTCTTTCCTGCTGGACTTGAAGCTGACTTGCCACATTTTCCTGGGATATTCCTTGTTTTAAAATGGAAAAAATATCCAGGGAAGCCCCTTCATCCCAGACAAACCAGAGTGGTTGTTCACCCTAGTTGTGAGCACTGGATGTGAGGGCTGGAGCTGTTGCAGCCATTTTGTTACTACATGAAACCTGATAATGAAACCAGCACAAAGAAAAAGGAGCTGACAGACGGAGAGAAGTCAGTTCCTGGTCACAAGTTCCAACCTCTGGATCTAGCCATACCTGCAGCCAAAAGCCCTTGGAACCTCTCATTATAAGAGCCAATACATTCTCTTTTTGCATAAGCCAGCTTAACTCGGATTTCCTGACACTTGTAACAGAAAGACTGCTCGCTAATATGTCAGTTATATATTACACAGGTTACTTAACTTCTCCAAACATCAGTTAGTTCATCTGTAAAACTAGAATGATATTTCCTGAAGAGTAAAGGAGACAACAGTGTCAAGTGTCTAGTAGCTCTCCAGTGAGTCTTTCTGAAAGCTTTAATAAAAGGCACGGTTAGCAGCCAGGGCACTCCAAGCTGGTACTGCTTGGCATGCAGTTTTGTTTACTTCCCCTTTACAAGCTAGAGCACTCAAACTCTAAAGACTGAAGGTTGGAAAGGAAATAAAGATGCAGTTGTTCCATAGCTCATTATACGAATAGGGAAACTGAGACACAGATGAAAACTAACTTAGGTAAAGCCCTTCAGCTAGTGACAAAGTCAGAAGTAGAGCCAGGCTCCCTGAGTTCTGCCTAGTGCTAGTTCTACCACATCGTGAACCCGAAATCTCATTGTCTCTTCTGAGAGGGCCAGTTTGCTGATGCAAAGAGGGGGACAAGTCTTTCACAGTCCAAGGAGACTCCACCCAAACATGATAATTATGGCACACCAGGGGCAGTACCAGGAGCTGGCCCAGAACAAGGGCTCTCCTGACCAGTCTTCCTAACTAGACATCAGTTCAGTGTCCTCATAGGTCATTGGCAACATGGCTCTTCTCCCACTCCAGAGCACATGTGCCAACAAGGAGAAGTCATCTTCTGAAGTGAAGGCTTGAATGAAAGGCTGGGGGACCCATTCTTCTGCCAAACACTTAATAATAAAACATATCAACAAGCAACTGGTCATTGCAAGACTCAGAAGCTACCTTTAGACGTCATTTTATTCTTAGGAAAGTAAAATTCATTCTCAATACGGAGCTCCCAGCTGTGTTTGTAAATGCCTTTCCCAAATGACGCTAGGAGGGAAAAAAAAAGAAGAAGAAAGACTATAACAACAGCTTACCACCTGGATTTGGGATGGGGGTGGGGAGAGGGCAAAGAAGGCTGGCCGCCTTGTTGTCCCCTGAGGGGGCTGTCCAGTGCTCAACTCGTCTGTTCTCTCCTTCTGCAGTTTGGAGTCATGGCCAAGGACCCACCGGGGTGTCAGGAGGTGAAGCCCGACTGTCTGCTATGCAGGGGATTTATTTACCCTGTCCACAGCTTCCTCTCTTACAGCCTAGCTGGTTTTACTTGAAGCTGACTTGAGATCCTAAAAGGAATACTCTCCTTGACTGCCGCATGTTTGGGAGGGAGACTGGGACAGAGTGGCCAAGTGATTCCCCCAGGATTGCTGGGCTTGAGTCCAGCTGCTTCAAAAAAATCTTGGAGGAATGTACAGTATTGAACTAAAGGAATATTCCTCTCCATAGACAAGCAGTATAATCCCTGTGCATTGAAATGTGTCTGCCAGGCTCTTGAGGGCAGGGACCACTACTGGTTCGCTCATCAAGTATCATAAGACTACGTGTAAGGCACATAACAAGTTGAGTGAGTGTGAGTTTCATGTGTGTGGTGTTTACGGGTCCATTTCGTCACATTTCTCAACCCTATACATTCTGGACCAATTGACAAATAGATAAAAGAGTCAGATTGTGATCCAAGCATCAGGAGCTGGCCCAGAGCAAGGGCTCACCTGACCAGTCTTCCTAACTAGGCATCAGTCCAGTGTCCTCACAGGTCATTGGCAACATGGCTCTTTATCCCCAGTCAAGCTGGATTAGAGGCCTTGGCTTGAGCCCAGGGCCAAAAGAAACTCCTTCCTCCTTCTTGTTACCCTCCCAGCTGAGCCTGCTGACCCAGGGACAGGCAGGCAGAACAGCTGGACACCTGCCTGCCTCACTCCCAACAGGTTCTGCCATGGTGAGCCTTCCCCAGGGAGAAGAGGAGGCCTCTGAGCACACAGCTCTGAAGCAAAGAGCCATTAAGGACCTGAGTGTGATGTGCTACCTGGTTTCCTTTCCTCACCCAACCGGTTAGATAAATCACACTTTATCCCAGGAGAAGGAGGAAGAAGTTACAGGAGTGCAGAAGGATTTTGCCCACTGCATTGTCAAGGATTTTGACACCATTGCCCTTGGAGTTCAAAAAGCAGACCCACCTTACAGGTGAAAGTGGCCCCTCACCAGGACTCTAAGCTCTCCAGTAAATAAACTTCTTAAAAAGGGCTCTCAGATGAGCCCACCTTGTCCTCAAGTCCACATGAGAGCAAAAAGCCGCACATTAAACCTCTCATACCACTTTGTACTCTGCCATGCTTCACCAAATTATTCAATTTTCATGTTTTCAGAATAAAGAAACAAATTTTTTCATTTAAAAAGCGTAAAGATTAGCAGCCCTGTTTCAAAACATCTAATAATCAGCCCAACAAGGCACCAGCAATCTGAGGGGAGGTGGGTGACCACAGTCATGGAGATCCCTCCCTGATGAGCCAGGTTTAGGGTCAGACTTATGGGGAAACTGCAGGTGCTTAATTAAGCCTCAGGACGCCTCCCTCACACGGGCCCTGGGGGAAGAGGTGAGACTCTAAGAATGTCATGTGCTGATATGTTTTTGGAAAATTTACAAAGATAAGTTAAATTAACCCCAAGTGGTTAACACCACTGTCTGTTTCCACTCTGATATCTCCCCCATGTTGAGTGGTATTGGAGTGGCCATGGAAATTTGGAGATCTGGCTAGAGAAAAATTGATATAGGAATACTGTACATTGGTTTGGGCTTAGCAGTAATACATGTATGTAGTTTGCAGTCACTTCCATGTATAGTTAAGTTATTGTTAACAGGAGTATTTTAAAATTTATTTTTCATTAACATTTTTATTGGGATAATTGCAGATCCACATGCAGTTGTAAGAAATAATACAAAGATCCCTTGTACACTTTGCCCAGTTTCCCCTAATGATAACATTTTGCAAAACAACGGTCTAACATCACAACCAGATATTCACTTTGATACAATCCACTTATATTCAGATTCCCAGTTTTACTTGTATTCATTCTTATGTGTGTATGTGTGTATTAAGTTCCAACAATCTACCACCTGCGTAGGTTCATGAATCTATTACCATAGCTAAGGTACTGAACAGTTCCAAAGCCACAAAAGTCCCCATGTCATCCCTTTATAACCACACCCAGCTCTCCTTCTCCCCCTTTCTTTCTCCCTAACCCCAAGCAACTACTCATCAGTCTTCCATCTCGAAAATTTTGTCATTTCAAATGTTATATAAATTGAATCATGTAGTATGTAACCCTTTGGAATTAGCTTTTTACACTCAGCATTATTCCCTTGGATCCATGCATGTCACTGCATATATCAATCATTCATTCCTTTTTACTTCTGTGTAATGTTCCATGGATTGGCTGTACATAGTTGTCTGCCTGCAACTGACTGTTGAAGGACGTCTGCTGCACTGATTCCAGCTGCTGTGAACATTTATGTACAAATTTTTGGGTGAACGTAAGCTTTTATTTCTCTGGGATAAATTTCCAGACATGCAATTGCTGTGTCATATGATAGTTGCATGTTCGTTTAAGAGAAAAACTGACAAACTGTTTTCCAGAGTTGCTGTACTATTTAACATTCCCATCAGCAAGGTATGAGTGGTCCAGTTTCTCTGCATCCTCGGCGGCATTTGGTATTATCATTTTTTTTTTAATTTTAACTCTTCTGATGTGCAGCAGTATCTCATTTTGATCTTAATTTGTGTTTGATCTTAATTTGTGTTGTGTTTCTAATGTCTAATGATGTCAAACACATTTTCATGTGCTTATTTGCCATTTGTATATCTTCTTCAGTGAAATGTCTGTGTCAGTCTTCTGTTCATTTTATAATAAGATTGTTTTTTCTACTGTTGCATTTTGAGAGTTCTGTACATATTCTTGATAATAATCCTTTGTCAGATAATGTAGTTTGTGAATATATTCTCTCCTTCTGTAATCTGTCTTTTCATCCTCTTCACTTGAACTTTTATAGAGAAAAAGTTTTTAATTTTGATCTTTTCAATTTATCAATTTTTTTCTTTTATGGATTGTCTCAGTCCATTCAGGCTGCTATAACACAATACCACAGACTAGGTATTTCTATAAACAACAGAAATTTATTTCTCACACTTCTGGAGGCTGGTAAGTCCAAGGTCAAGGTGCCAGTAGGGGGCGACTCTGGTGACGGCCCACTTCCTGGTTCATAGCTGGTGCCTTCACCCTGTATCCTCACATAGTGAAAGGAACTAGGGATCTCTGTGGGGCCTCTTTTATTAGGCACCAATCCCATTCATGACCACCCTCATGACCTAAACACCTCCCAAAGCTCCCACCTATTAATCCATCACCTTTGAGCGCTAGGATTTCAACATATGAATTTGGGGTTGACACAAACATTGAGACCACGGTATGGGTCATCCTTTCTGTGTCAAGACCATGAATATTTTTAATGTCTACACTGCCAATTAATTCATCAAGAAGCATGATATGATTGTGCAAAGCAAAGGTTATGAGGCAACATAAATGTGTCCCAAGCCACCAACATGAGGAAATAAGTGGGTATGAAGGAAAGCAAGATTTGAAATGTATAGTGTGAGAAGCAAATCTTTAGAAAATTTTTACCATCATCAGCTGTGCAAAACTGTAAACAGAAGATTTCTGTTTTCATTAATACCTAGTAAAATTAGTAAAAAACCATTAAAACTAAAAATAGAATCTGGTTAATCATGTGAGAAGACTGGATTATCTTTCTATTATTTCTACAGATTGTATTATAAAACTGTTGCCATATAAAGAGGTCAAAGAGAATGCAGCCCAGAAACACACACAAGAAGAAAAGTTTCATGGCAGTGTGAAGGGTAACTAATTAATAAAAGGTATTGTTATGTTTCTGAATTTTTGTGATGTTTCTGCTTCCAGGTGTTCAAAATTTATAATTTGCTGTGATTTCTTATTCTATGTATCTATTTGTGTTTGTAACTATTATTGTGGTCTTCTTATTAAAGTAGGGCCCCCAGATTAAATAAGCCTCAGGTCCCACAAAACCTAAATCAGCCCCTGACCATGTGTTAATTGTTTAGTTGCCAGATCATGAGATGTTCTGAGGTGTCCCAAGGGAGGTGGCCATGGGAGAGGGAGAGAGATGGTCCAAGAGTACCCACTAGGCTCAGAAGAGTAGTTACTTACCAACTAGTAGACAAATATTTCAATGTTTTAACTGGTATGCTCCTACTGACGAAGCCCAGCTAAATATAAGCCCTGGCCCTTGCTCTTATGTAAGTGCTTTATTGGGGTAGTAGAAACTGGGCAAGGAACCAGAGGCCTTCAACCTCAGGCAATTCTTGCAAAAAATAATAAATTTGCCCCTTGAAGTGTTCAACAGAAATTTTAGAAGAAAAGCACTGAATTTTAAGGTCAGTGGCCCAGAATAAGTAATAATAAGACCATTATAAATCACTAACAGTTATTAAACCAGATGGTTTCAGCTACTTTTTTCCCCCCAAGACTCCTGTGTCAGGCATGCAACAAACTAGAAATGAACTCCTGCTTTTATGGAATCTTTCTAGCCACTGTCCCTGCCCCCACTACTCCAAGTCATTGGATAGGCTGCCAAAGGTGATGAACAGCTTCATTCAACCATGGTGAGATATACTGTGCCCAGGTACTGGGGTGGGGGATTTTTCTATTTAACCTCATTTAAGCCGCTGTGTATGCAAAGCCCCTCAGGTCAGCCATGGCCCTCACTTCTTTCCAGGATCCCCTAGAGATGACCCACAGAGTCCAAGACTTATATGGAGCAGTTTGACAACAAGCAACCTAAAGGAAACAGCACTTAGCTAAAAGGCAAACATCACCAAGTAATCACACTGAGCAGACTGAGTGACATCATTTAACTTCCAGCCTCAGCTTTCCTACAACCTAACCTCATGATGCCTCTTTGAGGTACTCTGGGGCTAGCCTCTCCACCTTCTTTGAGGCTCTTCAGATGCAAAGTCAAAGTGGAATCCCAGTTCTGCCACGCACCTATCACGTGACCTTGGGCAAGCCACTCTCTCCATCTGTGGCTTGGTGGTTAGTGATGCCTCGCCTGCAGTGTGGTTCCTTGGCTTAAGGAAGAACACGTGAATGAAACATAAGCAGAGACCATAGAGCTTAGCAAATTCTCAATAAAAAGTAACTACTGCCAAATCTTGTACATTTTTAAACCATCAACTAACAGGAAATGATATTCAACATTGAGACTGACGTTTATTGTCTGTAAAGTAGCAGTGTGTTCCATTCCTATCGGTTGTTTACTATCATGGGACAAGACTATTATTGGAACTAGTATAAATGCTCAAATTTTCATTTCCAGTTTGCTATTTATCTTCAAAGTTATCTATGCGCTAGAGAAAAGAAAGTCTTTCACTTCGTTGCATCCATGTCTGAACAATTTTGGGGAGGGATTACTTAAAGAGTTCTTAAAATGACAAAGATATATTCACAAGTATGTCAATGCTTTGTTAAACCCTGAGTTAAGATGTGAAATCAACAAGGTACCGTTTCCAGTATTTATGAAAAAAAGATGTAGTAAGCAAATTAGCAATATAGACAAGATTTCAACGATAAAGTTTTCACTTCAAAAGATTCCTGAATTTTTTAAAACAATAGCACAATCTGAGTGCTAACCTTACTTTTTTATTAATTTTTTCATAAGAACAGGCCCAGAAAATGTTACTTTTGGTACTTTTAGCACTTTTAGTATGAGAACTTGAGAGTAACAGAGCTGCGCTGGGAAGTGGCTGTGGAGCAGGGGAACACATGATGAGCTTTATCATCTAAGACACAGATTCAAATCTGGGTTAAAGGACCTATTCGCTTTAAGTTCTCTCACCCTGTTTTCTCACCTGTAAAATCAAAATAGTGCTTCATATCAGAATTATAAGAAATTAAGGTATGTCAAGAACCCCAATATTTTCTTATTCAAATAATAATTGTTTTAAAATATTTCTAATCCAATTGGCTTTTTTCACACCAATTATGTTAACGATAAAGTTTTCATTTATGTCGTTAGCAGATGACACATCATGATGATCTGGGTAACTTCTTATATTAAAACCTTGGGAAAGTATAAATCTATTTGAAAAGAGATATTCTATTGAGATATTTTGGGCCACAGTTAGTTACTTTAACTTCTCTCTTGAAAAAACTGTTCCAAATTTGATCTAAAAAATAGTTCCCCTGATAACTATAAATATCGGAGCCCAACCTATGTTCCTTGTGGAGGCAAAATTCCTGCCAATCTCTCTGACACTCTTGCTGACAGAAAGTCTGAAAACTTCAGGCCAATAACGCTTCACAGTATTTCTTTTTTCCATTCCTTTACACAAATCCAGTAGGGTCTCAGGGAAGGTAATCAAATATAAAAAAACTATCATCATAAAGATTTACATTTTTTAAAATCTTGTTAGTCCAATTCAGGAACTTGGCTTATCTTGAACACTTTGAGCATGTTTCAAAGACATAGCAAAAATATCTAAGTCATCCATGTAGCTGGCAGTTTCAAATCCTCACACAGTGATAAGATAATGGAACTTTTAAATAAACCAAATGGTTTTCTTGGCCAAACCTTTTTTCTGAATCATGTGACAATGTGTTTAATGCAACTGACCAAGGTGGTTTTGGTTTTATCTTCATGTTCTCAAAGGACTTAATGGGAACTGGGTGTTGACAATTTGCCCGGCAGGATTTTTGTAGTGTGGTGTCACGGGCAGGCAAACTGGCATTCAGCAGCCTAGTTAGCATAATTCTGATCTGCACGTCCCATGAGGCAGTCCTTCCAGTCAAGGGTGGAGTCAAAGAAGTCAGCAGACCAAAGTCAAAGCCAGATGGAAAATCACAGACTCGACAACACAAATGTCCATTTTCCCAAGAATAAAAACATTCTCAGGCACACATAAGCTACCTTTCTTACTTCTCCTGAGATGTGCAGCAAGTGTTACTCGAGGAGGTGGGAACGGGAAGTCACCTTGGATCAGACTATCTTTGCTTCAGGAAGTTCACCAGAAATGGCCCTTTATAAACAATTTTAAAAGCAAGTGTCTTTCAGCTGTTCTGGGGTTGGGGGGGGGAATTTCAGGAGTGTTGTTGGGCTTTGCAGTAGCCTTGGGCTCAAATCCTATTGGCAATCAAAAGGGCTGTGTCCCTTCTAATTAACCAGTTTGAAACTATGAGTTTATTCAGGGTCTAAGGGTCCTTCTAGGAGATAAGAAAGTGGTTCCAGACACCTCCCTTTTAGGTTCAAAGTTTTAGGCTCAGCCTGTTTAGATTGAGGCCAATCATAAGAAAATAAAACAACCAAATAGGAAACTTCCCAGAAGTAGGAACTTGGATTCTAGTTGGGTGGCCTCAGTACTAAGAACCTTTGATGGCTGATGATGTCATGGGACCCTTCCTAACTAGTCACCATGGAAGCCTGAGAGTGTCCTCAAGGCAGAGTCAGCTTAAAACCTTCAGAGCCCTTAAATACTGAGAAGAGTTATGTTTCCCAACCAATCACCATTCCTGCCCTAAATGTCATTCAAAGTAATCATTATACTAAACCGTAAAATAAGGGTAAGAAGATCCGAGAGTTAAAGGCTGGCCAGTAATGCTTATTTGATGCTTCTACTGCAGTATTCAATCTTTCAAAAGAACCTTTTACCTCAATTTTTGTGCACCCCAACTGTAGTCTGGATTTTCGGTTACCCAGCCTTGCCTTGAGGGAAATGGGCAACTGTTTGGGAACTCAAAGACTTACAGCCTTGGAGTCCTGGACCTACGTTTGTCTAAAGAGTCCAGCGCTAAATGGACACTCAGGGAGTAGGAGTCCTCTCACGTACGGTGTGTTTTGTAACCAAAGTACTTCCTGGGTCCCTCAGGCTTGCACTGGGTCATCACATATCCTGTTTCCAGCAACGCCTTGGAGACAGAGAGGCCAAGGTTGTGGCAATATTCCAAGCAAGAGAAAATGTAGGCTGAAACTAGGGCAGAGGAATGAAAAGAAAGCATTGGACAGAGAAATATTGTGAATAGAAAATCAAGAGACTTTTTGGTGGATTGGGATAGTGAATAAGGGGGACAGTAAGAATAAGCAAGTGTTTTTCATTTGGGTTACAGGGATGATGGTAACGCTACCAATCAAGATAGAAATTGTAAGAGGAGGTGGAGGAGATAGGTAAGAGGATGAAGAGAGATGTGGTGATTTGGGTTTATGGCATGTTGACCTTGTTGACTCTCTCTCTCCAGGTAGATCTGGATGTCCCTGGGGGCAGGGACGCGGATGTGGATCTATAGCTTATGAGAAGGAAGACTGAGAGTCACACAGATGGTTGAAGATAAGGAGCCTCTAGGTAAAATGTATCTTTTTTAATATAATATATACAAACCACATTTTTAATATCTCTAAAGAGTAATTTGGTCATCATAATGTGATGTTGTCTTTAAGTTTATTGCATATTTTTCTTTCCAAAAAAGTCGATCTTAACAAAGGGGGTTGAAAAAAATTAACCATGAACCTGGTTCATGTTTCTCCAAAGTCTGCTTTCAGCTCTGGCTGTGCATACAGATCCCTGATCAGCCCTAACAACAAGAATAAGTGGGTGCAGCTCTTATCAGCTTTCTCACCTATAATGAGATGCTGAGTCCCAAGAAAATACAACTCAGCAAAAGAAATTGGATCTGCCAGAGGATGTGTGAAGACAGGAAGTAAGTTTCATCGTGCCCACTTAACAGGACAAATCATTCTGTAGATTAATGATGTCTATCTTCTCTAAGCCAGACACATTTTAAGATACCAGCAGTTTTCCTCTCAAGCCAATATTTTTCAATTTTCATAACACAAAATTTGTTTTAAGTACACTTCTTTCTTGTTTCTAACTTAGGTACCTGGCTAATTCATCTCTCTGGGCCTTGCCCCTTCAGCAAAAGATGAAGGTACTAGGGAAAGTGATCTGGGCAGTCTCTTCTCATCCTAATGTCCTAGTATTAAAAGTTAATGTCAAAAGGGTATCTCTTTAATAAATGGATCACTGCAGTTTTGTTATCCATTCAGAGCCTGGCCTCCTTTTACTATGTAACCGAGATGTCAGATGATACCTCTATGTGTCTTGATATCTATATAAGATTGCAACAAAATCTCAATTCCAAACCCTGTGAACATCCTAACCCATCTTCCATAATTTCTGCAAACTCCTGGGAGAGCTTTGGTCTCATGAGAACTTCTGGCATTAACCTTGACTTTCTCAGTTGATGAATCAACTTGCCATTTTATATCTGCCCCCCTACCCATTGATCAAGATGTGAAACTCAACCTTTTCCTCCATTTCCTCAATTCCTAAAGGGAAATGGGGAGGTGACTTTACTACAGATTTGAAAGGAATACAAGGAGTGTAAACAGAAAACTAAACAGTCCATGTGAAAATTAGGCATCTCCACTCTCCACTTGAGAAGTCACCTGCCTACTGGGCATTTCCACTGGCCAGTTCACCTCTGTCATCCCCAGTCTCACTCTGAGAGTCTCACTCTGTTCCTCTGAGAGCAGAACAATTTTTAATTTTCTTTTTCTGAGCACTTTTAACTGTCTCTTTTATCACTTTCGCTCTGTTTTATTTACCTCAGGCTCTTTGTCACCTGCTATCCCAAATGTCTTAGGAGACAGAAAACAAAGACAGTTTTCTCCCTAAGAAGAAGTCAACTGCCAACTGCTAAAAGAATATATTTTTCACACAAACTCTCCCAACACACACAATGGTAATGGCAACCCTGCTGCTATATTAAGAGCTGTCATATTTCCGTAGCTCCCACACACATTCCAAGAAGCTCTCATTGTCTGCTTCACAAAATGTCCCTGGCCAGATGTTCAGCATCAAAGACATAAGAACCTTGCAAGTTCTAACAAGCCAGAAAAGGGTTGACGTTTCCCTCCATGGAAAATAGCACTGGCCTTCAACAGGACAGACATTCCCGATTGGTAAGATACAGCTTACTCTTGGGCTGGGAGTCTTTGTGGGGGGAAGTTGTAGGATGTTTACAAATTAAAGCTCATGTCTAAAACCATTCAAATACTTCCAAAAGTTAAAGTTATATCTGAAAACCATGAGTATGGTTCTTTCCATAAATTTCTAATGTCAGTAACTATGATTTTGGTGCATACAGGGGGCTGTACCAGGTAGTATCTCCCCTTGACCAACCTGGCAAATCATCCCAGTTAAACTGGTTATTACTTTAGTCACTTATTTATCACCAGGGGTGAGTCCTATTTTGGGAGTGTATGTAATTTTATAAAATTTACCTTGTTTTCCACAAATTTTTTCGACAAGGAGCCATATATGATTTTCGTCCTTGTTATTGTTACCTAGTATTGCATGTTCCCATATGAAGTATCATTGATTTTATTTTCTTAATTGTTTTTTCTCGACTTTTTAATCAATAATCTAAATTGGTTTTTGATGTCAACAAATTAGCTCAATTCTGATTCTTGATAGAACTTCAAAAGGATTTTCTAGACACACAAATAACCCCTACGCCTTAAAACAAATAATATTTAAACATAATTTCCATAAATAGATTTTAAAGTGTATTATAGACTTCTACAACTTCAGAATATCAATTTTCAAAATATATTTGAACATACATGAACGTATGCAAAAGTGAAATTTCAGAATGTTGATTACAGAATTAAGTGAAAATTTATGTCTCAATACTTGCTATTTTGCTTACATAGACTTTGTTTTCGAATTTTTTGATTCAATTTAGTTTTTAATGTTCTTAAAAATGCAGTCGACCTAAGAACTTTTTTGAAAAGCCAATTTTTCTGCAACCAAAGAAGGGCTATAATCCTCTTAAGTATCTTGCATTTAAGTAGATTTAGATTTTTATGACATTTATTTTCTCATCATAATGGACAGGACTTTGATTAAAGCCAGAAGGCCATCAGACTCAAAAAACAAACATAGAAGTCCAAGAAATGTGTGAGGCCCTATTTAAGCAATCTACTGAGGATTATCTTAAACTTGAATTTGTGAGACCTGATCTTTCTCCTCCTCTTCTCAGATGACTTGTTTTCATGCTCAAGTTAGCAAGAGAAGCAATGGTGCCAAGTAAACTGAGCCCGGCACCTTGCAAAAACATCCATCTCACAGAGAAAAGGATTTGAACATTTCTAAGCAATTCCAAGTGCAAAGAAAAGAGCAAAGTCCTTTTATGAAATCGGTCTCAGCAGTACAGACAAAATTCAAGAAGCTACTAGTTACAACATCTCACAGTGAACGGCTAATGCCAAAACCCCACATGGTACTACTCATCCCTTATTTAACCAGCCAGTCTGAAAACTCTCTGCGTGTTTGGAAAATAATTCTAAGAGTAAGCTCCCTGACATAATGGCATATGGCATAGAGATAACTATAATTTAAAATAGGATTAAATGCAAAGAATTTCATTACCAGATGATGGATTTATAGGTGTTAGTGGGTTGGAGCACAAGACAGACAACAGTTTGAGTGGGACTGAGGTTTTAAAGAATTGAAGGTGAGTTGGAAGCTACAAAACTGCCCACGAGGTCATTTAGAAGCCTTCCACCCAGCAGAGAAGGTGCATTCAACATAACACAGGCACTGACTGAAGGAAAAAAGAACAATGCCATCCTTATGCCCCACCATTGGAGACGGTGCAGTAGGCTGAATCTAATGTGTCAAATGGTGGTGATAGTAATATGGACCCTGTATGGACCCTATGAGGATTGACTGAGGCCATGTCTAACAAGCACCTGCCATACAGTAACTATAAAGAAAAGGAGGTGGTGGGAGGAAGAGCAGGGGAAATGGGAGTGGAAGAAGGAGAAGAGGCTTGATATTGTGAAAATGATTATCTGGGTTTCTATTCCATCAGTGGTACTCTGGGAATACGCATTGCTCTGTAGTATGGTTACTGATTTAGAGGTTGAGCTTGTCTGCTAAAGTGGACAGGAATCACTGCCTCCTAGAAGGATGCCTAGTGCATAGTAGCTGTTCAGAGGATATTACTGAACAGGTGGCAAATGACAGCCCAGACATGCTCAGTGATGCCCGGCAGCACATGGCCATCCAACCAGCATTGCTGGAAGATCTCGATTCCTGGGTCCTGGCTGCTGCACACACTCCTTCTGTCAACCAAGGAGATGGGCTCCGATGAGACACTCTTGCAAATATCAGCTCTGCCTCTTTAAATTTTCCTGGCCTTTTTAAGTCTCTGGATAGCTGCCACTTTATGCAAGAGAGAACTGAAGTGAAATGTATCCTCCAGTAACTTTAGAAGAGGTTGTGAGAGGTTTCTGGCTAATTGTAGTGCTCAGTAACTTCTGTTAATGGTGCCTTTCCCATCAGACGTGCTGTGAGTAATGGGATATGGCAGCCTTCGTTTCATTACCCAGTCTGAGGACGCCCAAGAGTAGTGCCAAGAGTCGCTCAGTCTCCAGCCAGCTGCCCTTCCCTCCCCAGTATCCACTTTGCAGACATGGAGGAAAGGCTTCCAGCTCTTCTAAGTTTGATCTCTCTTGGATGGCAGCTGGGAGGAAATCATGGCAGTACAGAGTAGTGGTTAGGGACATGGGGATGGAGCTGAGATTCAAATAATGTCTCCACTGCATATGAGCTGAGCGGCTTTGGGCAGTATTACTGACTGAATTGTGTCCCCTCGAAAATTCTCATGTTGAAGCCCTAGCCTTCCAATATGACTGTATTTGCAAATAGGGCCTTTAAAGTGGTAATTAAGGTTAAATAAGGTCATAAGAATGGAGCCCTAATCCAATGTGACTGATGGCCTTTACAAGAAGAGGAGAAGACATCAGAGATGGAAGCGCACAGAGAAAAGGCCGTGTGAGGACACAGAAGGTAGCCATCTGCAAGCCAAAGAGAGAGGCCTCAGGAGAAGCAAAACCTGCAACACTTTGACTTTCAGCCTCCAGAACTGTAAGAAAATTAATTTCTGTTGTTGAAACGCCCCAGTCTGGTTTGTTTTGTTTTGTTTTGTTCTTTTGTCATGGCAGCCTGAGCAGACCAAGACAGGTAGATTTTCAATCTCAGTCTCAGGTGTCCTCTACAAATGAAGATAATCATAGACTCTACCTCAGTGGGCTAGTGTGAGGATCGCAGGAGATGAGGTCTGTAAAATGCTGGGCCAGTACCTGACACAGAGAAAGGGCTCCACACTCGTGAGGCATTGATTTTACTAATACAACTCATCCATTTTTAAAATGCGTCATATGAGGTCCAGAGAAGTTAAGTCACAACTCAAAGCCGTTAGCTATTTGACAAGCCCGGCTTGGAAGCCAGGACCCTCAGGGTCAGGACTTAAGGGAATGGGACTGATGGCTATGTCATCAGTATCTAATGTTATCTAGTTTATCCCCCGTACAACAGCTCCCTACATTTCTCATTCCTAACAGCAGTGTAGGGTAGTGGTTAGGGACACAGGATGAGGGTTCTGACCAAGGGCAAGGCGCTGTTCCAGGGGCCGGGAATTAGGAGGTGAATGAGACAGACAAGTTCCCTGCTGTCACAGGGTGACATTCTGCCAGCAGGGGGCAGATGTTGACTAGCATCACAGAAGCATGATCATTTCAGAGAAGGATAACTAAGGTATCCTGCTGGAGAGTGACTGCCGAGAGGGTGACAGCGAAAGCCTCTCCGAGGAGAAGTCTCTCCAGCTGAGACCTAAAAAATGAGAAAGAACCAGGCCAGACAAGAGCTAGGGGAAGGGAGTTTAGGCTCCAGGAACAGGACGTACAGAGTCTTTGAAGCAGAAACAAGCTGAGACTCTTCAGAAATAGTAAGAAGGAATTGTGATCGTTAGCTTGTCTTCAACATAGATTATTGATCTTCTTCTTTGACCTAGAAACCTGGTTTACTCACAGATTAATGTCCAAGAGGTGTTCATTATCATGAGAGAAAAGAAGAAGAATCCATGCATCCTTTTCCAATGTAACTGAAACCCAAAGTGAGGGCTGATTTCAAAGGGAAAAATCAAAAGAAAGGGAAGGTGGTGGCAGGAATTGGCCAGTGTGAGCAGAGACGGAAACCGTGCAAAAACACATAGTGCCTCGGAGCTGGGGAGGGCCTTGGAGACTACCTGCCTCATTTTGAAGATGAGGAGACAGGCCATGAGGGTTCAAGGGCCTGATTAAAAGCACACGTAAGACAGTAGCAGAACCAGGACTGGAACACAGGCCTCCCAACTCTTCAGGCAAACAAGAGGCTCATTTCCCCCTTCCGGTCAATATTTCCCTAAGGGTCTGTGTGGTGCAAAGCTGGGGTAGAGTGACTCAAGCCAGAGACTGATGCCTACACTTCAGGGGCTTATGATAAGAGCAAGGTTTAGAGGAACCAAGTAAGTTTCCTAAGGTTGCACAAGTATAAAGTAGTAGGACGTGCTTAAAACTATAGTCTGTCTGCTTTCAAGACCTGAACTCTTAATTATGTGTTCAGCAAGGTGGTTTTTTGGTACCTGTCAATCATACACACAGGCTTGTTCCTGATGCTTAGAGGAAGTCACAGCTGTGACTTAAGGATGAAAATCAACAAAGGCAAACTCTCCTGAAATTATAGGCTCTTGGTAAACTAAGCCAAAATCCAAAACACCTTAGGAAGTTACCAAGACTGAAGGACTCTCACTCAGCCTTTCCGATTCAGCTCCCCAGGAAGAAGCCTCTTTTGATCTTTTCCTTTGCATCTTCCATTTTCCCCCAGCCGTGATGATTACCTGTCCCTCGTGCTGCTCCAGCCCCTTGCACCTGCCTTCCTTCTATATGTATTAGAAATTCTTATTCTAACATATTAGACATTAGAAAATTACTCTGAGTTAGAAATAAAATAAAACATCTTTTGGGAAATCCAAGAAAATCAAAACTTCTGACATGAAGCAAAAACCATTGGAACCCAACATTCTGACAGCTCTCCACCACAGGCCGAGGCTGTGACTATGCCTTCTCATTGTGTCTCTTCACTTTTTAACATTCACAACCCTGTGAATGTTAAAAC
The DNA here is from genome assembly GCF_949774975.1 of Lagenorhynchus albirostris. Lineage (NCBI taxonomy): Eukaryota > Metazoa > Chordata > Mammalia > Artiodactyla > Delphinidae > Lagenorhynchus > Lagenorhynchus albirostris. Next base: position 15,063,553 of record NC_083100.1, read on the forward strand.
AACATTCTGATGGGCACAACATTGTGCCCATCAGAAACAAGGTAAAGGGTGGCTTAGGAAAAAGTATGACTAAAGGGCATTGGTAACCCTGAGACCAAAAACTCTCTGCAGACTCTGATCCAAAAGTCAGACCATTTTTGTTCCTACTGAGAAATAAAGATCCAGATGTAAGCACCTTTAGATTCATACTTTAAAATCCTCAAGAACCATGCTCTGTTTCCACAGCTCTATTTTACATGCTTGTTTTATGAGCCTCTTGATGCAAATCTAAACCTTGAACGTTCTTCCACAAACCATTAATATTTGAAATATAATTCAAGGAACAGGCTGTGTGGCAATCAAGTGCTAGCATCCAGAACTGATGAAAACCAAAGGAGGGCTTGAGTGTTTAGAAGAAGTGCCTGCAGGCTGGGGCTGTAGGAGCAAACTCCTCCCGTCACCATGGTAACACACAAGAGGTAGCACAGCCCCAAGATTGCATTCCCTCCTTTCTCCTCTAAAACTGAAGATCATTTAAGGTTACCTAGAAAGGAATAAAAACGAAAAAATAAAGGAGAGAAGCCAGGAAGGAAAATTTTAAGGTGTATATGATTCCCTAGACATTGACACCCATCGTAGAAACTCATAGCTCCCTAAGAAAATTTCCATCTATTTTTCCTCATTTGTGGATTCTCTCTCAGGTGAAAAGGTCAACTACTCTTTCCATGCTTGCTCAACCTTGGATTTGTGTGCCAATATCAACTAACCAATATCTATTTTGTTGAGTACATTGTGTTTACAGAGCACTATGTGGATTGTAAAAGATGGAGAAAATACATTGTCACAGCATCAGGGTGAGAAATTTTGATTTATTAAGTTTAATTTTCTAAATTGAGAAATAAAATAAACACTCTTGAAATCATTTAAGGATGTTCCTGTTGTAGATAATCTCCAAAGAGGGTTTCATCATTTCCTTCCCTTTCTACATGCATGTTGCTCCACTCTTCAAGAGGGGGAGTCTATTTCCCCTACCCTTCTAACTGGGCTAGCTTTGTGACTTGCTTTTGATCAATATAGCAGAAGTGATATTCTGGGGCTTCTGAGTCCAAGCTTTAAGAGGAAACATAGCTTCTGCTCACTCTCTATGAGGAGCCAGACATCATGTATCAAATAAGTCCAATTACTCTCAAACCACCATGCTAGCCAGAGAGAGAGAGAGACCCTACTAGCTCCAAGCTATTCCAGCCATCTCAAGCAATGCACCAGATTTAGGAATAAAGAAGCCACCCTGGATGTTCTGGCCCTAGTAGACCCACAAGAAGAACCACACAGCAGAGCCCAGCCCGAATTGCAGAAACTTGAGAATTAAAGAATTGTTGTCGTTTTAAGCTACAAAGTTTTGGGATTCACATGGGGTGATTTGGAAAACAGCAAGAGATAACTGAACCAACTCCAAAGCAACATAGAAACCTGATATCTGGTAATGCATTTAAATGTTATAAAAGGGGTTTATTTGGAGACTGGGGGCTTAAATGTCATTCACTGTTCTAAAAATTTCCATGTGTTAATTCATTTAAACTTCACAATGACCTATATGAAGAACATACCGTTATTATTCCCATTTTACAGGCACAGGGAGGTTGCCTGTCCAAGCAGTTAGTGATAAATTTAAGATTCAAAAGCAAATAGTTGCAGGCTCCAGATCCATGGACATAACCACTGCACTCTGTAGTCGCTCACAGTAGAGGAGACTTTGGGGTTGAATTGGCAGGTAATGCAGTACAAAAATTGCCAAAATGAGAGGACTGCTCCTGGCAAGAGGAATAGCATAAGTCTTGGGTCAGACATAGGAATGTATAAGACATATAGACAGAATGAGAGGGCTGGTTTAGGAAGAACAGAGAAATCTACATAAAGAGGCATTGATAAGAGTCTCAACCAACCGGTAACAGTCTGAAAGTCAAGCTAAGGATATCTAGCTAAGACTTTGCCCTGTTGTGATTGGCCATCTGTCTGGAGGCATGACACTGGTGTTCTGCCTTTTACTTGTTTGGTGTTTTAGAGCAGGGTTTCTCAAACTTTGCTGCACATTAGCAGAACCTGGGAAAATTTTAAAGCTCTCAATGTCCAGGCTTCACTCCAGACCACCTACGCCAAAATCCTTGGGAGTAGACCCAGATATCAATAGTTTTTTTAACCTCCCCAGATGATCCCAGGAACATAGACTAGTTTGAGAACTAGTCTTAGGTATCTACACTTTTCCACTCTAGGAGTAAATGACTCAAATGGCAATGATGCCTTGAACTTCTCAGCAGTCTAAGAACACCCTCTCTAATATATGCCATCTCAGAATGCCCATTGTGGGGACTTTACGTGTGACAGTGGACCTGAACCTTGAGGATTTTTCAGCTCACCTAAAAGCTTCCATCTGTTACTGGCATGGTGGATGACTGATTATCCATTTTGATTATGCCTTATTACAGTAGTAACATAATTAATGAAAATCACCACATTTTGTTTTTTTTTAAAGAACGGTGATAAAAATTAATCATGCTACAGCAGGTCCCCAACACCTACCTCCTGAACAGACTGAACAAGAGAGCACAATATTCACTGTAATCTCTTCTCGACTGATTTGACTTGACTTTCAAATAGAACCCAGTGGAGGTAAGAAGAAAAGAGGAAAAACCATTCATCTCCTCCAGAACAAAGAAGAGAAAGGATAAGTAGAACCCAGGATATTTGCAACAGAGGAAGCATTAGACACCCACACACTCAAAACCTGACCCCACCATTCCCCTCTCAGAACCGAACGTGTTTAGAAATAATATATTGGGGAACTGGATTGCTGACATGGCCAGTCGAGTAGATGTACCTTCCTTTCCTCTTGCTCAGTTCCCATAAAATGCAGAAAAGATTATTTTAATAAAAAGAAAATCATAATAGCAGTAGAAAACAATAAAGAATATCATTAGTAGATCAAAAATTTCTAGGAATGTATTAAAGAAGGAAGACTGGTGATATTAGACTGAGGATAAAAAAAGACTAGAGAAAATCAAAGCACTGTGTAAGAGAACACTGTTCTGGACTGGTTCTAAGAGTGCTCTAACTTTGATCAATAGCTGTAAAGAGTAAGAGGAAGCCCAGACATCAATGGGGTAATTAATTGAATAAGTGCATCTAAGTTAGGCATTATTATCCTTCATCCCATTTCCATGCACATGTAATGAAACATGTATGCAGATAATAAAAATTTATAGCACAGTGAATATTTGTCAGTAATCACAATAGAATGAACAGGTAAAATTTCCCTATTAAAAGACAAAAAGCCCCATATTGAGTTAAAAATATCCATTTTCCATTTACAAAAAACACACCCTGAGAAAAATGAAACAACAAGACGTGGGATAGGGAAGGTGGGAGGGAGACGCAAGAGGGAGGAGATATGGGGATATATGTATATGTATAGCTGATTCACTTTGTTATAAAGCAGAAACTAACACACCATTGTAAAGCAATTATATTCCAATAAAGATGTTAAAAAATTAATAATAAAAAGAAAGATACTATTTTTTTCTCTAGAGCTACCATATCTATTAAGTACATATGGAGTTGCAGTCCACAGATGGAGTCTTGTTTTGGTGTGATCAGACCTAGTGATGTAACTCTGGCTATGTCGTTAAAATAATACAATTTAACCTCTCTGAGTTTTGCCTCTTTAAAATAATGGAATTGGTTGACCACTTGTTCTCAAAGTCTGGTCTCCCAACTCAGCAGTATCAACATTACCTTGGGACTGGTTAGAAATGCAAGTTCTTAGACCCCATGCCAAAACTACTGAATCATAGATTCTGGGAGTGGGACCCAGAGATGTGAGTTTTAACAGGCCCTTCAGGCTTTTTCTCTTTTGAAAAAAATTAACGTCAATGCACATCCCAAAAGAAAATCTTTTTTCATTTCAGCCAGGTTTCCTTTTGAACTTCCATAAGCCATACCCAGTATTCAATACTCACTTTATAACCCCCAAAAATTTTTCTTGCAATTTGAAGTGTTTCCAAGTTTGGAGATTTAAAAAATATTTTGCACTTTTCTCTCCTGCTGCTCTCTTGGTGCTAATTGATAAGCATGCTTGATCACACTTTATAAGCTAATTCGTGATGGTGATTTCCAGCCTCTTTCCTGTAAATTTCCTCATATCCTGAGTACCTATTTTTCGTGGTTGGCTCCATATTAACAGTGCCTGCCTTCAGAGACCCTCTCTCCCCCAGGGTTCTCTAGCGTTTCACAAAATATTAAACAAAGAATGCAAATCCCCACTGCCATAGGGAAACGCAGCTGCCTCAACGACAAGACACGTGCATGACTCAACAAGACAATACAAGCACCACCACGTGAGACCAAGGAGGAACCACATGAGGGACATGAGGGACTCCTGGAGGATACCATTAGCCAGAAGGCCGAGGGGAATCCAAATAGGACATATGTGCACAATTGCAAATCTTCTCTTGCTGTTCCTGAGTATTAAAAACTGAATTTCAAATTTTCAACTAAAAATTCTATTCTCTTTCCACAGTCCCGGCACTTGGATGTTGCCTCTTCCTCTTTCCCAACACTGCTCCCACTATCTACTTCCAAGTCACCATAACCTCATGCCTGGACATTGCTGTGCCCTTCTGAGTTGCCTTCTGTTTTCCCAGTGAAGACTTGATATTGACCAGGTTTTTTCAATGGGTGGAGGTGTACACTGTTTTCGAAAGGACATTTTAAAGTTCTTTAGGGTGGTCCATGAGGAGTTGCCTAATGTGACAGATGAGAGTGGTTAGTGCCAAACTCTCTGTGCACTTTCTCTTATAACTTTTCATTCTCAGAATAGAACTGAGTTTTCCAGGAATATTCAATTGGGATAACTTAGATGTATGTCGGTCCAGCTACCCTGTTTGGAGGCAATCTTTTCCGTCATCTGGGAAATATTTTTTTTAAGTGGATAAAGTTTCAATGTAAGAACCCATTTGTGACAGCTATCTCATGGAAGCTATAAACTTTTTTTAGGTCTTTGTTTACTTGTCCTTAAAAATAATTTGGCAAGAAAGAAGCTAGCTCACTTTAGGACCTGAGGGTTATTGTGGGTAGCATGGTTTTATTTGAATAATGTTAATATTCTGCAGAACTCTCTGGCTCCCAAAGCAATAAAAAAATAAGATGTGTTAACAAAACTAACGGACTGGCAGTAACCAGAATCAGAGGTTGTGAATTTAATTACAAAAAGTGACATCCAAGAAATTAATGAATCAGTGTCTCAGAATATGGTCAGCAGTGGTGATATCCAGGTCGACATCATGACCAATGAAACAGATCAACATTCATCAAGAAATTACTTTGTAATCACAATAATATATGTCCTCATCTAAAAACTGGACATGGGGTTAGGCTAACTGTTTCCTAAGGCCCTTCCAGCCATAATCTTCTATTATTCTGTGATTTCACAACATCCTTGAGGTAGAGCTGATTACCATCCAAACCACTTGCAGATTTTTTGACCTAGATGCTAGATGAGTTTCCAAAGTACGACCCAGAAGACCGGCGTTAGGTCTGCCTACTCAGTCAGGATTTTGCTGCAACTACAGATATTGCAGTTTTATCAGAAGTCTTAAAATCTTTACAAAAGATTTAGATGCCACTAAACCACAAGCAATCAACAAGCAATGGAACACGGTAAAGGTATAAATTTGGAGAAAAACAGGACCTTTGTTAGAGTACCGTTACTTGGCTTGTAAAGTCATTCATATGGCTCTTGCTAGAAGATGGTGTTCCCACCGTCTCATATAAATGGTGAGGAAAAACTTGAAAAGAGCCAACTAATTGAAAATGTCCAAGTTTAAGTAAACTCCTTGGAGAAAACCACTTACGTAATGTGATTTATGGGGTTCTGGGGAAGGTCAACCATACCAAAAACACTACCTACCCTAATCAGCCTTCCACAGGCCTCACACTCTCCTGTGAGTCATTCTTCTTTGATCTTAGTCCTTTGATTAGACACTTATTAAAACTTTGAGATGTTATCAACCATTACCACCTTAAGATAAATTATGTTTTATCAGATTAACTACTCACACATTCATCAGGAGAGGAGAATACAAACAGGTAAATGTTGGAGTGGAGGAAGAATTAATCCATCTCTAGAGCCTGCAAAGGGCACCAGGGGAAAGATGGAGTGCCATAGTAAGGAATTCTGAGATCCTAAAGTAAAGGGAGAGAAATAAAGCGAGTGTGGAAGTAGGGAGAAAGAGAAGGAAACCAGCATTTGATGCAGAGCTACTGTGTGCTGGCCATGCTTCTAGAAACTTTACATTTATTCTTTCATTTTATCCTCAGAATAACCTACTACTTAGATATTATTAATAATAAATGTATACGTTTGTAGAGCTAACAAATGGTAGAATCTGGATATAAACTAACTCCAGAGCCTGGGCATGTTTCCCTCCATACAAGGCTTCCTCCATACAATTCAGAAACCTTATCTCTAGGTCTTGTGCTCTCTGCAGTGCCCAGCACAGCGCCTTGCTACTTATTAAGGGCAGGCCCTTGAGGAAAAAAGGAATGGAAACACCAAAAGCCAAATTTACCTCCTCCCCAATTGTGCTTTAAACCAACGGTTTTCAAATTTTGCTTTTAACCGTGAAAACGTGTTTTCAAAATAACCTTAAGCAAAACCTACTCCACGCACCATGGTAGCCCAAAGCCAATTCACCAAACCACATGGTTGCCATGTAAAAGCTTCAAAACCACTGCAGAAAAGATGTGAACAAAAACTCCACAAGTAAGAATATATGAATGACCACTAAACACATGAAAAGTTGCTCAAAATCATTCGTCACCAGAGAAATACATATTAAAGCAACAGTGTAAAACCACTACACACCTACTTGAAAAGCTAAAATTTAAAAGACTATGTTCCCAAGAAACCTAAAAAAGACTTGTATTGTACATGAATGTGCGTTACAGCTCTATTCAAATTACCAAACACTGGAAACATCCCAAATCCATCCACAGGGGAATGAATTAAACAATTTTGTTACACAATTTTGGAATACTACTTACCGATAAAATGAACTACTGATACACACAGCTATGGCGTTGAATCTCAAAAATATTATGCTGTGTGAAAAAAACCAGAGACAACAAAGTTCAGATGGTATGTTTCATTTATATGAATTTCTAGAACAAGCAAAACTGACCTCAGTGATAGACATCAGAATGGTGATTGATTCTGAAAGTGTGTGTGGGATATTGGCAGAAAAGAGCATGAGGAAACTTTCTGGGGTGATGGAAATATTCTGGATCTTCATTTGGTTGTTTGCAACTGTCAAAATTCTTGAAGTGAAAGGTGAAGATCTGTGCATTTTGTGGTATGTAAAAGATACATCAATTAAAAAGAACAGTACGGTGGAGAGAAAAATAAACAAATAAAAGACTAGGTTAACAAGGAAGTGGAACAACTAGAACTCTTAAAACATTGCTGGTGGAAATGCAAAATGGTACGGCCGTTTTAGAAAACAGTTTGGTGGTTTTTTTATAGTTAGATCATTATCACATATGAGCCAGCAATTTCACTCCTAAGTATTTACCAAAGAGAAATGAAAATACATGTCTACACCAAGACTTGTAAATGAATGTTCATGGCAGCTTTAGCAATAAGCACCTCAAATTAGAAACAGCCCAAATGTCCACGAACAGGTGAATGGGTAAACAAAAGTGGTATACCATACCATGAAATACTAATCAGCAATTAAAAGGAAAAAACTATGGATACACACAACAATATGGATGAATTTCAACATTCTGAATGACAGAAGGTGGACACAAAAGCGTATACTGTGTAATTCCCCTTACATGTAATTCTAGAAAAGGGAAATCTAATTTGCAGTGATTGAAAGCAGATTAGTCGTAGTCTAAGGTTGGAGTGTGGGATGAGGAAGGACTGTGAAGGGGTACAGTGTTTGGGGCTGATGACGGTATTCTATATCTTAATTATGGGATGGTTTCTTGGATTCATAAATTGGTCAAAACGCAAAGAACTTACCAAATGTACACATTTTACTTCAATAAGGTTAGATTTTTTTTAAATGCCACCATAATTACCAAGGAATTGTTGAGGCAGAACTGGACCCAATTATATAATCACTCAAGTGACATTTTGGTTGTTTCCCTTCGTTGAATTTTTTATATCTTCCAGTCTCCAGCTCAGCTCCGCTCTCCTCTTCAGCCCCATGAAGGATGGTAACTCCATCTGTCATACAAACTTTCAGCCGACTTTGTTACAAAAATACCCCAGGACCAAAGCCAGAGCTAATGAACATCTTAGACCACTTGGAAGAAGAAAGGCTATTTTTTGGCTTAGGATAATTGAGCTTCACTTCAAATCAGAGTCTAAGCTATTTTCTCTGTACTGAATCCAAATCACTCAAATTCCTGAAATCCGTCCATGGTTGTTGTCTACCTGTTGCCAAAATATACTGATGAAAAGTGAAACATTCAGCCAGTTGTGTGAATTCTTTGTCCTGAAATCTCAAATCTCAGCTATTTGGCAGGATAGCAGAACAGCTGGGCAGTCAACTGATGTTTCTGCTGTGGATTGAGAAGCCGTAGAATTATGCAGATAAGGTCTTTGGCAAAAATCATAACGCAAAGGCCCAATGCCAATGTCCCTCACGGTTGACCACGTGGGATCCATAGCGTTTGAATCATGGAAGTTTGGCTCATAAATGAATCCTGTCCAACTGCCTCTGTTTACAGATAAAGAAATTGAGGCAACTCCTATTCATCCTTTAAAACCTTGATCAAATGCCATCTCCTCTAGAGAGTCTTTCTCCACCCCTCCAGGCTGCTCTCTACTCTGGCTCCCACAGCAGACTAATACTGTTTTCTAGTACTTGCCCCATCACATTCAATTTGCTTGTACATCTGTCTCCTCCACTTTTATTGTAAACTACCTCAGTATAGGACTATGAGCCTTTACACCCAAATTCTAGCACATAGAGGGTGCTCAAAGAGTGATTATTGGGTGAACTTGGGTTGAGAATCTGAACAAACTTGTACTCCAAATACATTCTTTCTCCTTACTCACATGGTAATGAAATGGTGGCAGTGGAATTCAGATATTCCAGTCCTAGGCACTAAAAATTGAGCATCTTAAGGTTTCATGTTCTTTAGACAAAGAGAACACTAATAAAGTGAGTTGTAATAAGCCAGCATTGTTCCTGGTATATTATAGGAATATTGTAATTTAGGGAAATTAAAATACATTAGTAAGTATTTATTATATTAATATCAATTTAAATGTAATAGTAATAGTAACAAACATTTGAATGTTTACCTTATTTGACGCACTATTCTGAGAACTATATGTGTATGTATTAATTCATTTAACATAATTAGAAAGCATATATTTTTAGATTCTTTTTTTATCTTTTATACAATTTTTAAAGGTTACTTTCCATTTACAGTTATTACAAAATATTGGCTATATTCCCCATATTGTACAATACATCCTTGAGCCTATCTTACACCCAATAATCTGTACCTCCCACTTCCCCACCCCTATGTTTTCCCTCCCTCCCACCCACTGGTAACTACTGTATCTGGAGTCTGCCTCTTTTTTGTTATATTGTGTTTTGTTATATTGCTAGATTGTTGTTTATTTTAGATTTCACATATAGGTGATATCATACAGTATTTGTCTTTCTCTGTCTGACTTATTTCACTTAGCATAATGCACTCCCAGTCCATCCATGTTGCTCTGTTCTTTTTAACGGCTGAGTAGTATTCCATTGTAAATATATATACACTACATCCTCTTTATCCATTCATCTGTTAATGGACACTTAGTTTGCTTCCGTATCTTGGCAACTGTAAATAATGCTGCTATGAACTTTGGGGAGAGAGTATGTATTTTATGCTTATCACTAAAACTATATGGAACTTGATTTTACATTTTGAGACTGATCCTTATGTCTCCTCCAACTGTGACTAAATGAAAAAGAAAGGTGATGAATTTTAACTAAACTTAATTGTGGTATTCATATATCAGGGGTCCTCAACCCCCAGGCCATGGGCCATTACTGGTCCACAGCCTGTTAGGAACCAGGCCACACAGCAGGAGGTGAGCAGTGGGCAAGAGAGCAAAGCTTCACCTGCCGCTCCCCATTGCTCCCCATCGCTCCCCATTGCTCCCCATCGCTCCCCACTGCTCCCCATTGCTCTCCATCTCTCCCCATTGCTCGCATTACTGCCTGAACCATCACCCGCATTACAGCCTGAACCATCACCCCCATTTCTCACTTTACCTCTTGAACCATCGCCCCCCCCTCCTCCCCACCCTGCCCATGGAAAAATTGTCTCCCACAAAACAAGTCCCTGGAGCCAAAAAGTTTGGGGACTGCTGATATATATATATATATTTATATTTATATTTATATATATACACACACACAATCATTATATATGTATATATACACATATGTCTGCTTGATTTGATATATATATCAAATCATTAGGTTGTATATCTTAAACTTATACCATGTTATATGTCAATTATATTTCAATAAAACTGGGAAAATAAATGGACTAGTAAGAAAAATTTTTAGTTAAAAATAAAGAAAAGGGCTTCCCTGGTGGCGCAGTGGTTGACAGTCCACCTGCCGATGCAGGGGACACGGGTTCATGCCCCAGTCCGGGAAGATCCCACATGCCGTGGAGCGGCTGGGCCCGTGAGCCATGGCCACTGAGCCTGTGCGTCTGGAGCCTGTGCTCCGCAACGGGAGAGGCCACAACAGTGAGAGGCCCGTGTACCACAAAAAAAAAAAAAAAAAAAAAAAAAAGAAAGAAAAAAGAAATAAATATTTTAAATGACAGTAGTTGAAATTTCCCTAACAATCTTTGTTTTCAGATTTCATGCCCACAGCCTATCATAACTTTCCATTTTTAAAAATCAGACTTACTTAAAAAACTGAAAGTATTCTTTAGAAGCCAAATTGTTCTTCTCAAATGACATTTTAATTAACAGTGTAAGGGGCTAAAAGCATGAGGGTTACATTTCTTTCAATGAAAACATGCACTTTAAAATCTAGAAAAACTGTGCTTAGAGTGAATTTATATGAGGCAAGTGTTCCCAAACTTTGGCCCAAAATATTTCCTTGTCTGTGTTGTCTGTCACCATGGAGCTGGGGAAGATTCAGTAAATAAGACAGAGTATGAACCTGACAAAATGAAATCTAACCAGGAGGACTGGGCTGGAAGTTTCCATAAAAATGAAAATAAAAAGCAAAGGAATTGGTTTCTTTCCATGAAAGACTTAAATTCTATTGAACTGGTCCAATAATAAGCCCCTTGGCATAACAAAATTTTAAAAATTTCTTTTTTAATTCAAAAAAAGATGTTTCCAAGCACTTTGAAGGTACTATCTAGTCATCATTGTTAGATACTTAATATTTCCAACCCTAAAAATGTGTCTTGTTTTTCTCTGAATCATTCAGAGCACTAGAACAAAATGATCTTGTACACAAGACTCAAAAGCGAATGTTTATTGAATTAATGAATACATTAATCCAAATGACTGTTCCCTTTTCCAGTCACTTTTCTGCATCTACAATAAGCCCTGCAGTGACTATTCTATACAGATAGACAGCTGCTAAATTTCCTACCCAAAGAGCGTCTCATTCTCTCTTCAAGCCGCTTCTGGTCTCAGGCAAGCATCTCAGAGTCTCCCTCTTTCCTCTTTGACCTACCTGGTCCTTGACCACCTCGGGTCTCCAGTTGTTCCTCTGGACCACAGTCTTTATGCCCACCACAGGAAGACCATCTGGGGAACGGCAATCTCAGTCCATGGCCTCATTTCATTTCTAACCTGTATTATAATAGTATTGCTCTGTCTCTGTTGAATAATCCTTAGAGGACATTAGAGATAATTTGGGTGGTAGTTCAGAATTTTAAAAAGTTTTACAGCTTTCCCGACCAGTTATAAGTGGTCAAACTCATGAAAAATGTGAGCTGCAGATAAAACCCCATATGAATGCTATTAAAACATAAAAAAAATAATTACGTAATATTACATTTTGTGGAAAGTGAGAGAAGACTCTATAATGGAGAAAAGAAGCCTCTATGATGGAAAACAATACCTGCATTTGCATCCAGTGGATATGAGTTCAAATCCTAACTATGCTCCTTATTAGTAATTTGACTTTGGACACTTCTTGGAGACTCAATCTCTCACGTGTACAATGAATGTCATAGTGCCATTGTAAGGACTGAATGAGATTACATGTTGAAAGGGATTAAAGACATAGAATGGGCATTCAATAAATATTAATTGACCTACAACACATACAATTTAAGATGCAAAGGAAGTGACCATTGAAACTACAAACCCTAAACTCTTATGATATCTCTGGTTGAATTTGGGGGGTATAACACAAAAAGCAATTTTATTTTTCACCTCAGTAATATATTCTCATGGCAACTTTAGTCAAGAGTAGAGTTGACTAAATACAGTGCCTCTTACTTGGGGAACATAGAAGGATAGCATAGAAGTCCAATTGCTTTTTGAACAGAAACAAACACAACACAGAGAAAGCACTCATCTATTTTATAGCCAAGTTCAGAAGAGGCACATTATGTTTATGGGAATTCAAGTGTGTGTGTGTGCGTGTGCGTGTGTGTGTGTGTGTGTGCGTATGTGTGTGTGAGAGAGAGAGGGTCCCCCTATGCCCTTCCACTATTTAAAGTCACCCTTAGACTGTGTTACCCAGAGATTCGGAGACCATGACCAAAGCACTCTGAGAAACCACAGAAGTTTACATTTTAAGAGCAGTTAAGGGGCTTCCAAGGATAAATTTGCCTTATTCTCTGATTTTAGAACCTAATCCCTGAGGTAAAATCAGACCCACTTCCTATTAAAAATATTGGTTTCAGTAATAAATTACAAACATTTGATATTCACATGCCAGTTCTAGATTTTTTCCTTATTTTTGTCTTCGTTTTAATAGTATCATTTGATTTATCTGAAGAGCAAAATTATATTTTACCTTTTTAACTGAAATATAGTAATATCTCTTCAGATGATTTTTCGGCTGTCAAAGTCCAAATACTTAACCATTATCACCACAAGATAAGGCCATTCATTAAATTACAAGGAAAGGGTCAAAATAACTTGACTTCATCTGTGGCTCTTGGTGGAGCAATGTTCCTCTTGTCTATAACATCTGTCCCTGGGCAACCTAAAGCCATTTTCCATGTTGAAGATTGCCACCTTCTTTGTGTGTGATTTTGCAGGATGATGTACTCCTCTTCATGGACCAAGAAACACAAAGAAGATTTTAATGTTATTTGTAATGTTGCTTTTTATTGTGGTGGAAGCCCATGATGTGACCATGAAGTTTGTAGCACTATGTAATCTCCACTAGAACAATTTTTTTTACATTATTCACTCACTTATTTAAAGGTAGTTTGAATCACAACTAATATAGGTAAAATACTCGATAGCCATTTTCTCAACAACCAGAAATTAAATACAATGACCTATAAAAACATCTTGACTTCATTATGACATTTTCTATATTAAAAAGCACAATTACATAAAATCATACACCCAATCAATTTTCAAGCACCTAGAAAAATTGAGTTCCTGAGCAAAAATCACTTTGGGGAAATACAAAATTCAGGGCAATTCTAGATAAAAGGTCACCCTATTATCTTTTGTGCTTCTTTATGTAATCTGCAGAGAAAACCATGGCAAGGCAGAGATTTGGCAGCAAAATATTTGTGTTCTGCTATCTGCAGTGGGAAAGAGAAAGTTGTATTCATTTTACTCTCCTGAATCAGCCCTATAACACATTCTCCAGGCAACTTCTCCAGGCTGGCTTAATACCTACCCTGGGTGTCTTTGATGGAGATCCATTATAAACTTGGGAAAACATCAGCCCCTACAGAAACACACCTAGGAAGGAACTCCATCAGCCCATACTGCCAAAGGGAGTAAAAGTAGATTTGCAACCTAAACTAAGTAGCAATTAATGGCAAGTAAAAAAGAATATGAGCTCTGAATAGCTCCAAATCCATGCATGGTCCACACTATACTTTGCTTTTCACAGCCAATCTTCTCAAAGGGTTAGTTTATAATGAGTGACCTATTCCTCAATAGTCTTTTATACCTGTCATATCTCCACCCCACGACTCTACAGATTCTGCATTTTATAGATTCTAACCACCTGCAAGTCATCAAAAGAAGCTTCTTTCCCTCCATCTCTCCATGGTGGACCTTCTCTTCTCTCTAGAAAAATCTATGCTTACTCAGCTCCTGGGCATTCTGCCATTCTGATTTCACTTCTTGGACCGCTCCTGCTCTTTCTGCCCCTCTTCCTCCAACCCCAAAGAAGTAGCTGGTTCCCGAATGACTGCCCTTTGCCCTCTTCTCCATCCCCACTGATCCTTGGCTATTTCAGCCATGTTCAGGGTTTCGAGTCCATGTATTCATGTGCATGGCTCCCAACGCTGTCTCGAGGTCCAACATCTCTCAAAAGCTCTCATACTTATTTTCCAAATACTTTCTGGATATCATGTCAACACCAACTCAAAACGTACAACATGATAGAGCCTTTCCAGGATTTACTGCCCATTTTTATTGTTTGCGCCTCCACTGTCTCAATTACGCAGACTCAAAACATTAGAGTCATCTTTCATTCCCACCCTCTTCTTCATCTCTAACATTGAAGGAGCTGTGAAATCTCATCAATTTCAACTCCTTATTTCTAGCTTCTATGTCTCCATTTCACCTGCCATTGCCCCAGTCCAGGCACCTCTCACCTGTCGCCAGGAATCCTGTTTTCTTTACCCCCCTCCTCTGTCTTCTTTGATTTATCTTACAGAATGGGGAAGATTCTAAATACCAGGATGACAGAGATTGGATTTTTTTTACACAGCCAGTGCCTAGCACATGCAATCCTAAATATTAAACTACTTTTTATGTAAGCACAGCTCTGCTCATGTTATCTTTTCCTCTTTTAACATTTCTCTGGTCCTCAGTATTTTCCTGATTAAAGAAATACTTTGGGGGTAAATAATGACCGTATTGATGGAAAGAGGTTACAGAGAGGGCCTGGAATATAAGGTAAAGGATAGACACATCGGTAGAAATGTAAGTTGGGGGACAGGTTTACGAGGAAAGGTAGTGAGTTTGAGTTTCAACGACAGGAATTTGAAGTGCTCATGGGACATCAGGTGAATAGAGCCACAGGCATTGGTGCCCATGAGAGACGTCTAGGCTAGAACTGAATGATTGAGACTTGGAGAGAGAGAGAGACAGTAGAGCAGGTTGTCCGTGGCATCAACTCTGTAACCAGATTGCTGGGCTCAAATCCCAGTTCTACTGCTCACTCTGTGAACCTTCTCAATGTTCTCAATCTCTCTATGCCTCACTTTTCTCATTTTTAGAATGGGCTTAAAAATCCCTATATCTTAAATTTTCATGAGAATTAAATAGCATGAGAACAATGACCGGCACTTGGTAAGCACTAGACAGGTGGTTGTTCTAATGATTTACATATTAGTTGAAGATTTGAGAGTGAATGAGATCCCCCAAGGAGAAAACATGATACAAAGAAAAGAACATGATAAGAGAGACTCCTGAGGAATTCCAGCGCAAACTAGGTACTAACTACAAAATAATAACATATGATTCTGGCTCTCACAAGGTGTATAATCCTGTGGGAAAGAGTATAAATTCTGCTGTAACTGAGGCATGAGGATAGTGTGATGGGAATATAAAAAGAAGAAAATTTTGAAAAAGAAACAGAATCTCTCTATCCAAGCACCATGTCCCGTTCTTTGAGAGAAGTTCTAAGTGAAAAAGGAAGATCGAGATGAGCGAGAAATCATTCCTTCCGTATCAGGGCTAAGAATATAAAAATCATCATCAGTGAGGTGTCTATTGGTTTCTGCATCATGTGCAGCCCCAATCTGGAGCTGAACTTTCAGGGTTTACCTGCAAGGATCATTGCCAGGAACCTAAGCGCGTCAGTCCTGGGAGCACTATGCACTGGGGGCCTGCCAGTGACCCGCTCTGGCGCTGGAGCTAAGCCAAAACATGCAAAAATTGAAACCGAAAGCCGAACTCCAGTAAGCTGTGTGCAGGGCAATTACATTCAACCCCGTTCGACTATTTCCCTCCTCCTATTTACAGTTTCTTCCCTTTTATGAAAGTTTCCATTAATGTCACATTGCACTGCTTTGGGGGAATGTGTTTACTTCTGCCTGCTCAGATCCATCCTTCCACAAAGGGCAGTAAGTGCCAGGAAAGAAGAAGCTACTTCTCGGCAGGGGTTGTGGGACCAGTAAATAGAGGCAGTACCCGTGACTCAGTGCTGCTCAGAGAAGAGCAAGTTGAGGAGCTCAAGGGAGAAGACCCTCTAGGTATTTTGTTTTCACTAAGCCATGGCAAAGGCCTCCATGGCCATGCCCACCATGGGGAATAGAACCAACCATTAGGAGACCTGGGTGGTAACCCCACTTCTGCTCCTGTCTCCCCCTGTGACTTTGAACATGTCACTTAACTACTATGAGTCTTAATTTCCCCATCATTAAACATAGGGGATGGGTTAGATAATCTAGAAGTCACCTTCCAACATTCTGTCTCTTTAATATGATCATACTCTGTATTAATCTGATGGGTAAGGTTATGCTGAAACTGCAAGGAACCCCAAAGTCTCAGTATTTACCAAAACTTAGATTATTGCTGCTTCTTGTAAAGCCAGCTGCAAGTTTGGGCAACTCCCCAGAGCAACTGACTTCTATGCAGTAACTCGCTCTTCCAGGCCTGCATAGGCTTTACCTATTATTCGTACCATCTGGAACATATGGTCTCTTTGATAACATGCAGGTAAAGAGGGCATCTAGAGAATCATATATGGGCTTTTCCCTGACTCAACTCACACGTGACGTACATCACCTCCACTCAGTTTACGTCAAGCAGAATGAGTTACATCCCTGCTCGACCCCTGGTGGTAGGGGAAGAGGGGCAAGAGAAGGGGTTGAGAAGTGGAAATTTCTGCGTTCTCAGAAGGGGAGAAGAACTGGATATTGATGAATGCTAGTGATGTCTACACACAGCCTCCTATCCAAGACAAAGAGATTAGTGTCCCTATAAGAAGATTTTGTATTTTTCCAGCTGCTTCCTAAGCAGTTCTGACAATGTTTTTTTTGTTTGTTTTTTGTTTTTTGCGGTACGCGGGGCTCCGGACGCGCAGGCCCAGCGGCCATGGCTAACGGGCCCAGCCGCTCAGCGGCATGTGGGATTCTCCCGGATCGGGGCACGAACTCGCGTCCCCCGCATCGGCAGGCAGATTCCCAACCACTGCACCACCAGGGAAGCCCCCTGACAATGTTTTGAAGTCAGGAGGGAAGATATTACTATCTCCATTTTACTAGTCAGGAAACATGAAATGTGCCCAGAAGGTTGAGCAACATATGTAATGTCACAGAGTCACCTAATGCCTGGGACGGGACTAGATTCTGAGTCTCTCTGCTTCCTAGTGATTTAAAGAACACCAGATTGTATATCAAAAGACCTTCATTGGAACCCTGATCATTCATTACATTGACCTACAACTTCCTTGAGCCTAAAATTTCATATGTACATTAAGAGTATTAGAGACCTAGCTCAGAGTTTCCTTGGGACGATTAAATAAGATCATCAAGGGGAAAGCACCCATCACAGAGCAAAGCAAATATTAGGTAAACAGTATATTTTGTCCATTTAATAACACCACTGTGCCCTCAAACTGTTCAAAGATACAAGCTGTGTATTCTGACATGCAGAAGACCCTGCACACAGAAATTCTCAACTAATGTTATAAATTAACCAGAATCAGAGGTATTTTTATTGGAGCTTGTCTACATGGAAACTATGACCTCTTGGGGGACTGGGCAGGTGTTACATTTTCCCCAGCATCTAATGAAGTACCTAGAAGAAAGTAGAAGCTTAAAGCACAGGATTGTAACAACCGGGTGAAGTATATGCTTGGCACGTAGTAAGAGCTTATCATGCATTGTGGTTACTCGGTTTTTCCTTCCTTTTGTGTAATGGAAGGAAGTGAGAGGGGATAACAGGGAGGGAGGTTGGGAAAAGAGATGTTATGGACTGAATATTTGCGTCCCCCCAACATGCGTATGTTGAATCTAATCCCCAGTGTGATGGAATTTGGAGATAGGGCCTTTGAAGGTCAATAGGTCATGAAGGTGGAGCCCTCATGAATGAGATTAGTGCTCTTCCAAGAAGAGGCCAGAGAGCTAGCTTGCTGTCCTTTGGCCACATGAGGACACAATAAGAAGTCAGCCACCTGCAGACCAGAAGAGGGTCCTCACCAGAGCACATCCATGCTAGCACTTCCAGAACTGTGAGAAATAAATTTCTGCTGTCTCTCCACTAACCAGAATACGGTACTTTGTTACAGCAGCCAGAATTGACTAAGATGAGAGAGAACTTGTCATTCACCATCTCGGAACAGGGGGTGAAAAATCATTAAGGACAGAAAAATGTATAGCTACTTATGTGAAGGATTCTTTGATCATGTTTCTTAGCAAAAAAAAAAAAAAAAAAAAAAAAAAAAATTCAACGTAAGAAAATAAATTCCTAGAGTTGGGAGAACAAAATCTTGCCCCATATTGAATGGAGCACGGGAAGTGCAAGGAGAATGATGGGTGATGGGGCTGTGCAGGGTGGTGTGTGTGCGTGTGTGTGTGTGTGTGTGTGTGTGTGTGTGTGTGTCTGTTCTCCCTGCGTCCCCTCCTCCGTGCCATGAATGGAGGCTGCTGCAGGCTCAAAGCTTGCTGTCTGAGTCAAGGACCAAATCCCAACTTCATAAAGTCGCCGTAATGATTCAGTGCCCTGTGGCCTTCACGTGGGCTCCTTCAAACAAGTGACCTTGGCTGGCTATCTCCATGGTAACAGCTCACATCCCAAACTGTTCCTTCCTATGTGGGAGGAAACATTTCAGAAATGGGAAAAGGCAGAACTGAACAGTGGTTTTTCTCTCTTATGACCCTTCTCCTCTGGCAAATTGTGTCATTTCCCTGAACATCACTGTCTCCTGAGGAAACCGTGCGCAGAAGAGGAGGTTTCAGCAACTTTATTTGCAGATGTACGCCCGGGATACATTTTTAAAAGGAGAAGCCCGGAGCTGCTTTTCCGTTAGTTCCTTTTAAGTTTCATGCTGTGTTCAGTATTGCTCAGGATGCTTCACCATGCTTTTCATTAGCAGCTCCCCGAAGAGGAAGGCCTGCATGTCCTCATGTTGAAAGACAGAGCCTGCATGTCAGAGAGGATGAGTACCTTCCGCAGAGCTACAGAGCAACATGGCAGCCTCTACTGAAGCTCCACTTCCTCCCTGCCTTCCTGTGGTCCAACCCCTGCCTGAGCCACCATCCTGGTTAGTCAGCTGACATGGGTCCCTCCAGCCCTAGACTCCACCTCCTGTCCCGTGACCCATGATACTCCCTGTGATTCCCTCCAACAGGGTGCCTGGATTCTGGGTGAAATGATTAAGCAAATGTATGCTCTCAAACTAGAGAATTCATTGCATTGTAAGCTCAATGTTCTGTCTGTTCCACTATGTCTAGGATCAGAGCAGCGTTTTATAGGATGATAAATGACCCTTCTTCAGCTGAGCCTTGAAAGTGCGTGCCTGACCACAAAACCCTCCAGTTGCAGCTCTCAAATGTACCATGGGGTCTACTTTCCAACCAGAATCACAGGCCAAGAGCACTCACTCCTTGGCCCAGCTTCAGCCTTTCCTGGTAGTTTTGATCCCATGATTCTGCCCATGAAAGAAATCTTTTTCTCTGCAGCATCCCTGCCTGACTTTGACGTACAAAGGTGTAATTAGAACAGCATGGAGCAAGCAGGACGATCCATTTACCTCATCCCTAACATTTAAGTGCTTTAAAATATGGTTCTAATATCCTAGGTGCATGGGGCCAAATTCCCTTCTCAGTTTCTCACATGCATGAGTAAATCCACACAGACTAAACCCCTTGGGCCTTAGGTTCTGCTTAGAAGTTTTTTTGTTTTTTTTTTTGTTTGTTTTTTGTTTTTTTTAAGAAAACAAATATTCCGTTAAAACGACATAGTGTACTCTGCATATTTTTAGGACAATTAGAGTTTAGAATTCCCTCTTCCTCCACCCATGGTAAAAAGTTTCTTCCTTAACTATTTCCTCCCCAAGAATGACATTAAGCTGGGATAAATTGAAGAGCTTCCTTGTCTTTTAAAATAATCTTCTCATCTTACACTGTCAAAGTACCAACTGGTGGATCGAGATGTTTGATATGGGAAGCATCCAGGCTCCCCTGTACCTTTGCCAGATAAGTCCTTTAGGGAGACAGTTATTTGTGAACCTAAGGGAAACATTTACTTCAGACAGGAAAACCAAACACACAGGAAGTGGAGAAACATAAACGTCAGGCCACTGTCTACCATCTGCTTAATTCAAAGTGGGTCACCGGTTTGGGTAATTTTTCTTTAGCGTTTCCAACTGTGCAAATAAAATCTTAAAGGAGACAGGCTGGCTGTGCTCAGAGCTATAGCAAGACCAGGGGGAGGAACCTAGACAGTCAGTCTTCATGTGGAGGTGACGGTGAGAGGAGAGAGGGCCAGCCCTAACTCATGGCCTGTGTGCGTAGGTACGTTCGTAAGCTTGTGTGTACACAAAAATCTCCCTCCCCCTTATGTATATGTGTATACGAATGAATATACAACATCTACATACAGCAGTTCCCTGCCCATGAGTCTGTGCCACTGTGACCACGTGTGGATAATATTTGTCCAGGCAACATGTAAATCAAAGGTTTTCTTGCAACCAGATTTGGAAGAACATCTTCACAACAGTTGTCATGTCACTGCATGTTCACCCCACGGCCACCAAATTTAAAAACAGAAGTGGACGTAAGACCTAAGTACAGCTTATTTTTTATTCATTGCAAAGCATATCAAAGGAAGGAAGAACCTAGCCCTGCTCACTTTACGATTTAGGCAGAAATAAGATACGCCTTCATGGGAGTCTGACTTGGAAGATGATCCAGATTCAGAGATGTCTTGGAAAAATGCATCTGGGATGTCTTCGAAATTAGGAGTTATATCGACGGATCAAAGAAAACGCATAACTTCCGTTTATTTATGTGTTTATTTAAATTAAAAAATACTGTGAAAATTACAAACTGTTAAATACAGAAGACAATTTTGTACAACTTAATAGAATAAGAAGGAAGTATATACATCACTTTTTAATAGGCGCAGATAGACTTGCACCAAACTTCAGGATTAAGCAATGGAAAATGTGACAACGCACATGTCCATCGCAGTAAAGTTTCAGAATTCAAGTGATTCCAGGCAAGGGGCCAAACTTAACTTGGCTTCTTTCACCTTAAACAGCCCCCTTTGGAGTAAATCCACACTCTGAATTTTAAAGTGAACGGAGGACCTTTTTTCCCCCAAACATAAATTTCCTCTAGCACTGTGTTAAGGCGAACTGATAAACTAGCTCCTACACTGTTAACCCTTCCATGGGAACAGTAGTTATTGCTGTCTCCAATCCAGGGAGAGCGTATTAAAAAAAAAAAAATAGTTTTTGTTTTTACTAGAATTAAATTTGACCTTTTGGTGTGTTTCTCTTCTGCCTTGTCTTCAAGGGCCTAAAGCGTCTGCTGCAAAGCGACTGACCACAGGAATACAGGGAAACATTACCAAGCATTCCTGAGCATTTTCTCTTAGATGTCTCATTCCCTTAACTGGAGCGTTAATAGTCCACTCCCCAGACAGCCTGCAGAGTGAAATGTGGTATCTGCCTCTTTGATTCACTGCTGGGAAAGTGACAGCAGGGATTGGTTAGTGATTCACCCTGGATTTCCCAGCTACATGTGTTCTCCGTCTCCAACTGCCCCTTTAAGCAGATCCTTTTTCAGACTAATTGGCCAAGGGGGAAATATTTTGTCCAAACTTCCTCACACCAGGCCATGTAGGATTCATCGCAGAGTCTTAAAACCTAAAGACATCCTCCCAGCCCTCTGGGGATCTAGATCATCAGGAATCTCAGGAAGGCAGTAAGCCTCTGGATGACATGCCCAGGACCACACAGCAAATCAGATTCGGGGCTCAGTATTAAGAAACAGAGAACTTGGACCCCAGCTCTGCACAGTCTCACCGGAGTATGCCCTTCTAAGTCTCAGCTACGTGAAGAAATGCCATGCTGTGGAGGCCCACATTATATCCTCTCCCAGCTCAGAAAACTGGGCTGGGAAAAAAAAAAAAGCAGCAGCGGAGCTAACGGTTTGGGTTTGTTCAACCTCACCATCACCCCTTCTGGAAAGATTGGGAAGCTTCCCTGCATGGCCGTTCGGAGTGCAGGTTAGATTCTGGGGAAGCCCTTCCAAGCAAAAAAGATGTCATGTCAGCATGTGATGCCGGATGGTCCCAGATCAGAGTTCAAAGCCACAGGTTAGACAAAGGGTCAAAATAGCAGATTCATTTTATAATCCCAGCCAACGTTAACAGGTTTAAAAATTGCCTATTTTTTCCTTACAGAATGCAAATGGACCAGATTCAGATCTCCAGCTCCCTCCCATCAAAAGTCCTCCGTCAAATATCCCCCCTCTAACCCAAAAGACCTCTAAAAGAAGCTCTGTAACCCCAGGGGGAACTAAAGCCACAGGTTCGCATTAGAGGTACTTACAGCCAATCAGATGTAGAAGAACAAAGCTCTAGGCAAATTGTCAAATGGAAACTAGTCCCTCAGGATGCCCTAGGCATTTGGCAGCCCTGGGAGTGGGCAGATGTTGCAGGTGTTACCCAGGGCATCCCGTGAGGAGACAACCGCAAGCACATCGACCTGCTGAATTCTGCACAGGAACCCCGACCCCCAGATCCCAAGGAAAGGTACACACTGCACATCTTCAGGGCTGTTTCAGCGGCACGTCCACACCACAGGCGCGTCGTGGACTGCGGGCTGCTGCTGGCTCCGCCTGAGACTTGTCCCCCACCCCCCACCCCCATTCAGGGGCTTGCCGAGGGTCTCCTGAAAGCGGCAGTTGCCCTGCAAAGGTGAAACCAGACGCAAAAAGTGCCCTTCCTCGCTCTAAGGGTGCTGGCTGATGGGGCCTCCTCCAGAGGTCCTGGGGGTGCTAGGAGTTCTGGTGGATGTTCTCCGAGGAGCCTTCGCTGCTTTCGTTGAGGGGCGTCTCCGAAGTCTCCTCCAGCTCGTCGTCCGCCGCCTCCTCCTGGATGGTGAGGTGCACGTCGGGCGAGGAGGACTCGGAACTCACGCTGTCTCCTTCCACGGAGCAGAGGGTGCAGGACAGGGCGGGCGCC
Source organism: Lagenorhynchus albirostris (assembly GCF_949774975.1). Lineage (NCBI taxonomy): Eukaryota > Metazoa > Chordata > Mammalia > Artiodactyla > Delphinidae > Lagenorhynchus > Lagenorhynchus albirostris. The sequence continues at coordinate 15,086,939 of NC_083100.1, forward strand.
ACGCTCTCCTGCAGCACGTTCAGCACCATGGGCACCTGCACCGACCTCAGGCCGGACGTGGTGGGCAGCGGCTTCATGGCCTCCCCCCAGAGCCTCTCTTCGTCTTTGTACAGCAGCAGGAGGCTGGATTTCTTCTCCCGCCTCTTGGATTTCACGTAGCCCAGCATGATTCCAATCAAGAAAATGCCGTAGAAGGACATGACCACCAGAACGTAGAAGTATTCGTTGCCGTTGCCGCTGCCGCTGCCCGGCACATGGGACTCGAGGGCGCCGCTGGGGGCTGCGGTGCTAGCATGCGTGCTGTTCAGAGGCTCCATCTTCAGCATTGAAGCTCTGCTCACACAGCCAGGGTCTGGGGAGAAACGTGCAGGTTAGAACTCTCCCACGGGGCGGCCACAGTACAGGGAGGAAGGAGGGCGAGCACGAGATTTGTGGAACTGCAATATCAAAAAAGCGTAAAGCTGCGTGGAGAAATAGCTGCAAGAGGTCCCACCAAACAGTTAACAGGGGTCAGCTGTGAGGAGCTGGCGTGCATGGGGACACGGGGAGGTGGGAGGGAATGAGAGGAAGACTTTTATTTTTCGTGTATACATGTCCATCATATTTTTATTTCATAAAGGGAGCATGTACAAAGCTTCGCTTTTATCATTTTAAAAGAAAAACAATCAGTGTAAGACAAGGGTGCATAGAGAAAAGAAATAACATCTTAATCACGGGGAAACTTTTTGAACTGATTGAGCAGAAAAAAAAGTTTGCATTTTGCTTTCAAACGTAAAACTATTTTTAATTCAGGACAAAATTTCCTTAGGAAAAAAAGAAAGGAAAAGAAAACTGCATCTACAAATTGCTAGAAATATCCTTTCGTTATGTTTCCGAAGCAAAGCAGCGTTGCTAACTTACCAAGGGCTGGCAAATTTGTCCCAAGTCCTGAATTCCTAGATCGTCAAGTCCAAGAGACTTCTTGCTCCGTGTGCGGCTCGGCGCTCTGACAGTTCCGCTGCCGCCCTTGGGATATACAGTCAAGAAATACATCGTCACGTGTTCAGGGAGGAAAATTTACAACAGAGGTTGGTCGTGGCAGAGTGAACAGTGAACTCACAGCACGGCAGTTCAACTCACTGAACTTTGCAGCTGTGAACAGAAAAAGACTGGGAAGCAGAAACAGCTTCCCACCCTGCCAGCACCCAGCCAAAGTTTTCAGGTGGCCATGAAAAAGGAGAAAACAATGTGCCCAGCTGGAACTGTTCCCCCAAAGTCCACTCTCATTGAAAATTAGATCACGCTTCATCTCCCTCTTGGGGAATAACCATGATGTCTCTCAAGGTTTTCAGAGACAGACAAATACCATAATCTAGATAAAAGATAGTCCCAAGCAAGCGCAGGATTTACTGTCAGGGAACCACGGCTTAAGTTTCAGCTCTTCCGCTGACTATGCAAATGTAATAAGTCCTCACTGAACCTTTCCTTACCTCAGGTTCCTGATCTGTGCAACTGCTGGACGTAGGGGGCTTCAAAATGTAGAATTATATGAACTGTGCGAGCTTTTGAGTCCCTGGCAGCTTAATCATTCTAAGATTTAAGGCTGGCGAGTGTGGGTTAGCCCTTTAAAAACACAGAGAGATTCTACCTGTCTTCTGCATCATAATCTCCTAACGCTCATAAATCTATTTTGTTAACAATAATAGATATATATCTTCCAGATGCTTTCCAATAGTCTGTGTGAAGTGGAAACAGGTTACAGCGCAAGATACTGTAGGCAAATTTTTCTCCAGTTCTACGACGCATAACTGCTCCTCCGGGGCATCACACAGAGACATTCACACATCTCTTTGCTGTCAGGGGAGGAGCAGGGATTCTTCTGGTGAAGCAACTGAGCACAGTTCAAGCTTTTAAAACCTAGCAGACCCTGTGTTAAAATGGTCACAGAGATCAAAATTGGTGAAGGGAGGGCTCCACTGGTGGCGCAGTGGTTGAGAGTCCGCCTGCCGATGCAGGGGACGTGGGTTAGTGCCCCGGTCCGGGAAGATCCCACGTGCCGCGGAGCGGCTGGGCCTGTGAGCCATGGCCGCTGAGCCTGCGCGTCCGGAGCCTGCACTCCGCAACGGGAAAGGCCACAACAGTGAGAGGTCCGCGTACCGCAAAAAAAAAAAAAAAAAAAAAAAAAAAATGGCGAAGGGATTGAAGACTTTGGTGTCAGTCCATCTGCTGCCCGGGATGCTTATTCTGAGAAGCTTTCATCCTAAATTGAAGTAAAGCAGGAAGAATGCTCTGCCCCCAGTTGCCTGTGGCCTGTGAATTGCAGCCAGACTCTCTTGGGGAATCTACTCTAGGGAAGACATCTCTTGTGGTCCTGCTGTTGTTAAATTGAAGCTGAAGGGAAACATGGTACCATTCCTCTGCTCCATCAGGCACATATACAGCCCAAGCATGGGGACTTCCACTGCTGCTACATGAACCCACTGGGGTAGCGCCTGGCTCTAATTCTATTTGGACACCTGTGGAAAAAGCAGTATGAGGAGTGCACGTTGCGGTTTTCCCCACTGGTCTACTCACCTTGTGGTTTGGGCGGTGCTGGCCCATAAGTCCCCAGCTGGCTATCAGGTATCGACAGCTGACCATTCCAACTCCAAGATCATCCATACACTGGAACTTTGCTCACACCAGTAAAGACATCCCCAGAGTTACATCTACTTAAAAAGCTCCACAGCTACTTTGGTCAAGGTAGACATGGCCTTTTCAACCTGTACTTATTGTAAGTACCTGAAGGCTTTCTTCTTCAGCTATGCCTACCGTGGTTTGCCAGGGACACCAGAACAAGAGAGACCCATGAGAGTAATGCCTGTTGATCGTGTAGTGTTGATTATGTACCCTGGGATGTATGAGATTAAAAATCACCCAGGGATGGTCAAACATTGCAATTTGGAAGCTTTGACGAGGCAGAGAGGAGGTGGGAAAGGGGTTACCAGACTTAAGGAACAAGGAAGTACAAAGCCTGGTGCCAAGGAGCCAAACAGAGGCTGAAGTTTCAAACAAGATAAATCTTCAAAACCAAGCCAACAGTCCCAAGACGGTAAAAGCAAGAAAAGACATGGATGAATCTAGAATGGCATCCAAAGGATAAAGCAATACAGGGACATAGGAAGGACACAATCCACTGCAGGTGTCACGGAGGGAACAGCCCAAGTGAAACTCTGCTGGAGGCCTGCTTGGTGTCCCTGCTGCCTCTGGGACCTCGTGCTGACTCCTACATATGTTTCTCTTACAGTTAAGTGAAATGATGCAAGTTAAGCACTTAGCACCGTATCTGGAAGAATGTGTATGCTCCGTCTATGCTATTTGTTGTCATTGTTGACAGTGTCCTGTTGTTACCAAGGGCTTCAGTTTGCTTCCTGATTGGACATGTGCCTGTCTTCATATTTTTCATTGTTGCTCTTTTCTCTCCCACCAAGGACGGAATTTAAGATGTAAGGCTTGCAGCCTCACAACACGAAGCTCAGTCTTCTCTCCAGCCCTCACTCATAAAAATATTATGAGAATTATGGCAGTGAATAATGACATAAATAGTCAGGGAGGAAAGAAAAGCATCTAGAAAGTGCACTCTATCAGGGCAAGGATGGGGACACACAAGAATTATTGATTACATCTACTTTATACCATAGTATCAAGAGACAGCAATGTTAAAGAAATAAATCCTTTCTACAAATATTTTCTCCTAGTCTGTGGCTTCCCATTTTCTTAGCAGTGTCTTTTTGAAGAGCAAACATTTCTTGATACTGATAAGTCCAACTTATCAAAATTTTTCTGATTTGTGTTTTTTGTATCCTAAAAAAATATTGTATAAACCAAGGTCACAAAGATTTTCTCCCTGAAGCTTTATAGCTTTAGCTCTTACATTTAGGTTCACAATCCATTTCAAGTTAATTTTTGTATATAATGCAAGGTATGCGTCAAGGTTTATTTTCTTTTTTTATATGGGTGTCCAATTGCTCCAGCACCATTGGTTGAAAAGACTACCCTTTTTCCCATTGAATTATCTTGGGACCTTGTCAAAAATCAGTTAACCATTTAATTGGTCCATTTCTGAACTCTTTAATCTGTTCTGTGGATCTATCTATCTATCCTTGCATCAGTGTCATGCTCCTTTGATAAGTTCATTTTGAACTGGGGTTTTTCATGAGTCTAAAATATGCTGCGGTCCATCCCCAGCTAAGTGTCTATTGTGAACCAGGCATTGGGAGAGGCTTTGCTTACTTCAACCCTGTGTGGTAAGTATCACCATAACTATTCCATAAATAAGGAAACTGAAGGTTAGAGAGACTAAGTAAATTGCTCAAGACCACCTCATTAGTAGTAGAGTTAGGATTTGACCACAGGTCTGTATAATTCCAGAACCCATTCTCTTTCCACTACCCTTTGCCTCACTCAGTGGGAACCAGGAAAGGAACTGAGAAAGAGTAGAAGATAAAAGATGATGGGGCTTCCCTGGTGGCGCAGTGGTTGGGAATCCACCTGCCGATGCAGGGGACATGGGTTCGTGCCCCGGTCCGGGAAGATCCCACATGCCGTGGAGCGGCTGGGCCCGTGAGCCATGGCTGCTGAGCCTGCGCGTCCGGAGCCTGTGCTCCGCAACGGGAGAGGCCACAACAGTGAAAGGCCTGCGTACCGCCAAAAAAAAAAAAATAGCATGGATTTGGAAGAAACACTTTATCACTGCATGTTTGCATTTATGTTTGAGTATCTGACCATCTAGGGATTCACTTTTTTAAAAGTTTTATGAAGACTCAAAAGAAGTTTAAAAAATATTCATCTTTTTTTTTTTTAATTTTAATTTTTTTTTTTTTTTTGCCGCTCCGCGGCATGTGGGATCTTCCCGGACGGGGGCACGAACCCGTGTCCTCTGCAACAGCAGGCGGACTCTCAACCACTGCACCACCAGGGAAGCCCCATGCTATCTTAATTGTTGGAGGCTACACCAACCTTAATATATTCTGGAAGTTATCAGTGAGCTAGTAATAACTTTATCCTATATCCATATTTTCTATAATGAAACAATTTCCCTTTTGCTTATATATACAAATGATTTCTAGTCTTGTTTTGATTTTTTTCCCCAACTTTATCGTGACACACAACTTTCTCCAGAGCTTTAAGTTTTTAAATTTCCTGGTAACGTCATTTTCACCCGACGACCCAAGGGTCCCTGACCACACATCTCTGAAATTATGTTAGCAGCTTCTGTGACTAAACAAACTCCGTGCTGGGATAATAGTGCGGTGGTGAATCTCATCAGATTAAACGTAAATCTGGAGTCCAGAGATCTGACCCAGCTCAGCCCCACCCATGCTACGTGACTGGCTCAGTTGCATAATTTCTCTGTGTTTCAGTTTTAGCCCCCTCAGGCATGTCAAGAGTAGGAAAATTAATTGTCTCAAGATACTCAAAAATGTCCCATAATCCATGAGGCCATCCCTGTCCTGAGGAGACAGTAAGGAACAGAACAGAACAAGATGTGGGATAACCAGGCTGCAGAGCTGGTAGAGTGTTAAAAAATGAAACCCTCAATGCCCACCCTAATTTTGTTTTTCCCAGAAACCCTTTCTGAAAAACTGTCTGGGAACTCTTGCAGTGGTCATTCCTCCTAATGCCCTGAGTCACCCTCCCTAGACACATACATTTTAGCATTTCTATCACTTGGAATAAAACAGGACTGGGTATCTTATAGTGTTTAAGAAGACCTCCAGTCCCTCCTATAATACCAGCTATGTCTCAGGGGGACGTGGCTGCAGGCAGATCCTACTTGGACATCACCCAAAAGAGATTAGGATGAAAGAACGCAGAATGCCTGAAATTAAAGAGATCCCTTCCTGGTAAGTTTGCCATTAACTTGCCTTTGCTATTTATTATTCAGACTATTTTTCACCTGGTATTTATTTAACAAATACTTGCGTAGTGCCTAAAATGTCTCGGAAACTGCTCTAAGCACTTTACAAATTTTATCTTATTTAATCGTCCTAAACTTTCTAGGAGACAGGCTTTATTATCGTCCATTTTATACAGATCAGGAAACTGAGGCACAGAGTGGATAGAGTAGGCTGCCCAACATCGCACAGCTAGTACATGTCAGAGCTGGCATCGGAAGCCAGGGCTGAGACTTTGAACCCAGAGTCTTTGGTTCTAACACCTATACCATGCGGTCTCTTCTAGTTATTGAGTTTTTGCACTATGCAACGGAACTGTAGTAGGTGAGAGAAAAGAGAGAGACAGACAGACAGAGAGTCTAAGTGTTCCCTACAGCCTACAACCTGCTGGACACAGAGGAGTGGGCTCATTTCCACACCTGGGAAAACCAGAAGGGGACTATGGCCCCAGCTCTGGAGAGAGGTTCCTGAGTTAGGGAAGCCCACGCCTCCAGAGTTTGTCAGGAAAAAGATATGGGAGTGTTTCGGATAGGCCAGATGTGTGCCACACAGAAGGGAGCACACAGACCTGGGATACGGCTAGCTCTTGTCCAAGACGACAGTCCAGAGGCTAAGAAAGGAGATGCATTCCCCACAACCAAAGGAAGTGCCTGGAATGGGGTCAGAGGTCATAGCCCTATCCACCAATGGCACCCAGTCTACCCAAGGCCCAAGGGGTAAGGGGGAACATAGAAGGGGGAGGGGATGTAGCAAAAGAAGCTTTAACTTTAAATGAACTTGAGGATTTTTGACCATGATGTGGGAATGAACATTTTAATTACTGAACTGAGGCTGTTTGGGGAAACTAGGGGCAGCCAGGGGATTTTTATTACCTAAGAGAGACCAGAAAAGTTGTGGGATCTGCACCCAGATTTCCATCACAGGGCAGGGGAGGAGCTGGCCCTAGAGAAGGAGTCTGAAGAAGCTGTGGGACTCAACATAAAGGCTTCCTTTATGATGACACCCCGCAAGTCCTGCTTGTTTATCACAAGAATATGTGTGCAAAATGCTTGGATCTGTGCCTAGAACTAGCAAGAGTTCATTTATCATAAATATTAAAGAACATTAGAAAAATGCAGAAAGACAATACTTGGGGCACTCCATGGCATTATCCATCTTAAATTTAAGTTGAAGAACCATAAGTGGTTGTTCACTATTTTATTCCCGGCACCTAGAAGGGTACTTGGCCCACAGTAGACCTTCTAGAAATATTTGTTGAATGAATAACAGAAAGAAGGTGCTAAGTACTCTTCACAGACTTTCTCATTTAATTTTCACAAGAACCCACCCAATAGGGCTACCATGAGCAGAATTTTATAAATGTGGAGACCTATTGAAATCTCGCCAGACACGTACTCCATTTCTGGGACACACACTACTCAGTGGCTGTGGGTCACTTCCTCTGACCACAGCTAATAAAGAGGTCAGGACCAGCTTCAGAGCATGATGGAAAAAGTGTGCTAATAAAGGGCTTCAGGGATTTCAGCTGAGGAGGGCAAAGCTGACTCTCTTTAAAAGAAAGGTTTTGAAGCCCTTAAAAGATTTTCTTACACCTTCCAAGTACCAGATTATCAGATGATACCACAGAATCCAATAAAAACTGAGAGATGGACTCTAGTTAATAATACAGTACTGTATACTTAAAAGTGGTTGAGAGTAGATCTTAAGCATTTTCACCACACACGCACAAAGTTAACTATGTTACCTGTGCGAGGTGATAGATGTGTTAATTACCTTGCTCTTGGAAATCATTCAAATTATATGTGTATCAAAGTATCACCTTGTACACTTTAAATGTATACAATTATATTTGTCAATTATTCCTCAGTAAAGTTTAAAAATTAAAATTAAGAGATGAAGCTGGAGTCCAAAGCACCGGGCAGCCCAAGGCCAACAGGCCATGAAGAGCCCCAGCCATGGCTGTACAAGCAGTCAGGGTCCACCCTGCTCATGAAGGAAGGCTCACCCAGCAATGTCAGGCAGGCAGGCTTTGCCTATCTGGTCACAGCTGGAACCCAAAGATACCAAAGCCAGCTCTTCACACACGGTAGCAATTGGAAAGAGTGGCACACGGCTTCCCACAAGCGACCCAGGAGAAAGAAGACCTGGACGCTGGATGGCTGAGAGAGAAGCATTCCTTCTGAGCTCAAAAAAGACTTCACTCCTGCCCATAAGCAGGAAGCAGTGTCCGAAAAGATTATCCCTGCTGAATAGTGAGCATAAGGATAGGAGAATGTAGCCCCAGCCTGCCAGGGGAGTCCTGGGGAGTGAGGAAGTCACATGATAAATTGGGTAGACTCAGAGCTAGATGTCTCAGATTAATATTCCCAGAAATTTCAGCCAAACCCATGTCATGGTCCTGGCCCCATGCTCCGCTACGCATAACCTCGATTCATGATATATTCACTTGGCCTATAACTGTTCATTTATTCATTCACTGATTCGTTTAGTCAAATAAATACATATGGCCTGCAACCTTAACTAATACATATTTCATAAAATTAAAGGATCAAAACAACAACAAAAAAGTGATTGATTGCAAAGAAATAAGTCAAAATAAAAATTAGTGATGCACAACAGCGGCTGGCGTTGGGGCTTTGTCAGGTCCTAAGTTCCCTGGCTGAATAATGCTGGCTTCCTCTTTGAACAAGACCGAACATTTGTCTACAATGAATCACACTCCAGCTCCCAGCAGCGCAGACGCAGGGCTGGGATCTCAGAGTGCTGGATCACCATGGCGCTCCTTAGACTCCAGCGATTGCCTAGCGTGAGAGCAGTAGGGCTCATTAGCCCTGCTACGACAGTATGACTAGCAACACAAGCCCAACCTCCAGAAGGCCAGGCCCTTGAGGCAAGTCTCCTGGGAAAGGAACTCTTCTTTTTTTTCTATAAGAAAAAAATATCTGAGGATCATTTGAAACTGTACTCTATGCCTTCACTTTTATTTCTGGTGTAAAGAGTCAAGTTTTTCCTCTGGAGTAGCAGGGCAAATTTTAGCTCTTTCATCAGTCTAAGAAAAGGTTGGTTAGATTATCCAAGCCACCTAGGCATACAAAGAAAAATAATAATCACCGTAGCAGCAAAGAATGGGTAGAAGAGCAACAAAGTGTTTAGAAACACAGATTCCAGAATTAGATGCCTGCACTTGAGTCCCACTTTCTGCTACTCACCAGCTGTGTGGCCCTAGGCAATTTATTTAACCCATCTGTGCCTTGACTAAGGTTGTAAGAACTAAATTAGATCATGTATAAGCACGTTGCACGTTGTCTGGCACCTACTAAGCACTCCATAACTTAGCTATTACTATTAGTCCTGACCAGGGCAGGGCAATGTGCCTAACATTTTTAATTGAGATATCATTTGCACACCATAACATTCACCATTTTAAAGTGTACAATTCAGTGGTTTTTAACTTATTCATAATGTTCTGCAACCATCACCACGATCTAATCCCAGAACATTTTCATCCTTCCAAAAACAAACCCTACACCCAATACCAGTCACCTCATTCCCACTCCCCACAACCACCAGTCGTCTTTCTGTCTCTATGAATTTGCCTATTCTGAACATTTCCTAGAAATAGAATCACACAATATGTGGTTCTTTGTGACTGACTTCTTTCACTCGGCATAATGTCTTCAAGGTTCATCCATGTCATAACATGTATCAGTACTTCCTTCTTTTTACGGCTGAATAATATTCCATTGTATGGACATACCACATTTTGTTTATGCGTTCATGGATATTTGGGTGGTTTCCACTTTATGTCTATTGTGAATAATGTTGCTCTAAATATTTATGTATAGGTTTTTGTTTGAACATATGTTTTCAGTTCTTTGGGGTATATACCTAGGAGTGGAATTGCTGGATCATATAGGAATTCTAAGTTCAATTTTTCAAAGTACCGCCAAACTGTTCTCCACAGAGGCTACACAACTTTACCTTCCTAACAACAATTTTTGAGGGTTCCAGTTGATTTACAGCCTCATCAACACTTGTTATTTTTCTGTATTTGATTATAACTATCCTAGTGGTTATGAAGTAGTTTCTCATTGTGGTTTTGATATGCATTTTCCTAATGACTAGAGATATTTAGCATCTTTTTATATGCTTATTGGCCATTTATGTATCTTCTTTGAGAAATGTCCATTCAAGTCTTTTGCCCATTTTTTTTTAATTGGGTTCTTTGTCTTTTTATTGCTGTGTTGTAAGAATGCTTTATACATTCTGGATAATGAAACCTTATCAGATATATGGTTTGCAAACATTTTCTCCCATTCTGTGAGTTGCCTTTTCATATTCTCGTTAGTGCCTTTCATGCACAAAAGTTTTTAATTTTGATGAAGTCCAGTTAATCTCTTTTTCCTTTTGTTGCCTGTGTTTTTGGTATCTTATCTAAGAAATTGCTGTCCTGTCCAAGGTCAAAAAGATTTACACCTGTATTTCCTTCCAAAATTTTATAGTTTTAGCTCTTACATTTAGTTCCTTGATTCATTTTTTATTTAATTTTTGTATATGGTGTATATGGTGTATATGGTGTAATTTTTGTATACCTTCAAACATGAATTTGAAGGTAGAGGTTCAAATTCATGTTTTTGCATTTAAATATCCAGTTGTCCAAACACCATTTGTTGAAAAGACTATTCCTTCCCCCAATGAATGGGCTTGGTACCCTTGTGGAAAATCAATTGACCATAAGTGTATGAGTTTAATTTGGGGCTCTCAATTCCATTCCATTCCACTGATCTTATATATCTAGCCTAATGCCAGTACCATATTGTTTTGAATTCTGTACCTTTTGTAGTAAGATTTGAAATCAGGAAGTGTAAGTCTTCCAATTTTGTTACTCTTTCTTACAATTGTTTTGGCTATTCTGGGTGCCTTGTAGTTTCATATGAATTTTAGAGGATCAGCTTGTCTATGTCTGAAAAAAAAGACAGTTGGAATTGTGATAGTGATTTTATTGAACCCATAGGTCAATTTGGGGAGTATTGCCATCTTAACAATATCAAGTCTTCCAATCTATGAACAGAGGATGACTTTCCATTTATTTAGCTCTTCTTTGATTTCTTACAACACGCTTCACAGTTTTCAGTGAAGAAGCTTTGCACTTCATTTGGTAAATTTATTACTAAATATTTTATTCTTTTTGCTGCTATGGTAAATGGAATTGATTTTTTCATTTTATTTTCAGATTGTTCGTTGCTAGAGTATAGAAATACAATCAATTTTACATATAGTTTTTATATCCTGCACCCATGTTGAATTTGTTTATTAGTTCTAACAAGTTTTTTAGTGAATTTCTTAAATATCTCTCTATATACAATGATGTCATCTGCAGACAGAGATCTCTTTACTTCCTCCTTTTCAATCTGGATGATTTTTATTTCCTTCCCTTGTCTACATGTTTGGGACTTTTTGTTTGTTTACTGAACTCTCTGGATTAACTCTGTACCATCTGTATCCTTTGTCACGTGTGGCCACTGAAGTCTCTACTCAGTTGGTTTAGTGGTTAGCTAGTGACTGGACAGAGGTTTATCTTACTTAAACTCCTAGAACCAATAGATTTCCTATTCTTTACCATAGGGTTCTGTGTGCATGTTGGGGCACACATTCAACACTTAGCAGGCAATTTACAACTCTGCCTTGGCCTTCACTTCCCACTTGCACAGAGCCTCGCAGTCAGCCAGAGGTGAGAGTTTAGGGCCTACTTAAGAGTTTCCTGAGCATGCCCCTCCCCCTATGCGTGTGATTTTCTAGATTCCCAGGAAGAGGTCAGAGCTTTTCAAAGCCCCTGTGAATAGCTCATTCCTCAGTTTTTTTTTTTAAAGTTTTTATTTCTGTTTTTTGGAGGGGGGTTTGTAAGTTTATTATTTGCCCCAAACATTATTCACTGCCTGAGGCAGTCACAAAGTTAATCAATTGTCTCTAATGGTTTCAACAAGTTCTGGATAAAAAGCTTTCCTCACTGGATAAGTTCTAAGTTAAGAAACTAAAGACGGCCTTGCAAATAGTGTCTCCCATGAAACAAACAGAAAGGTAAAATAATGACAATTCTCTAGAAATGAGGCTTTGAAGGAGCTCCCATCCCTCTCCGCTCCCTCTGGTGGCTGCCAGACTACTAGATTTCAGTGCGATTTCATTTTCAGGCTGTTAATTTTTTTTAATAGATTTATTTTTTTGGATATAGACCATTTTTAAAGTCTTAATTGAATTTGTTACAACACTGTTTCTGTTTTATGTTTTGGTTTTTTGGCCCCGAGGCATGTGGGATCCTAGCTCCCCAACCAGGGATCGAACCCACACCCCCTTTATTGGAAGTCTTAACCACGGGACCACCAGGGAAGTCCCTAGGCTGTCAATTTTTAAGGCTACTGTACAACTGAAGAAGAAGATGGGAATAAGGCAACTTAAAACACCATAAAGCTTGCTGTTCGTACTGAGATTCAGCCATCTTTCTTGACCATACACTTCCCAGATTGCTGCAAGACTTTGGCTAGTTTCCAGAGTTCTGAAAAAGTCAATTCTGACCACAGTGCCAGATTTCTTGTGGCTTTTGTGGAGGAGAGAATTTTCAGAGGCCCTTACTCTGCAATTTTCAATACATCTCTTCTGCCTAGCATTATGTATGCAGTATAGCATTGTGGTCAGAGCTTGGGATCTGCCAGCCAGACTGCCTGGGTTCAGATCTCATCTCTACCAGTTGCTAGCTGTGTCACCTTGCTAGGTCAAGTTCCTCAAATTCTCTGTTGAGAACTACCTCAATTTCCTTCTCCAGGAAGTAGAGATATAAGAATAGTATCTACTGCATAGGATTGTCATAAGGGATTAAGAGTTAACACGTGAAGAAAATCTAGTACAGTGCCTAGCATGTAGTAACTACTTAATAAATATCAGTATTATTGACACTGCTGTTATTATTATCTCATTCCTCAACGCACTGCTAGGGGAAGTGCTGTCACTCTATCCTTTGACAAATGAAGAAAGGGGAGCAGAAAGAGGTTAAGGAGCTTGCCAGGGGTCATGTAGCTAGTAGTCCCCACTGTGCTGCTACAAACCAAGGTGCACGGTGATCCCCAAGTTTATGTCTTCATATGCCACTGACCAGCCATAAAAGGAGTCAGGGTCTGGTGGCAAATATAATGAAGACTGAGCTCCACAGCTGTGAACACTATGATGCCCCAAGGCTGGAGGCTCCCATTGCACCTTTCTTTTCTCAGTACAGAGGGTCCCCAAGCCATAAAAGTTCAACTATAATTTTTCAGCTTTACAATGGTGTGAAAGTAATATACATCCAGTAGGAACCAGACTTTAAATTCTGAATTTTGATCTGTTTCCCGGGGCTAGCAAATATATGGTAAGATACTCTCTCCTGAGGCTGGGCAGTGGCAGCTAGCCACAGTTCCCAGTCAGCCAAGCAAGCATGAGAGGTAAAAAGGAATACCTCCTTAGCTCCTAACCCATCAGGGACCCAAATGCCCTTAGAGCATGGGCAGCTAGAAAACCTAGTGGGAATGGTCCAGGGGTCCTGCTGGGGCTGGCAAGGGCTGGGATGCTTCTGATATTCAGTCACCCGCAAGGAGTGTGGCCCAGTCCAGCAAGAAATGAAAAAGAAAAAACAGTTGGGAGGATATTGCTCTACTCCTGGGAAGGGGACTTCAGCGGCATCAGTGAGAAGACAAAGGAGGAGCTGGACGTGAATGATTTGATGGGGTCGTGCCCCAGACAGATCAAACTGTGCTTTGCTTTTTTTTCTTCTTCTGAAATCATCTTCAGGGCACCGATGCTCACTTCCTTCCCACCACTTGTTCCGTTCAATCCCCTCAAGTGGGCAAGTGTAGCTATGAGAGCATCACCTTCAGGGCATGGAAGGTAAGCACGCTGAAAGATGAGAGAGGACTAATGCATCCTAAACCTCTAAGTGTTTAGGCTTAGAGAAGATGGGCAGACCTTGGGAAACTGAGACCTCGGGAAACTAAGGGACAAGTGTCTGGATACCTGGCCTCCAGGGCACCCTCTCCTGCACTGGAACCACGGGCAACATCTTAGGAGGACCAAGCCCCTGTGAAGAGCAGCGAAGAACATCCTGCCACGTTAGGGCTAACTTGAGGAACTTGAGGGGCACTGAGGGTGACCCCACACCATAACAGCTCAGACACAGGCTGCCCTTTGCTTGAGGTGGAACACCGCTCTGCCATGCTTCCAGACCTCACTGGTACCTTGCAGGCCATCTAATGAGAGGGGTAATTGCCACCCGCACCTCAAAACTTTTTTCCAAATCACTCAGAGAGGCTTCGACAAACTACCCCCCAACCACCACTGTATACATGGAGCTGGGTGGTGTGTAGGTGTAGGAGGAATCACCCATCAGCCTACCTCGAAGCTGGGCTGGGGCACCTAGAGCACAGCAACAGGTGTGGAAAGACGGGAAGGAGGTGAAAGGAAACATGAAAGTTTGCTAAGCTGGGCAAAGACAGAAGTTGGAAGGAGAAGCTCATTTGGAAGAGAAATGAGCTTCCTGTGGGCGCAAGTGCAGGCTGTCTCGTGTTGTGCAGGAAGCTCTCAAATAGCAACATGCCTCTGAGCAACCATTTCCCAGCTCCCCGTACTGTTCACTCTGGACCATGGTCTCCATTCCCACATCGTCACCTGCTCTATACCTTCAAAGCCTAATTCAAGTGCCAGGACCTTGTACCACCCGCATAACCACACCGCCTCTTCCTTTAGCCTGAGACAGCTCCCCTCTCCGCTCTGCAAAGTGCTTTGCTTACGGCTGACTTATGGCTCTGCAGAGGGGCCTCTAACTATTTTGTGAAGCAAAATGTGTCTACCAGGCTACAAACGCCTGACTGTAGGGGTGACATCTTATTCATGCTTGTTTCCCCCGTAGAACCCAGCCCAGGGCCCAATTATACTTACATCATATATTTATTGACCTAATCAATTACTCAGTATTTGACACCTTTCTGGACAAAGAGCTTCCTCACAACATGGCTGGTTGTCAAAACGTTCTTATACCAGCCCCAGACTCCAACTCTGTAGCCTCTGACCATTGCTTTTCCCCCTTGTGACTATCTTAGAATGCTTTCCTTCATCTTCAACATGATAGCCAACAAATATTTAAGTCAACATTCATCCCTTGCCCACCCCCACCAAAGCTCTCTTCCTCTTCTAAACTTACTCATAGTCTGAAAGGGGTCATAAGCTTGACTCAGTAACTAGATACTAGGAAGAAGAAAAAAAAAAAGCAAAAACTGAGTTCAAAGACAGTGAATAACTTGGACTGGTTTGAGGTTTGGATGAGATCCAGCTCCCTGATTCCACGATTCATTCTCAGGGAAGAAAGACACAAGTCCTTGGAATGCTCAGAGGAAACAGTGGATTTCTGTCACCCCCTAAAAGAGCACCCAAGGAAGAACAGTTCTGTAACTGGACACAGCAGTCTGGTGATGCTTTCAGCTCCCCAGCGCTTGAGTGGAGTTTTTCTGCAGACCAATACTACCTTAGTGGAGCCACGGAGACCTAATGGAAGTACATGTTTTACTAGACAGATGGAAGGGACCTTAGAGCTCATCTAATCCAGCCCTTCCCATTTGCAGGCAAGAAGACTGAGGCCCCCAAAAAAGAAATGAATTAAACAGTTCCAGATGTATCTTCAGAAATCTAAATCTCCAACATTACTAACTGGGCTCATGTCCAGCCCCCTGCAATTATAATTTCAGGCAAAAACAGAATGTCTCCTCCTTCACCTGCTCAGTGATACTTCACATCCTCACCAAAGTACAGAAACTCAAGACTAGCATTAAAAAATGCTTTAGGGCTTCCCTGGTGGTGCAGGGGTTAAGAGTCTGCCTGCCGATGCAGGGGACGTGGGTTAGTGCCCCGGTCCGGGAAGATCCCACGTGCCGCGGAGCGGCTGGGCCTGTGAGCCATGGCCGCTGAGCCTGCACATCCAGAGCCTGTGCTCCGCAACGGGAGAGGCTACAGCAGTGAGAGGCCCGCGCACCGCAAAAAAAAAAAAAAAAAAAAAAGCTTTAAATGATGTCTTCAGCTCCATTGAAGCCTACAGGTAATACAAGTTGTTGTGATGTTCAAGTTCTTAGGTTGACATATAGCTTCATGAATGTTAATTATGTTCTTTTAATTTACAACATATCCATACATTATATATTTTAATAAGTATAAAATGTAATATGTTTAAAAGATCATAAAGGAAACACTGTGTGAGTGACTTCTATCAACATTCTTTCCTCCAAGAAAAGGGGAGAGAGGGAGACAGGAGAACATTTACAAGGGTTTTTCCCAGAAAAGAAGGGCATTTTGAGAAGGCTGTTCAAACATTGTTTTTTTATGACCATACAATGTGCAAAATAGACATTACAGACCCCACTCCAGGGGTGAGTATATCTTTCGCAAATATGATTTAGTAGAATGTTTTTATACCTGACAGGTTAATGATGTGTTTTTAAGCCACATCAAAATATCGTGTATCCGTCATGGAGACCAGAACAAAAGGTGTTCTCATAGGTCAGCAATAAGCCAAAGGGCTTTTCCTGCTCTCTTTTGCCAATACAGCATCTCACTGGGGGGACATGAGGGGAGAAATTTAAGAGAAGGACAGATGGAATAAAGTATGGCAGGAAGAAGCTGGAGAAAGAAAGTCTACCGGAAGAAAAAAAAGAAAACACATGGGATACTTCACAGCAGTTAAAACGAATACACTATTCACACATCAACACGTAAATCGCAAAAATATAACACTAGACGTTGAAAGCAAATTGCAGAATGATACATACAATGTATCATCTATCTAAACATTAAAAGCTTGTAAAACAATACTGTAAGTTGTTGGTGGATAAGAACATGACAGTAAAAGTATAAAAACTTGCACAGGAGTGGTGATCACCCAATCAGGCTGGTGGTTACTTCTGGGGAGGAGAAAGGAGAGAGGAAAGAAAGGAACATAGATTATAAAAGAGTATGAAGGTGACTTCAGTTGACCTTGTATGGTTCTGCTTCTTAAGCTGGATGGTAAATACATATGTATCTGCTAAATTAGTATGTCTTTTTGTATGACTGAAATATTCCATAACCAAAAAAACTAAGTCAAAGTATCCCAAAAGAACTGGAACACCTCTCCCACCTTCCTTTGTTTCTCACTATCTATTGATCTATACATGGTACATATTTTACATAATATAACATATATATGTATAATAAGAGTGAGAGAAGAGCACAAATAGGTAAATAAGATGATAGAGGATAATTTGGTAGGTAAGACTGATAGATAAACAGATGATAGATAATAGATGCTGATGACAGATAAATAACAGAGAGATTGATGATGATAAAATAGAGCAATAGATGATTAAAAATTGAGCACTAGAGAGATGGAAGATAGATAAGGTTGGATAGGATTATTTTTATGTGCCAAGTGCTTTTCATGACTATTTTATTTAATACTAACAATGACCTATCTTACAGATGAGAAAACTGAGGCACAGAGAACCTATGCTCACAAAGCTATGGGGTAGCAGATGCCCAAATCCAGCCCAGGTGAACCTGCCCCCAGCACTATGCTGATTTCCTGCTCCATGATGCCACCTGGAATAAAGGGGCCAAGGAGCATTCAAAGGTTCTGGTCCTTCCTTTAGAAATCCAGAGAGAGGGGAGCTTGAGAAATTTTTTTTAAGTAAATAAAAATAAATAATATAAATAAAACAAGCTGCTCTTCAGGCAGACAGGAAAACCATCCCCCAGGATCTACCTATCCACTGTCATCTGATTTCTGCCCACAGCAGAGTGAGGTCTGGCCCTCTTCCTCACTGTCCCATGGAAGACACCCTGTCTCTTCACACACACACAGATAACCGCAGAGAGCATCTTAGTCGTCAACAGTTGTGCATCACCAATCTTCTCTCCTGTTTTAACTTCCATCAGTTGACACTTCTGCACCAAAATATAGATGCTTGTCTGCATTTACAAAACCGAAAGTCCTGTGAACAGTGATGAAGCGAGCTGGGGAGGCCTTTTTGGAGGAAAATCTACTTTCCTGGACCAAAACGAAGGATTAGCTGCATTGCCCCAAAGGCTCAGGATCAAACCCCGTATGGGCAGTGATTCAGTAGGAAACCTCACCATCCTGGTACCTTCACAACTATTTGTCTTTTTAAAAACCAACAGTGACACAAAATAGCTGGAGAAAAAATACATTCTTAGAAAAATTTGATCTGAGACTGAAGTTCAAAACATAATTCTCAAAATTCATATCTGTAGTGGCTTAACAGGCTTATTCTTATTTGAAAATTGTCTGTGTAGGTTGTTTGGGATTAAAACCTTAAAACACATGCCATTTAACCATCTGCTTTGTGTTTTCTCTTAGTATTAAAGTTGTGGTTAAATGATCCACATTTTACATAAAAATATTTGGAAACACGGCCAAGAGTCATTAAGAAAACCATACATTTAGCTCCCCATTTCCTCTGACTAATTTTTAGAACACTTTTGTCTACATCTTTCCTGAAGAACAGTCCTTAATCACACCAAAGACAGATATGTTCATTTCAATAACAGAAGAAATGAAACTCATATTGCCAGACTACAGGTATTAGAGATAATCTAATCGAACAATTTCATTCTGCAGAAAATCTCTGAGGCACAGATAGAGAGTCATTTCGCAGACCTACATGGAAGAAGCTGACTTTGCTCGTGCGCATCCTCCTGCAGGGCTCACCAACGTAAGTATTTGCCCTCAGTAATACTAGGTTAGATAGATGGGACATTTCTACAAGGCTTAAACTGTGTCATTTCCTTAGGCATTTCCCCCTCTTGCTTTGACTAAGGTCGATAATGCCATCAACTTGAGTGTTTATGACTTAAGGAGCCAAAATTGCACGCTTAGTTTGATGATTATGCAACACCCTTTGTTGTTGTTGATTGTGGCAAAGATAACTTGTGCTTTCCCTCCACTGTACAGAGCTTTTCTTGGGAAATGACTGCCAACTCAGGATGATATCTCCGGCACTTCTACACCTGGTAGGGTCAGTTCTCAGCAATGGAGCATGAACGAAAGTGATGAATAGCACATCTCAGCTACTATGGGTAAGAGTCCAGTGTGCCTTACCCCTGAATTACTCCACGGAAAGCAGGATGCCTAAACCCACTGTGGACTCTATGAGTGAGCAATAACTTCTACTGTGGGAAGCCACTGAAAGTTTAGCTTTACAGCAACTTGCCTTATTATTAACACATGGATCAAATGAGAAACATTTCAGAAACGTAAGAATATTGATATATCCCAAGCCAGTAAATTACATGGGGGCCCTGTCTACATGTTCTGCTTCTTGATTAAATGATGAGATTGCAGTTCCCAAGGCTGTACCATCAGAGCCCTCACCTAAGAAACAGCAAAAGATCCAACTCAGATCAGCCCCAGGAAACGCCCTCGGGAACCACTTTGGATGATTCTGCTTAGTCGTTCAAGACACAGCACCCGGAGTGTGTCAGTACAATAGCCCCAGAATGATTTTTACCTCTCCTTAAGAGGAGGAAAGAATGCAGAGGAGATTAAGATACACAAATCATTCTGCTCTTAAATGTCTAGAAGTCCCTTAAGCCCTCTGTTTTACCCCAGGAAATAATGAAAGGCTTAGCTAAAAATGCTCTTTCTTAAAAGGTTCCAAGTTTTTCGTGTCTGGACTTTTCAGTTGGTTCCTTCAACTTCATCAGACAGATCACTATTAAGATCAGAAGGAAAACAAGTCAAAAAGCCATTGAATTCATTTGGAACATAACCCGCTGAGGAAACGGCTACGTAAATACAGCCCTAGCTTAAAGCCCTCTGTTTGCTCAGCTGTGTTTATTTACATTAAATATTGGCCCTAACTAGCTCCAGTATTTACTGCTCACCTGAACTTGGGGTTCTTCGTTGAAGAGAAATCAGATGAATGACTTAAATGCTTATGATGGGCTTATTGGCATCTGAATTCACTTGAACCCCCCCAAAGTTTGTTCCAGGGGTTCCCCAAAAGTTTGGCCTCAGAGACTTGAAGCTTCAGCCAGCCTTGAAGCAAAGACCAGTACTTTTCGAATGTTTTTTTTAGCACTGGAGCCCATATTTCTAGGGAGAGTTTACACAGAACCCAAATAAATGAAATAGGCAAATTCCCAGCTGTTATAATTGAAGCAGGGTTGGGGGTCCCAGAGACCCCCCCCCCACCTTTGGGTTGCAAAGGTACATCTGATTCAATCCCTTTCTGTTACCAAGAAAGAAACTGAGGCCCAGTGACATGCCTATATCCACTCAGCAAGTGAGTGGCTGGGCCAGGACTGCACAGCATCCCCAGACTCCCAGCCCAATGCTCTTTCCAGACAATGGGCTGCTTCTCACACTGCTTCTTCTCCAGGTGTGTTCATGCACTCTCTGTCCACGAATTTTCTTCCTAAGTTGGGAGATTTCTACAGATGCTTGTCTTCTGGTTCTGAGGTCAATTCATGCAGCCATCTCTGCTGAAAACACCCAGGGTCCTGGTGTACAGAAGTCTCACACAAAGGTGGTCAGCGTGTCCTCGGCATGGGAGCTCTCTCCCTGCACACTCAGCTACCCAGCCCCTCCCTTTCCTTCTTCTGGTAACTGTGGTTCATACAAGCCCTCGAGAGCTTGCATACTGGTTCTGCAAGCAAAGAAACACCGCTTCTTGGAGATAGAAGGGCTCCTGGAGATCATCTAGATTCTGCACCAACGGGTTCATTTTACAAATGGGAAAAATTTATGTCCTGGCCTTTTATAAACTGAAGAATACTTCAGAGATCTAAATAGCCGTGTCTTCCAGGCCACTTGGAGTAGAAAGGGGCTTCTCAAGGCGAGTGTGGTGCATGAACCACCTACTGGAATGACTAGCGTTGCTTAGTAAAATCATATGTTCATGGATGGAGTATGAATCTGCATTTTTACCAACCATTTCAGACGCATCTTCTGCAAATGTCACTGGAATAGTGGAAAAAGCATAATCATTCGTGGGAAGTAGACTGGTGTTCAACCCAGCTCTTCAATCATCTAAGTAGTATGTTGGACCAAACCACTTAAGCTTCCATGTGTCCCATGACAGGGCTGTGATGTTCTGGGGGATAGTGGTGGGCAAAATCCTACTAAAATACTAACCTAGAAGAAGGAGCTTCCATGCCTTCTGGGAAGGTTCTCTGGCCCCTCTTCAAATACGCTGAGTCAGTTAGTTCAGGCCTCTGGACCAACTCCCTCCTGGAGCGGAGTGGAGCCCTTCAGGGCAGCTGACCTGTCTCCATCAGTCACACATCACCTTCCTCCCCACAGGCACAGTCCTGAGGTTCTGATGCCTGGACTCAGCTTTATCAACCTGAGGCTGTCCGAATGGATCTCTTCTCTGCTGTCCATTTTACTCTCCCCTTTCTTCTCACGCCTAACTTTTCTTTTTTTAACAACAAGGCACGCTCGTAAACAGTAAGCTGCCAGACAGATGTCAACCACCGTTATTATTACTACAAGCCCTGAAGGAGTTGTAAGAGGCAGCGCGCAACTCAGCTAGAGAGAAAGGCTCCACGCTTGAGCCACAATTTAAGATGGAAGCTGGTATAAGACCGTGTGGAAAGTGGTGAGACAGAGAACCACCCGAAGATACTGTGGGTTCAAATGTAAGACCTGAAACCGTCAAACTCATGGAAACAAACATCGGCAGAACACTCTTCGTCAGGAGTCATAGCATTCGTGGGATCCTGGTTTTCATTTATTTGCAGGACCACAGTTGCAGGAAGCTGAGAGGTCACCTGAGCCCAGTGCCTCTTTTAACAGATGAGGGAAACAGAAATCCAGAAGGTGGCTTGCCCAAGGTCACCACCTCCTGGGCTTCACCACCACTTCACCCCACCCCACATGGTCCTCCTCCAATGGTTGAGATCATCCTGGTCAAAAACAAGTTTATCTCTACTAAGATGCAACTGAGGTAACTTGACCATACACCCCAGTTGTGTGGGATGATTCCAGTTTACATATAGTGATAATTATTAACAGTATTCCCTTTCATTACCAAAAGGGTCCCAGCTTGAACACCACATTACATGGCCACCCAAAGCTTAGGGATCTGATTACAATTCTCCCCATTCTCCCTCAGTGGTAAAAATTAATTTGTTTCTGAATTCTAGCCTTCACAAAATTATATAATCCTACTGCACAAAAGCCTGCAAACTGGCCATCCACAGGCCAGGCGCTGCTCAGAAGTGTATTTGGGGACTGTTTTAAAATTCTCTTAAATGGTTGAGTTAACATTTTAAATTTGAGAAATCACTTAAAACCTGGATTGGGCAACTTCTTTTGGAAACTTAGGTCTGCTTCACGGAGGCCATATTTCCTCCTGACAGCAACTGCCTGTCCCAGACGCTTTTTCAACACACCCCTCACACCCACCACACTGTGTGTTGCTTACACCTTCACTTCCTGCTGTGCGGGCTTCCAAGTCTGTGGTCCCTACATTTATACAAACTTATACATGCTATGGGTTGAACTGTGTCCCCCAAAAAATTCATATGTTGAAGTCTTGACCCCAGTATCTCAGAATGTAACCTTACCTGGAAATACGTTTGTTGCAAATATAACTAGTTAAGATGAGGTTTTTAGGTTGGGCCTCTAATCCAGCATGACTGGTGTCCTTTGAAAAAGGGGGATTTTGGACACAGACACATATACGTAAAAGAATACCATGTGAATACGAAAGCAGAGATCAAGGTGATGTGTCACAGACCAAGGAACACCAAGGATGGCCAACCAGCAAACCACCAGAAGCTAGGGGAAAGGCCTGGGACACATTCTCCCTCAGCCTCCAGAAGGAACCAGCCCTGCCCAGACCTGGATCTCACACTTCTGGCCTCCAGAGCTGTGAGACGATAAACACCTCTTATGTCACCCAGCTTGTGGTATTTTGTTTGGCAGCCCTAGTAAACTAATACATTTATATAAACTTACATAAACCTGTGATTCTCAGTCAGGGGCGATTTTGTACCCAGAGAATTTGGCAACGTCAGGAGACATTTTTGGACCTCACAACCTGGGGGTAGTGGTCCCACGCTCATCTAGTGGATAGAGTCCGGGGACCCTGCTAATAAACATCCTACAAGGCACAGGAGAGACCCCAGCAACAGAGAACTATTCAGGCCCAAACGTCAACGGTGCCAAGATTGAGAAACCCCGAATTAGTGGACCTTGACCCCCTCCTTTGTTTCCTGCACGGGCAGGGTCAGATTTATGCCCAGCTCACAAGTTAAAAAGCCAGAAGCAGGCAAGAGAGGCACGCTCTGATTTAAAGCCACAGCAGAGCAATCGGGGGTTTGCAAAGTGCCTTCCTAACTGCGCCCATTTCTCACTACCGCTTGCTCCACAGTTTTTCATTAGGCAGCTAATTGCCAAGCCCTGACTGTGTGCTGGGTGTGGTGCTAGGGGGTGCAGCAGAACACCAGACAGGAACGACCCTGGGCCCCTGGGGCAGGAATTTTTTTTAAAAAAATTTTTTGCATGCATGCATTCCTTTAATCCTCCCCAAGTCCTATAGGATATGATACCATTATCCCCATCTTGCAGATTTATGAAATGGGGTTAATCAACGTGCTAGCGTTTCAACCCTGGCGTTTTCAGAGCCTTTATTTTACCCTTACACCACACGGACATCCCAGCAGGTCAGTCAGCTGAACCCCAGAACTAATGTCCCCTCTTTGCATCCTGTCATTTTACCCCAGGGCACGCCTCCTAAAGCTCTCACTCTTCCGTCTAGAAACTCTGAAAATGCCCATTACCGCCTCTTTTGTCATGCTGATCCCAGCGTGTTCTGTCTGGCAAAAGGGACTGAGACTAAATGTAATCAAGATCCTCTCGTTCTGTGAAATTACCAGGCTATTCACGCCCCACATCGTGAAACTGGAAACAGGAGAAATTATTCCCAGGCTTTCAGCCTGATGCATTCCTTCCTTATTCAAATTCTTGTTATAAATATTTGAGAAATGGGCGCAGTCAGCTGTAAATGGACACTGACTTCATCTCACCTCAGTTTTCCCTCAATAGACTAGGGCACCACGACCCGGACATCACACAGGGGTTACATTCATATGTAAATAACAAATGCTGATGCAGGATTCTACAGGGCAGTCAGCAGGGACCACCTCTCATTTAAGGGGTGGAACTTCTTGTTCCACTGCCGGGGCCTCAAATAGGGGCTCTCCTGTGTGACACTTACCTCTCAGTGTTTTCATTTCCCCTCCTGTAAAACAGGGGAAATAATAACACCAATACAAGTAAAACGCTTGCGGCAGCGCCTGGCACATAGTAAGTGCTCAGTAAGTGTCAGCCATTAATAGTAGACAACTGCTTCCGTCCTGGGTGATTTTGATCAGCTTTCTGATCTGTAAAATGGGAACAATACATGATACCCTCTCCACAGCATCAATAAAACTTTGTGAGACTTAAGTGGAAACGCTGATTCAAAATCAATTTGTAAATTGCAAGTACTATACGAACTGTTGACTTAAAAAAATATGCACAACGTGAGAGTTGCGAGTTAAGTTTTATTTGGGGCAAAAGGAGGACTGCAGCCCGGGGGGAGACAGCATTTCAGATAGCTCTGAGAAACTGCTCCAAGGAGGCAAGGGGAGGAGCCAGGGTACATAGGAGTTTTGCAACAAAAGGGCAGGTAGTCAGGATGTCAAAAGATGATTGTTGATTAAAGAAAACCAGATATCTCAAGTTAAGGCATTTAGCGCTTTTCTGTGTATGGGAAGATGCAAGACTCTGGGCTCACTGAAATCACTCCTTTGATATGCACCTCAGCTCTCTGGAGCCAGTATCCTGTATTTTCACATCCTGAGTTCCCTCAGGGCTCACTGCAGGGAGTGGCTGCCGTCTGAAGGCTGGCTGCTAGATGGCAGGTATTCTTTCCTTCCTGAGTTTCCTTAGGGTTCACCGGCCCACGTTGAGGGGTGCAATCGCTGACGACTGTAACATCCTTTGTTTATTGATATGGCAGGAAATATTACATTTATAAATATTCCATTGATCAAAATGGAAAGGTATTGGCGTCCTGGTTCTCTGTGAGGGATGCGAATAAGGTCCTAGCTCCCACGTGCAGGCATTAGCAGGAAATTCAATACAGAACTCTACCCCTTAACTCCCAGACTAAGTCCTGAAATTCACCAGATGCGTTCCAGAGCTTGCTTGCTCTCGCACACCGACCCCTCTACCGCCTGACTTGGCCATGTCTCTTTCTACCTCCAAGATGATTTTATCTCGGCGCCCTTCCTTGTCACTGGGCATTGGTTGGAGCCCTACCTGGACACTCTGAGAAATTTCAGTGCCTGTACATCTCAGGCAAATATTCTTGAGGTCCTATTCCTTTCCTCTCCAAAAGCCCCATACAAATATTCTTACCCTCCGCTGAAGCCTCCATCCTCCACAAATCATTAGTTTCCTGCATCTATAAATAAAGTTTTGATTCTCCAGATAACCTGCTTCACACTCAATCCAGAGAAAACCATTTCAGTCCCTTGCAAAGATGGTCCTCCCCCTCCACTACCCTCTAAAAATGCCTGCTCAGAAGATGGACAACCAGGGGCTTCCCTGGTGGCACAGTGGTTGGGAGTCCGCCCGCCGATGCAGGGGACGCAGGTTCGTGCCCCGGTCCAGGAAGACCCCACATGCCGCAGAGCGGCTGGGCCCGTGAGCCATGGCTGCTGAGCCTGCGCGTCCGGAGCCTGTGCTCCGCAACGGGAGAGGCCACAGCAGTGAGAGGCCCGCGTACGGCAAAAAAAAAAAAAGAAAAAATGAAGAAGATGGACAACCTCATAGCCAGCCAGTCTCTTAGTCTGGGTAACCCAAGTTCTTCTCTAACCTGGGTTCTCCAGAAGACATGCTTCTGTGAGAAAACACTATTTGGGGAGGGCTCATGGGAGGCCCCAAACACCCTGGAAATGATGTAAGTGAACCTAAATCCTAGACGTCCAAGGATTCAATCCGAAGGACTCAACATTGTCTAGGAAACCACAACCCCCAAACTCCCACGACCACCCAACCTCCTACGAACTCTTGATGAGAAACAGACCATTGCAGAGGGCTACCATTTGGAAAGGAAACAATGGAAGTTGGCACAGCAAAGTGCTTTCAAAAAAGACAAAGTGCACCCACTATGATGTTATTTGTTCATTCCATCTTCCAGGTTGGCTCTTCGAGAAAAGGGCACATAAAGCACTTAAGACATTTGGTGCATTGTCCGGTTTCTTCTGCCAGGATTCACCCGGGCCTCCTGTGAACTAGGTCTGTAATTCTCTGTCACTCCGGCTCTACTGGAGACAATGATGGCTTGTCTGCTGTCCTTTGCTTGTGTCAGAGCTGGGCAGCTTGCAACAAGATCACCTGAAGACATGGATTCTATCTGCCTAGACTTGGACTAGCTGGCATCCAACCAAATTTGCCAGAAATTTGTGGAAGAAACAAATTTCTTTAAGAAATGCAGAGTGTAAGATACAGACTAATCAGGTAGCAAAGCAAACATAGGCTTCTCTCCTCCCGTTTAACAAATGCAATCCTACAGTGCTGTCCTTTACACTAGGATTGGTCAGAACTTGTCTGCATTGGACTGACAATTGCCCCTCCTCCCATTAACAAGTTAAAAGGCCTGATAAACAGAACCCCAAGGCGAGCCAGGAGTCCAGCAAACTCATGTGGTCCTCACCAGAGTGAAGAGAGGATGCGTGCCATCCTAACGTGATCTGGAGAAAAGTGAGGGCACAAAAAAACTCTTGAATTAAATTAATTCCATCAAAGGAAGGGCTTTGCAAATACCCACAAGGCACGTTCCAGTTTTCTGTTGCTGCATGACAAACCACCCCAAACAGCAGTTTAGTACAATAAACATCTCATATTATTTATTACGTGATGTTTGCAGGGTTGACCGGGCTCCACTAGGTGGTCCTGCTGCACTTGAGGTCCCTCCAAGGATGCCGTCAGAGACCATCTTGAAGCCTGATCCACTCACACAACTGGTGCCTTGGCTGGGAAGGACCAAACAGTTGGGGGTGAATAGCTGGTAATCCTCGGACATCTCTCTCTACCTCTAGGTGGTCTCTCCACATGACCCCTCCCTGTGCGGGGGCTTCAGCGTAGGATGTTCTTCTTGGGTGGCTGCTCAGGGCTGTGAAGGCCTGGGGAAAGGGAGCAAGAAAGAGACCCAGAGAGAGACAGAGAGCGAGGTGGATGCTGTATTGCCTTTTATGATGTAGCCTTGAAAGTTGTGCAGGGGGGCCTCCACTGCATTCTACTGGTTAGAAATCAGCCACTAGGGACTTCCCTGGTGGTCCAGTGGTTAGGACTCCTTGTTTCCACTGCAGGGGGGTGCAGGTTCCATCCCCGGTCGGGGAACTAAGATCCCGTATGCAGCGCAGCACATCCAAAAAAAAAAGATATCGGTCACTAAAATGGCCCATAGTCAAGGGGAATTAGACCCACTTGTTGATGGAAGGCATGTCAAAGAATTTGCAGACATGATTTAAACCCACCACAGTGATTTCCAACCCTTATGCTATGGAATCACCTGGGGAGCTTTTGCAACTCCAGCTGCCCAGGCCACATTCCAACCAAAGTAGAATCTCTCAGAGTGGAACCCAGGTAAGGATTTCTTACCATAAACCCAAGTTTAAGAACCACTGCTTTAGACAATAGCGGTATTCTTGTTCAGCGTGCAAAATAAAAAACCTACCTAAAACTTACCTCTAGGGACGCTCGGCAAACCTTTAGCAAACCTCAAATCACCCTAATGATTCTCCACCTCAGCAAACCCAATGCCGGCCTTTCGTGATAAATATTTTTAAATGTCTTCATCATGTTCTGAATTGAAATTCATAGGTAATACAACTTGCCTATACACATAATGTCCAAAAATATTACTATATTAACCTAGCTATCATTAAAAGTAAAATAGAGAAAGGCAATTCGTAACATAATTATAGGAATGTCATTAAGTGAATATTAAGACCTGATGGTATTAGGCATAAGGCGATCAGAATGCTTGCACTATATGCAGACTCACCGTGAATGTGACAGCTACAAATGCAGACTGACACGAATACATTGTGCTGGGGACTCAAGTGCAAAAAGCGGCTTTAACATCATTAGTGTCATTTTCTAAAAATAATAAAGCAACTGTGTTAGTCTGCTAGGACTACTATAATAAAAGACCATAATCCAGATGGCTTAAACAAGAGAAATGTATTTTATTTATTTTATTTTATTTTATTTTTGCGGTACACTGGCCTCTCACTGTTGTGGCCTCTCCCGTTGCGGAGCACAGGCTCTGGACGCGCAGGCTCAGCGGCCATGGCTCACGGGCCCAGCCGCCTGGCGGCATGTGGGATCTTCCCGGACCGGGGCACGAACGCGCGTCCCCCGCACCGGCAGGCGGACTCTCAACCATTGCGCCACCAGGGAAGCCCGAGAAATGTATTTTCTAATAGCTCTGGAGGCTGGAAGTCCAAGATCAAGGTGTCGGCGGGTTTGGCTCCTTCTGAGGCTTCTCCTCTTGGCTTACAGATGGCCATCTTTCCTGTGTCATCCTTCTGTGTATCTGTGTCCTAATTTCTTCTTATAAGGACATCAGTCACACTGGACTAGGGCCCACCCAACGACCCCATTTTAACTTAATTATCTCTTTACAGGCCCTGTCTCTAAATACAGTCACATTCTGAGGTACTGAGGGTTAGGGCTTCAACATATGAATTTGAGGGGAACACAATCAGTCCATAAGAGAAACTAACTCTTCATAAAGTTCTAAACAGAACAAAGTAGTATAATCTCCCCTCAGTTTTCAAAGTAATTGCATTCCCATGAAATTTACTGTATATTATTAAAACTATGCCTTCCCAACAAATCCACATTATGTTTACATGTAAAATAGGGTTGGATTCTAGGCTCAGCTCAATAAAAACAGGTTTTCCACCTGTGTGAATGTCCCTTTGGGCATTTGACAATTGTAAAGGCCAAGAGACAATTCATTTGTGCAGGACTGTGACACAGTCAGGCACCACCAGCTTCTTCCTACTAAATGCTAGTAACACTACCTCAATCACTGTGACACGAAAAATGCCCCCATAGGGCAAAACTGGTTCCATCGAGGATGTTTGATTTAAAGGAACCCAAGGATGAATCGTAATCAGAATATTTCTCTTGTCAGAGAAGCATCACCATCTCCTACTTTATTTGCTTCGTAAGATTTGATTTTGTGATTACCTCTTCTAAAATTGGGGGCAAACTGTTACTGAGTTCAATACTTGAACTTAACTGCAGGGCTGTCTGACATATTGGAAATCACCCAAGTCAAAGAGCATCCCAAACAAAAAATTGTTTTAGTTTTATGCTGTTCCAAATTAGCCACACTGATGAAAATCTGTCAGTTGGTCTAATAAATAGTCTAAAGTTGATGGCATGCAATAAGGGAGTAGAATTTCTTCCCTTATTACACTCTTGGGGAAAAATATAAACTAAATTTGCCATTGATCTAATCTCCTAAAAATGTTTCAAAGCTTGAATGGTAATTTGAATTTTTGGTATGTATATACATAATTGAAAAAAGATCAAGAACAATATAAAGAAAAGGCTTCATTGTTTAATGAGTAATATCGTGCCCAAAATCCCAGAGTGAATCCAGCCCAGATTTGTCTGACTCCAGAGCCGTTCTCCACCTCCACTCAACACCAGATGGATGGGATGTCTGGGAAAAGGATGAAAACAAGGCAGGCACACAATGGATCATGTAGTATTTCTCCAACAAAGCTCGAGAGGGTTCTCATAGCAGATGGAGCATGAAGGATGGTCCCCCCAAAGCACCTCATCTTCCATCACCTTTAGATTTCAGTTTATATTTGGACAAGACTCAAATTTCACTCATATTTTCAGTGTCTAGGTCGAGGGGAAAAAGACATACTAAAACATATGTGCTTCAAACAATTGGGCTGAACAGAAACTTTAAAATTTTTAAATGTTGAATACATTATTGCTTTAATGATTAGATTTGATTGATAGATGGCCTGAATATCAACATTACTATTCCATGTTTGGCTCTTCCCTTCTCCAGAACACAAAAGAGCTGGGTCTTTTGAGACATGCCAAAGTAATTATATTTTTGCACAGCTGGAGACGAGACTATTCCACTTGACGAGGTATTGTCCACCAAGACCCCATCTGTTCCTTCTCCCAGCATTAAGGAATTTCTTCCACAGAGAGAAGTGAGTAGGGCACAAAGTCTTAATATTGTTACCTCCTTTTAACTGATTTTCCTTTAATTACAGCTATTGATTTATTTACAGCATGAGAGAAATTATATATAGTTGCGTCTATATGTTGAAAGATAACAGATATATTATATTAGCTCAAATAGTTTTTATAGTTTCCATGGCCAATGTGAATCATAGTGCAAGAGATGACAATAAGAGTTTGACCCACTTTTTGAATAAATGAATGGCTATGACAGATTAAAGCACGTAAAAACACTGGAAAAGTCAAAATGATCTGTGATGGTGAATATGGTGACAGACATGACAAGTGTCTCATCTGAATATTATCATCTAGGGAACAGAAATGGGGGTTTTCTTTTAGCAAAGGAATTCAAAACCATGTGTTTTGGATAATCTTTTTAGTCACAATTATTTGTATTTTGAATCATTGAATGATTCTCAAGGACTTTAGTCTGGCCAGAAGAGATATTGATTATAAACCATTAAATGTATGTTACAGTACTTTGTATTCTGCCATCTCATCCTGAAACCCCAAGAGTCCCCACCACAGATTCTGTCCCTGTGGTACTGAGAAGGTCGTTAACAGTGTAGGATTAAAGAACAGGATCTTTGCCAATGGTGCATAACCATTGCTCTCAGAGGTCCCACAGGTTTTCCTTGTGACCCTGAACCCATAGGATCATTGTGTACACGTTACCCAGCAGGGGTTATAAATGCTACAGGAGTTCAGAGATGACAGTAATCAAATAACATGCGATTTAACTAATCCCTTTTTTCCCTCCACTTCCATCTTCTCTGAAAACATTCAGGGATGCTGTCCATGATTGATTAGCTCATGTGTGCATGGCTGATTCATCTAGGTCAATGTCATGAGAAAAGTACCTGAAAAGTATTCAATTACAATGCAATCATTATAGTCATAATGTATTCAAAGTATTATGATAATTTTACAACAGAAAAATGGAATTTGAACAGTGTAACTCATCTTCCATCCAGGTCATTTTTATTATGCACGCCGCATTGACCATTTGGCAATGGATTTACGGGAACTGTTGAACATTATGTGATAGCTTGCACTGAGGCTACCAAGGGAATTTGACATAAAAGGAAATATAATGGTTCATTTGTGGGCCCAACATTCATAGATTCCCAAGACTTAAAAATTATTCTTCCATTCAGCACACATTCACTCAGCTGCTATGTTCCCCACATAGGACTATATAGCAGACATCAAAAGGTGAATAAGGCTTAGCTCTTGAGAAACACATCACTGAACCAGAAGAAAGACAAGAAAACAATGACCTATAAAATAATGTGACTGCCCCACATGGCAGTCCTAGCCAAATGTCGCTATTGAGCACTTGTAATGTATTTAGGCTAAACTGAGGTATGCTGTAAGTATATAACATACACCAGATTTCAAAGAATTTATTATATCTTATTGGTAATTTTTACATTGATTACATATTGAAATGATATTTTTAGATATATTGAGTTAAATAAAACATATTATTAAAATTAACTTTGCATGGTTTTTTTTTACTGTTTTAATGTGGCTACTGGAAATTTTTAATTAAGTATCTGGTTCATGTTATATTTCTATTGGGCTGCACTGATATAATGTATGTGCTATATGTGTGGTATGTATAGAAAGAAAATTGTGCACAGAGGAAAAGGCAACAGATTCTGCTGGGCAGAGATTTTGACCTTTAATATTGGTCTTTAAGAGATTTCTCTGGGGCTTCCCTGGTGGCGCAGTGGTTGAGAGTCCGCTTGCCGATGCAGGGGACGCAGGTTCGTGCCCCGGTCCGGGAAGATCCCACATGCTGCGGAGCGGCTGGGCCCGTGAGCCATGGCCGCTGAGCCTGCGCTCCGCAATGGGAGAGGCCACAGCAGTGAGAGGCCCGCGTACCGCAAAAAAAAAAAGAGATTTCTCTGGAGGAGGCAAACTTTGAGGAGAAAACCAAAATGGAAGAAGCATGAGCAAAGTCACGGAGGCCTTAAAGAGCTTGATGTGTTTGTGGAATGGCAAGCAGGTTAGTATGTGTGTGGGGTGACGGGTGGAAGCAGGTAGCAGGAGACAGGCTGGGAAGGCATGTGGAGGCCCACATGGGTAGGGTCTTATTTGCCATGGTAAAGAGTCCAGCTCCATCTGTGGACTGAGGAGCATCCTCAAAAGTCTTTAAGCAGGTGGTTGACATGGCCAGGTCTTGTTTATTCTGGGAGCAGAAAGAAGAGCTTGAAGAGGGAAGAAACCAGAGAAGAAAGACCATTCGAAAATTACACCAGGAATAATGAGAGCTTGAATAAGATCCATGATGGGAAGAGCAGAGAGGAGTGAGACTTGATAGGTAATTTTCAAAGCAGCCAAGGATATGGTGCTTGCCTTGAAATCAGAAGGGCAGATTTTTTTCCCCAAGCTAATGCTTATTTTCTCTCTGCTAAATGCACTTATTATCAACCAATGACAAAGAATAAAACTGTTGATATATTCATATTCATTCTTGGATTCTTTTGATTTTGTACCATATTTAGATTCTTTAGGGGCTTCTTTTCCCCATTCATCCTGAGTCCACTGAGGATTGTAAGAGCAACTACTCGCTCAGCCATCCCACATGGAGCACTTCCTCTTGAGTCAGGCCCTCCTTTTTTCTCATGCTGTGCTATCGTATCGTTGAAAAAGTCTAATCCACGTGGCCGGGCCTGGACTTGAATTGCTCTTCACTTCCGCTTTCCCTTTGCACAAAAGCCACTGAAATCTGTTCTGTGATTCCTCTCTTGTTTACATAATAGCTACCTCTGTCTTCTGTCATGTTTTCATTTTCCCTCGGGGAGAAAATGCTACTCTCCCCAGGATTCATGAGAAAAAATGAGGAGTATAGTTCAATTAGCAGTAGTCAGAAGCAAATCTTGGAGTGTTCCAAGTAAGTAGCAAGTGATGAAGCTAATGAAAATGGTAGTGGAGGCTAAGAAAGAAAGACGGAAGGCACCACCACCACAACAGTTTATCCCAATAAAAGGAGGTGGGAAGGGAAAGAGAAAAATTTACTTTTATTGCAAGAAAAATAGCAGATGAAGTAAGTGGGGGAAAAAACCCACAAGACAGCCACTGGCTACAGCTATAAAATTAAGAATCTTCATTTTTTAAAAATCAGACCATATCTTTGTACTTAAGAGTCTACAATATGATTGGTATTATCTTCAAATCTTCACAACACCCTTCTGAGTGGAACCTCTTGGGGGTCATGCATAGCAAAACGTGATACTGAGTTATAAAGAGGAACATTCCATTTCTAGACATCTCAGTTTATGACTCAAGTAGTGAAACCGCATGGTCTGCTCATAAGGAAAGTGTAGGGGATTCCATTCTCTAAAGTAAACATTCCAAAGAATTCTGAAATCAGCTACTGACCAGCCAGGACATCTTAAAAAAAACTGCTAGGGGCTGGGAAGCTGGAAAATGCCTAAATCCATCAAGGTTTGTTGGTTACAAGGAACAGAAATTGACTCCTGCTACATTAAGTAAAAAAAAGAAAAAAAAAGAAAAAAAATACTGAAAGGCTACAGAAATGCAGGAATAGCAGAGTGGTCAAAATTTCAGAAAATCCAGGAATCAGGAAAGCTCTGGAGAGCCAGGTAGCAGCAACCAAGGAACACTCCATTCAGGGCACTGCCATCAGGATACATGAGTTTAACTGAATTCTCTGGAATTCTTATCCACATGCTAAGAAGAGAACATCTTACCAGTGTAGCTTGGATCACCCATCCACTGTCCAGGGAAGAGAGAAGTCCTTGACTGGCCATCCCTCCAAGCCTGAAAGCAACAGAGAAAATGTAGGTGAGTCCCCCAAAGGAAGAAGAAGGGGTGCTGTGAAGGCAAAAACAGGTGTCCTCTACAGGACCCGTGCCATTTCTTTATTCGTGCTCTTCACTATTCTAACTCTCTCATCTAAAACCTCCCACCCTCATGGTCTACCTTCAACCCACCTTCTTTAAGAAGCCTCCTCCGGTTACTCCAACCCTTATTGACCTCTTCCTCTTCTTAACACATACAAGTAGTCATTCACATAATCATTGACTTGACAAATATCTTTGGGCCTTCACTATGTGCCCGGTACTCTACTGGGTACCCGTTCTGCAACTGACAGTCTTGCTTCTCCTCCCCGTGATATTCCAGGTATAACTGTTCGTATCTGAAAACTCGATTTAAGACTTAACAGCATGTATTGGTTGCTCATCAGTCTTTGATACCATGATAGGGATACATGATAGGGATAGGGATACATGATAGGGATCAAGTTTGGGCCAAATGCTACAACCTAGATACAGGCTCTGAAATTTTTTTCATAACTATATGCTACAACTAATAAAACCAAAGTAATTAGAGATATTTTCAAGACAGATCAATTCTAAGTGATAAAAGCAGAGATCCTCGGTTTACATTTAATTTGTAGTTATTAATCCGTTCAGTAAACTAATATTATCGAATGCCTTTACTATATAGGACACTTTACTAGGCAGAGCTGATATGCAGCAGCATACACTGGTACACTTGGATCAGTTGTCGAAATAGTGGAAACTCCCATGCCGGCTGGTGAATAGCCACTGTCCCAGGCCTTCCAGTGCCCCATCACCAGCCCAGCCAACCCCATGCCTATGGCACCTCTCCAGGACCCCTACATTCCCACAGTCCAGTGACTAGGAGTTAATCTCTGGCACACGACTCTGCTCCAGCCCTTAGGCCAGTGTCTGTTCTGATAAGTACCCTGTCATCCCTGTTGATAAATATTTTTAATATCACTTTGGTTCTAAGTACAGGAGTGGATACAAAAATGGGCAGGTCCTAAGGAGCTTAGGTGTGGAGTACTACCAACCATAAAAAAGAACAAAGTGGATGAATCTCAAAAACATTGTGCTAAGTGAAAGAATCCAGACACAAAAGAGTACATCCTGTACGATTCCATTTATATGAAGTTCTACATCAGAGAAAAACAAACTGTGATAATATAAATCATCCCTGGGATGAAATGGAGAAGAGGGTTATTGACTGGAAAGGGATCCAAAGAAACTTTCAGCAGTGATGGAAATGTTTTATAGAGGAGGGGTGTTTAACTTGCATGTAAATTATCTATTAAAAAAAAGCGCTTACTGTCCAATAAGGAAGATAATACCTCCAAAAATTAGTTTAACACTGGTCGGAAAGCCTAAGTCCCACAAGAGAGGCATAGCTAGAGCCTGCATGGCCAAGTGTTATAACCACCCTCTCTTGGGTTGTACAGCACTGTCTGGATTGAGTTCTTGTTCTTGTGACAGGAAGAGTTATTTTAGCTCCCTCAGTTTTCTCATCTGCAAAATGGTGACAATAATAGATACCTAAGGGGTTGTTGTGAGGGTCAAATGAGTTATCCATCGAAAACATGCAGAACATTTGGCCCATAGTAGGTACATAATTAATGTTCACTATTAATAAAACAATTATTGGACTCCAGAGAAAGAGGGCCATGTTCAGCTGGGAGAGCACTGAGGAAGCAGCGTTTGAGCTGAGTTTTGAAGAACTGTTTATACGATGTGGGCATGGGAAGATGGGAGGAAATTACATACATGTCGCTCACCTGGGTACTCCGTCCAAGAATTCTCTTCAGTGTCACTTCCTCATTATCCCTTTGGCTACGTTACCGCCCTCTCTACATGCTCTCAGAGCTCCCAATACTCTCTTGTACAGCACTTATTATATTTGCATTTAATCAATAAATTAATTGATTAATATTTAAGTATTTATTCCATATGTATCATACTTCTCCAGCAGACCAGAAGTTGCAGGTGGTCAAGAGGCTTACTTTTATAGACCCAGGTCCTAGCACAGAAACTTGCAGAAATTATTATTCAATAAATTAATAAATACATTATTTATCTTATATAAATCAAGTTATCATTTTACTCCATTCACCTCAATTCGGAGTATGTTTAGTGAACTGGTGGGCTGGGGTCCCTCCATGAGCTTAAGGGCTAGCTCTGCCACTTTCTCCAGGTGAACGCGGGGCAAGCTAGTTCTTTATATTCTAATCTCCTGATATGCAGACTAGGGTATAGTAAGAGTTCATCTGCATAAATTTCTTGTTACATATAAAGGAATGTTTGTAAAGCATTTTGCACATTTTGTGATGTGCCTATCACATAGTAAGTGCTTAAAAAATGGTAGCATCAAGATCATTCCCTTCACCCAACCTAAGAGAGTGGCATCACTCCACCCATGATGCTGTTATGCATCAAAATGTATCAAAGCACTCCTGACGATATGACTCCTCCTTCTCAAACTCCTCCCCCCAACTCCCAACTGACAGACTGTGGGATAAGGCTCAGTATGCTTTGTCTCCCTTGTACGTATCTTGCCCAAGAACGCATTGCAAAAAAATCTACTACAATACCAACCATTTGGCTTCCCTTTCCTTTTCCAACCCCAAGATTGTATTTTCCAATTTTTCCAATAGTGAGTTAATAAGTTTTGCAGAAGCGTTTTAGAATTTACAGAAATCTCACACCTACTCTATCTCATTTTACATTTAAATCAACCTCATTATAACATTTTTCAATATGAGATAAGAAAATTAGAAAGAGGTAATATAATCCATCCCAGGACACAAAGAGAGCAAGGACTAGGGCCAGGATTTCAAATCCAAGTCGTCCAGCTCTGAACCTTACATTCTTTGGCTTCTGGCCTAGAAGTAACTTTCTAGAAATTTCTACTGTAGGAGAAGAATGATATTTCTGAGTGTCTTTCAGTATGGGTATGATGAGGCCCAATACCTGATTCCTTCCGACCCCAGGTCTAAACTCCAGGGAAATCAGATGGTACTTGATAAACACAGCCTGAGGCTTCAAGACTTTAATCAGTCACTGTCCTCATATGAATTTTCTGGAGCAAGAACTCAGCTGAGTCAAGTCCAAGCTCCAGCAAGTAAGAATCATTGGAAAAACTCCCACCTTGAAGAGATGGTGAAACAGACTGTCACATTAGTAGAGAAAAATAAAGCACTAGGTGTAACGGCCTCCAGAGTTGACCAGATAGGATCATCCAAACATTGCTGGACTCTGCTTCTATTTTTTTCTCCTGCATCAAATTTTATTCAGATCCAATGAGGTGGAGTTATTTCCTTTTTTTACCCTTGTTAATTATCTCCTTGGGTATATATATATATACACACACACACACACACACACACAAATATATATATATATTCAAGGCTAATTGTAAGAGTTCTTTTTACCTTAATAAGGATACTAAGTGAGGAGATAAATGTGAAAGTACCTAGGATTTTCAAGGCACATATGGGTATTTAATAAATGCTTATTAACCTGGAATCTGCTGAAGTTTCTTTCTGGGGCCTTTCAACTTTTCACAGCAGACACCAAGGTCTGCTTTTGTCCTAACCCTACCATGGAATTAAATATACCCATAATGCAGAGTTGTTTTGAAGCCTTAGTCCCTTGCCTAAGGATTTCTGACACATTAAAATACTATTAAGTAAAGTTTCGAAGTCAAAATAATCAGACTGCTTTTCACCACAAACCCTGGAGAAATAAAACTGCAAACAACTCATTAGAAAGGCTGAGAAGGATTCAATCCCTCCGGAGAAGTGTTGAAGTTCCTGGGAGAGGGCAACTTTAATTTATAAAGAGTTGTTAACATTCACTTCCTCTAACAAAAGCCTTTAAAGCTAGTAAGGCACAGATACAGTATTTAAAATCAAGTCTGGAAAGTCTCCCAGCCAGCTTCCGGCAAGAAGGCGGAAGAGTAAGACGAGGAGATCACCTTCCTCCCCACAGATACACCAGAAATACATCTACACGTGGAACAACTCCTACAGAACACCTACTGAACGCTGGCAGAAGACCTCAGACCTCCTAAAAGGCAAGAAACCCCCCACTTACCTGGGTAGGGCAAAAGAAAAAAGAATAAACAGAGACAAAAGGATAGGGACGGGACCTGCACCAGTGGGAGGGAGTCGTGAAGGAGGAAAGGTTTTCACACACTAGGAGCCCCTTCGCGGGCGGAGACTGCGGGTGGCACAGGGGGAAAGCTTCGGAGCCGCGGAGGAGAGCGCAGCAACAGGGGTGCGGAGGGCAAAGCGGAGAGATTCCCGCACAGAGGATCAGGGCCGACCGGCACTCACCAGCCCGAGAGGCTTGTCTGCTCACCCGCGGGGGCGGGCGGGGCTGGGAGCTGAGGCTCGGGCTTCGGTCGGAGCGCCGGGAGAGGACTGGGGTTGGCGGCGTGAACACAGCCTGCAGGGGGTTAGTGCGCCACGGCTAGCTGGGAGGGAGTCCGGGAAAAGTCTGGACCTGCCGAAGAGGCAAGAGACTTTTTCTTCCCTCTTTGTTTCCTGGTGCGCGAGGGGAGGGGATTAAGAGCGCTGCTTAAAGGAGCTCCAGAGACGGGCGCAAGCCGTGGCTGAAAGCGCGGACCCCAGAGACGGGCATGAGACGCTAAGGCTGCTGCTGCCGCCACCAAGAAGCCTGTGTGCGAGCACAGGGCACTATCCACACACCCCTTCCGGGGGGCCTGCGCAGCCCGCCACTGCCAGGGTCCCGGGATCCAGGGACAACTTCCCCGGGAGAACACACGGTGCGCCTCAGGCTGGTGCAGCGTCACGCCGGCCTCTGCCGCCGCAGGCCCGCCCCGCACCCCATGCCCCTCCCTTCCCCCAGCCTGAGTGAGCCAGAGCCACCAAATCAGCGGCTCCTTCAACCCCGTCCTGTCTGAGCAAAAAACAGACGCCCTCAGGCGACCTACACGCAGAGGCAGGGCCAAATCCAAAGCTGAGCCCCGGTGAGCTGTGAGAACAAAGAAGAGAAAGGGAAATCTCTCCCTGCAGCCTCAGGAGCAGCGGATTAAAGCTCCACAATCAACTTGATGTCTGTGGAATACATGAATAGACAACAAATCATCCCAAATTGAGGAGGTGGACTTTGAGAGCAAGATTTATTCTGTATAGCTTTGCTTCCACCATTTGTCCTAGGGTTCTATCTGTCTGTTTTTTTATTTTTGTTTTATTTTTTTCTTAATAATTACTTTTTTATTTTTATAACTTTACTATATTTTAGCTTACTTTATTTTATTTTACTTTATCTTCTTCCTTTCTTTCATTTTTTCCTTCCTTCCCTCCTTCCTTCCTTACTTCCTCCCTCCCTCCCTCCTTTCTTTCTTTCTTTCTTTCTACTTCTACTAATTCTTTCTTTCTACTTTTTCTCCCTTTTATTCTGAGCCGTGTGGATGAAAGGCTCTTGGTGCTGCAACCAGGAGTTAGTGCTGTGCCTCTGAGGTAGGAGAGCCAACGTCAGGACACTGGCCCACAAGAGACCTCCCACCTCCACATAATATCAAGTGGCAAAAATCTCCCAGAGATCTCCATGTCAACACCAGCACCCAGCTTCACTCAACGACCAGCAAGCTACAGTGCTGGACATCCTATGCCAAACAACTAGCAAGACAGGAACACAGCCCCACCCATTAGCAGAGAGGCTGCCTAGAATCATAATAAGTCCACAGACACCCCAAAACACACCACCAGATGTGGACCTGCCCACCAGAAAGACAAGATCCAGCCTCATCCACCAGAACACAGGCACTAGTCCCCTCCACAAGAAAGCCTACACAACTCACTGAACCAACCTTAGCCACTGGGGACAGGCACCAAAAACAATGGGAAATATGAGCCTGCAGCCTGTGAAAAGGAGACCCCAAACACAGTAAGATAAGCAAAATGAGAAGACAGAAAAACACACAGCAGATGAAGGAGCAAGATAAAAACCCACCAGACCTAAAAAATGAAGAGGAAATAGGCAGTCTACCTGAAAAAGAATTCAGAATAATGATAGCAAAGATGATCCAAAATCTTGGAAATAGAATGGACAAAATGCAAGAAACATTTAACAAGGACCTAGAAGAACTAAAGATGAAACAAACAACGATGAACAACACAATAAATGAAATTAAAAATACTGTAGATGGGATCAATAGCAGAATAACTGAGGCAGAAGAATGTATAAGTGACCTGGAAGATAAAATACTGGAAATAACTACTGCAGAGCAGAATAAAGAAAAAAGAATGAAAAGAACTGAGGACAGTCTCAGAGACCTCTGGGACAACATTAAACGCACCAATATTCGAATTATAGAGGTTCCAGAAGAAGAAGAGAAAATGAAAGGGACTGAGAAGATATTTGAAGAGATTATAGTTGAAAACTTCCCTAATATGGGAAAGGAAATAGTTAATCAAGTCCAGGAAGCACAGAGAGTCCCATACAGGAAAACTCCAAGGAGAAATATGCCAAGACACATGTTAATCATACTGTCAAAAATTAAATACAAAGAAAACATATTAAAAGCAGCAAGGGATAAACAATAAATAACACACAAGGGAATCCCCATAAGGTTAACAGCTGATCTTTCAGCAGAAACTCTGCAAGCCAGAAGGGACTCGCAGGACATATTTAAAGTGATAAAGGAGAAAAACCTGCAACCAAGATTACTCTACCCAGCAAGGATCTCATTCAGATTTGATGGAGAAATTAAAACCTTTACAAACAAGCAAAAACTGAGAGAGTTCAGCACCACCAAACCAGCTTTACAACAACTGCTAAGGAACTTCTGTAGGCAAGAAACACAAGAGAAGGAAAAGACCTACAATAATGAACCCAAAACAATTAAGAAAATGGGAATAGGAACATACATATCGATAATTACCATAAATGTAAATGGACTAAATGCTCCCACCAAAAGACACAGATTGGCTGAATGGATACAAAAACAAGACCCATATATTTGCTGTCTACAAGAGACCCACTTCAGACCTAGAGACACATACAGACTGAAAGTAAGGGGATGGAAAAAGATATTTCATGCAAATCAAAACCCAAAGAAAGCTGGAATAGCAATTCTCATATCAGACAAAATAGACTTTAAAATAAAGACTACTAGAAGAGACAAAGAAGGACACTACATAATGATCAAGGGATCGATCCAAGAAGAAGATAGAACAATTGTAAATATTTATGCACCCAACATAGGAGCACCTCAATACATAAGGCAAATACTAACAGCCATAAAAAGGGAAATCGACAGTAACACATTCATAGCAGGGGACATTAACACCCCACTTTCACCAATGGACAGATCATCCAAAATGAAAATAAATAAGGAAATACAAGCTTTAAATGATACATTAAACAAGATGGAATTAATTGATATTTATAGGACATTCCATCCAAAAATACCAGAATACACATTTTTCTCAAGTGCTCATGGAACATTCTCCAGGATAGATCATATCTTGGGTCACAAGTCAAGCCTTGGTAAATTTAAGAAAATTGAAATTGTTTCAAGTATCTTTTCTGACCACAAGGCTATGAGATTAGGTATCAATTACAGGAAAAGATCTGTAAAAAATACAAACACATGGAGGTTAAACAATACATTACTTAATAACGAAGTGATCACTGAAGAAATCAATTAGGAAATTAAAAAACACCTAGAAACAAATGACAATGGAGACACGACGACCCAAAATCTATCGGATGCAGCAAAAGGAGTTCTAAGAGGGAAGTTTATAGAAATACAATCCTACCTTAAGAAACAGGAAACATCTCGAATAAACAACCTAACCTTGCACCTAAAGCAATTAGAGAAAGAAGAACAAAAAAACCCCAAAGTTAGCAGAAGGAAAGAAATCATAAAAATCAGATCAGAAATAAATGAAAAAGAAATGAAGGAAACGATAGCAAAGATCAATAAAACTAAAAGCTGTTTCTTTGAGAAGATAAACAAAATTGATAAACCATTAGCCAGACTCATCAAGAAAAAAAGGAGAGAAGACTCAAATCAATAGAATTAGAAATGAAAAAGGAGAAGTAACAACTGACACTGCAGAAATACAAAAGATCATGAGAGATTACTACAAGCAACTCTATGCCAATAAAATGGACAACCTGGAAGAAATGGAAAAATTCTTAGAAATGCACAACCTGCCAAGACTGAATTAGGAAGATATAGAAAATATGAACAGACCAATCACAAGCACTGAAATTGAAACTGTGATTAAAAATCTTCCAACAAACAAAAGCCAAGGACTAGATGGCTTCACAGACGAATTCTATAAAACATTTACATAAGAGCTAACACCTATCCTTCTCACACTCTTCCAAAATATAGCAGAGGGAGGAACACTCCCAAACTCACTCTACAAGGCCACCATCACCTTGATACCAAAACGAGACAAGGATGTCACAAAGAAAGAAAACTACAGGCCAATATCACTGATGAACATAGATGCAAAAATCCTCAACAAAATACTAGCAAACAATGCAATAGCACATTAAAAGAATCATGCACCATGATCAAGTGGGGTTTATTCCAGGAATGCAAGGATTCATCAATATATGCAAAACAATCAATGTGATAAACCATATGATCATCTCAATAGATGCAGAGAAAGCTTTCGACAAAATTCAACACCCATTTATGAGAAAAAGAAACCCTGCAGAAAGTAGGCATAGAGGGAACTTTCCTCAACATAATAAAGGTCATATATGACAAACTCACAGCCAACATCGTCCTCAATGCTGAAAAACTGAAAGCAATTCCACTACGATTAGGAACAAGACAAGGTTGCCCACTCTCACCACTCTTATTCAACATAGTTTTGGAAGTTTTAGCCACAGCAATCAGAGAAGAAAAGGAATCCAAATCGGAAAACAAGAAGTAAAGCTGTCACTGTTTGCAGATGACATGATACTATACATAAAGAATCCTAAAGATGCTACCAGAAAACTACTAGAGCTAATCAATGAATTTGGTAAAGTAGCAGTATAAAAAATTAATGCACAGAAATCTCTGGCATTCCTATACACTAATGATGAAAAGTCTGAAAGTGAAATCAAGAAAACACTCCCATTTACCATTGCAACAAAAAGAATAAAATATCTAAAAATAAACCTACCTAAGGAGACAAAAGACCTGTATGCAGAAAATTATAAGACACTGATGAAAGAAATTAAAGATGATACAAATAGATGGAGAGATATACCATGTTCTTGGATTGGAAGAATCAACACTGTGACAATGACTCTGCTACCCAAAGCAATCTACAGATTCAATGCAATCCCTATCAAACTACCACTGGTATTTTTCACAGAACTAGAACAAAAAATTTCACAATTTGTATGGAAACACAAAAGACCCCGAATAGCCAAAGCAATCTTGAGAACGAAAAACGGAGCTGGAAGAATCAGGTTCCCTGACTTCAGACTATACTACAAAGCTACAGTAATCAAGACAGTATGGTACTGGCACAAAAGCAGAAAGATAGATCAATGGAACAGGATAGAAAGCCCAGAGATAAACCCACGCACATATGGTCACCTTATCTTTGATAAAGGAGGCAGGAATGTACAGTGGAGAAAGGACAGCCTCTTCAATAAGTGGTGCTGGGAAATCTGGACAGGTCCAAATAAAAGTATGAGATTAGATCACTCCCTAACACCATACACAATAATAAGCTCAAAATGGATTAAAGACCTAAATGTAAGGCCAGAAACTATCAAACTCTTAGAGGAAAACATAGGCAGAACACTCTATGACATAAATCACAGCAAGGTCCTTTCTGACCCACCTCCTAGAGAAATGGAAATAAAAACAAAAATAAACAAATGGGACCTAATGAAACTTCAAAGCTTTTGCACAGCAAAGGAAAGCATAAACAAGACCAAAAGACAAACCTCAGAATGGGAGAAAATATTTGCAAATTAAACAACTGACAAAGGATTAATCTC
The DNA here is from genome assembly GCF_949774975.1 of Lagenorhynchus albirostris. Classification (NCBI taxonomy): domain Eukaryota; kingdom Metazoa; phylum Chordata; class Mammalia; order Artiodactyla; family Delphinidae; genus Lagenorhynchus; species Lagenorhynchus albirostris. The sequence goes on from NC_083100.1 coordinate 15,131,011, forward strand.
CAAAGTTTATAAGGAGCTCATGCAGCTCAATAACAAAAAACAAACAACCCAATCCAAAGATGGGCAGAAGACCTAAATAGACATTTCTCCAAAGAAGATATACAGACTGCCAACAAACACATTAAAGAATACTCAACTTCATTAATCATTAGAGACATGCAAATCAAAACTACAATGAGATATCATCTCACACCAGTCAGAATGGCCATCATCAAAAAATTTAGAAACAATAAATGCTGGAGAGGGTGTGGAGAAAAGGGAACACTCTTGCACTGTTGGTGGGAATGTAAATTGATACAGTCACTGTGGAGAACAGTATGGAGGTTCCTTAAAAAACTACAAATACAACTACCATATGACCCAGCAATCCCACTACTGGCCATATACCCTGAGAAAACCATAATTCAAAAAGAGTCATGTACCAAAATGTTCATTACAGCTCTATTTACAATAGCCCAGAGATGGAAACAACCTAAGTTTCCATTATCAGATGAATGGATAAAGAAGATGTAGCACATATATACAATGGAATATTACCCAGCCATAAAAAGAAACGACATTGAGCTATTTGTAATGAGGTGGATAGACCTAGAGTCTGTCATACAGATTGAAGTAAGTCAGAAAGGGAAAGACAAATACCGTATGCTAACACATATATATGGAATTTAAGGAAAAAAATGTCATGAAGCACCTAGGGGTAAGACAGGAATAAAGACACAGACCTACTAGAGAATGGACTTGAGGATATGGGAATGGGGAAGGGTAAGCTGTGACAAAGCGAGAGGGAGGCATGGACATATATACACTACCAAACGTAAGGTAGATAGCTAGTGGGAAGCAGCTGCATAGCACAGGGAGATCAGCTCGGTGCTTTGTGACCGCCTGGAGGGGTGGGATAGGGAGGGTGGGAGGGAGGGAGACGCAAGAGGGAAGAGATATGGGAACATATGTATATGTATAACTGATTCACTTTGTTATAAAGCAGGAAAAAAAAAAGAAAAAAAGGAAAGGCTGAGAAAAAGCTATCTTTTGGGCTGGCCAAAATAGTGTATTGCTATTTAGAATTTTCTCTGGGATGCTTTGTCTCTAAATATTGCAAGAAAAAACTTAGCTGTTTAACACATGGAGATGTCTAAAACCATTGGCTCAAATTTCACACACAGAAACATTGACAAGCTCCTTCTCTCTGAAAAGAGAAAGGCAGACCAGACTGATGCTTCCCCATTTGCATTTCCCTCTCGGAGCTGCCTTTCTGACTAAATGCCATGATTTTAAAATGAAGTCTGTTTTTTTTCCGCATCCGAAATATCTTTATTTGCACTCTGGAAATGCTGACGTCAATTGCCTTACAAATCCAGGGGGGAAAAAATACCAGTTAATTGTAGTTGAGAAGACTGTCGAATCTCTAATAATGGTAGGCACAGAGCTTGTCAGCAGAGCATCCGTTGCCATAGTTACCTGTGAGGGATGACAACATCTGCATATCACTTAGCTAAATGATCCCACATGGCACCTTAGTGATTATTAGAGAGGGATCCGATATTCCTCCGGTGAATATGTGAATCAAGTGAAATGACCCCTGTGAGCAGGGTTTTCTCAGGGGGGTTTTCCCTTCCAGATACCAACAGAATGATCGCTTGATAACTCTTAAAAACAACGTTCAACCTTTGCTTTTGGAACAGTTTAGAAATGCAGTGTCACAATAATTGACCCGTTGAATCAGTTTGGACTATATAATACCAGCTGTGCCCACGGCCAAAGAGGGAAAAGCATGTTAACGTGCGTTGTTCTATCTTACACGATAGCAGCAACCAACCAAATTGATCTTTTCCCTTAAATGGCTGGTTTCATTCCAAAACAGTTGTGGAGAGAATGAATCCAAGTGTGTAATTTAATAAGTGTATATTTTACTAACTTAAACGAATGAAACACACTGATGCATTTATTTAAACTGTTTATACATGTAGATGTGCCCACAACTTAAAGATCCTTGGCAGCATTTACTGAGCCCCATGCCCCTTCCATCGAAGGAGAGAGCTGAGAATCAGAAATAATCTGCTCAAGGTTGACCCCGCTTGTTCCAGAAGTTTCATGCAGAGCCATTCTCAGCTCCTTAGAGGCTCTTATAAGGGAAATAGGCACGAGAGTCCAATCTCTTTAAATAATGTTAAATGTATTATTTAGCAAGGAGAGAAGGATTTAAAGTTTTGATAAGAAAAATAATGCTTCCGGCATATAAGACTAGATTGCGTTGTTAAATACACCCATACATGCACACACTTTCTGTGGTGAAATATACTAGAAGGCAACAAAATACACTAGGAGCTTGAGGTATAGTGCCTCAACTAAAATGTTCAGTGCTAGACTCTCCACATTTTCCAAGAGGAAGGGTCCCCACAAGTAGCTAGAATATAGGAATAATTTTTTAAAAAGATGGAAAACCTAGATTCCCACAAAACCCTGCTCCAAAAATGTACAGAAGAGAAACTCTTTTTGGCCAAGGGCTGCATGGTGTTTTTGCTTTTCAACCTAAAAAACAAAGATAGTGCAAAGGGGGTATTGTTCTTTCTCATGTGTTACAAATTTGGGGGGGAGAAAAATGTGCATACACAAACATATCTGCAAATCTACAAAGGCATAATGTATTCATAAGCGTTAGTATACTACTGTGATTTGAGTCCTAGGATTTAGTGAGTCTAATATTTTTGTTCCTGTGAATATTTCTCAGCTGCCTGGGATAACCTGAAAGTTACTAGCCTCCTTTTCTTAGTGGCTCCGTGTCAGAGAAAATAATGGAAAATGAAATCAAAAGCCCTTATTTCATCAGCTGACACAGGCAGGACAGCGGAGGGATCACAGGCTAAGGCTGGCAACCAGCCCTTTTTCTCTCAGAGGAAAATTACCAGAACTCTTTGCAGAGCGGACACAGAGCAGCCAGCAGTGCTGCCTGGTGTTCTCCTCTCAGAGCTCTGAGACTGAGCAGATGGAGATTTATAAACAAGACGGCAGAGAGAAGCCAGGATTCCACCCCAAAGCAGAGCAGGCCACCTCTGACCAGGTGGTCCTCACACCACGTATGTGGACATTGAACAGACAGCATGAAACACTAATGGCAAAAGCACCGCCTAGAAGAGCCAGCTGTTCCTAGCATAGCTGTGACACTGGAAGCCAGCAGAATGGCCCTTGTGGCAAGGGTGGGTACTGGATTTTTCATAATACGGTTGTAGAAATGGAAGCCCCCAAGAAACCCTCTGGCTTATCCAGTCACCCGGCGGACATGAGTCAGTGTCACGGTGCACTCCCCTGACTCTGCCCTCCGTGCATCTGCTCTGGGATTGCAGAGGTGCTGGGGCCCACGGGACTCCCAGGACAGAGAACAGAGAGGAAGAAAGTCAACTGAATATTATATTGTATTGTAGAGATAATAGAGACGTCAATCTATTGCCTGAGGTCATATTAGTTATGAGCCTTATAAGGGTAAAGACTTCTGACTGTACCCTGCTATACTCCAGCTCCTAGTAGGAGAACTAGCTCAAAAAGGTGCTCAGAGTATATGACATGAACGAATGAATGAACGAATGAAACATTACCTACTTTTCCTCCATAACCAACCCTAATCATAGAAGAAGCTACATGCATGTGGGGGGTGTGTGTGTGTGTGTGTGTGTGTGTATTTCCATTGATTTCCAGCTTCTGAAGTACAGTTGGCCTTCTGTATCCACAGTTCTGTATTTGCAGATTCAACCAACTGGAGATCAAAAATATTCAGGAAAAAAAGTTCCAGAAAGTTCCAAAAATCAGAACTTGAATTTGCTGCATGGCTGGCAACTATTTACATAGCATAGCATTGTATTAAGTATTATAAGTAACCTAGAGATTATTTAAAGTATACAGGAAGATGGGCATAGGTTATATGCAAATACTATGCCATTTTATACAAACGACTTGAGCATCCTCGGACCACAGTGCTCACAGGAATCCTGCAATCAATCCCCTATGGATACTGAAGCAACTGTACTAAAGCCCAGAGGAAAGATATTTTACTAAAGGAAGATACTATACTAAAGCCCAGAGGAAAATATGATCTTTGTCTTTGCATGTAGTTAGACCATGAAAGTAAAATATGGTTTGGTGAAAATGTCCTACTAGTTGGAGATTTTGAGTCTAGCATCCCCATGGATAAACCATATATATGAATATTTCAGTATTCAATTCTTATCTTCCCTTTGTGTGTAGGAACCTGAGCCATCACTAGGAAAGGGCATATGGGGAAAACTGTACCAAGATCAACACTCTGGGGAAAGGACTCTTAAGGCACCACTGGAAGAAGAAAAGCAGGCAGCTAGCTATCAGCTGGCAGCTGCAATAGAACTGCTATCTGATGGTCCCTGAAATGCAACCACAGGTATCCTACCACCATCATCATCCACTGTCTCCTGGTAAACCCCTCAAGTTACTTGTTATCCCTCTCTGGTACCTCCTCTCAGAAACACTTCTTCCCACCAGCTACACTTCCTCATATGAATGCTCTCATTCCACGGATCACATCTACTCTGGACATTCTCTTTAACTAGATTTTGCCCATATTTCAATTTCAGGTGAGGGGTGCACCCCTTCCCTCACCTCTGGCACTTTGGAGCTACTACCCCAAAAGGAGGGCAATTGGTCTGGAAGAGGAACCACTGTAAGCCATTAGCCCATTTCCAAGCAGACTACTGAGTGAGGGAGTTTCCACTTTCAGAGCTACCATAGCAGGACAATCTCCTGGGACAATCGTTGTCAATGACACTGGCAGCCAGGTTCCATGTGCTCTTGCCTCCACCATGATCTTCTCTTCTTTAGGCTAGAGCATATTTCAAGAGTACCTTTTCCAGGCTGTATTCACATAAAGGGTAAAAAGACACAGCACTAAAGACTCTTCACCTATACTTGCTTTCCCAGTTTAGGTGGGTCAACAGTGCTACAGCCCACTCACCCACATGGAAAAGCCAGCATATTTCCATACATCTACCAAGCACAGCCAAGTACTGTGCTTAGTTCTCAGGAAAAATCTAGCTTTTGGATTTTAATAATGGATGTCTGAATGGGTTCCAAAGGCCCTTTGGGGTTGCCAAGGTTATGTTTTCTTGCAATCTTCAGCTGAACAGGCTGAAAGGGAAGGTTCCTAAGAGCTGGGAGAGAGTATGAAAAGGAAAATAAACAGAATGGAGAGACAACTGGAGTGTGGATGCCCGAATTCCTTCTGAACTTTGTACAGGGAGACCTCACATGTTCTCTTCTCTTCCTTCAGAAGCAGGGACAGATGGACATGGCCCTACCTCATGGCCAGATGGGAACCCCAGCTTGCTTTTTGGAAATCCATGGGCATTTTTCTCTCTGGTCCTGAAACTGATACACTAATATCAAGAAGGATAGCCTTCTTTTCACTTCCTTTCTGTCTTGATTATCACTCTCTATGCTTTAATCTCTTCTAATTTCCTTCTTCTCTCTGTTTTTCATAGCTCTGTTCTTAGCCCTCCATCCCATTCTCACCAAAGTAAATGGGAAAAGAATTCGCAAGAGGGGAAAGAAAGTATAACTTTCTCATCACAAAAATAAACTTTGGGTGTTTATCCTTAGAGATTATCTTAAATAACATATGTGTTTTCACTCATTCAGTAACAGTCAAACTCAGAGCAACAGTCAGCTCTACCGACCACCAGTCCCTCCCATCAGGAAATTTACACAGGCCTCTTAGATAACCTCATCCACCAGAGGGCAGACAGCAGAAGCAACAAGAACTGCAGTCTTGCAGCCTGTGGAACAAAAACCACATTCACAGAAAGATAGACAAGATGAAAAGGCAGAGTGCTATTTACCAGATGAAGGAACAATATAAAACCCCAGAAAAACAACTAAATGAAGTGGAGATAGGCAATCTTCCAGAAAAAGAATTCAGAATAATCATAGTGAAGATGATCCAGGACCTCAGAAAAAGAATGGAGGCAAAGATCAACGAGATGCAAGAAATGTTTAACAAAGATCTAGAAGAATTAAAGAACAAACAAACAAACAAATTAAAGAACAAACAAAGACCTAGAAGAATTAAAGACCTAGAGATGAACAATGCAATAACTAAAATGAAAACTACACTAGAAGGAATCAATAGCAGAATGACTAAGGCAGAAGAACAGATAAGTGACCTGGAAGACAGAATGGTGGAATTCACTGCTACGGAACAGAATAAAGAAAAAAGAATGAAAAGAAATGAAGACAGCCTAAGGGACCTCTGGGACAACACTAAATGCAAAAACTTTCGCATTATGGGGTCCCAGAAGGAGAAGAGAGAGAGAAAGAACCAGAGAAAATATTTGAAGAGATTATAGTCAAAAACTTCCCTAACATGGGAAAGGAAATAGCCACCCAAGTCCAGGAAGTGCAGCAAGTCTCATACAGGATAAACCCAAGGAGAAACACGCCGAGACACATAGTAATCAAAATGGCAAAAATTAAAGACAAACAAAAATTATTGAAAGCAGCAGGAAAAAACGACAAATAACATACAAGGGAACTCCCATAAGGTTAACAGCTGATTTCTCAGCAGAAACTCTACAAGCCAGAGGGAGTGGCATGATATACTTAAAGTGATGAAACGGAAGAACCTACAACCAAGATTACTCTACCTGGCAAGGATCTCATTCAGATTCGATGGAGAAATCAAAAGCTTTACAGACAAGCAAAAGCTAAGAGAATTCAGCACCACCAAACCAGCTCTACAACAAATGCTAAAGGAACTTCTCTAAGTGGGAAACACAAGACAAGAAAAGGACCTACAAAAACAAACCAAAACAATTCAGAAAATGGTCATAGGAAGATACATATCGATAATTACCTTAAATGTGAATGGATTAAATGCTCCACCCAAAAGACACAGGCTTGCTGAATGGATACAAAAACAAGACCCATATATATGCTCTCTACAAGAGACCCACTTCAGACCTCGGGACACATACAGACTGAAAGTGAGGGGATGGAAAAAGATATTCCATGCAAATGGAAATCAAAAAAAAAAGCTGGAGTAGCAATACTCATATCAGATAAAATAGACTTTAAAATAAAGAATGTTACATGAGAAAAGGAAGGACACTACATAATGATCAAGGGATCAATCCAAGAAGAAGATATAACAATTTTAAATATATATGCACCCAACATAGGAGCACCTCAATACATAAGGCAAGTGCTAACATATATAAAAGAGGAAATCGACAGGAACACAATAATAGTGGGGGACGTTAACAACTCACTTATACCAATGGACAGATCATCCAAAATGAAAATAAGTAAGGAAAGAGAATCTTTAAATGACACAATAGACCAAATAGATTTAATTGATATTTATAGGACATTCCATCCAAAAACAGCAGATTACACTTTCTTCCCAAGTGCACACGGAACATTCTCCAGGATAGATCACTTCTTGGGTCACAAATCAAGCCTCAGTAAATTTAAGAAAACTGAAATCATAACAAGCATCTTTTCTGACCACAATGCTATGAGATTAGAAATGAATTACAGGGGAAAAAACCATAAAAAACACAAACACATGGAGGCTAAACAATACATTACCAAATAACCAAGAGTTCACTGAAGAAATCAAAGAGGAAATCAAAAAATACCTAGAGACAAATGACAATGAAAACACGACAATCCAAAACCTGTGGGATGCAGCAAAAGCAGTTCTAAGAGGGAAGTGTATAGCTATACAAGCCTACCTCAAAAAACAAGAAAAATCTCAAATAAACAATCTAACCTTACACCTAAAGGAACTAGAGAAAGAAGAACAAACAAAACCCAAAGTTAGCAGAAGGAAAGAAATCATAAAGATCAGAGCAGAAATAAATGAAATAGAAACAAAGAGAACAATAGCAAAGATCACTAAAACTAAAAGCTGGTTCTTTGAGAAGATAAACAATATTGATAAACCATTAGCCAGACTCATCAAGAAAAAGAGGGAGAGGACTCAAATCAATAAAATTAGAGATGAAAAAGGAGAAGTTACAACAGACACTGCAGAAATACAAAGCATCCTAAGAGACTACTACAGGCATCTCTATGCCGATAAAATGGACAACCTGGAAGAAATGGACAAATTCTTAGAAAGGTATAACCTTCCAAGACTGAACCAGGAAGAACTAGAAAATATGAACAGACCAATCACAAGTAATGAAATTGAGAGTGTTATTAAAAATCTTCCAACAGGGCCTTCCCTGGTGGCGCAGTGGTTGAGAGTCCACCTGCCGATGCAGGGGACACGGGTTCATGCCCCGGTATGGGAGGATCCCACATGCTGTGGAGTGGCTGGGCCTGTGAGCCATGGCCACTGAGCCTGCGTATCCGGAGCCTGTGTTCTGCAATGGGAGAGGCCACAACACTGAGAGGCCCACATACGGGAAAAAAAAAAAAAACTTCCAACAAACAGAAGTCCAGGACCAGATGGCTTCACAGGTGAGTTCTATCAAACATTTAGAGACGAGCTAACACCCATCCTTCTCAAACTCTTCCAAAAATTTGCAGAGGAAGGAACACTCCCAAACTCATTCTATGAGGCCACCATCACCCTGATACCAAAACCAAAGATACTACAAAAAAAGAAAATTACAGACCAATATCACTGATGAATATAGATGCAAAAATCCTCAACAAAATACTAGCAAACAGAATCCAACAACATATTAAAAGGATCATACACCATGATCAAGTGGGATTTATCCCAGGGATGCAAGGATTCTCCAATATACGCAAATCAATCAATGTGGTACACCATATTAACAAACTGAAGAAGAAAAACCATATGATTATCTCAATAGATGCAGAAAAAGCTTTTGAGAATATTCAACACCCATTTATGATAAAAACTCTCCAGAAAGTGGGCAGAGAGGGAACCTACCTCAACATAATAAAGGCTATATACGACAAACCCACAGCAAACATCATTATCAATGGTGAAAAACTGAAAGCATTTCCACTAAGATCAGGAACAAGACAAGGATGCCCACTCTCACCACTGTTATTCAACATAGTTTTGGAAGTCCTAGCCATGCAATCAGAAAAGAAAGAGAAATAAAAGTAATACAAATTGAAAATGAAGAAGTAAAACTATCACTGTTTGCAGATGACATGGTACTATACATAGAGAATCCTAAAAATGCCACCAGAAAACTACTAGAGGTAATCAATGAATTTGGTAAAGTTGCAGGATACAAAATTAATGCACAGAAATCTCTTGCATTCCTATACACTAATGATGAAATATCTGAAAGAGAAATTGAGGAAACACTCCCATTTACCACTGCAACAAAAAGAATAAAATACCTAGGAATAAACCTACCTAGGGAGACAAAAGACCTGTATGCAGAAAACTATAAGACACTGATGAAAGAAATTAAAGCTGATACCAACAGATGGAGAGATATACCATGTTCTTGGATTGGAAGAATCAATATTGTGAAAATGACTCTGCTACCCAAAGCAATCTACAGATTCAATGCAATCCCTATCAAATTACCAATGGCATTTTTTATGGAACTAGAACAAAAAATCTTAAAATTTGTATGGAGACACAAAAGACCCCGAATAGCCAGAGCAGTCTTGAGTGAAAAAAACGAAGCTGTAGGAATCAAACTCCCTGACTTCAGACTATACTACAAAGCTACAGTCATCAGTACAATATGGGACCGGCACAAAAACAGACACATAGATCAACGGAACAAGATAGAAAGCCCAGAGATAAACCCACACACCTATGGCCAACTAATCTACAACAAAGGAGGCAAGGATATACAATGGAGAAAAGACAGTCTCTTCAATAAGTGATGCTGGGAAAACTGGATAGCTACATGTAAAAGAATGAACTTAGAACACTCCCTAACACCATACACAAAAATAAACTCAAAATGGATTAAATGTAAGACCAGACACTATAAAACTCTTAGAGGAAAACATAGGAGGAACACTCTTTGACATAAATCACAGCAAGATCTTTTTTGATCCACCTCCTAGAGTAATGGAAATAAAAACAAAAATAAACAAATGGGACCTAATGAAAGTTCAAAGCTTTTGCACAGCAAAGGAAACCATAAACAAGACGAAAAGACAACCCTCAGAATGGGAGAAAATATTTGCAAACGAAACAACAGACAAAGGATTAATCTCCAAAATATATAAACAGCTCATGCAGCTCAATATTAAAGAAACAAACAACCCAATCCAAAAATGGGCATAAGATCTAAATAGACATTTCTCCAAAGAAGACATACAGGTGGCTAAGAAGCACATGAAAAGCTGCTCAAAATCACTAATCATTAGAGAAATGCAAATCAAAACTACAGTGAGGTATCACCTCACACCAGTTAGAATGGGCACCATCAGAAAATCTACAAACAACAAATGCTGGAGAGGGTGTGGAGAAAAGGGAACCCTCTTGCACTGTTGGTGGGAATGTAAATTGATACAGCCACTATGGAGAACAGTATGGAGGTTCCTTAAAAAACTAAAAATAGAATTACCATATGATCCAGCAATCCCACTACTGGGCATATACCCAGAGAAAACCATAATTCAAAAAGACACATGCACCCCAATGTTCATTGCAGCACTATTTACAATAGCCATGTCATGGAAGCAACCTAAATGCCCATTAACAGATGAATGGATAAAGAAAATGTCGTACATATATACAATGGAGTATTACTCAGCCATTAAAAGGAACTAAATTGAGTCATTTGTTGAGACGTGGATGGATCTAGAGACTGTCATACAGAGTGAAGTAAGTCAGAAAGAGAAAAGCAAATATCGTATATTAACGCATGTATGTGGAACCTAGAAAAATGGTATAGATGAAGCGGTTTTCAGGGCAGAAGTTGAGACACAGATGTAGAGAACAAACGTATGGACACCAAGCGGGGAAAGCTGCGGGGGGTAGGGATGGTGGTGGGATGAATTGGGCAATTGGGATTGACATGTATACACTGATGTGTATAAAATTGATGACTAATAAGAACCTGCTGTATAAAAAAATAAATAAAATTCAAAAAAATAAAATAAAATAACTGTCAAACTCTCTACCAAGCCCTGTGCAGAGGACATCAAGGGTAATAAAATAAAAATCCTGCTATCCTAGGAATCCCAGTGTTAGAATAATTTTTTTGTGTGCCTTAAGGTTTTCATACCGATAGAAGCAAGGCATTGTTGGAATACAGTGCAATAAAGTCTTAATTGTCTCCAGCAATATAGAGGAAGCTTCTTAGCAGGTGTGACATTTGAGTTTAAAGGATGAATAGTAATTGTCTATGCAGTCAGAAAAAGGAAAGAGCTTATGAGACTAAAGGAAAATCATCTTAAAATATTAGAAGATGAAAAACAACTTGTGTATTCAGGAGACTGCATTCAACAGCAGTATTTAGAGATGAGACTATACAAGTAGGTAGTGGCCAGGGCAAGAGGGTCTTACGCTCTGCATTTAAAGGTTTAGAGGTTGTCTCATGCAAGTAGGGAAAACTGAAGTGTTTAAGTCACAAAGCATCATGATCAAGTTTGCATATTAAAAAAATCCCTCTGCTATGGTGCTGGAGATAATGCAGCCAGGACAAGATCGAAGGCAGGGAAACTAGTGAAGAGGTACTGAGAAGTCCAAGCCAGAGATGGTGAGGATATGAAGTAAAGCAGTGGCATGGATTTTCACATTTTTTGTCATTCAGTTACCAAGGTAACAGTTTTTTCCTGCCTCATATTGTGATGTGGAATCAGACAAGACAATATCTGCATTCTAAGGCAAGATCGTGTGTTTTTCTTTGCTTATATTTACTAAAAATTATCTTGGCCTAAGCTCTCCCAACATAAGTGAGTGGCAGTGGCGGTGGGTTGTCATTGTTGGTGATGAAGATGTTGATAATGATGATGACATAGATCCACATAGAATGTGAGATCAAGCTTCAAACTCCCCTGAATTAAAATTGAATACCAATTATTCCTTCAAAAGGTTTGAGGTTGTTTCTTTGGAGACAAGAATACCATTATTGAAAGCCATTCTCGCCTTCAACTAGGTCTCCCCCAGACACTGCTGAACATCCAAACCAAAGAACAGAAAGATCTGCTGATTTTATGATGCTGGAACTTAAATATAGAGCTAGAGGCTTCCTTATGTGCATTCTGGTTGATGTCTTCTCTTTACTGCTCCAACAACACCTCCAGGCTCATCTACCACCCTGCTCCTTCTTCTCGAACTTTCACCCAAATTTTCCACACCTCCTGCCCTTGTACATGCTGTTCCATCTGACTAGGAGTCTTTCCCCCAATCCATTCTGCCTGAGACACTTCAGCTCATCTCTCAGTCTTTAGTTCCAAGGACATCATTACCTCTTTGCAACCTTCTCTGATCCCAGAATGGAGTTGGATGATCAATACTTAATGTGCCCATATCACCGTACTCAAAACTGTGTTATAGTACTTAGATATTGCACTGAAAGAAAGAAAACCTGTTTGAATGAACAAATTAATGAGGAAATATAATCATAGGAAGACAGCAATGTAACAGTGAAGTACAGATTAGAAAGTTAATACAATCCAGTAATGACCAGTGATTACGAACCAGGACAAAATGGCACGTGTACGTGTATTTTTCTGGAGAGTCAATAGTTTATCAGAGTCTCAAGGGGGTCTACAAAACAAAGTATTTAGAAAAATATTTTTTCTTAAAAAGTGAGAAAAAGTTAACATAAAACATTCTAAAAGAAAATGAAATATTCTAATGTATTTCTGTTGAGTCTTGTTATCCAATCACCTTTATGGAATTGATTCATTAAATGTATCAACCAGGAACAGAAATAGCAAATGTAAACACATCAATTAAAAACCAGATTTTAACTCAAGCAGGAATAATAATAGAATGATCCAATGAGTTCTGCTCTCAAGTCAGAGAAAGCCACATAAACTATCCAAAATCCAATAGAATATAACTTTAGACATCTTTAGGTGTTGTATGGGCCTAAGAATATAAGAAATTAAAAAGATTCTAAAGTATATAAACTTCCATTTCTTAAAACCCCATCAAATTCAAAGATTTAGACAAGGAAGGGGAAAGATACGTACACATCGTAAGAGCTTATCGGCTTAGTGGGAGCCGTGAGCTTCTCCCAGTACACAGAAAAATTAAAGTAAAATTACGTTAAAGTAAAATTAAATTAAAGTGCATAACTCGCATTCAGGAAAGTGGACTAAGTGATCATTCCCCTCATAAAGTCAAGGAATCCTTGACATTATAACATAAATAAACTTAGCACATACCCTTAAGATTACAAACAAGAATCCAGATATATTCCTGGCCTAAATCTCTGCTGGTAATAATATAAATTGCAACAAAAGGAGCTTCCAGGGCCCAAGGTCCTTCCATTTGTCCTGACGTGGTCTGCAGGATCAAGGACTGTGGGGGCCATCTAAAGGAGGAGTCGATTCTTTTTTTTATTATTATTTTTTATTTTTATTTTTTTTTGGCTGTGTTGGGTTTTTGTTTCTATGAGCGTGTTTTTCTCTAGTTGCGGCGAGCGGAGGCTACTCTTTGTTGCGGTGCACGGGCTTCTCATTGAGGTGGCTTCTCTTGTTGCGGAGCATGGGCTCTAGGTGTGCGGGCTTCAGTAGTTGTGGCACGTGGGCTCAGTAGTTGTGGCTCGCGGGCTCTAGAGCGCAGTCTCGGTAGTTGTGGCACACGGGCTTTGTTGCTCCACGGCATGTGGGATCTTCCCAGACCAGGGCTCGAACCTGTGTCCCCTGCATTGGCAGGCGGATTCTTAACCACTGCGCCACCAGGGAAGCCCAGGAGTCGATTCTTTTCCAGCTGCTTCCTCCAACACAATGTATCAGAAGACACATTGCTGCCGTTGTCCTTTTACAGCATGAGTGCTAGCTGCCAAGCCAACAGCAAACTTCACATCAGTACATCCAGTCCATCAGGAGAATGTGTCCACCGAGGGAAAATGTGACGGAAGAGCTGTCTGGTACTCAGACAGACTGGGCCGTGTGAAATTCCCCTGGCCACCCTCATGGGCAGAGTCTCCCTTTTACGTCAATCGTTCACTATGATCAGAGACCCAGGGATCATAAAATCTACCCACGTGAAAAATGCCATCAAAGAATGATGAGCTTGACTCTTCTGCAAATCACAGATACCACAAAGATCTAGAAGGGAATGCCTAGGTGTCTTCTCCCTGTAGCAGCTTTAACCTAGAATACAAAGGTGGTGCTCTGAGGCATCCTGATTGATCAAAATTAAACCTCAAAGAGCTGTGAGGAGACACAGAACAAGAAACATCAGATCTGCTAGTATGTTCTGGAAAACCCCTAGGCTAATGATATTCACTATGAAATAAGAAAGTCTTGACCCTTTCTCCAGTTGTGGTTTGCTTCTGCCCACCAGGAAGGGCCTCCTTCCCATCCTCACCTTGTCCACCTCCCTCAAATCTCTCTTATAGTAACAGTGAAGAATTATAATCCCTAGAAAGTTATAATATCATCTAAATTAGAATATCGGTATGAATGTGTGATTCATATATACACCGAATGGGGAATAATGAAGAAAGTTAGCCCCCAGAGTCAAAAGAACTTTATATCATTTTTCCTAAAACTTAGAAATGCTGAAAAAATCTGTGACTTTGGAAGTGTATATCTGAATCATTTTTCGGAAATATATTTTACCTGTATTTAATGTGCCTTTGCTTTCAAAAATGCATATTTGTGTCCCGTTTTAAATGTTTACTATGACTCCCTTGTTATTTATTTATTTTTTTAAAAGAGAGAGAAAGAGACACCGAGATGAAAACAAGATGACCTTGGCCACAGGAATGACTTAATGGCCATTCCAGGACCTTTTTGGCAATAGTCCATCTCTCCATTTCTAGAGTGTGAAAATGCAGGAGCCTGAAAGACTGTGCCAAGCCAGAGCAGCTGATCTCCTGGCATCCTTTTTCCAACCAATATTCATCCAGAATAAGCTCCCTCCTGCCGATTGGATTATCGTATAGATACTCGCTACTCAAAATGTGGTCCCAAGACCAGAAGAAGCAATATCACTTGGAAACTTATGAATAAGAGAAATTCAGAATCTCAGGTCCTCGCCCCAGAGCTACCTGACCATAATCAGTATTTTTCTAAGATTCCCAGGCGATTAATATGCACATTAACATTTGAGACGTCCTGGTGTACAATATACCTTGCCAATATCCTGCCATTGGCACCTGGAGGACAAGAAAGGGAGGAAGGCATTCACATGTCTACTTCAACTGATGGAGGAAGGAAGGACTGAGCTATGGGCCCTGAAGTGTTCTTACTTGGTACAGGAAGGATATTGGATCATGAGGATGGTGTGGCTGTCTTAGACGGACTGGCAGCTTGCAGACTCGAATGATTTTTATAAATGTAACTCAATCTCACTCGACTTCTATTCTGACTACTAGCTAATATTTTTTGACCATTTACTGTATGCCACAAACTATGTTAAGGTCTTAATATGTACGATCTCACATAATCCTTTTAATAATATATCAGTAGGTTCTGTTACCTACCTCCATTTGCAGAGATAGAGGCCGGCACAGAGTTATCCATTAACTTGCTCAAGGTCACACGGCTAGTTCTCTGTGATTCCCTCCAGGCATGTCGAACCCAAAGCTCACACTCTTATCCTTAGTGCCAACGTCACTGCTCCTGTGTGGGACAAATGTATATGGCATGGTAACGAGCAGAACCTTTATGCACATCCACATTCAGATGACTGAGCTGCAGATGGTCAGCCAAAGAAGATAACGATGAAAGTTCAAGGTTGCAGAGTCAGAGGCCCAGATTAGCTTCAGCTTCAAAGAGAAAGTAAGAGCTGTGTGGGGAGGGACCTTGTTCTGGCCACAGAGAAGTGGTCCTCAGGCTGTGATGTATGGTGGCCAGGGCTCTGTGAAAAGGCAGCTTTTTGAAGCATTTTGCTGAGCGAGGGGCAATCAAAGCTGATGTCCCCCTTGAATGAAGCATTCAGAGCTACTAAGAGTCCCATAAAAGCATGACTGAGATGAGTATTTCTCCACCTCTGCTCTTCCCCTTTAAGAGGACAGTGGGCAAGGTCAAGTTATGAAGGGAGCAGGTAGAGGGAGGGGTGATCGGTGGGGACAATGAATAATGGTGGGAGTATTGTAAGAGGGCAGCTGGGAAGACTGTAACAAGCAGGGGACAGGGGGCAGACATCCAGAGGAAGTGGTTTTCCTGAAGGCTTGCTAAGAGCAACAAAGGTTCTGGGAAAACTGAGGACGCCGTGGGAAGGTGAGTGACCCAGAACTTACAATATGTCCTTCTTGGGATCAGAAGATGTCTACTGACTGTCCCATTTTTTAAATTGGAGCCCCAGTGGATAAACAAGGTTTCCAAATCTGAAAAATCTTCATTTTAGTCAAACTACAGCCTGATTTCCCTTGAAGGTCATCCCGTCATGTCTTCAGGACGCCTAGGCTCTCCTGAACTTCGGAGCACAGATGTTAGGTTTCCAAACAGGTGAGTCTACCTTTGAGGATTAGGGAAAAAAAGCAAGAGCAGGAGCAGTTGGTCTGTCGCTAAGGGAAGTTGTTTGTGTGAGACACGGGCTGGCCTCAGTTCTGCCAATCAGATGTGAAAATCAAAGTGATTATACCCAGTGCAAGAGTTCGAAGTGGCCCCCACTGGCCAAACAGGTGGCCTCTGGATTCCCCACAGCCATTAGCCTCCCTGAAGAAACAGGACTTGAGAAGATGAGAGTTTTCAGAAGTTGTTCCATCTGAGATCCTGGGGTTCAAAGGTGTCGATGGTGTAGCCAATGAGAGAAAGCTGGCTAGCAATGTTGCTTTCTTTAATCTGAGTTTTAAATTTTATTTTATATGGGAAATTCTCTTTAATCTTACAACAAAGAGATTTATTTTAAGTCTTTAAAAAATCCCTTAAATTAATGTTTGAGCCACAGGACCAGAAATAGAAACATGCTACGTCAAGAAATGATCGTAGATTAGTCTCGTATTGTCTTGTTTTCTTTCGTTTGTTTTGTTTTCTCATCCCCCCTTTATGAATCTCTTTTCTTTTATTTGTAGTCTACTTAATAGAAGAAGAAAGCAGACTGAAATGCACCTTCTTGAGCCTGAGGCATTGCTGCTTCTCTGAGAGAAGTGAAAATAAATTGTTTAAATTCAAGGAAGATATTTTAGTGAAACAGAGACCAGGTGAAGACAGCCCTTGCGGCAATATAAATAACAGACAAGGAAGGATGGAGATGGCGTTTTGAAGGAGAAAGACAAGTTCACCATGCCCTCAGGGCTCATTAGTGGAAATAACACTTCCAGGAAAACAACATCCTTTAAAGATGTTCAGAAGTTTCCTAGGTGATCATGAAATTTCTGGTAGCAGTATGAAGTTTCCAGAATACACAGAGCATGCCATCTGAGAGCAACTTGATTGGCAATTAGGACAACACAGAATCTTGGGGCTGGTCTCCCCTTCTTCAACCGATAGTTAAAAAAATCAGTGACATGGCAGGGGCTTGATGTTACCTAATGGGCTAAAGCCCTTGATGGCGATAACTAATAATATTGGTGTACGCAGGATTTAATCTTTAACTTGATTTCCTGTGGTGACTAGATGATGAGCAGGGAGACTGGGCATTTATTCTTTGATAGATCCTTTCTGCGTGTATATGAACAATGCAGTAAAGCAGGAGGAATCACGGATTCTACCCTCTTGTGTTCTCCCTCCACCACCACCCCGACAGCTGCCGTGGTGAGGCCAGCAGCCTTCACGTACAGGTGGTGCTCTTGGTAAGACATGCAGGGAACTGTGTTGGCCAACTGCCTCTGCACCTTTACTGTGCAGATATTATGTCCAAAGCCCACAAAGCATGGCAAAGACATTCAAAAAACATGAAGTCAAGAGTCAAGCAGACCTGGTTTGATGCCTAGCTCTTCCCCTTACCAGCCTCGTGCAAGTTTCTTAACCTTTCTTAGCCTCAGTCTTACTTATCTGTAAAATGGCAATAATGCTAATAACTCCCTCATGATGGTTGTAAAAATTAAATGAGATTAGGCTTGGTGGAGTGTCTAGTTGCTGATGAGTACTGACAGAAATGATATTAACATTATGTTTATTAATCTCTGAAAAGGTCTTGTAAGTGAACCATCTTTCTTCACAGAGAATGAGCCATTTTGCAGTCATCACTCCAGCCAGGGAAACAAGAAGGGGCCCTTACTGATGGTGGAAAACCACAGATCAGCTGGGCACATGTACAGATTTCTTCCTTCAAGCTTAGAAGACAACTCTTTGATCAAGGCTAGTTAGCACTTTGCAGGGAGCCTTTAAGATCCTACAGAGGAGACACTCCTTAAACATTTCACGTCATTGTATGTTTATGGTTCCAGAGTAACCAAGATCTTTGAAGACTGGTCTTCCATCAGTCATGTTCTTTCCACTGCTCGTGGAGAAAGATCTCTTGGTTTGGTTCTGGGATGCGACCATAAAAATAGGGATGGCAGACACAAAGCAGTGAAGTAACACCCTGCAAGCTGAGTGGGAATTACAAACTTTGCATCATTATTAATGAAAAAGGGGTGGAGTGACAGTGGCCATCATTAAGAAACTCTTGGCTTTTCCCATCCCTGATGAATGTAGTTATACAGCCAAGATTGCCAAAGATGCTCTGAAGAGGACAACATGAGGGATGGGCATTTTTTGAGGTCTATCAGCCTCAAAAGAGGGAAGGCATGAAGTTAGTCACTTCAGGTGATTGACAGATGCACATCAGCATGTATAAACTAGCTTGGCCAGCAGAGTCTCAGTGCCTGGGCCTGACCTAGGCACCAGCCTCATTTGACAGGGCATCATGGACCAAAGTACAATAGTGCTAGATGATAGGGGTCATGACCAAGAGGAAGTGGAAGAATTTTTTTTAAAAAAGAGGAGTGAGGGCTTCCCTGGTGGCGCAGTGGTTGAGAGTCTGCCTGCCGATACAGGGGACACGGATTTGTGCCCCGGTCCAGGAAGATCCCACATGCCGCAGAGCGGCTGGGCCCGTGAGCCATGGCCACTGAGCCTGCGCGTCCGGAGCCTGTGCTCCGCAACGGGAGAGGCCACAGCAGTGAGAGGCCCGCGTACCGCAAAAAAAAAAAAAAAAAAATAGGAATGAAAAAGTTTGCCAGATGGTCAACAGGAATCTCCCTAAAACAAAAAGTCAAAAAATCATTTTTCTCAGCTATATATCTGCTATGATCTTACCATCTTCATTTAGATGCCGATTGGTTGACTTTTTTAAAAATGGAGAAATCAGAGTCACAAAGTTATAGAACCCCTTCCTGTGTACGACCTGCCTTCATTTCTCTTAAAATTGGGCAAATAATTGCCAAATGCCCATGTGGAGTCCAGGGCTGGTCAAAACCACCTGGAGAACATTTATGAATTACAGGTGCTGTGAGCTTACCCCACATAGACCAACCTAGGACTCCAGGGGTGGGCCCCCATTGTTTTAAGCATTCCTGATGATTGTGATGGGTAACCAACTTTGGGAACTGCTGGAATAGGCCATTTCCTGGCCCAGCTTTACAGAGCCTGCACCAGAACGTCACCTCCTCATTATTGGTTGTCCTTGGAACTCGCCATCAGGAAGTTGTCCAGCAAGTTCCAAGAAGATAACGTGACGCCAGTAGCCCATTCCTTCTACTTATCCAGGGGTTTTCCTGCTCCTCTGCTGCAAAAAGTCCCTCCCGCCAAAGCGCTAACGCTTTCCGCTTAAATTGGTCTTTACCTTGAGCTGTATCTGAACCTCCCTGCTCTCAAAGTGGAATCCAACTTACCCCTTCTCACGCTGAAGACTTTACCTGTTGAGAGTCTTGTAAATGCGACACGAGTTTGTCCGTGAAACACAGTGGCTAAAATATGACAGACAGTCCAGCAAAAACATCATGGAAAAATAATCACTCTGACAGGTGCCCAGTAAAAGTCCTAATGTACCCATGGATTTTTTGCTTAAAAAAATAAAAAAAGATTGTTTTATTTCAGTTCAGTGTGCGTGCGTGTGTGTGTGTATGTGTGTGTGTGTGTTGTAGGGGCGGAGAGATTTTTGAGTCAGATTTAAGCAAAGCAATAAATTAGTCATGTATTCCAAAGGGGAAAAACAATCTGACCCGGTACTTGGAAACTGGGGGAAAGACAAGTTTCTCTTTTATCACTTAGGAAAGATGCCAGGGGTGGGGAGGCAGCAGAGGTGAGGAGGGTGGGAGAGTAGTTTTTCTTTCTTAATCACGGTTTGTAAATGGTATACATGTATTGCCGTGACTAAATCTCCCTAAATCATATTTTAGAGAAAAAAAATCCTTTAACCTCCAGTATTCCTTTGTGAGGAAGAAAGATGTCATGGAAACCACGCTTGTGCCGAAAGCAAGAGATGGTGAAAATGATAGGACTGTTTCCATGACTCCAAAAGGAGATGTTGATCTCCATACAGAGACGGTTATCAAGCCTCAGGAACGGTCCCTTGGCTGAGGTGCCCTTGACCACTCTGTCCCAGTTACTCTCTGTCAATATTCTACCCAACCTTTAAAGTCAAATTCAAATTTGCCAGCTTTGGGACTTCCCTGGTGGCGCAGTGGATAAGACTCCATGCTCTCAAGGCAGGGGGCCTGGCTTCAATCCCTGGTCAGGGAACTAGATCCTACATGCATACCACAACGAAGAGTTCGCATGCCACAACTAAGGAGCCCAGGAGCCACAACTAAGGAGCCCATATGCTACAACTAAGGAGCCCGCCTGCCGCAACTAAGACCAAGCACAACCAAATAAATAAAAATAAATATTTTTTAAAAATTAAAAAAAAATTACCAGCTTCCCCAGAAGCATCCTCCCCCTTCAGTTAGAGGAGGTCTTCCTTCCCCTGAATGTTAGTTCTTCAGACCTTCAGTTGGAGCAATGGTTCTCAACGGGGTGGGGGGTGTGTGTGTGTGACTTTGTGTCTCAGGGGACTTGTGACAGTGTCTGTATTCATTTTTTTAATTCAAGTATAGTTAATTTACAATGTTGTGTTAGTTTCTAGTGTACAGCAAAGTGATTCAGTTATACATATATGGAGTCTTTTTCATATTCTCTTCCATTATAGGTTATTACAAGATGGTGATAATAGTTCCCTGTGCTCTACAGTAGGTCCTTGTTGGTTATCTAGTTTATATATAGTAGTGTGTATCTGTTAATCCCAAACTCCTAATTTATCCTTCCCCCCACCTTTCCCCTTTGGTAACCATAAGTTTGTTTTCTATGTCTGTGAGTCTGCTTCTGTTTTGCAAATAAGATCATTTGTATCATATTTTAGTTTCCTCATATAAGTGATATCATATGATATTTGTCTTTCTTTGTCTGACTTACTTCATTTATTTTGAAAATGTCTAGGTCCATCCATGTTGCTACAAATGGCATTATTTCATTCTTCTTATGGCTGAGTAGTATTCCACTGTATATACGTACCACATCTTCTTTATCCATTCATCTGTCGACGGACATTTAGGTTGCTTTCATGTCATGGCTATTGTAAACAGTGCTTCTATGAGAAAACCCTAATTCAAAAAGACACATGCACCCCAACGGACATATTTTTGATGGTCACGGCCAGGAGGGAGGTGCTACTGGCAACTAGTCGGGGAGAGGCCAGGGGGCTGCGAAACATCCTACAATGCACAGGACAGCCCCACAGCAAATGACTTTCAGCCCCAAACATCAGTAGCGCTGAGGCCGAGAAAGCCTCCCTGCTTGAGGGTGACGTGTGCTGGCCCAGCAGCGGCATCTGACACAGCTGAGCTCTCCTTCCTCTTGCCCTTTCTCCTACTTGGCTTCGAGGACATCACACTTTTTGGGTTTCCTCCAACCCCGCTGGTCCCTCCTTAACTCCCCAACTTCTAAACATTGGTGCCAGGCTCGGTTCTTGGACTTCATCCCTCCACCATTCTCACTTCAGTCTATGCCTTTAAATATCTTCAGACCTACCAAGACCTGACTTTGACTCTCAGTCCAGACTCCCCTCTGAATTCCAGGTTCATGGATGTTAAACATCTCCATGTGGACGTCTCCGGGGCATCTCAAACTCAGCACATCCAAAAGTGAGCTCCTGATCTTTCCCCCAAAAAACCTGCTCCTCTGGGCTTCCCTGGTGGCGCAGTGGTTGAGAGTCCGCCTGCCAATGCAGGGGACACGGGTTTGTGCCCCGGTCCGGGAAGATCCCACATGCCGCGGAGCGGCTGGGCCTGTGAGTCATGGCCGCTGAGCCTGTGCGTCCGGAGCCTGTGCTCCGCAACGGGAGAGGCCACAACAGTGAGAGGCCCGCGTACTCCCCGCCCACCCCCCACCCCCCCCAAAAAAAGAAAACCTGCTCCTCCAACTAACCTCAGTTCATGGAAATTTCATCTGCTCATTTGCTCAGGAAAATGACCTCACAGTCATCTCTGAGTCCTCTCTTTCTCTCAAACACTCCTTCAATCTACCATCAAATCCTACTGACTCAAAATATATCCTCAATCAATTATCACCCTGGCCCAAGCCATCATCATGTCTCGACCTAGAGCATCACCCTCGTCTCCTAACTGGTCTCCCTGCTCCTACCTCTGTCCCCTTCTCAATTCGGGAGCCAGGTGAGCCTTTTAAAATATGAATCGGATCATGTCACTTCTATATTCAGAATCTTCAGTGGCTCCTGTCCATGCCAAGATAAAAGCCAAAGTTCGTATAATTCTTACACATTTTCACATGATCCATCTGCTACAAAATCCCCTATCTGCCCCCAGCAGTATCTCTCTGACTCGTATCCTACTGCTTTTCCTCCTTCCCTCTGCAACCACACTGGCCAGCCTAACACATTCCCACTTCAGGACCTTTGCCTTTGCTGTGCCCTCTGCCTAGAATGCTCTTCCCCTAAAATCCCCACGGCTTGCCCCATCAATCTTGTAGGTCTTATCGAAATGTCACCGTCTCAGAGAGGTCACATGATTTAAAATTGTAGCCCTCCACCTCCCCTCGTCGGTTTTAATACTTTTCCCATAGTGCATATCATCATATTCTTCTTATCTAACTTGTCTAATCCTCCCAATAGGATGCAAGCTCTCTACAGGCTGGGGATAGTTTTCACTGCTGTCTGCACAGCACCCAGAGTAGTGCTGTCTGCAGTAAATGCCCAGTGTGACAAAGGAACGAATCCCCAGTTAGACTTCAAGATTCTCTGGGAACGTGAGATGCTTTGCATCACCCCACCCAGCATCTTGCCCATGTCTCCTTTTGCTTCTCCCTGACATTGATCCCTCGTATAGGCAGGCACTGTACAAGGAGCTCTTGTACACATTCGTAATTTCATTTACTTTATTAGGAACTCGATCCATTTCTAATTGAATATTCAATCTGAATGCTTAAAACGTCAAAATGTATCTTCGCCACAGTGAAGGCTTCATCGTGCCTTCTAACCATTTTATCAATCTACCAGGAGTCTGGCTGAGACTACGGATCCTGCCTCAGAGGAGAGGCTGAGAGCGGAGTTCCTGCACCATCTTGTTGACAGACTCGGAACTACACCTCCTGAACCGGTCTTCCTGTGTCCCAGCATGTGTGAAATGCTGCTTCTGTTTACTGCTCTCCTCTCCACCCCCAAGGCAGTAAAACGCCTCCTCTCCTCACCTTCCTGACGTCCCAAACTCCTCCATGACTGGGAGTGTTTTAGATTGGTGATCTCACTCTTTCAGGAAAAAATCAATTTCCTCCTGGCCCAAAAAGGAGAGAACTGAGGGTGCTTGAGGTTTTGACTTCTCCCAAACTGTTCTCTACTTAGCAGCTTCACCCAACTCTAGTCCTTAAGTCAGGAAATACTGCAGGTAATGTCAGTGTTTCATATCCAAAGCTGCTCTCCTACGAGGCACGCTTTCCTTGTCATCGTGGAAGACCATCTCAGCCCCAGTTTCCAAAATTCAGCACCCACCAGCCTGTTGGGAGTTCTATAATATGCTTTTATTTCACTATCAGAACTCAGGCTTTAGATGTAAATCATCCTGGGAGAAGTGCAGCTTGATTTCCAATCACACCAACTTAAATGTCCGATAGACAACCTACAGGCAGGTATTAAAGAGTGAGGACAGAGAAGGAAGGTCACTTGTCACCCAGAAGACAAAGTCTAAAGGTAGACACCAAGAGGCAGAGCCTGTGACAAAGAAAGGTCAACAGGGCCCCCAAATTCAACTTCACACGCCCTACTCTTTCCTTCATGTTCAGCCCACCTACACACAGAGTGAGCTCACCACTTCCAACCTTTGTGTTTGGGACTAGACAGGGGAAAGGGGCAGATCAATCTGCATTTCTGAAAATTTGACATTGAAATAATTTATAAAGCAATTCTATTACTCTCAAGAACCACAAACTACAAATTAACTACAGTCACCAAAGTCTGAGAAAAGGCTAGGGACGCAGGTGGGTGGTTTGTAATTAGCACATGAGTTGCTTGAAAGGAGCTGGCACTTCTGAAACATGAGAAGCTTCTCGAATCACTTTAGCCAAGATGCAGGGGTTGGTTTGTTTCTGTGAGATCTGTAAAGAACACGAAAGACTGTGGCGTCTTAAGTAAATGTAAACTCTAAGGAGAAGGCAAGAGAATATACATTTATGGACAGCCTATTTATGGCAAGCTCTATACATATTACACACTTATTTATCTAAATTAGTAACTCTCCTTAGAGGCCAGCTACGTGACCTTGGGCTAGTAAGGCAACCTCTCCAATCCTCATTTTCCTCATCTGTAAAATGATGCTGATGCTGTGGAAAACTGTGATGATTCCTTAAAGCCTTAAGCATAGAATTACCCTATGGTCCCACAATGCTACTTCTGGGGGTACACCCCAAAGAAATGAAAGCAGGAACTCAGATATTTCTACACCAATATTCAAAGCAGCATTAGCCACCATAAACAAAAGGTGGGAACAACCCAAATACCCATAAACAGATGAATGAATAAACAAAATGTGGTCTATACGTACAGCGGATCCAGCTTTTTAAAGGAATGAAATTCTGACACGTTACATACAACATGGATGAACCTTGAAATCACTACACTGAGCGAAAAGAGACAAACACAAAAGGACAAATATTGTACTGTCACAATATTTGTAATTTACTAATTTGTATATTAGTCTATTTAAATGAGGTACCTAGAATAGGCAAATTCAATTCATAGAGACAAAAACTTGAACAGTGTTTACTAGGAGGGGAGGAGGGAGAAATGGGGAATTAGTATTAATGGGCACAGTTTCAGTTTGGGATAATGAAAAACTTCTGTAAATGGAAGGTGGTGATAGTTGCACAACACTGTGAATGTGTGAACTGCACACTTAAGAATGGTCAAAATGGTAAATTTAATATATATTTTACCACAATAGTAAATAAATAGAAAGATAGAAAGCAAGAAGATGGTGCTGAGTTACTATTCAAAGTCATGTCTTTCTTAGTCCCCAAAAATCAATGTTCTTTCTTATATTGTCTATTTCCAAATGGGTTGGATTATGGATTTGTTAAATTTTATTCTGTGCAAATAAAATTTTATTCTGTGTTGAATACATGTTGTGAATAAATTGGGGTGGTTTTATTAATTACTGAAGCACAAAAAGAAAAAACATCCCAATGAATTTTTCCAAGTACACAATACATGAATCTTCCAGCTTTCCTCCTGAGCTGGACCAGTCATCTCCCCTGGGAGACCCCAGCAGGGCACCAATCTCTCTTCTATAGTTTGATGAGAAAAGTCTCCATGATTTATATATATATATTTTTTAATTTGGCTGTGTTGGGTCTTCGTTGTAGTGCGTGGGCTCCTCATTGCGGTGGCTTCTCTTTCTGCAGAGCAGGGGCTCTAGGCGCGCGGGCTTCAGTAGTTGCAGCACACAGGCTCAGTAGTTGCGGTGAGTAGCTCAGTAATTGTGGCTTGTGGGCTTAGTTGCTCTGCGGCATGTGGGATCTTCCTGGACCAGGGCTCGAACCCGTGTCCCCTGCATTGGCAGGCAGATTCTTCTTATCCACTGTGCCACCAGGGAAACCCCCATGATGTACTTTTTTTCCATATACAATGTAGAAGAATGACTTTTTTTCCTCCAATATTAATTGAGATGGAACATTCCAAGACCAAGAAAATGTCATGCATTCGATGATGAGTAAGCTGGACATTATAGGAATGACAGTTACAGGACACAGCTATTTGCCAAAAGTATGACCTATGGGATTTAAGGACCATGTCATGCTGCTCCGCTTGATGATTTTTACTTGGATGAGAGTACCAATTTGGTTTTCTTTTGAGGGGAAAAATGTCCAGCGTATACTAGGGTATGTGGGGTGGGGGCATGGAGGTGTGTGTTCAGAGCCGTGGGGAACGAGGGAAAGGCGCCCCCCAACTCAGAGAACTCTGGCACTTACAAAAGGAAATAAACTACTCTTCCTAGTGAGCCAAAACAAGCAAGAGATAAGGGATAAAATGCCCAGGTTATGCTTTTCCCTGGAAGGAAAGTAAGCCAAGAGGACTATCACTTTGAAGACGAGTTATAGAATATGAATCTCTCCACCGAGGGTACTCACCATATTTTCTCATCTCTTTCAAATCCTGCAGAAGTGCACAGTCAAGACAGAAAATAGAAAAGGCCATAAGATGGAGATGCAAATGGCTCTCCAGATGTGAGTCCATCTTAGGAGAAATTGCACTTGTGAGGACAGATAAAAACGTGAAACAGGAAGTAAAGTGGCGGACCTTACATGTTAAAGCTCAATTGGGAAACATCAATTGAGCACCCACATAGAAGAAATTGAGCTAGACTTCAAGAAGTAAAGAATAAACATGATCCCTAACAATCCAGTCTCATAAGCAGAAAATTATCTTGATTTGAATAATTAAATAAGTAGTATAGAAAGTTCTAGATGGAAAGTTGAATATGTTTAACTCCTTCCCACTCCTGAGTTCCTATTAAAGTGGTAGCCAGGGGCTTCCCTGGTGGCGCAGTGGTTGAGAGTCCGCCTGCCGATGCAGGGGACACGGGTTCGTGCCCCGGTCCAGGAAGATCCCACAAGCCGTGGAGCGGCTAGGCCCGTAAGACATGGCTGCTGGGCCTGCGCGTCCGGAGCCTGTGCTCCGCAACGGGAGAGGCCACAACAGTGAGAGGCCCGCGTACCGCAAAAAAAAAACCCCAAAAATGGTAGCCAGAAAATTTAAGTGGACATAAACCCAACAACAGTAAAGAAAATTAAAGAGAGGAGGCGGTTAATGAAAATTCAACACATGTCTGGAAGATAGAGGATGGCTGAAGGCAGGTTAAAATGAAAATAACAGGAAATCACAGCCTGGAGTCTGTGTGGAAGGGAATACATTCCAGAAAAAAAGCTTGTCTATTCTGCCAAACCCTGGTGAGTTTCAGAACTCAGAAACAACAGGAATGATGAATACAGTGAAATGAAGTTGTGAACAAGAAGCAGCTGCATTGCCCCACTGCACTCACTTTAAACACCTGGTATCCAGACAGCACCCACACCCACCCAGTTCTCCAGTCTAATCATCAGAGAGTTCTCCTCAAAACAAATCAAACGGCCCCACTGGAAACATCTCTGCATTCTGGCATTCAGGCTGCTCTCAAACTCCAAAGCCCTCCAGTTAACAGGTCCTGCCCACATACAGGACATTTTTATTGCCTCACACTTTAATTTGAATGAATGCAAGTATGACCAGCCATTCAGCATAGAGACCTTTATTTTTTTAATGACTCCAACAAATTTACAGAAAAATGAGTTATAGATGAGAACTCAAAAAAAGAAAACTCTAATCAGTAATTGCACCATAAAATAAAAATAGGATGCTAAAGAAAGGAAAATTGTGACAAAAATAAGAACTATTGAAAAATTTTAAATGACTACAAACAGAAAAATTCATCACAAGAATTGGAAAGCAAAACTAAGATGACGTCCCAAAAATAAGGTCCAAAACACGAGATTAAAAAAAAGAAGATAGAAAAGATAACAGAAGACCAATCCACGGATCCAATATCAGACTAACAAGACTTCTAGAAAAAGAGCGACAGAGAACACAGGAGAAGAAGAAATTATCAAAGAAGTGATACAAGACAGTGAGAAGTCAGAGGTGGGACTGATCACTGCGGGTTCAGCTAATAAGGAAAGAGGTCACAAAGGAGGGGAGTTTTCAGGTCAACCTGGAAGGATGTGAAGGATTCTGACTAATGGAGAAGTAGAGGTTGCCAGTTACAAAGCCCTGTGAGTAAGAGTTTAGACCAGGAAAGAGGATGGTTTGTGCCCATGGAAACTGCACAGATTCAGATTCAACAACAACCATTTCTCTAGCATCAGCATCTCCAGGTACTAGTCTAAGCCCATTATACTGTAGCCAGTGGAATCATCACAACCAGTTCACAGCTTTCATTTATGGATCAGAACACTTAGCCTGGGAGAGAGAAGTGATGTACAGTCAGCCCTTTGTATCCATGGGTCCCACATCCACAGATTCAACCAACTACTAATGGAAAATATTCGAAAAAAAATTCCAGAAAGCTCCAAAGGTGAAAACTTGAATCTGCTATGTGCCAGCAACTGTATTCGGTATTATAATTAATCGGGAAATGACGAAGTATACAGGAGGATGTGCATAGGTTATATGAAAATTCCACGCCATTTTATACAAGGGACTTGAACATCCGCGGATTTTGGTATCTGAGGGGCTCTTGGAACCAATCCCCAAAGATACTGAGGGACAACTGTATCACACACCTGGTTGGTGTTAAGAGTAGAATTCACCCACGATATCCTCAGGCCCCAAGTCCATCATTCCTTCTTTCAACTGGGGCTGACACATGCTACAACATGGATGAACCTTGAAAACATTACGCTAAGTAGAAGAAGCCAGTCCCAGAACACCACATACTGTATGATTATATTTATAGAAAATGTCCAGAATAGGGAAATCCAGAGAGACAGAAAGTACAGTACTAGTGTTTGCCTAGGCCTGGGAATATACGGTAATGGAAGGTCCCTGCTAATGGATATGCAGTTTCTTTTTGGGGTGATGGAAATATTCTTAAAACTAGATTGTGGCAATGTTTGCACTACTCTGTGAACATATTAAAAAGCATGAATTTTATACTTGAGATGGGCAAATTGTATGGTATGTGAATTATATCTCAATAAGACTTTCTTTTTAAGGCATGATTAGATTCATGTTTTGGAAAGATCAACCTGGTAGCAGCATGGGAAAAATCAGGAATATAGACAATGAACACAGAAAGACCAGTGAGTAGGCTATTTTCACAATCGAGGTGGGTGTTGATGACAGACTGAACTACAGTGGTGGTGGCAGAGGTGGAGACACGGACCATTCAAGAGAGATTTAGAAGGCATGATACACAGGCGTCGATGCCCGGTTGGCTACTGGAAATAAGTGCAAGGGAGGAGTCCAAGATGGTACCCAGGCCGTAGCTAGATGGACAAATGATTGCATTCACTAAGACAGAGCATGCTGAAAGGACCAAGCTTGCTTTTACGGACAGGATTATTACGCATTTAACTTAGAGGTGCTTTGGGACATCTAAGTAGAGATGTTCGGCAAACAGAGACACTGGATTGGCACTCAGAGAAGACAGAGCTGGAGACAGCAGTGTGTGGGTTACCAGCGTGTTTTGGCTATGAAGCTTTGGGCTTGGACGAGATCACCTGGGGAGAGAAGAGGGCTTGGGACTGAGCCTGATGAACCCTTTCTGTTTAAAGGGCTGGCGAGAGAAGGATACAGCCACACAGGAGAAGCCAAAGCAAGACCTAGAAATGTAAGGGGAATGGTCCCAGAGGGGTGTTGTGCCTCACGGAGTCCATATTATATTTGTCAACAGTACCTTTTTTATTCATTCGCTTTATCCCCATTCTCCTTTTTGTTTGCTTGTGCTCTTATAATGTGCATCGCTTCGTGGAGTGAGCACGTTACACATCTCACGCTGGGCTTTTCACTCTGCATATTCACAAGCTCCATTTTGTCCATAGCTTCTAACAGCTTCCGTTGCTCAATTAAATATTTTTAAATAGAGGAATTTAAATAACTGCATAATAGTCCATCATAGGACTGTTCCTTCATTTTAATCTATGTCCCTGGTGTTGGGTACAAGATTTCTTCCTTGCACCTTGTTACTCCTCAGTCTGCAGACAGACCTAGTTTGTGTGTATCTCTGCTGTGTGACCATGTCCAGTTTACTTAATGTCTCTGAGCCTCAATTTTTCTCAACCTAAGGAGTGTATATTACATGGAACACTGGTGTGTGAAATACCCAAACAAAAGGTGAAGGGATTGCCGTGGACAAAGCTCCCAGTGACAGCAAAGATTCTATATTCTACGTAGCTCTGCACTTCCTGGTGTGAGGATCTCAGTCCACAGTTCATAAGAGGCACATCTCCTTGGCAACTTTTGCGAACAAACAAATACATAAAGTGGGACAGAGAGGAGAGGTCTAGGGTTGCATAGGAGCACAGCACACTGTCACATGGTGAGGTGTGAGATGCAATTACATCTCACCAGCACTCTGCTCAACAGCAGGACTGGCAAACCACTCCAGCGTTGCCGAAACCTGAAGAAGAGCCATGGGAAGATGACGTTGCAACCACGTGAGTCAGGAGAAGCGACGGGAACAAACTCACCCACCGCCACCACCATTTCCCCAAGCAGAGGTGGGTATAGTGGGGAGGTCTGTGCTGACCTTGCACCCAGAGAAGGCTGCCCTTAGTACCCAAGGACATGCCAGCTCCCTTTCGTCCCACAGAATCTCCTCATCAAGGTGAAAGAGCCCCATGGAAAGTCTGGGTGGAGGTGGGAGGGATCCTGCTGGGGCTACAGCAGGTGTCTGTGTCCCCATATCGAAGAGATCTGGGTGAAGTCGCCAGGGGAGAGGCTGCAGGTATCTGAGGTCCCCCTGAGGGAGCCAGCATCTGAAGCCACCAGGATTTAGAGAACCAACTAGACTTTTAGCACTGATGCCAGACACCACAGCTCGTGCTAACAGAGAAGGAAATCCCAGAAGGTCCACAGTGCAAGTTCTGACCCCCCTCCTTGAGAAAGTATTTTAAAGTCCAGGGTGGGGGCAGGAGGGAGCAAAAGAAGCCCCCAGAGTGGCTGTAAACAGGCGAGGCATCTTTATGAGGTTAGAGAAATGCTCTATAACTGGATTGTGGTGATGGTTGCCCAACTCTATAAATTGACTAAATATCACTGAATTACACACTTCAAGTGGGTAAATTTTATGGTATATAAAGTATACCTCAATAAAGTTTAAAAAAAAAAAAGAAAAAGGAAACCAATGGATGGAAAATTTAAATGGAAATTGTGGGTGCAATTATCAAATTCAAACCAAAATAGAAATTCAAACATGCGTGTCAGGAACAGGGTAACTAGGATGTCCACTCTAAACCGAAGTTAACAAAACTCCATTCTAAGGATATAGCAGTCTTCCTGTTTTCATATAGTCAATGTGTTCATTTATACCTCGTCTACATAAAGCGTCTGGCGCCGTGTGGGGCACACAGTAAGCCATCAGCTGAGTGGTTGTCATTTCACTGACTTCTCAGGAAAGATGTCAGTGCCACTCCTGGACACTGGGGCAGGCCTGGAGAAGCAAGGGTGGGAGACTACGCGGGCAGAATATGGTTAGCATCCTGGGTCAACAAGGCAGGGATGAGAGGTTTGGAGCTATTACAGCCAGTCAACAGGTCAGGACCAGCAGGACAGCTCGGAAAGGCCTGGCAGCATTAACCAAGAGAGTCTGGAGTCTAGGAGACTGGGGTCCACCAAACTAGTTTGCAATGTGTGTCACTGACGGACTCAGTGCCTACCCGGCTCTGTCACTTACTCATTTAACTGCTGTCTCAGCTTCCTCATGTAAAGCAAGATGAATAAGGACACCCATTTTTGTGGCTCTGTCATGGGGATTAACACACATCAAATACTTGGCTAATTCTCAGTGTTAACTATAATAATAATAATTATCATTACATTATTATTATTATTCCAGAACCCACAAGCATGAGAATCGTTAGCATCTCACGGAGCATGGCTGTTCAAGAGGTTTTTCCAATAAAACTGAAATTATTTTTTCCATATCTTTAAAGCAAAAAAAAAAAAAAAGACAGGACTTGGGGGGTAAATAGAGAGACCGATCATAAAATTCAAAAGGTAATTCTTGTTACCAACACTGCAATCCCAGAACCATCCTTTTCTTCACGTATCCATAATCAGTTTCAACATCAAGGGCATGGAGATGACTAGTGGTTGTGGGTGTCTTGCTATGGTGAGTCTGCATCCATCATGCTCTCTACCTCTGGAAATAGCCTTTCCTGCTGCCCAGAGTGCCCTGAGTCTGAGAGAGAGAGGCTCTGTGACTACGCCACTTTGGGAAGACGGGAAGTGGCAGCTGGCAAACATTCCGCATGTGTGTTGGACAGTGTCACGGGGCTGCTGATTCACGGTACAACAGGTGGTAGTCGGTGGCAGACAGCAACATCAGTTAGCCCCACACAGCCCCTGCTGCTTCCTGTAAATGCCGCGGAGGAGGCAAGGCAAGACACACGACAGCAAGGCTGCCTAAGTTCCACAGAAAATACCTGCATGAGCCCTGCTTGATTAATGGAACTGGATTCAGTTTTATGTTACTCATTACTAGTGTGTTCCTGGGAAACAGCAGAACAAAACAATTCCACAAAGGATTCAAAAGGCATATGAAATTATGCTTTGTAATCAGGGAAAAAAGAAGGGAGAGAGAGAGGGAGGGAGGGAGGAAATATAGGACCAAAAAAACCTAACCTGACACGGTGTCCATGGCGGCTCACAGGGACGGGCCTGCCAGGGTCATAGTTGCTCACCATCTTTCCCCTTGTTCCCTGCATTTTAGACTGAATTAAAGGCTAACTGATGAAAGCGAAACAGTAGCACTTATTCAGAATCTTTTAGGAGAAAGTCATATTACACTAGACTAGGAGGATACAAAGAATCACTAAAGGACTCACATCCTCTGGAATTGAAATTTACCGGAGGAGTTAGGATATACACATTCAAAACAAAATACCAATTGGATAGCCTGCAAAAGGTTTGATCTAGCCAGTCCGCTATCAGCGAGCTATCCTATAGATGAGTTTCCACTTAGGCACAAAAATCTTAGTAAGGACTGTCTGTTGTCACACTGATCCTAGTAGTGAAATTTTCAACAACCTACATGCCCAGCAATAAAATGATTAAACACACTATACAATACATCCATGCTATGGAATACTATGAAGCCATTAAAAAGATCACATTATTAATTAATTAGGTAAACCTATGCATACTGACCTGGGAAGATGCCCAGTGTACCCTCCATGAAAAAAAGGCAAGTTCCAGAATATACACCACGGTCCACTTATGCTCTGTACTGGTTTGCTAGGGCTGCTAAGACAAACACCACAGACCGGGGGGCTTAAACAACTAAAATCTTTCTCGCAATTCCAGAGGCTGGACATCTGAGGTCAAGGTGTCGGCAGGGTTGTTTCTTCTAAAGCCGCTCTCCTTGGCTTGTCTCAAGTTCTTCCCTCTGTGTGTGTCTGTGTCCTAACCTCTCCATATAAGGACACCAACCATATTGGATTAAGGCCCACTCTAAAGGCCTCATTTTAATTTAATTACCTCATTAAAGGCCCAGTCTCCAGTCACATTCTGAGGTACTGGGCGTTAGGGCTTCAACAGATGAACTGAGGGGATATAATTCAGCCTTTAATATGCCCTTTAAAATCTCTGTGTGTAGATGGAGAATTTTTATTTTCAGTTTATATTTCTGAATTGCTAGAAATTTTATAATGAGCATACATTCATCTATTACGTTAAATCAGCAATTCTTTAAAAACTATTATGATATTTTTGCAATGTTTTATGTCTGGAATTACTTTCAAATGAAACTTTTTAAAAAAGTGTATCACAGTGGGAACGGAGCCACAGGCCTGGTCTTTAAAGGACTGGCAATAACCATCCCACAGGGGTGGCCGCTGGACTGGGGGCAGAGAGGAAACAAGCCAAGAATACACGAGTGCCATAACACAGAACCAGCGTATCAGCCAAAGACAAAACCAAAGAGCAGAGGAGAACTTTTGCCTTTCAGGAAAAACATAGGAGGAAAGCACCACCTCTCTGATCTTCCATTTCTTGGGAGCTGCTTTTAAAGATGAGCAGATTACCTACACTTATTTAAATGGATGATCTGAAAAACAATATACCACCTGAACTGATACTGATAAAGTTCTACATTAGAGGGGAAGAAGAAGAATGTAACAAATCTATTGGATATACATGAAGGGTTTAGAAAAGGTCTGCTTGGAGGACAAAAGTTCCACAGTATTTGGTTAAGGTAAAATTCAAATAAAGTAATGAAACAGTAAATAAGAGGAAAAAAATCAAACTAAGCATATGAAAATAAAGATATTCAGAACAGGGAAGGAATTACCAAGGGAAAACATGTTTAATCTAAGAGTAGAAGACTGGGGCAGGTACTCACATATCACATTATAAAGACAGAACAAACAGAACAAGACTGATAAGCAAGAGTAAAATTGAAGGGCTTCCCTGGTGGCACAGTGGTTGAGAGTCCGCCTGCCGATGCAGGGGACACGGGTTCGTGCCCCGGTGCGGGAGGATCCCACATGCCGCAGAGTGGCTGGGCCCGTGAGCCATAGCCGCTGGGCCTGCGCGTCCAGAGCCTGTGCTCCGCCAAGGGAGAGGCCACAACAGTGAGAGGCCCGTGTACCACAAAAAAAAAAAAAAAAGTAAAATTGAAGAACGTTTTCAAAAAATATGCAAATTCAGCTATGGGCTGAATTGTGTCTCCCCCTGCTACAAAAAAAAAGAGGTATGTTGTAGTCCTAGCTCCTAAATCTCAGAATGGGACCTTATTTGGAGATACTCATTGCAGATGGTCCGGTTAAAATGAGGTCATTAGGGTGGGCCTTAACCCAATCATGACCAAGTCCTTATAAAAAGGGAAAATTTAGATACAGGGATATTTGCAAAGGGAAGATGAAGACATGGAGAGAATGCCATGTGAAGACAGAGAACTGGAGACATGCATCTACCCACCAAGGAATACCAAAGATCACGCAAACCTCCAAAAGCAACGAAGAGGCAAGGAAGGATTCTCCTAGAGGTCTCAGAGGGAGCCCGGCCCAGCCTCGATTTCGGGCTTCCAGCCCCCAGAAATGTGCGAGAATAGATTCCTCTTGTTTAAATCACCCAATCTGTGGTACTAGTTTATGACAGCCCTAGGAAACTAATATAAATAAGAGATTAGAAAATATAAGGGTTTCTGGTTATTTCTTTACCAAAACATGAGACAATTTCAAGACTTCTTTTTTCTCTTAAAAATTATTAATTTTGCCAGAATAAGAAAAATAAAAAAGCTTTAAACTAGTTGTTCTTATAAGCTTGGATTTTTATGACAGCAGTAAGGAATGCCATTGTAAAAAGCTTTTAATAAAGTATGAAGAGAAAAATAAGTCAGCCACACTTCCTAAACCACCATGTTAGCACATTTTCTTCCAGGCTCTTCTCTATGCAATACACACACGCACATTTATACATGCATACAAACACACACACAGATTTATGACTGGAAGAGCCTGCTGAATTTTTATTCCCACTTTCTTCCCCCCAAAATGATGCATAATATGAAATAATGTTCATAATAAAAGAAGTTGCAGTGACACTTTTCTTGCCTACATAACCAATCAAATGAATCAAATGAATGTTATATAATATCACCTGTTTGGGTATTACTGTAAACAACGTCACAATGAAGGTCGTGCAGGAACTCTCAATACACATCTCGGGTATTTTCTTAGACTCCTAGAAGTGGAATTAATGGGCAAAATACGTAAGAACATTTTCAGCCTCTGCTGCATCTTGCTTTCCAAAGATGAGCTACTGATCAAGCGAACAGATTTAAATCAGATTCCGGTGGCTACTCGTGACGGTGGCAGTAGAACAGCTGTCTTTCCCCCATCTGTGGGCACTTTTTTCTTTTTACTCCCTGAGGTTTTGCCACACTCCTCTTGAGGCAGAAATCATTGGAACAGACAGGTAGGTAAGCGATACTGTTGTCAGCACTGCAGCTGAGCAGAGGGCTATTTTGCAGGGCAGGCCAAGCACGTAGCAGAGGAGGAGAACGTGCCCCGGGCTCGCCTGGGGTGGGGGGGGCGCGAGGCCCGATTGGGGGCTGGGCAGCTCAGGACCAAGAGGCCCAGCTCTCAGCACCCACACAGGGGGCTTCCAGGGCACACACTGCTGGGCTGTTAGGGCTGGTATTTTATACATCAGCACCTTCTTGCCCTTCTTCCTTTCCAGCCCAGCCTGAACCACCACCAAATGGGAGAAGTTGCCCCTGAATGAATCCCACCAAAGTGAACAGTATTCAAAGGCATCAGTAAAGAAAGGCACTGATGCGGAAGGGTTTGCTGAAGAGTGTTTCGAGAAGTCTGAACTGACTAGAAACATGCACGTAACATTAAATGCGGACACACATATCCCTCGTTATAATTTTAACACTTTAATCCGCTCAGAAAAGTTAAGCAACAGCTACTCCGTCCCATGTCAAGGCCCTGGGGTGACAGGTGGTTTCTAAACAGACGTGCCCTTGTAGCCTGCATGCCTGCATGTGGGTCAATGAGAAGGGAATCTGAGACAGGAGTGCTGGAGGGGAATCAGATTGAAGGTTAACGTATTTTCATTACTTAAAATCAGGCAACACAGGTACACAGCCTGCTGTTTTTACACGGATATGTCCGAAGAATCTTTCCATGACAACAGAGACCTACCTACCTCATCCTAAAATTACAGGTGTATTTGATATGGCAGAAATACTAAGCTACCTATGTTTAATAATCTGAGCAACGCTAATGACAGAAATGAGGCACAATCATCTTTTTAAACTGATTCAAACCAAACACTGAAGCTGCCATATGTTTTGTTACAGTTACAAGACTACACACAAAGACCTACGTTTATAGAAGTTCACGTTAGTATAAAGGTACATACACCCGGTCTTGTCAGAAACCAACATGGACAGCAGCTGAAGGCAGGGAGGGGTCGGTTTCAGAGACAGGAAGCTTCCTCCCGCGACGCCAGGACTCCGTACAGGCACGAAATTTGGATGTTTCTTTGCTGCCACCTTGCCTTTGCCTCACAAATTTTAATGCCAAATTCTGATTTATCATCTCTATGCAAGCCTTCAAGCTATGTGAATGTTCTACGCGCAGAAAACCTCTTATCACCACTGACTTGGCGGACAGTGTGGCTCCTATGCCCTCAAAGCCCAAGGGAGGGAGGGACTCAGGGGGCTCAGGGCAAGTGAGGACAGAATGCTAGCAAAGCAGGCACATCAAGAACAGAGCTTCTCGGGCTTCCCTGGTGGCGCAGTGGTTGAGAGTCCACCTGCCGATGCGGGGGACGCGGGTTCGTGCCCCGGTCCGGGAAGATCCCACGTGCCGCGGAGCAGCTGGGCCCGTGAGCCGTGGCCGCTGAGCCTGCACGTTCAAACAGAGCTCCGGTAAAGTCTCCCTTCAAGTGGATTGCTAGGCCGAGAAAGACAATTCTCCTAACTCCTTTTCAATGAGTATTTCAGGAATGTCAAATCAAGTTTGACTTTTATGGAGAGAGCTTTTCTTTCTTTGGAAAAACAAAATACTGAGTTTTAATATCAGAAACTTTAGAGATCATAGATATCAAATCCATTACTTAAAAACAAAGTAGTATTAAAAAGTAGCTAACGCTTACAGTTTTGTTCTGTTGTCAGTAAGAACTTTCTAATGAAGTTTAAGCTAAGAAATACCAGCAGGGGGAGTGGGGATGTGGGGCGGGGCGGGGTGGGGTGGGGGGGACGACGGGACAGAGGTGGCCACCAATCTACCTGATGTAAACTGCTAGACTTACAGGAGAGATTCAAGAACTCTTCATGTAGCTTACTTCTGGGAAACAACAGTTCTCAGAAGACATCCTTTTAGAATCTATAGTCTCTTTTCAGACGTGTATATTAATTAGACTTAGCCATTTACTGTGAAATTCCTGAAAGTTTCCCTCCAAGTATCTTCTGGTTAAACCAGTATTTTTCTTATAATCAAATTACAGTTGTTGGATGTTCCCCCCCCCCCCAAATCAACCAACTTTTTCTTTTTTGAAAGGATAACATTAAAACGTACTATTTTTCAAGTCACTAAAGATGGTTTGGATTAGAAAGTAATTGGAAAGGGGATTCTACTTATTTAATTTCATATTCTGCTGTGGCATCTGACACCTGGCATCTGGTATTTTAGGAATGAAAGGAATTATAAAAAAAAAAGAGAGACAGAGAGAAAAATGGGACTATGTACAGATTAAGCCAGTCTTATTAGATGTTTCTGAAAAGAAACAACTTTTATTCTGAATCAGTGATAAGCTACATATTCATATGCCACTATTTCAAGTCACAGTTATACTGATATCTCTCCTTTGAAGCGCTGAATGGTTTTTTCTAAATAGTTTCCAAAAGTCATTTGAAAGCAAGTAATAATTCTAAAGATAAAGCATCAGAAACAAATTCTGTCCACCCAAGCTAACTTTAATGTTTAGATCACAACATTTTAGAGAGGCTCCATTTAATTTTTCCCTATTTTTACTTCTTCTTGGCAGTTTTTCAAAACTCTGTGAAAACTTAAACTATGACAAGAAAAGCATTCAAAACATAATACAAATATATACATGAATACAAGAAAAGTTTAAAACAAAAAACACCATATTACAATATCTCCAAATACGATGTGTTCATGATATGGCCAAAAACTACAGGGTTACAGGTCCTCAACACTCCCACTATCCTACGCAGATCTACATTCATACCTTTTCACATATGTGTATTTTTGTTTTGTTTTGCCTTCTTGGTGCCTAAAGTAACTGAGAATCAAGAAAATAACTAATATGACATGAAAAGCATGGTACCTATGATTTTTTTACATCCTAGTCTAAACACATCTTAATTGGTGCAACATCACTCTTAATAATAGCCAAACAACAGACAAGCAATACATATGAAAAGACGTACTATATATAATACAGTATTTTTAGAATCACAAATAATTTCCACACTGACATTAAAAACCTGCAAATTAAATCTTAACTCACCTCATTATAAAGTTAAATGCTCATGTATCATAGCAAGAATGCTATTACTAGAAGCATTCTCAATTATTTCATTTTCTAGTGTAGAAAGGTTATGGTAGAAAAGATAAGGTGCTTTTTCAATAAGGTGCCAACAGACACTGACAGTGGCTGACACACACACCCAGTGCAAACTATCCAAGAAAATAATCCTAATTTGGAAATGAGATATATCACTAAACAGCTAGACTAAAAGTAGAGTGGGATAGAATAATTATCCGTGACTAATATGTCATAAACACAGACAACTCAATGTACATGTAGTCAATGAAATAAAGAATAACGTTCCATCCTTTTTTTTTTAATTCTACCTTAACTTTTCAAATTGTGCCCAATTCTAAAACTTTAGTTTCCTAGTTTCCACAGCTGACTAGAAGACTCTGATATTCTGATGGTAAACTACCAGAGATTAATGATCCACTGGTGCTACCCTTGCTGTGTTTTCTTCTTTACTATGAAACTATAACCCTCTATTGCTATTTTGTTTCATGCAGGACCAACCAAACTTAATTTCTTTTCTAAGAAAAAATAAATATATAAAGAAGACACTGTCAGGCATATATTCACAAGGTCTCAATTTCTTAAAACATAAGTATGGGTATATTTATTTCTCTCAAATGCATACAAGACAATAATTACACAGCAACAAATCTTTTGTTCAACAATGATTTGATTCATAAGCATTTGAATTAAATTTACATAATTTCACATCCATACCCTTGCATGTTTAAATACTGTAAGTAAAAAAGCCCCCCAAATAACCAATTCTTGTATTTCCTATTTATCTCTCTATACATCCAAACTTTAAAAAGTTACAAACTGAACACTATACAGAACATACAAATCGTGTTTAAAAACTTGAGGTTTTAAAATCACTGTTCCCCCAAGATGATTCAAAAAAGTCCTCATGCTGACAAGTGCAGTCCTAGGTGGTAAAGTAACTTGGAGGAGGGGAAGAAAGAAGAGACAGACACAAGTTTGCTGTCTTAATATTTTACTAATCCTGTTAGTTAAAAATGGTGATGTCATGAGAAATAACAGTTTAGGTTTAATATGAGGAATGGAGTCTGCCTCACAGTTTGAGACATGCATTTCAAGTATTTTCCTATTTGATCTGAGCTCCCTGCAGCAAACTGATGCTGAAAGAGAATAATTATTTTCTTCCATACATTCGCTCAATGTCCGCCTGGTAATGTGTTTTAAGCTCTTTGCGTTTCAGCTTGAAGGCATCTGTCACCAGACCAGTTTCAGGGGTCCACGGTTCAGGGCTCAAACGAATTTTTACTGGAATTTCAAACTTTTCCAGACTTGCTGAGACGGTGAAAAGAAATGTAAATGCAAGGTCATGAAAAATATACAATTAAAATTCTTGGCAAATAATTTAACTTCCTCAGTCTTTGAGCACTCATCAAAATGCAAAGCCAACAGCTCATAAATCTCACTTCTAAACAATCTATCCCTCAGAAATACAAGAAGAAACAGATTATGTATGAGAATTACAATAGCAAAATACTGCTGAGAAAATCTACATGTCCATCAATAGAAGGAGTTGGATAAATTATGATACAGGCATAAAACGTACAACACTCAGTCACTAAAATTGAGTTAGATCTATCTGGTATGGGTATATAAAGATACCTGCAATATACTGTTAGGTTTAAAAGAAGTTTTGTTTTGTTTTTAACACTAGATAAACTTATATGCAACTAGATGTGTACGACAAGGGTACACACCAAAATAAACCGCATACTTCTAGGGGGCTAGGATCCAGGATTAAGGAAAAGGAAATGTCACTTTTTACCTTACACCTATTTGTTTTCTTTGAATTTATTTTTAAAAATCACTTTAGAAACTAAGAAATAATAAAGTTTAAACAGAATCTTGTCACTGAGCCACGATATTCGCCATGAGCTCTGAGGAAGAATGTCTCCTCACTACTGTGCTTCTCCCACACTGCTTGATACCAAGTAGGTCCTCAACAGTGGAAAACTGAAAGGGGGCGGTGGGGAGCGGGGGGGGGGAAGACAGGGAAAAGAGATGTAGTTTTGAAGAAACACCTTTCCTTAAAAAGACTGATTTACTTTTCCAGCATTCATTTAACAAATATTTACCAGGGAAAAAAATACTGTATAAAGTGCTTTACTAAACATTCTTTTAAAATACAAAAATGAATAGTTTCTGCTCTCAACTGGTATACTACCGGGAAACAGGTAAACACCTAGCCATAATAATGTATATACCTTAAAAGAACTGAATTAAAAGGTATAAGTGCCTTGGGGACAAAAATGATATATTAACTCTAACCTGTAAAAAGAAACAGAAATAACAAAGTTTTATTCTTCAAAGATGAAAAATATGTCAGGAGTGGTTTCTAAGAGGAAAAACCACTATGAGAAAAAGCAGTAAGGCAGGGACACAGTTCTTAAGGGACAGGAGTCTGACACTACGGAGATGTGGGGAGACTCACAGGCAAGCACTGGAAGCCCACGTTCAGCTGTTAAGTGCTCAGTCGGCACCGCACTCTACGACCTGACTCAACATGACGTTAGTTAAGTACAGTGATATCATCTAGACCAGGTTTTAGAAAAATGAACACAGCTACAACCAAATGACCAGGTGAAGAAATGGGGACTCTAAGTATAATTATGAGTATTTCTTCCCTACTTTGTTGTGAATATGCTTGTATATATGTTAAGCAAATATTTTTTTCTTCCCTCCTATTCTCTTATCACAATATATTAATAAGTTCACTTTATATCACAGTATTTAAGTTACAGGATATCAAAGGAGAAGAGTAAGAAAAAAATCAGTCAAGGGGTCTTCATCCACTTCTGGGGAAAAGGTTAATGTATCTTCAGTTGCACACAGAACAGGTGTATAATGTTAGGTGTTACTGTCTTTACTTGGAAATTAACTATGGTGTAAGGAAATGTATCTGGGTGCCAAGCTGACAAAGGGTGGGCTGTGACAGTTTTATGCATCATCTGGGCTAGGCTAGAGTTCCCAGTTATTCAGTTAAACACTAATCTAGGTGTTGCTTTGAAAGTGGTTTTGTAGATATGACTAAGTCAGTTGAAAGGCCTTGAGAGCAGAGCTGAGGCACCCCCAAACAAGAAGCAATTCTGCCTGTGGACAGGGGCTTTGGCTTGTGCCTAGGAGTTCCAATCCACCTTTTTTTTTTTTTTTTTAACAGTCTGCCCTACAGATTTCCAGGTTTGTCTAGCCAGCCCCCAATAATCATGTAAACCAATTCCCTACAATAAGTTTCTTAATATATTTAACTTACTGATTCTGTTTCTCTGGTGTAAACCTAATATAGATTTTGCTTAAAAATGAAGTTGGGTCCCTTCTTTACATCATATATAAAAATTAACCCAAAATGGATTAAGGACCCAAATATAAGGGCTAAAACTATAAAGCTCTTAGAATAAAACAAAACGCTATTTCTTTGTAACTTGGATTAGGCAACGGTTTCTCAGATGTGATACCAAAAGCACAAGCAACAAAAGAAACAAATAAACTGTATCTTATAAAAATTAAAACTGGGCTTCCCTGGTGGTGCAGTGGTTGAGAGTCTGCCTGCCAATGCAGAGGACACGGGTTCGAGCCCTGGTCTGGGAGGATCCCACATGCCGCGGAGCGACTAGGCCCGTGAGCCACAACGACTGAGCCTGCGCGTCTGAAGCCTGTGTTCCGCAAGAAGAGGCCACGACAGTGAGAGGCCCGCGCACTGGGATGAAGAGTGGCCCCCGCTTGCCACAACTAGAGAAAGCCCTCGCACAGAAACGAAGACCCAACACAGCCAAAAATAAAAATAAATTAAAAGAAGGCTCAACATTTAAAGAAAAAAATTAAAACTGTTGTGTTTCAAAGGATACCATCAAGAAAAGTAAAAACACAACCCACAAGATGGGAGAAAATATATCTGATAATGGATTTGCATCTAGAATATATAAAGACTCATACAACTCAATAATAAAAAGACAACCTCACTTAAAAAATGGGCAAAGAATCTGAACAGCCATTTCTCCAGAGAAGACACACAATGGCCATTAAGTACATGAAAATATGCTCAACATCATAAACCACCATCTGAAATACAAATCAGAGCCGCAATGAGAGGCCACTTCACACGAACCAGGATGGCTAAAATTGAAAGGATGAACAATAATGAGCGCCGGGAAGGATGTGGGGAAACTGGAGCCTCGTACAACGTTCGTGGGAATGTAAAATGGTGCCACCATTTTTAAAAACTGTCTGGAAAATATTTAGAAAAATATGTTCTGGAAAATAGCCTGGCAGCTCCTCAAAAGGTTCAACATAAAGTTAGCGGAGGCCCAGCAATTCTCCTCCTAGTTATCTAACAACAGAAATAAATAAGCATATCCACGCAAAAGCTTGCGTACAAACGTTCACAGCAACATTACTCATTAACAGCCAAAACTGGAAACCACCCAGGTGTCAACTGATGAATGGATAACCAAATATTACTTGGCAATAAAAGGAAATGAAGTGTTGATACATGCTACGACAAGAAAACATGGATGAACACTACATGCTAAGTCAAAGAAACCAGTCACAAAACCCTATATATTATACGGTTCTACTTATACAAAATCTTCAGAACAGGCAAATCTATAGAAACAGAAAGATTAGTGGTCCCCAAGGACTAGGAGGTTCGAGGTATGGTGGGGAGTGGC
Source organism: Lagenorhynchus albirostris (assembly GCF_949774975.1). Classification (NCBI taxonomy): domain Eukaryota; kingdom Metazoa; phylum Chordata; class Mammalia; order Artiodactyla; family Delphinidae; genus Lagenorhynchus; species Lagenorhynchus albirostris. Next base: position 15,175,015 of record NC_083100.1, read on the forward strand.
TGCTAACAGACACGCTATTTCTTTCTGAGGTGATGACAGTGTTCTGAAACTGATTATGGTAATTGTACAGCTCTGTGGATATACTAAAAAACTATGTAATTGTATATACTAAATGGGCAAGTTGTTTGGTATGTGAATTATAATATATATCAGAGCTGTTAACATAAACATAAAATTTAAAAATAAAGCAAGAAGGCATATACATTTTAAATTATGCTTAATTATTGTTTCAGTATTCTACCTTACTTAGAAATTATGTAGCTTTCTAATTTCATATCCATTAATTAACTCAATTTAGCATCAGACCAAGGATTTCAAGTTACCTAGAAAAAGTTGGAAACTATTTTCAAGCTGACATACTACAAAACACAATTACTGTTGAAATAAAGGGTCAAAATGATTTCGTCTGATTAACTATAAATGCAATTTACATTTTTCATAATCTTGAATAACATATCTAAGGAGAATAAAAATGCATACTTGTATTACCCATGACTCAGAAGGTACAGCTGTTTTTATGAAACCAACATTAAACGAAGTCTCTCTGCACTCACCCTTCAACACACACACACACGCACACACACATGCACAAGGGGTGGAGGACACATGAGTTCAACCAACTACCAGCACACTAACAGTGTAGCAAAGAGTCCTGGACGGTTCACTGCGGGCTGGGGTGTCCAGGAAGCTAAGCAGGGCCTTGGAAACAGCTGAGAAGAGTGGAGAAAGGGCCAACCCAGAAAACAGAAGCTGCTGAGAAGAGGACATTCTGAGACACGTCCATCAGTGGTGGGCGTGGATGATTTGTGTGTCCCTAAAGGGGCTATAGTGGGGGACTGATAAGTACGTTCTTCTCCCTACTAATGGTGGGAAAATATGATTGGTTTCTAAGCAGGAAATGTAACCTAAGCCCTTGTAGCAAAAACAGGATAAGCAAGCTTAAGTAGCCTCTTCCCATCTCAGTTCTCAGAATCAGCTGAACACTCTCTCACCTGAAACAGCAGCTTCAGAGAGCACTTTGAGCACCTCATTCTCCATTTCGCAGCTGTTACACAGCTCCTCCCAGGTCCCTCGAAGTCCCCTCTTTCGTGCTAGTTCCGTTAGCTCCTTTTGATTCGGCACAACAAATCCAATGACGTAAGAATGATAACTGAAATAAAGGGCAACTTGGTCAAGGCACCACACGGCGTACACCGCGTTAACTGCGGTTAACTGGCTACGCTGACATTTAGCGATCAGCTCTTCACCATCCCAAGCGACACGCGTGAGGGCGTACCTGGTACCGCCACGCTTGCTGTCTGATTCATAACGCGCTGCGGTGCTCTGGCAGAATTCACTGCTAAAGAAACCTGAACCTGACATTTCGTGATAAATTTCAACTATGTATATAACTGCTATGAATTATGCTTTTTTAAAAGAAAATTACAAAATCAGAAAATTCATCCTTAAAAAATCAGTAATTCACATCAACAGATTAAACAAAACTGAAAGCTAATGTAGATATGAAACTGTTTCTAAAAAAATTTGGCAACAAATCAAAGTACTGTGATTATACATATTTCTTCCTTTGTTATCGTGGGAATATGTGTTCTAGAGGAACTCTTGAGTATGCCCGCTGAAGGCAGCGACCTGAAGAAATGGCAGCGGCATCAGGAGAAGGTCAGTTCTGGTTAATATCACATATGAAAATCCAGAACTGTAGCATCACTAAAGAAAACACTTCATGACTAACAAAGGGCAGAATCATTTATAAACCAATGTAGTAAATCTTTAAAGTGGGCTGTACCTCAAAGCCTATTTCTAAATTGGTTCTCCTAACACCAGACTTTATCTTTTCATAATAAGCATTATGTCAACTGCTGCAGTAAGGGTCCCAGGCTGGCCAGAAAATATCCGATCATTAACCCTGGAGAATGATTGCCACATGCAATACTGTTATGAAAAAATGTAATCAGAGTGCCAATCTGAAATTCCAACACATTTCCCAAGAGTGCATTTCTGGGATTTTAACTTTAAACTCTCCTTCCCAGCTGCCTCTATATCATCGTGGGCTCGAGATGCTATGTATGAAGCCACAGCTTAACATGGCTTAAGGGGGAATGGAAGCCCACACCTGGCTAGGGTCCCAAGCAGCTCAAACTGACAGGGGGTAGTAAGATCGGAGCAGAGCACTGCTCTCTGACCCCACCCCCAACTTCCTTCTTTACTCGCCTCTCCTCTGGACTGGCTATGGGAAGCTTCCCTGTGCAGGGCGACAGGTAGCAAGGCAGCAGGGAGGAGGATTTTATTTCCTTCCCCTTCCTGTCACACAGAACACCGCACTGAGATATAAAACAGAAAACAGGGACAGAAGATAAGGAGAGGAGCATCACAAGGGAAGAATTGCTAACGGCCGTAATGAGAACAGGCCGTTCCCAGAGACAATGGATAAGAAGGAAGAGTTCTTGGTATCACTTTACAAAGAAGGCCAGCATAGAAAGGAAATGCCAACAGCACACCAAATGTTTTAAGTAAAAGTAGCATAAATTCTACTTTCTTACCTGTTTGCATATGCACAAATGTTATCTATTAGTGAGAGATTCTTCAAAGCTGCCTCCACTTTCCCAAGAGAAACATATTCTCCTGCCTGCAGTTTTACAAGGTCCTTTTTACGATCTGCGCAAAAACAAGGCCGGGAGGGGGGCACATTGGAGGACAATATTATTATACCTTTAATGCATAGAAATATTGGCCATTCCCTAAGTAATCTGCTATCAATTAAGTTTACTATAGTAGTTATGCTAAAATTAAAAACACATAAAATTAGGCCCTTATTTTTGTACGACTAAATATATTCTTTTACAGAACTAGATTCTGATTAAGGGACCCCATCATCAGGGCTTCAGGCATGTTCTGAACAGGTTCTGTTCCTGGTATACATTAATACCAGAAAGGTCAAGAATATACTCAATGCCATCTGAAAGCTCACATTCTACCTGAAGAGAAGCAGGACGAGAAAACGTATCACTTTAATACGATACAGTAGTACTAGGTGTTAGGACCCTCCAACCTGCTGATTTTCAAAGAATTCCCGCAAGTGAGGCCCGAGCTGAGTCTTGAGGGAAGACTGAGCAGTGGCCAAGTGGAAGAACACTGGCAAAGAAGAGAGCCGTGCCAGCTTGAATTACTGCAGCTATAGGAGGAGGAAAGGTTTTCAGCGGGAAAGCAGCCAGTGAGATGGGGGTTAAGTAATCGCGTGGCGGCAGCGAGAGGGTGCATTCAGCAGGGGTAAGCCTAGCAACAGAAAGGAGTTTCTTGCAATAGGGTGACAGAAGGTGCAGGCCTGACCTACGATCACAGAAAGAGGGACATACAGGAAAGAATAATCTTGAGGCATATGTCATAAGGTAAAGCAGTGGGATATGGATTAGATATGGGGAGCTAACTGAAGAGGTTCTCATCTCCTGCCAGTGTCTAGATGGCACGACTGGGATAGAAGTGCCATTAACTGAGAGAAAGAACCTAAGAGGAGAAGCAGGGAAGGTATTTCTCACTCACAGGCCCTAGTACTGAGCTGCCAGGCCTTCCTTAGCTCTCACAGGCAAGGGAAGGACATGGTTCTGACAGGAAAAGAGCTCTAATAACCTCTAGATAGCAAAGAATTCACAAAAATGAATATTCCCTATTAAGAACTGGACTCTTTAAGGATTATCTAGTAGTAATTAAAAATACCACTGCTGGGCTTCCCTGGTGGCGCAGTGGTTGAGAGTCCGCCTGCCGATGCAAGGGACGCGGGTTCATGCCCCGGTCCGGGAAGATCCCACATGCCGCGGAGCGGCTAGGCCCGTGAGCCATGGCCGCTGAGCCTGTGCGTCCGGAGCCTGTGCTCCGCAACGGGAGAGGCCACAGCAGTGAGAGGCCCGCGTACCGCAGGAAAAAAAAAAATACCACTGCTGTTGAACAGACCTTGAGACCTCATAATATGTCAAGCCTTATAAATTCCACACAGTCCCTATTGTACATTTTTATATTCCAGGGATAATGCAGAGACCATACCAACACTACATAAAGATGAATTCTTACACTATTAAACAGCTTCTCTAAATATATAGTCTCTCTTTTGAAAAGCTATTTTGGAAACATCCACTTAAAGAAAAAAAGTATTACTTCGCTTACCAATAATCTTCAAACAACCATCAGGGTCAAACTCTCCAATATCTCCAGTACAGAGCCACCTCTGTCCATTTTCATCTTCAAAAAAATCAGCTTTTGTTTTTGCTTCATTTTTGTAGTATCCCATTGTCACATTTTGGCCACCAATAATAATTTCACCCCTAGGATGTGGTTTGTCAGTATTAAAGTATCCACCTAACAAACACAGAATAATTTAGAGTTAATTCAACATTTTTATCCCTGTGTGCATCGTGTGAATACTTGAAACTATTAGTTTCTAAATAGGGACATCTGATTTTGATCCAATCAGCGTTTCCCAAAGGAAATAAGGCAGGCACTACGAACAAAATTCATCAACATAAAACTAGTTGCAAATTTTCAGCTGCTTAACCCTAAGCACTTCTGCTTTCAAACTACTATTCCAAGAAAAAAATTAAACTCAAAAATCTAACATCTACTGTATAAAATAATTACATATGGATGACACTGGTCAATTCCTTTAAGGATTCTGTAGAGATTCTTAAATATCATACTAGTAACTGATAAAAGTGTTAAATTGTGCATTTTGAGAATAAATCTCCGTATAAAATCAAATTACTATATATTTAGAAGATTTATTCCTTACAGATAATTTCAGAATGGTTCCATGTTTAAGCTTATTGAACATTTTCACTAGTTCTGCTAAAAGAGAGCTGAAAAATGACACCCAAGCCTTAGACTCTCTTTGCATAAAAGAAAAGTGCACCCAGACAAATCACAGATAACATGTACATGCTAATAGGGTCATATAAAATTTTTAAGAAGTGACTAGTATTTAAATGGCATGAGCAATACATTTTCATGTAATTATAGTAAAAATTTCCTTCTGATAATTTTGGGTTGAAGCCCTCAGAGAAGGGAAAGAAAAAAGAAAAAACAGGTAAAAATCTTCAGTTTCACAGAATGAATTATATGATTTTGTTTCTACAAAATACGTTCATTTGTAACTTATGGGCATTATTTATTTAGCACATTTCTCAAGTTTTTCCCATAATTCTTATTTGCATTTATGTAATAAAGTAAGCAAATAAAAACAATTATAATTCTTTGAAGTCATCTTTGAAAGAAGCAAAATAAATGCATTCATACAGCTCTAGATAAACTATTTCTATTATAAAGGACAAAAGTGAGCACTGTGGGTGATTTTACACTCTCAAGTAAGGAAGGAAATGAAGCACAATTCTAAAGTTTAATATTATACAAATGAATGCTCTGTGGTTAAAAGAGGTTATTACCTTCCTCCCAGTTCTTTAATTTGATTTCACAGCAAACTAATGGCGCTCCCACTCTGCCAGTATTGTAGTCCCACACTAAAATGCAAATGAAAAAAAGTATTTGATTATAGTAGTTAATAAATCGCTTCATTTTTTTAAACTACAAAAAACCAGTGATTTATCCCAAACCTTAGATATCCCCAGAGAACCCTTAAATGCAGAAGTAGCACATTGGTGAAGCAAGCTGTGTAGCCCACACTGAAATGTTTTGGTTTTTTTTTTTAATCCGAATTGGTTATACACATTTAAAAATCAAGACATTTTACAAAAGAGTATGGAATCTCCGAGAACAATGGGCCCACATTTCCAGCACAGCAACAACTGTAGCCCCTATCAGACGGTGCAGGCCTGCTCCAGTTTCCCCAGATCCCTTACCATCACATTTTCTTACACCAGGGCCCACTTCACTCATTTAAGTAGCTGCCTGGTTCATGAGTTTGTCTTCTCTATCTTAAAGGATAAAGGAACACAATGGTTTACACCTATTCTACTTTCTTACTAGACTTAACAGATCTGCAGTACAAATAACCTCTCCAATCTTCTCCCATGTACCACTATTTCAAACTGAGATCTCTGAAGCTTCCCTCACATCAGCTTATACTATCACACCCTATTTTTTCATAAATTCATATAGTAAGAGTTCAGAGATCACACTGGAGATTAAGATTGTTAACTTTCAAGGATCTGGGAAAGAACGCACCACTATTATGAACTACTACTGCATTATGTTTCCTCTTCAAAGAGCATTCAAATATCAGAAATGAAAGGCTGATATTTAATACTTTACAGACTTATTTACACCATAAACTGTAACTGATTAATCACACATCCAATGGAAACCTTAAAAATGGAAGAAATTAAGGCTCTTCAGGAACCGTATATGCATGTTTTTAAGATTGCTTATCTATTTTGTGCAAAACAAGACTTAGAAGCAGCTTCCCAAAATATATAAAATATAGAGAACATAACCGAAAACTGGAAAATACAGAAGTAATGCAAGATAAACCTGACATAAGAATGGTGCACAAAAGCGCTCAAGGTAAATAGGGGAAAATGAAAAGTTAAGAGGTTTAGTGTCTATCAGTATCTAGAAAATACAAAGGAGGAGCATAGTTTTATCTAGGACTGGAGAACAAAGTACCTTTCTTCCATAAAAGGGCATATAAGGCACTAGGGGAGTCATCTGGGAACAACTCAGGTAATGGACTGCCCCCTCAACCCCGTCACCATGATAAACTCTGGAAATTAGATTCTCTAGACCGGAATCTAGTTTCTCGTTGCACTTAACACAGACCACCCATCCCAATAAACATTTCTGAATTTGAGCCTTAATAAACATACCTAAACAACTTGAAAATACACATTAATTTTTCTACATAAAAAGAAATTTAAAAACTGATATGATAAATGTACACAATACAGCCAATGCTTGTGACAAAAACTTCTTTTCTAGAAAGCTAAGTAGTTTGTTTTTTGTTTGGTTGGTTGGTTGGTTTTTTTGCGGTACGCGGACCTCTCACTGTCGTGGCCTCTCCCGTTCCAGAGCACAGGCTCCGGACGCGCAGGCTCAGCGGCCAGGGCTCACGGGCCTAACCGCTCCGCGGCATGTGGGATCTTCCCGGACCGGGGCACGAACCCGTGTCCCCTGCATCGGCAGGCGGACTCTCAACCACTGCGCCAGCAGGGAAGCCCAGCTAAGTAGTTTTTAATACTATCATAGTCTTTTCCATAGTCTTAATTCGAAAACTCCTCTAGATGAATCATTGACAATGAGATACACCTAATACATTCTAAAAACATATCAATAATCACACTACTTGGGATTTACACAAATATTTTAACTGCTCTTCTATATATCTGCAAAAAACAACCCATACTAAAAAGTGCCTGGAGTTGCACCCCAGCCTCTGTTGGACACACCACTTTGTAGATAACACTAACCTTCTGTAATTGTTCCAGCCCCACAAGATTCAGTGAGTCCATATCCCTGACCGACAGGACAGCAAAAACAGATGTTCATGAATCTCTGTGTGGTTGCAGAAAGTGGAGCACCCCCACACAAGAGAAGCCGAATATTTCCACCTAGCAAGCTTCGAACTTTCCGGAAAATAAAGCTTAAAAAAAAAAAGAAAAATCAATCAGATAATCACAGAATTTTAAAGCTGAATGGGATTTTCCAAATCATTTAGCCTAATCTTCAAATTCTGATACACAGGCACACCGTGAAGATATTTAGAGTGCAGTTCCAGAGCACCGCAATAGAGTGATTATTGCAATAAAGCAAGTCACATGAATTTTTTGGTCTCCCGTTGCATACAAAAATTATGTTTATACTATACTATAGTCTATTAAGTGTACAACAGCATTACGTCTAAAAAGCAATGTACGTACCTTAATTAAAGAACACTTTATGTTAACAAATGCTAACCATCTGACAATACAGGGTTGCCACAAACCTTCCACTTGTAAAAACACAGTATCTGTGAAACGCAATAAAGCAAAGTGCAATAAAACGAGGTACACCTATATGAGATGTTGAGATTAAGTATCTTATCCAAGGCCACAAAGCCAATTTAAGAGACTCTCTTGACCCACTACTTAAATCTAAATGTTTATTCAACCAAGTTTATTCAACCAAGAACGTGATTTTTCTCTTGAGAACTTCAAGTAATATTTGAATTCAAAATTGTCAGGTTTAATTTTATATAGTAATGGAAAACCCTTGCTTATGGCCAGAGCAATTAGTTTTATATCATTATATAATACATATTATATTAATACTGAATAATCCTATTGTATCTTCATAAAATTTAGTATGAAAAGTAAATTATTTTTTTGCTTTCGCTTACTTCATTAAAGATGTATATGTATTTGTATACAGCAATTTAACTCTTTAAAATTTCACTAATTCAAGTTGAAGTATCTGGTAAATTAAAAAAGAAAACAATTCAAACATCTAATTGATATGTTTCTGAAAACACACTAATCAAAAAGATTGCTTACCACCTAGATGAAAAAGGGGGAAGGGTTTTGTTTTGTATTTTAATAACTTTGAAAAAAGACCAAGAGGCAATCATTAAAAATATATATATATATATATATATGTAAATAAGCTTTACAAAGCAATTCTGTATCTCACTGGAGATATGAGTAAAAGGCAGGAAAAAAATTATAAAGTTTTAAATAATGTGAAACACATGTGAAAACTACATTAACGTTCCCATAAAAATAATTTGAATGTCATACTTTTATTTTCTAATTTCTAAACAATTTTATAGTTAAATCTACTTATTCTATTAGTGCCATGGCGGAGGGGGGGATGACAGGTGTGTGGTAAAACTCATTTAACACTTTAAACACAAAACATTTAATCATATTTGGTTGCCATTTTATATTCATATTGAAATAAATATAAAAGCAAAGAGAAACTTCTCAAAATAATTAAAATTATATTAAGTGTCCACAGAAGACATAAGCACATATTTAACACAGTAAAATTTTTAGTGAAAATTTTTTTCAAATAACCTTGCAATCTTTTTTAATTGCTCATATTCTTATGCAAGATGGATTTTTTTAGAGTCCCTTTGACTTTTTAAGATAATTTTTTCTTATAACTATCTCAATTAATTGGGCTATTAATGTGAATAAAATGATCAAGTTATCAAGGAGAGGGAGAGCCTTTACTTACCTATCACACAGCGGAGTACCATGCCCTTTTGAAATCTGTTCCATTTTGTAATTATAGGCGAGAATAAACAGAGTGCGTTGAAAATTACTCATTCCATTCACTTTATTCATGACATTTTTGTAGATCCGATCCATGATTTCCTAGATGTATAAAAATGAGTTAATACAGTCAATAATGCTATCAGCTACCTTATTTAAAACCTTAACATCAGATTACTATTTCCATCAATAGAGGCATTTTAAAAGATACATTCTGTCAAGAATAAACTTTTAAAATAGAGCCACAATTTGTTTAAAAATGAGATTTCTGTAATTTTTAATAGATGCTCATGAGTAGTAAAAATGGGGGGGGCAGGGAGATATTAAAAACCTTAGGGCAGTAATATGCCATTATTGATTCTTTATACTGCTTTGCTCTTATTTATTCTGAACTAAAAACTAAACTCACTAAATAAATGAACAACTATATAAAATTAAGAGAATTTTAAAAACCATTCTATCTTATAAAGATATAAAGTACTACATTCTTTGCTCACAACAAGACCATGGGGTTATTTTGGTTGGTTGTTTGACTTTTAATGCTGCACCCATGAAAAATTTCCTTGTCTGCACTGTGTTTTGCTTACTATGCCTATTCCTGTGACATATACTTTAATGACTTGAAATAGTTTCTCTCTACAATTTTAAATTATATTTAATATTTATGTGAACCAAAACTTTAAAGAAAGATAGTACTAAGGAAACTACATACCTAATGAAACTCCAAAATTACTGGTCATTTATATTTGACTTTGGAATAACTAAGCAATTATGCTTGAATGTGAACACTCAGTATCCAATTATAATTCCCAACACTTTCAAACAAAATCAGAGAGCCTCGTAAAATTTACATTAAGGAAGCAGAAAATCATTGCTATCCCATTTCTACTGATCTTATTCCCAGGCCCCTCCCTATGCCTGGTATTAAATTAAGATGCACAGTGCTGCTAGGGTAATTCAAAGTTGCACCAACTTCTCTGTCCCTTTTTTTTTGGTGTCTAGGCCAGACTTTCCCCAAGGACTCGGGAGATATGATTTGCTTAGAAGGAGGTGATCTCAAACCTTTTCTCCTATCTCCTGCTGGGCTTCAGGTTTCTACCAATAGCAAACAGATATCACAAAAATGATTTGAGCAAGAAGCTATTTAGGGAAAGGCACTGATAATATCATATCGAAGCTGAAACTAAGTTGATTGTTTAATAAGCAAGAAAAAAAAGATAAAACAAGATCAAATAAATACTGTAGAGCTCAAGGTAACATAGATAATGAATAAGGAATAAATCCTACATAAACTACCGCGTCAACAGTATCTTTTCCACTAGCATTTACTTTCTGTAGATGCTTTTTTAGCAGGCAATATTGATTAATGGTCAATTCTTACCGGGACAGCTGCCATCAGTGTTGGTTTCAATATGGATGTATCGCCTTTACTTCCTTTTTTTATTTTTGAAGACTACAGAGAGAAAAAGTTATCTATATAAAGTGATCTTTATTTTAAAAATTCAATAAAACTCTTAAAAAACACATTACAAATTCATCATTTTAATTCACTCATATTCTAAGTAGCACTTAAAAGGCAAGTTCCTTTAGAATGATTAACTGTCAGCCTTACAATATACTGTCATACTGAATGAAAACTGTGTTAAAGATAATTATGATTTTTTAGTATCTCAAATCACAGAATTTAATTTACCTGATCTGCTAAAGTCTGTGGTGAAGAGTAGCCAATGCAGCATCCATGAGAAAGACAAACAAGCTCAGCACTTAATTCTAAAACATGGGCCAGAGGCAGATACCCGATGTAAACATCCTTCTCCCTAAAAGAAAAGGGAGATACAGGAAGCGACAGTCAGGTGCTGTTTCTGTGAAAACGGGAGCGAGCTTTACCCTCAGGGCTCAATCTGGGCTCTTTGTGTGTGCATGCACGTGCATGCGTGCATGCGTGTGTGTGTGTGCGTGTGTGTGTGAGAAGAGAGAGACAGACAGAGACAGACACTGAGGGTGTCAGGGAAAAGAACTGTAGTACAGCTCAACCTAAAGCTAAGGAGGCAGACACTCTGAGGAAGTGGCTCCTGTTTCCAGGTCCTCCTGGAAGGCACTCACTAACTGTGCGTGCTGCAGAAGCAAAGCACCAGGACAGAAGAAATATGGGCTTGGAGGGGGGAAAAAGAAAATGAGGGTTCTTTGGAAGGACAGAAGAAATTCCCCCAAGGAGGAAATGGTCTTTAAAGCTAATGGGCTATCAAACAGGAGAGTTCAAATAGGATCCACAACCTTCTGCCAGGAATCTCAGGATGAGATTCATGTTTTGAGAGTTAAATTATACCTTACGTAATAAAATGTATATGTATACATATCCATATATTTCAAGAACTGCTCCCATTCCCGGAAGGAATTAGTTGCTCTTACTTTTTTTTCCTAAAAGTTATGCACATACAAGAAAAATTTCTCTCTCCATCCCCAAATTCAATTCCACAGTAACATGTGTGTGTATAATTTCTGTGCATCCAACCACTGCACTAGATCAGTCATCACAATATTTGATTCCATCTCTGGGAATGCTAGCTTTACCACCCCTAAAATTCGCTCCCGTCTGGTTTCCTCCATTGGTCTCTTTCCCATCCCAGTATACCCACTCTCCCCCAGTACTACCGGAATGTGTCTTAAAAAGAAAAATCAGAGACTGAATAGAGAAGCTCAATAAGCACTTATTGGATATATTATTTGTTCACTTGAAGTATAATATTTACGTATAAAAATGACTATGAAGGTAACAACACCAACTGATTAAAATAATTTAAGACATTTAAGTCAGTTAAAGTTTGCACTTTTAAAGTAACAAGTAAATATTAACAATGATGTCTATCAACGATACTTTAAAACCCCCAACTAGGGCTTCCCTGGTGGCGCAGTGGTTGAGAGTCCGCCTGCCGATGCAGGGGACGCGGGTTCGTGACCCGGTCCGGGAAGATCCCACATGCCGCCAGGCGGCTGGGCCCGTGAGCCATGGCTGCTGAGCCTGCGCGTCCGGAGCCTGTACTCCGCAACGGGAGAGGCCACAACAGTGAGAGGCCCGCGTACCGCCAAAAAAAAAAAAAAGCCCAACTATAACTATTTTGTAATTTTAGTGTCCTTTTCTTGAAGAAATACCTACTGTAAACAGACTCTGAAGGACTAATTTAACCGTGTAGTAATAAATGACACAAACGTTAATGTACAGACATAAATACTGGACTACCCCAAATTTATTTACTATGACATACCCCAGGTCTGGAATCCTTTCCGCCATCCCAGTTATACCAGCAATAAGGTTACTATGGGAGATCATGACCCCCTTTGGAAGTCCTGTGGATCCACTTGTATACATGATTACTGCAATATCTGAGGGCACTGGTTTGCTATGAGGTTTGTTTTCTGTATTGGAGAAGAAAAGACACACATACTTCTGAGAAATTTAGCTGTATCACCAACTTTTTCATAATTATCTGTTTGTCTAAGTGAGTTAACAACTATTAACTGGGTTCATACAAGCTCAACAAAACAGATCAAGTCCCTGCACATAAGAGATATATGCTATTGGGACAGACATAAACAAATCTATAATGTTATAAGAGCTATGAAGAAAAATAAAGCAGGGCAAGGTGAGAAGATGTTAGGAAAAGTGGCAGGAAATGAAGGTGAAGTAGCCGCCAGCACCATATCATGCCATCTCAGAGGCCACGCGAAGGACTCTGGATTTCACTCTGGGTGGAAAGCAATGTTACTTTCAACAGAGGCTTGTCATCACCTGTGACAAGGATCACTTTAGCTACTGTGTGGTTACCTAACTTAAAAAGGAAAGAAAGGAGGTATAGAGAGAGAAAAGGCCATTCCAGCAACTCAACTAAGAAATAAGGGTGGTCAGACGAGGGTACCTAGACATTTGCTACAAAACGTTCTCTGCTTCAGAGCAGTGAAGTTAACATGGCTATACTCGGAATCCTAGATTAAAAGACACTGTCCCTCATTTGCACAAGCCTAAGAACAGCAGCCAACATCCTACAGAGGTGACACAGTAAGAAAGACTAAGAGAAGTAGGTCATGGATAGCACTGGTGATCTGCCTGAATTAATCTTGGAACTACCCTAAATGCGGTCTTCTTAAATAAATGAGGAAAACATTTTAAACACGTTCCCAAGTGAACTCTTTCTCTCCTACCTGTCAAGATATATTTCTTGACAATTGTTATCATTCAAGTTCTTGCTTCCTAATCCGCCATTCACTCCTTCATCCCATGGCACCATTCTCCTCTGCCACCAGCACTTAGAAGCTGCTCTCTCTGACGTGACACTGGCTAAGAAGTCCAACGATGCTTTTGCAATCCCCGCATCACCGGACTCCTCCAGTGCACCTGGTCCTGCTGAAGACTCCTGCCTCACTGAGGGGGCTCCTTTCACTCGGCTCCCACGAACCACACGCTGCGTGTCTCCTTCCTTCTTCTCTGACCAATTCTTGGTGGCCTTTGGAGGTACCATTCTCTGTGGGTGACCTCACCTACTCCCACAGCTTTAATTAAAATCTGTTTCTAGCTTCTAAATCTTTTAACTCCAAATTAAACTCCAGCGTACTAGACTTGTATAGGCCACTCCCCACTACAAAGCTACATTTGCATGTCCCACCAGCAGGTAATTCAACATGTCCAAAATTAACCTCAGCATAACCCCATTCCCAAGCTGAGTGAATGTTTACATCTAATTCATCACTATGTTTCCAACTATAAAGGAAGTACAGTCCCACCATCCTAACAGCTTTTGTGATATCCTTAAACATCAATATATTCTCTAACATCTTCTGACACTTATTTGAGAGTGGGAATTTCCGGTTACCATGCCTGGGTGTGTTAGCTGGAGGACAGAAAGATGTCCCCTCTGGCAACAACACAGTTGGAGCAGAAAGTAAAAGGAGGAATGCAGGTTTAGACACTTTACATATCTGTTAATACTTACAGATAATTCACATAGGGCAAGTTTAATGACATTATTTGTTTAAATTTGTTTAAACAAATAACGGCATTATTTGTTATCTGGTTTAAACACTAACTTTAAACCAAAGAGAAAAAGGGAAACGGGAAAACTGTATAATGTAAAAAGTACTTTAAATTAACTTCAAATAAATACTACTTTCAGAACATTTTAATAAATTAACGTTCATGTTTTTCCTTAAGCTTTTTTTTTTTAAAGGGTAGATGACAGTATACCTAGGGTGACCTTTCTTCCCAAAGTGATGGCCTAGGAAACTAGTTTGTCACTTGATCTAACTTTAGAGTCAAATATCTGGAGCACTTCTGGAGAACACGGTCACTGTAGAACATGCATGAGGAACTGGGAAACCGCCACATACCCACGCTGGCCTTGGCTCCCAGAGCCTGCACTGCTGCCATGGTGTGCACGATGACGCCCTTGGGGAACTCAGACCAGGTCGGTGGTTTACCGTCCACAGTGATGATGTGCCGCAGGCATGGGACTAGAGAAACTATATCCTGGAAAAACACAAGCATTTGTTGTATTCTTCATTACTCTTCATTAAATAGCTTGACAAATAGTCCAGGACACATGAAAAGCAGTTTACCATATTCAGCAAATTGTTAATTTCTTGGCTCAAAAAAGCAAGGGTGGGGTGTAGTGGTATGAATACCCCTTTTTTTCAGATGGAGAACTACTGGCCTGAAATATAAGTTACTGTTTTATGACATTAGATTTACTGTGTGTACCCTTGTTCTTTGGTAAAATCTTAATCAATAAAGTCAGTTCCTTACAAAAATGGGCATGTAAACACACACTGCCTGAACTACAGGGTAGCCAAACACTCCTCATGCTTTTAAGAGGCAAATAAAGATACAGGGGGAGAGGAAGGGAATCCTCTTATAAACTTGTGTTTAAAAAAAATCAGATATTATTGTTTTCACAGAGTTGTCTGCAGACGAAAGAAACCCCTTCTCCTGTAGTTTTGTAAAGTCTTTTTCTTCCCTTTAAAAAATTCTGAAACTTGTAATGACTCAAATGCTTCAGAACCAAGTGAATTACTAGTTTAAAAATAATCCTTAAAATTACAAATTTATTGAAAATAGACTAGAAAACAGATGAGCACAATAAAGTTGTGATCCCTTCCCCTTTGACATGGACACATTGACAATTAATTTGTAGCTCTCTGCGCTGCTTATACACAAATATATATGAAATCCACTTTTTCTTTTCTAAAGGAGAAGAATAAAGTATGAGAGTCCCACAAAGTTTACAGAGATATTAAGGATTTTAAAGATCATAAAAGAACTAAGTATCAATAATGAGCTCATGGCACTGAAAATTCTAAAGTACGGGACAGTTATTGGAAAACTAGTTCTCACCTTCAATTTTGTTTGTAAGAGTTCTTTACTAGTAATGATGTTGGTCACCTCTGTTTCATTTAATCCATGAACAATTGCTGGACCCCCTAGAGTAGCATACAACGTAACAACTACAGGGAAAAAGAAGGGCAAGTCAGACATTTGGACATTTCATGGAAATACTAAAAGGAATTAAATAAAGCCTCTGACTGTGGATGGAACATACTAAACCCTAAACTGTTAGATCCACAGTTTGTGATCTATTCATGCTGTCTTTCTAAATTATTTTAATATATTAACTAACATTATGCCTACTCACCCTTCTGTAACTTCCCCCCAAAATTGCAATATTTTAAAATTTAAAAATTTTTTATTTTATTTTGTTTTACCTATAGATGCTATTCTGAGACTATCATGTTGAAAGGAATTACATTTGACTTCTAAAATGTCACAGTCTTAGTTGTTAACTACTTGACACTAAAATATGAAAAATATACCAATAAGAGAACACACTGAATGTCGTATTTAAGATATTACTTGTTAAGAATACAGCATGAACAAGTGGTAATACTGCTTATGCTAAAGTAGAAAAATCTAAAGAAAGACATTCTTAGAAATGTCAAAATTAAATAATAATGATGATGAGGATGAAGAGAATTTCTATTTGCTTTCTCCCTAACTCAAAAAAGGTAGACTTAAAGTCGCTCTAAGAGATAATTAAAGCTTCTTAGAAGTAACATACTGTAAACCCAAACCTGTGACCACAAAAAGGTATGCCAGTTTAAAAAGAAACAGTGGAGGCATTTACAGCAAGAAATCTGATAAAAGTAGCTTTTCTGTTTCATCTGAAGGATAAGCAATGTCCATATTTTACATCATATTTGACACCAAGACCTCTGAACTAAGCCTCCAGGACTACCTCACAGACTGAAGCACCACAACTTCCACAGGTTGTGTTATAGTTACAACATAAAAATTATCATTTAACGGAGCAGCTAGGTTTGAGTATTGGAAGTGTTTTAGAGGCCAGCTGTTACTGACAGAAGTGGCATAACAAGATGACACTAACTTCAAAAGAAAATTCTGAGAGGGGTAGCAGAGCAATGACCCACAGGTACAGATCTAGCTCCCCAGACCCAGAAAGTCCCCTCTGAACAGGTTCAAGTCCCCTTGCTATACATGGTATAATTTGTTCCATGACTGGTTCCTTTTCCAAAATAGATCAACAATTCTAAGTGGTAACAAAGAGTTATCCACTGATTGGATACAAGGTAAAAATTAACATCAGAATTTTAATCTCTTGGGAGTAAACATTTATAGTAAAAAGTGAGTATCATCTCTCCCACATTAGGTCCACGCTTTGAGAAGATAAGAAAGTCCACGTACGCTGAAAATTATACATGAAGCAGGCCTGTGCAGCGATCATCCACTCAGCCCTGGTTTCACAGAAGATGGCAATGTTGGTCTTTGGTTTCTGACCCAATATCTGTAAGCCATTTCCGAAATTAAAAGCGCTAACGAAGACATCTTCAAAGGACAGCCAATTATAGTTCCCAAGAATAACCTGATAAAACAGAAAGCATACAAATGGTTTTCAAATTAACCAAGATATTAATTTCTAGAAAGAAGCCATGATGTGTTCCACATTTTGACAGACCAGAAAGCTGTGTTTGTATATAAGCTATTTTGTTCTAACGAAAAGCTGGAAAGCGAGTTTCAAGTGAAAAGTCTATTTTTAAAATTAGCTCTTTTGTGATATCTTCTATGACAACTCAAATCTTTTGCCAAATCTTTAACTGTAATTTGGGGGTAGGGGGTTGTTTTCCTTTAAAAAAAATTATTCAAGGTTTAACAGTATCTTAAATGTCAACTTTCTGGCCAAAGGCACATATATGAAGAATTCATTTATAGACTTCATTTACTTAAACAATGTAGATGCTAGTTTATAATTTAACCTAGCGTCAAGTACTACTGATACCAACATTTTACTTTCCCTCTACTTATGAATTCCTGGATTTCAGTATCAGACAGTATAACATGATTCACAGACAGAAACTGGCAGACCCAAGCTAACAGAAATGCTTATGGCCATTCAGTTGGAACTGCTGTAACTAATTCTGGATAAGCAAAGTAAACAAGTCTCTATTTATACGACCGGGTGGGGAATTGTCATACTATTTTCCAGAGTCCCTCTGTTGAATGCCCGCTGGCGTGGCAGGGCTTTCGACTTTTATTTGTGCAGGTGACATCAAGGCTCACATCAGTAACAACCCCCTCTTAACTACCTTTAAGAATTTTCTCCAACTTAGATCAGGCCATAAATCCCCAATTATATACAGATTAGACAGAAAGCTGTTCTTGCTGCAAAAATATAGACAGTTCCCAAACATGGCTGTGTCACTAACATACGTCTCTCATGCCTTAAAACCATCTAACCATATTCATTTTCAAAAATGCTTATAATATTTAAGAGATTTCTAGAAAACAGAGGTTGGATGAAGATACAAATGGAAAAAGTTAAATACTGCCCTCTAGTGCCCTATTCCAAACTGGACTTGAGAAGTAAATTCTCATTTTGTTGGATAAAGCAGCTGAAATTAAAATGCTCACTTAACTTCAGTGGGTCCCAAACCCTCACCCTGCTCTGCACCCCCATGAAATGCTCAGCACGCAGAGCTCCAATGGCTTCAAAAGGAGCTCTCTGGCGGTGAGAAGGCAGATGAGAATTTGGCCGAAACGTGTAGGAACTGGATTCACCATTATTAAGAATTTCACACTCCAAAGATAGGCATGAGCTACCTCCTAGATTGTAGAATCTAAATGAGTTTTGTAAATTTCAGAGAATATATGTGTTCTGAAGAAGCATTAGTTATATAACCCAAATATGTAAACCCAAATAAATGATGGTGCAAAGAAATCAAGTCATGAGTTTAATTCAAGTGTAACCAAAATCTGAATTTAATTCTTTAAACCACTTAATTTTCTAGGAGTGATCTTTCCCATAAAGATTACATTTAAGGGACCCTACCTACCCCATAATTTTATCTGACTTGTGCTAGAAAAGGTCTCAAATCCTAATTTTGACCCTATGGTTAGCCCACCCTGAGATTAAACTCATGTATCTATTCCCTGCCTATACTGTGGAACACTGCTGAAGAACACCAACCAGGTGTTTTAAATCCAGGATCACAGATCTCACCACCCAGCAATCCTATTATGCTTCCCTGGTACATTCATTTTCTCACCCTCTGAAATGGCTATCTGAAACCTTCTCCCTACTCAAATATCCTCTACCCTTTCTCTCCCTTCTCCACTTCCATGTGACGATACTATCTCACACTCCACTGAGAAATCAGAAATTAAACAGAAACTCCCTTACCTTCCTACCACCAAGTTTAATAACCTACATACACGTACCTGTACCCATACCCTTTGCAGTCCCTCACGGTATCACAGTGGCTGAAGTGTCCCTGACAAAAGCTCGACTCACTAGGACTTTAATTTGAAGAGCTTCCCAAGTTTCCATCTCTAGTCCTGACCACCCATACTTGGATCTCCAACCTGCTTTTTCACTTGATTGTGCAACTAAGCTGTCTAACAGGTATTCCCCCAATGCAACGACTGCCCTCCACCTGCACCCTGTCACCCTAGTCCGTCTCTCCCCTGAACTAAGGAATGCTGACTGGCCAACTTCCATTCTTATTCCCCTTAGCCCCTTCTCCCTACAGTAGTGAGCTTTTGAAAAACATAAATCAGCTTACTCCTCTGCAAGTGTTTTCCCTTTCCAGTAGGAATGCAGTTGGAAAACCTTACCCTGGCCTACAAAGCCTTAAGGGTCCTAGACTTTGCTAGTGTCTCTGTGCCCATCTCAAAACCTCTGTCCTGACTCACTTCCTATAAATACAACTTTGTCTTTTCTGTCCTTCAACCAGGCAGCGCCAGACCCAAGATGAGGCAAAACAGGTGCTCAGGGCACGAAATTTAAGGAGGCACTCGGTCTCAGGGTCTGAATGCCGTCATGAACTTTGCTCCCTAAGTGCCTCTCCCAGCTGGGCTCATTCCTGTTTTACAGCCACTACACAATCCCGTCCCACTGCAAAGAGGGCTCGTTACCGGCCTTCAGGCCTCCACTTAGCCGTCACTTACTCAGAGAGGCTATCACTGATCTCCAATCAGCTTTCTTTCTTCACGACAGTTATTAAATCTCTTACCTTATTATTTATTGTCTCTCTTCCTCCCGTACAAATACAAGATCCAGAAAAAGTAATCTGTGTGTCTTGTTCGTTATTGTCTCCTAGTGCCTAGGACGGTACTAGCATGCAGCAGGTACTCAGCGATTATTCGCTAAATGTGTGGAACGGACCGGTGTAACGAAAGAACTTCGATTCACTCTGGGCCTCGGGGTCTTCAACCTCTCCTCCAGCAGCCTCATTTGTTTAAAAGATGGCTTTTTTATTTATTTATTTTATTTATTTATTTATTTGGCTGTGTTGGGTCTTCGTTTCTGTGCGAGGGCTTTCTCTAGTTGTGGCGAGCGGGGTCCACTCTTCATCACGGTGCGCAGGCCTCTCACTGTCGCGGCCTCTCTTGTTGCGGGGCACAGGCTCCAGATGCGCAGGCTCAGTAGTTGTGGCTCACGGGCCCAGCCGCTCCGCGGCATGTGGGATCTTCCCAGACCGGGGCACGAACCCATGTCCCCTGCATTGGCAGGCGGACTCTCAACCACTGCGCCACCAGGGAAGCCGATGGCTTTTTTTTAAAGGTCCATATCCACCTGATCATTTAACTCCCTTGGCTTCTTTTGTTCTCATCACCATTCAATCGCATACATCCTTTGCCAGCACCTCTTAAATATTCTTACCTGTGACCCATGAGACATAAATATGTTTGACTGTCCTAAGAGTCAGGAAGACGCACACCTAGTGTGGCTACGTGAACGGCCACAGTGGAGGCTAAATGATCCCTACAGTCGCTTTCCTCTCTCACATTTAATTGCCTGTATTTTCATTCTATGACAGGTGTGACATACACATATGTAAGTATCAATGTTGTCGCTCAGACTATCACTGCCTGGGACATAGGAACTTAATAATTTACCTTTGTTCAGGAACCTATGAAATTAGATACCTTGATTATGCTGATGAGGAAGGCCTCTTATCTCAAAAGAAAACTATAAAAATAAAATGGAGATAAGATACAGAACATTCCATAAAACAAAATCACACAATACTTAACCAGTCAGGGCCCTGAAGAATGAGATATTCTATAAAGGTTAAGTTTTCAGGTAGCTGAGTTTAACCTCTATCAGCACTAAAACTTTTACTTTAACTATTCAGAACAGAGATATCTCAAAAATATATACTTTCCCACCGTCGACAAAGTACATCTGGCTTCATTTAACCTTTCCCTCTGCAAATGAAGATCTTTACAAACAAATTATTGTGAGGGAGCCAGAGAGTGAAAATATTCAAGAGATCTGGACAGTTGGTAATAACCATGGCGACGATGAGGGCAGCTAACCTTTACTAGTGTTTACTACGTGCTAGGCATGCTGTAAGTAACTCTCACAATAACTAAGATAATTACTATTATTCTATTTTACAGATGAGAATACTGAGGCATAGACAGAATAAACATAACTTGCTCAAATCCCACAGCTATTAAGTGACAGACTAGGATACGAACCCAGGCAGATTCATTCCAGAATCTAAGTACTAAATCACAATGCTCCTACTGCACTACAGAAAGGAGCTGAGATGCTGCTGGGCAAGTGAGTAAGGTGGCCTGATTAACAGCTGTTAAATATCATTTCAACTGCTGTGTTTGAGTGGATTATAGTAGAGGCAAGAGTGGAAGCAGAAGACCTGATTTTTTTTTTTTTTAAAGGGAGCGGGGGTGGAGGGAGCTGTAAGGGGAAAATAAAAAAAAAAATCAGACTCCTGGTTTTTGACTTGAGCCATCTGGTACACAGCGGTGCCTTTAACAAACAGGGGGATGACAGGGAGAAGAGCAAGTATGGAAAAGAAAACCAAGCGTTCTGACTGGGGAGAGTATTAACATAATAACCAACCACAAATTCTGGCCAAGAGATGGGCCATTACTTTTTATATAAATTATGTAAATATCCTAATAAGTCAAAAAATAAATATACACATATGCAAATAGGATAAAAACATGACTCAAGAAAGAAATAACACAAAAGTAGGCAATGAGGAAGAGGAAAAGAAAGCTAAGTCAACTCCTAAGAACAGAAAGGAGTATTTCTAGTATCTTTTTGCATCAATTTAGAAGGAACGTCAGTCATAGTGAAACTTCTCTTTCTAAGCACTATGACTGCATAATTCCTTCTAGTTTCTTCTCTCTAAGGTGTGTAAAATATATAAGAAAAAGATGTAAAGTATCTCCGGAAGTTAGATCACTAAATGTTTGAGCTGGTCTTGTGTCTTCTGTTTCACTGCAAAGTTATTTTTATTCTTTGCAACTCTGTTCTATTTCAGGTACATGTATTTTTAAAACGTTCTGGAAACTGATCATTTCATTGTTAATTCATTTCAAAAGACATCAGTACAAGCACTTGCTGCTGGGAAGGCTGGAATCAGGAGCTACTGACACATTCCACACGCTTCACTCTGCCACAGTTTTATAAAACCATATGAGACTTAAAATGACAGCATGATATAGTTCTGGAAAAGCTGGCCAAGCCTCAGGAACACAGCCGCCTCTATTTCTTCGCTGTTTGTGCCCCTCGGGAAACTTGTCTTGGTGAAGCTGATGGCTGCAGTATCCTGGGCATAACTACAGCGGAACCATTGCATCTTCACTTACCTTCCCTTGGAAGCTCAAAAGAGACTTTTAGGATAAGACAGAAACAAAGGTTCAGAGTTCATTCATTTGAAATAAAGCTTTGAGCATCTTTGTTTCAACCATGCCAGATACACTCTAGGGTTAATCCCCAAAGCTCAGTCCCCCAAAACAGGGAGAAAACTTTTAGATGTTGCTAATCACTAGCTTTATTTTCCAATATAAGATTATCTTCAAATATGGAAACTATTAAATGAAGATACACTCCATCAAGATGACGTATGTGTTCCACTCTTAGTAAGCACTCTGAGCAGAGGCCACACTGCCTAAGCGACTCTATTTTTACATCTAAGGGCAGGTTGTGAAAGGTCCCCTTTTCACTATCCTTCCATAGCAGCAGCTGCTGCTGCAATACAATGGGTGTTAAATAAGAAACCAAGAGCGGGGCAGCCTAGTTTAATACACAGTGGAGATACCCCCTTATCCAGTCTACAGACCACTGCTACAGTTGCAATGCAGACCAACAGAAACTGAAGTCTTGGCTAACCAGTGGTATAGCACACCTTCTCAAGTAAGGCTAACAAAAAATATTTGCTTTGTTTATGATACACAAAACCTACTTTCCCAATGAGTCTAATTTCAAACAAGAAAAAATATGTGTTTTCTACACCAGAGTTTATATTAAAGACTTCTGAAAAAAGTTTGATGAATCACAAATGCGAAGTTAATGGCAAATGTCAATCAATGGTAGGCACACCCTCTGACAGTGATATAGCATAGACAGAAAAGGGTGCTAACTGAAAATGGTTTCTCTCACCTTCTAACTTTTCTACTAGAGTTCAAATATTTCTTTGTTGAATAAACAATGAATACAAAGGCACCACGGTCAAGACAGGGAGGAAAGAGCCACATACTCTCTCTCTCTCTCTCTCTCACTCTCTCTCACACACACACACACACACACACACACACACACACACACACACACACACACACACACACACACACACACACACACACACACACACACACACACACACACACACACACACCATGCACAGGGCATAAGAACTTTGCTTGTGTCGGGACTTCCCTGGTCCTGCCGTGGTTAAGACTCTGTGCTCCCAATGCAGGGGGCCCAGGTTTGAACCCTGGTCAGGGAACTAGATCCCACAGGCATGGCGCAACTAAGAGTTCACGTGCCACAACTAGGGAGCCAGTGAGCCAGAGCTACGGAGCCCATGTGCCGCAACTAAGACCCAGCACAACCTAATTAATTTTTTTAAAAAAAGAAGAAGAAGAACTTTGCTTGTGTCCATTGCATTACCTGGCCACACTTTTTGTGTGTGTGTGTGCGGGCCTCTCACCGTTGTGGCCTCCCCCGCTGTGGAGCACAGGCTCCAGACGCGCAGGCTTAGCAGCCGTGGCCCACGGGCCCAGCCGCTCCACGGCATGTGGGATCTTCCCAGACCGGGGCACAAACCCACGTCCCCTGCATTGGCAGGCGGACTCCCAACCACTGCGCCACCAGGGAAGCCCTATCTGGCCACATTTAAGGAACAACTATGACAGCTCTAGGATTTTATTTTGTCCTAATTATACTGACACCTGAATTAAGAAAGAATTTCATGTTCACCATATTTGTCTCCTTTTTATATACTTGGGAACCAGTCTGCTGCTATGAGTACTGGATGACTGAAAGTGCTAGCTCCATAAAATGCATGTAGTGTGTGTATCCTGCACACACTATCCTGTAGTGTGTGCAGGATACTAGAGAAAAAATAAGCTTCCTGCTAAAACAGGATTTCTGTTATATATGCTTTCATTAAAAGTAAGAGAACCCAATCTTTGAATTCAAATAGCAGTAGGAATTGTGAAAGGACAAAAATGAATGTTTATTTTAGATACAAAAAGCACAGAAAAGAAGGCAGAGGAGTGGAAAACTTTAGCACTTAAAAAATGTAGTGTTTTCAGTACCTTTTATAACTACCAGATCTCGCAAAGACAGAATCAAGGAAGGTACACCATAAAAAGTAGCAACTAAATATGACAAAAATCAGACATCATTATGATAAAGTGTTTTGCAAAGTATAATCTATAGGCTAGAGAAGAGTAATCAAACATGCTTCACTACATGACTTCAATTTCTCGAAATGTGCTATTAACTAACCCCAGCTAGATCTTAATTTAGCAAAAAAAGGGGAAAAAAATTATTTAAGTGAGGCAAAACTAAGTCACCAAAAGAAACAGGGAAAATGCCTTAAAAGTAGAGTGACCACAGGATTTATCCAAATCACCCTGGCGACTGTAGGGGGCACTATTAATGCCAGAACAACAAGTGTAAGTCAGGAGGGGTCCAGGCACAACAGGATAAAACATCACTCCATTTGAAGGTTAGGAACACATACAGATTCTGTTGTCTAGAGTTAAAATAGTGTTTCTGAATTTCTAGGCGTCACTGATTATTAACTTGCGTGCCATCTCCTTTACGTTTAGAAGATGATGACTGGAATTTGTGTGGTAAGGGCAACATTAATGGACCATTAAGTCCAACAACATCATTCTCACTCCCCTCCCCACATTCTGCAGTAACAGGAGTAAATCTGAGCATTTCATTCCATAGCTGTGCTTAT
Organism: Lagenorhynchus albirostris; assembly: GCF_949774975.1. NCBI lineage: Eukaryota > Metazoa > Chordata > Mammalia > Artiodactyla > Delphinidae > Lagenorhynchus > Lagenorhynchus albirostris. The sequence goes on from NC_083100.1 coordinate 15,200,001, forward strand.
TTGGACTCTCCTCCAAGATCTGAGAGTTCCTTCATGATTAACAGGAAAAAGACAGCTGGAGTCAGGATGTAGTTGGAAAAAGAGGGTAAGGGAAAAACAACTGTGCCTACACAGGTATTAAACCTATAACCTAACCAAATTATCAACTAACTACAGATCATCTTACTGCCTCTAAAAAAACTTGATCTTCAATTCTCACCTACCAGAACTTCAAGAACTGTTTATAAGAAACTCACATACCCAAGTTCATAAACAGCATTTTCATGACATTTTTATACTTATTACCCCTTACAGGGCTGCACTACTCCATGATATAGGTCTTTAGATTCATTCATACAATTTTGCCCAGTGAATTCCCAAGATGATAATAAAAGCTAGAGCACTTACACTAGATACCACAAACTGTTCCACACACATACCTGTAGAATGTACACACACAAACACACACACTCTCACTCCCTTTCTCTATCTATTAATCCTCTCAACAACTCTGAGCTGGGATTATTTAAGGAGATTGGAGCTAGACACCCTGGGTTCTGGTCCCAGCTTCACCACCTGCTAGCTATAATGCCCTTGGGTAAGTTACCTAACCCATCTGTGCCTCAGTGCCATCATCTGTAAAGGAGGGATATCCCGACCACACTAACCCGTAGGGCTATTGTAAGTCTTAAATAAGTTGATGTGTGTGAAGCTCTTAAAACAGCCTGGCTCATAAGAAATGTTAATAAATGTCAGCAATGATCATTACCTCCACGTTAAAGAAACTGAGGCAAATGTGTTATGTAGCTTTTCGGAAGTCACACACAGCTAGTAAGTGGCAAAGCCGAGATTCGAACCCACAGTCTGTATCTGGAGTCCAGGCTCTCAAGCACTGTTACACTGCCTCTAAGGAGGTCTTACCCTCTGTTTCAAATCAATAATGGCAAGTTCTATATCTGTGAAAAGAAATTCTTAGAAAACCAAAGCACTTGCCACATACCCAAGTACCAAAGTACTTTGTATCCAATGGAACCTACATTATAATCAGAAAAAGCAGGTCACACCCCAAAACCCAGAGCAATCTCGAGCTCACAGGTGCTTCTGGAACTACCAGGGAATATAGCTGCAAACCCCAAACTGCCCTAGACATTCTATTCCAAGTCCTGGTAGCCATTCAGGCTCAGAAGTGCCCCACACCAGTGAGTAATCTCAAGGTCTTGGTGAAAATTCGGAACAAATCCATGCCGGGGGTACAGAAGGAGAAAAAAGCGCAGTCTAGTCCCCTTCTACCCCGTTTCTCCTGCCACATGAGCAAATTCCAACAGAAGCAGGCCGTGCTTGTCCCCTGCCACCATTTCTAAGCGTACATTCTATTCAGAGCGAATTCAAAGGCAATAAAAAGCCACATTACCTTTTTAAAAATTTTTCCGTTTGGCTGCACTTCATCTTCCTCATTTAAGATTTCACGTGTTCCCAGGAGTCTTTTGTCCTTGAATTTGTTTTTCGCGTGCATAAAAACTTTATCTAGTGTATCACATCCAGGGTATAATACTGAGGCCAAGCCATCCAGGCTGTTAACAGACCTGTAAGCAGACTCAGGTTTTGAATTTACAGGCTTCGCTTTAATTTGGTTTGATTTTTCTTGTCTTGACTCAGACAAAAAATAATATGGAATATATGTTAAAATAGTATAAAGTGATATTATAAAATGTATGAAATATAAAAGAATGGGGTTGATGGTATGTTTTAGCTTCATAGTCGATGGCTTTGAAGATATGTGGTTATTCATAGTGCTCAAAAAGTAGAATTAACAGATTTCTGTAAGAATCTAGAAGGAAAAGAAAGAAAGTTATTAGTCAAAAAATCATTCTTAAGTAACTTTAAAGAAAAAGTCTTCATATCAGATAGGCACACGATATTTTTCCCCAATAAGCAGCAGCTAGTATACTGGCCTCCAGCAATGTCCTGTCCACTCTTGATATTTATAGGATACACATTTACGCCATATCTATTAACAATGGGATTTCTACAGAAAAGCTTCCACATCATTCTGTAAACAGGTGGCTTTTCCAACCTAACCCCAAGTAACCACAAATACTTCCCAGTGGTGAAGAGGAAGCAAGCCAGAAGACCTACAAGAGAATGGACACCAACAATGCACCCATTTCCTGTTCTTCAGTGTCTCATTACATTAGAGATGGCAGACACTTAGCACATATGCCACATTCTCCTCTCTCCCGACCCCTGCAGCCACTGCTGAATCATCACTGCTTTCTTTCCCAGGGAGCCCCCTTCTCCCACTCTAGGCAGCAACAAGCAATTGGAGTTAGCAAACAATATGAAATTCACTTCCCACAGTGATTCTAGGTATTTTTCAATTTAGGCAGGTTAAATTGTGAAGCAAGAAGACAACAGACTTTTTTTTTTTTACATGTTGCATTTATCAGATTCATTGAGAATCTACTATGTGTCAGACACTGTTCTAAGTACAGGGACTATAACAGTGAAAGAAACAATCTCTCTTCCCATGGAACCTATACATCCCTTGGGAGAGGCAGACAAATATCACCAGATGGTGAGAAGCCCTAAGAGGGAAAAATGGACCCAGAAGGGAAATACTAGGTGACCAGGCAAGGCTAAAGAGGTGCTCTAGTATGTGGGTGGTCCACGAGAGCCTCCCTGGCCAGTGATACTTGAGCTGAGACTTAAAGGAAGAGGGAGGGTGGGGAAGAAGAACACAAGGCAGAGGACACAGCCTTTGTTTGGTAGGCAGGTGATAGTATCATTTTTGAAGAAACAAAACTGAAGCTAACTACTAACTGATTACTCCACCCAGCTCTAAATCCAGGATTATGATTTCTAGCATTCTTCATCTCCATGTCATAGAAATTCTATTCTAGGAAAGTGTGGCCGAGAGATCTGAGGAATCCCTTCTTTCACCCAGTCTCCACTCAGGGCAGAAGCTCTACTGCAGACACAGCAGACCAAGACTACTGGGCACCGTGATTCGTAAGGTGGATGCAGGGAGAGAAGCTCCAGAGACCAGTGGCTACAGCCAAGCCCAGGACCCCACTCACAGAGCAGAGGACAAGCTGCTGCCCCTGCCCCTGCCCCTGGCTCTGGAGCAATGGCACAGAGGTTCTCCCCAGGCCAGAGAAGCAGGCTGTAAGAACATAGATAGAATCACTAAGCAATCCCTAAGAGGACTGACCTTAGTTGCAACAGAGAACAGAGAAGTTCAAGCCTAATGGCACTATGGAAAACAATGGAGACTTTAGTGGTGAGCAACTAAGATGAGGCTGGTAGTTCCACAACAGGAACAAGCAAAAGAACAGATCCAGAGAAGTTCAATGGAATCATGGAAAGAGACAGCTAGGAAGAGCCCTCCTAGAGTCAGCGCAGCTCAAAGACTGGCCTCAAACACAACCCCTACAAAGACCATCTAATTTAACTGGATCACCCTGAGGGGCAACTTATAGTCCAGGGCACTGTGCAAAACAATAAAGCAATCGACTAGCTATCAGTGGAGAATATTTGCTGGGTGTGGTGCCAAGAGGCACACCAGGGAGGCAGACCTTTAAAGGGAGCCCTACAAGAACCACCGTGCTGTCACCCCCTGAAAGAAGGTACTTCAAAGTAACTGTGCGTGTTCCCAAGGCTGTGCCCTTGAAGGAGCCCCATCAGAGGATGCACACTGCAGAAAAAGTAAACTTCACCAAAACCGGTCAGCCAAGTCAGCAAACAAGCAAGCAAACAAGAAAGTGCAGAAAAGGGGAAGGCGGAATCAGTATTCAGAACTGCTACAAAAATATCGAAAATGTCCAGTCTACAACAAAAAATTATGAGGCATGCAAACAAACAGGAAAGTATGACCCACACACAGGGAGAAAAGCAAGCAACAGAAGTCCTCCTTGAGAGGATCCAAATGTCAGACTTAGCAGACAGCGCATCAAAGCAGCTATTATAAATGTGTTCAGAGAACTAAAGGAAACCATTCTTAAAAAATTAAAAGTCAAACTCTGCAACTTTACAAGAAAAGGGACACCTCCGAATTTGCTCATGCACAGCTGGTGAGAAGCCAGGACTCCCAACAGACCTCTGGGCTCTGTTCACCATTCCAAGCTCTTTTCTTCAACAACGTATTGTGTAGTACCCTGAAGAATTGAGTCCAAAGAATCTAGATTTCTGCCAGAAAGGGCATGGGGAGCCACTGAAGGTTTCTGTAAAGAAAAGTGGCACAACGAAAACAACGGCCCTAATACTTTCAGGACATCAGAATTGCAGAGAATAGATGCACCTTAATAACCCAGGAGAATGATGTTATCTCACTAAGTACTCTGAAATTTAATTCTGCATGTTTGCATTTTGAATTTAAAAATAACTGTGATTTAAAAAACTATATCCACAGATGATATGACTGTAATATAGAAAATCCAAAGGAACCCACTGAAAAACTAATGGAACAAACAAACAATTCAGCAAAGGTTGCAGGATATAAGATGAATATACAAAAATAAACTGTATTTCTATACACTAGCAATGAATAATGGGAAAATGAAGAAAACAATTATATTTACAACACTTTCAAAAATACTTAGGATTAGATATAACAAGAAGTGCAAACTTTGTACTATGAAAACCACAAAACATTGTTTAAAGATATTAAAAATAGAAAACATCCTGTTTATGGATTTTAAAACCTAATATTGTTAAAATAGCAACATTCCCCAAACTGATGTACAGATTCAACACGATGCTTATCAAAATCTCTGCTGACTTCTAGAGAATTTTGTAAGCTGATCCTAAAATTCACATGGAAATTCAAAGTAGCCAGAACAGCCAAAACTTTTGAAAAAGAACAAAGTTGAAGTGCTCACACATCTCAGTTTCAAAGCTTGATACAAAGCAATATTAATCAAGACAGTGTGGTACTAGAAAAAGTACATATGTATAGATTAACAGAATAAAATTTAGAGTCCAGAAATAAACTTTTCTATTATGGACAACTGATTTTCAACAAGATGGCAAAAAAAACTCAATAGGGAAAGAAGAGTCTTTCCAACAAGATGGCAGGAAAACTCAATAGGGAAAGAACAGTCTTTTCAACAAAGGGTGCTGGAACATCTGGACATCTACACCTAAAACAACAAAGACGAACCCCTTTCTTATACCATACAAAAAATTAACTTAAAATGGATCACAGGCCTAAATATAAGAACTAAAACTATGGAACTTTAATAAGTACTAATCATTGAGTATGAAGTGTTTCAAGAAGAGTACAGTAAAAGGTAGAGGCTAGTTCTGGCTTTTTCTGAGACATCCTCTTGAAGCAAACAGCAATTTATTATGATCTTAAAAGTCGGGGGACAGGAAGGGCAGAGGAATGGAGATTTTGAATAGATGATACCACACAGCTTGAACCAGCCCCCAAATCAGCAGGTGTTCAGGAAATAATCAGCCACCCAGTAGAGCAGGGTAGGGATGAGGAGATGAGAGATGAGGGCAGGGTATTAAAGGCCCCAAATTTTAAAGGTCAAATTGTTGTGGCCTTTGATGCTGAGGAAGAAACTTAGTTTGCATTCAAATGTACATAAACACACAGTATTAGAAAATAACTTTATGCAGAGGATAACCTGAAGGCAGCAGAAACTGGAGCGAAGGAAATTACATAAGAGACAACAAGTAATCATTTACTCCTAGGTCACAAGGCTATGGTGGGTGTGACAAGGAACGAGCAGCAAGGATTCCTGGCTCCTAACTGCCCAGAGGGTGGCAAGGGTAGCAGCTGTTCCTCCAGCCTTTCCAACAACTGAAATCTTTCTGCTTAACATAGTGAGGATGGTACTGTATCTGAATCGTCAACAGAATAAAGCTGCAAATTAGAGCAGAGGCAGTGAAAGGAGGGAAAACAGCTAGGGTGCCTTCAACTGAGACAGAAATACAAACAGTGAAGAGGTTGGCCAGTGGCTGGATGATTGGTGGAAAGGAAATGAATACAAGTCTTGAAAATAATGGGTTTAAGATGTCTGTGAGTCATCCAAATACACAAACTGTGAAAGTTAAGAGGGGTCAGAGCTGCCCAAAAAGAACACACAGGAAACCTCCAAGGTAAGTTCAAGGACAGAAAACTTTGGAGGGAAACTAATGCCAAGACTGAGAGGAGGAAAATCCCATGGAAAAGGCGAATAAAGTAGGAGAACTTGGAAAGGGCAGCGTCATGAAAGTCAAGGGAGGAGAGAGTTAATGGTGTCAAGCGTAGCCTAGATGTACCAGTCACATGCAATTAAGACATTTAATGTCTCTACAATGTTTTAGATAAACTAGCTAAAGTAACAAAACTTTGGTCAATTGCATCTTATTTGCTCAATGGCTACAGAAAATGTAGACTAGTGTCAAGTGAAAAAAACGCACATCCAAAAAGTCGAGTGTTTATGTTTTATTCCACAGACATACTGAGGACTTTAAGCCTAGGAGACACGCTCTCAGATAGCTCTCAAAGACTGTTCCAAAGAGGTAAGGAAGGAGCCAGGGTATATAGGAGTTCTGCAAAAACAAATCACGTAGTTGAATATCAAAAGATTTCTGCTAATTAAAGAAAAAAAAACAAACATCAAGTTAATGAACTTAGTGTTTTCTATATATAGGAAGATGCAAGAGTCCGGGCTCACTGAAATCATTCCTTTGATATGCACCTTAACTGTGTAGGGCCACTATTCTGTTTTTCTCTATCCTGAATGGGCTCATGGCTTGATGGCCACAACATCCTTCGTTTACTCATGTGGCAGGCAACACTCTTCATGCACACTAGGAAACCAGTCACGGCTACTTTATTATGTTGCCACATCTTAGAATATGAGTATTGGGCTTCCCTGGTGGCGCAGTGGTTGAGAGTCCGCCTGCCGATGCAGGGGACATGGGTTCGTGCCCCGGTCCGGGAAGATCCCACATGCCGCAGAGCGGCTGGGCCCGTGAGCCATGGCCGCTGAGCCTGCGCGTCCGGAGCCTGTGCTCCGCAACGGGAAAGGCCACAACAGTGAGAGGCCCGCGTACCGCAAAAAAAAAAAAAGAATATGAGCATCACCTTTCAGAAAGTAAACTTGAACTATTAAATCTATTACTCTTTTCCTTCACAGCTTCTAGGTTTCCAATTTAGTTTAAGAAGGCCTCATCCAACCCCGGGGTTAAACTAATGGTATCCTATATTTTTTTCTAGTATTTGCAAAATCTTTATATTTTGATCTTTAATCAACATGGAATTTATTTTTCTCTATTGTTTAAGGGAAAAAGCTAGCTTTTCCTTTCAGATGAACTGTCTGAATCATTTATGAAATAAACCATCCTTTTCTCAATTAACCAGAATGTCATCTTCCATAATAAGTTATCATTCACACTTGGATTCGTTTCTGGATGCTGTTCTCTTTCTTGGATCCACCTGTCTACTGCTTTGCTAATACCACACTACACCAAAGACAGATCTACAACAATGCTTCTTCAACTGTGATCCATGGACCAATCAGATCAGAATTACCTTAGAGTATATTTTAAATAAAGATTCCTCAGACATACCTTTCCCTTCCTTTCTTTCCCAATACCTATAAGCTGAAAACTACTGGCAGACTCAGTTTTAAACAGCAACCATGTGATTTTAATGTGCACTTATGTTTGAGAACTACTGCTTTAAATAGCTGGTAAGACCCTCACTAGCCATATTTTTCAAAATTTTCTCATCAATTCTTACAGATTAATTCCACATAAATTTTAAAGATTTAACATTTCTTTACGGTGAAACACAATTTAAAAAATCAGAGACTTCCCTGGTGGCGCAGTGGTTAAGAATCCTCCTGCCAATGCAGGGGACATGGGTTCGATCCCTAGTCTGGGAAGATCCCACATGTCGAGGAGCAACTAAACTCGTGAGCCACAACTACTGAGCCCACGTGCTACAACTACTGAAGCCCGCGTGCCTAGAGCCCGTATACTGCAACAAGAGAGGCCACCACAATGAGAAGCCCACGCACAACAACAAAGAGCAGCCCCCGCTGGCTGCAACTACAGAAAGCTCGCGTGCAGCAATGAGGACGCAACACAGCCAAAAAATAACAAAAAGTAAATTAAATTAAAAAATAAAAAAGGAACAAATATCATATATATCACTGATATGTGGAATCTAAAAAAATGATACAAATGAACTTATTTACTAAACAAAAGTAGACTCACAGACAGAAAACAAACTATGGTTACCAAAGGGGAAAGGGCGGGAGAGGAAAAATTAGGAATTTGGGATTAACAGATACATACTACTATTGATACGTATGAAATAGATAAACAACAAGGACCTACTGTATTGCACAAGGAACTATATTCAGTATCTTGTAATAACCTATAATGGAAAAGAATCTGAAAAAGAATATATATTAATGAATCATTATGCTCTTCACCTGAAACATTGTAAATCAACTATACTTCAATTAAAAAAAGGAAAACAAGATTTAGGAAAAAACAAAAAAATGCCATGACAGAATATAGAAAGAACTCCTATAAATAAAAAAAAAAAAATTCAAGCAACAAAAAGGAAAACTGGGCAAAGAATATGTACAGAGAAGCCAAAAAAGAGGAAATGCAGATGGCTAATACATACAGACAATATTCTCCTGAACTTGTAATCAAGATTAAAATGAAACCATACTAATTTGCATCCAACAGTTTCACAAATATGTAAAAGACTACCATATATCCAGAGTACACTGAAGTATTCCAGCAGTACAGTATTAATATTTAAAACACACACACACAAAACACACCCTTTGCAATCCCACATTCAAACTCTAGTCTACAGAAAAGCAAATGCTTATTAAACATATAAACAAAGATTCAATCATTCATTTGCCAAATAAACATTGAACACAGACTCCATACCCAGACCTCTTCCAGAGGATGAAGCCACAGTCATGAACAAAACATGGGAAGCAAGCAGACCACGCACAAGTAACTAAATACCGAGAGGTAACAGGAGCTACCGAGATAAATAAAGCAGGTTAAAGGGAATGAATTTGAGGGAGGAGAGGACTGTTGCATCAGAAAGCAGTTAAGAAAAGGCATCTCAGGGGCTTCCCTGGTGGCGCAGTGGTTGAGAGTCCGCCTGCCGATGCAGGGGACACGGGTTCGTGCCCCGGTCTGGGAAGATCCCACATGCCGCGGAGCGGCTAGGCCCGTGAGCCATGGCCGCTGAGCCTGCGCGTCCGGAGACTGTGCTCCGCAAAAAAAAAGAAAAGAAAAAGAAAAGGCATCTCAGATGTTACGAGCGGATATCTGGGAGAAGAGCACTCTAGCTGAACCCAGGGAGAGAGGGGGACAGTGAAAGGAGACAAGGTCAGAGAGGATACTGTGAGAAAGGGGCCGGATCCTGAAGGGCCTGTCACTGTGAGAACAGTACTGACGCGGGAGACCACAGCTGCTGCAGGAGCTCTGACAGGGATCAGGTGGCGAGATGACACTGGCTTGGACCAGGAGGAGGACGGAGGCGGCAGTGAGAAATGACCTGACTCTATTTTGAAGGTACAGCCCTGTATACAGTGAGAGAGAAAGAGGGGTCAAAAGTGACTCTCAGGGTTTTGGCTTGAGACGTTGAAAACTACTGAGCTGCCATTTACTGAGATGGGGAAGGCTGCAGGAGGAGATTTTGAAGAAGAGCAGTTCCGTTTTGTGAAAGGTTAACTTTGGGAATTCTCAGCCTATTTGTGGTATTTCAGGCATGAGACTGGCTGAGATGGCCTAGGGAGTGAGAAGAGGTACAAACAGCAGATCCTGGGGCATGTCAATGTTTAGAGGACTCGGGGACGAGAGGGGCCAGCAAACAGAGCATGAGAGGAGGGGTCAGTGTTGACAGAGGAGAAGCAGGAGGGTGGAGTCAAGGAGGACTGATCCGCTTTACACGTGTTGTCAACAAAGATAAATGGAAGCCACGCCTCCAATGAGATGAGACTTCAAGCCCATTAGGATGGCCATTACCAAAAAAAAAAAAAACAAAACAGAAAATAAAAAGCATTGGCTGGGAGATGGAGGTGGAGAAACTGCAACCCTTATTCACTGCTGGTGGGAATGTAAAATGGCACAGCTGCTACTGAAAACAGATTGGCAGTCCCTTAAAAAAAATTAAACACAGAATCACCATATGATCCAGCAATTCCACTTTTGGGTATATTTCCCAAAGAACTGAAAGCATGGACTCAAACAGATATCTGCACACCAAAGTTCATAGCAGCGTTATTCATAACAGCCGAAAGACAGAAACAACCCAAATATCCATGACACATACATGTATAAACAAAATGTGGCAGCCACACAATGGAGTATTATTCAACCTTAAAGAACGAATGAAGTTCTGAGACATGCTACATGTATGAACCCTGAAAACATTACACTAAGTGAAATAAGGCAGACACAAAAAGACAAATATTTGATTCCACTTACATGACATACCTAAAATAGGCAAATGCATAAGAGACAAAGTAGAATGGTGGTTGCCAGGGGCTGAGGGGGCAGGGGAATGGAAAATTATGTTTTATGGGTACAGAGTTTGGAACGATGGGGAAGTTCTGGGGAATGGCTGATGGTGATGGGGGCAGAACAATGTGAATATACTTAATGCCTACTATACACTCAAAGATGATTACAATGGTACATTTTGTTATGTATCTTTTACTACAATTTTTTAAAAATAAAAAAAATGAGGACTGGGAATCAGACACTGGATTTAACAACATGAAGGTCACTACTGACCCTGAAAAGAACTGTGGTTAAAGATCAAAGCCCAACTGGAGAGAGTTCGAGAAAGAACAGGAAGAGAGCTCTAGGAAGAGGAGTAGAGAAATAAGTAATAGGACAGGACAAAGCGGTTCCTTTTGTTTCAAAAATAAGAGATAACAGGAATTCCCTGGCAGTCCAGTGGTTAGGACTTGGAGCTTTCACTGCAGGGCCCGGGCTCGATCTCTGGTCAGGGAACTAAGATCCCACAAGCCACACGTGGCGGTCAAAAAAATAAAAATAGGAGATAGTATAGCTTGTCTGCATAGTGATAGCTATGACCCAAAAGAGGAAAGGACTACACTCATTCCTCAGAAACCTCAGAGGACCGTTTCCATGACCCCGTGGGATGCTCCAGTCCTCTACATAAAACGGCACAGTACAGTCAGCTCTCTGTACCCATGGATACAGAACCCACCGATACCAAGAGTCAACTGTGTGCAGAAGAGAGTCACATCCTTGGGTAGGAGAGGGTGAGCATGGTACCCAAGAGGAAGAGGTTGGCCTTAGATAGGAACAGGGAGGCAGATGCATGTGAGTGGGTAGAAATGCTAACAGGAGCTGGTGGAAGATCCTCTTCTGGGTGCTTCTATGTTATCAGAGTAACAGGAAGAAAAAAATCACTGGCTGAGAGGGAGGAAAAAAGGAAAGTATTAAAAAATTAAGGAGAAAGATTTGGGGGAGAATGGATACATGTATACGTATGGCTGAGTTGCTTTGCTGTGCACCTAAAACTATCACAACACTGTTAATCAGCTATACTCCGATATAAAATAAAAAGTTTAAAAAAATTAAGTATAAAGTAGCCATCTAGGAAAGCAGGAGGGTGCATGGAGCAGGGGACAGAGCAGGATCGCCTGGCAGCTCGAAAGGCCCACCTGAGGTCAGCCGCCATGGATGTGAAAGGAGACCAATCAAGCTGGCTGTGTGCTTCCCAGCCAAGGTCAGTGGACAGAGCATAAATATGGATCAGGGAGAGCTAGATTAACCAAGGATGGGATTTCATCAGGCAAGTTCCAGAACAAAACAGGGGTAAAGAAAGGAAAGATAAGTAAACTAAGTCTGTTTCCAAGGCAGTCAGTATAATGACTGATAAGGCAATTTTAACTTGAGAAAGGAAGGCCACGAGGAGGGAAAGCATTTATGAGGAAACAGATCAGTGGAATTAGTCACAGAACTCTTGGAGGTGAGGCGCTAAAAGGGTGTGAGTTGGAACCACAGGAGGTAATGGTCTGTGCAGAATGTCTGAAGTTGAGACTGCTGAGGCCGTACGGTTATCCATCACGGGGAGGTCTAGATTATAGTAACGGAGAAAGGGAAAGCAGAGGCAGACTGGAATATGAGATCATTTAAGGACAGGAGGTTAAGGAAATAAAAGGCTGTGGTATTGGAAGGATTGAAAAAGCTAAGAATCATGATAGGATAGCAGTAGAGTCATAGGAAGCCTGAGGTTCTAGTATTTAAGGAATAAGGGGATAGATGACTGTAACAAAAAGGAATTACGTATGGTAAGTAGTACAGTCTGAAGGCACAGCTTGGAGGATGTGGTAGTACTGTTTCAAAGGCAAAAAAACTGTTAATCAGATTAGGCCCAAGATGGAGTCGCTCATGCTAAGCCCCACGTCAGCAAAGCAAAACTTAGCTAAGTTTCTATGCTCAGCTCTCCCAGAAAAGGCAGGCGTAGGTCAACCAATCAGTCTGGCCTGCTCAGCACAAGTTACCTGACCCAGCTCCAGTACCACCCTTTGCACCATGTAAAGGAAAATAAGCCTGCTTTAACCAATCAGCAAATGCCCAGTATAACTTCCTTTTTCCTGCCCATTGTGATCTACAAAAACCTCTTGCTTTGTACAGCTCTTGGAGCTCCTTTCTGTCTGCTAGATTGGATGCTGCCTAATTCTTGAATTGCTGAATAATCCTACTAGATCAGAAAATTGTGGAAAATTTTAACAATTAAAATCAGAAAATCTAAAATCAAAGAATGGCTAAAGAACTTATACAGCCATTACATACAATTATGGACGATTATTTGTGGACAATTATGCAGCCATCACAAACAAGTTATATGTACCTGCAATTAACCTGGAGGGACTTCCACATATCTTGTTAACTCTAAAAAAATTTAAATGCAGCTATAATTGGTCAAAGTACATTAATCTTTAAAGACCATGATAACTTCCACCTTTCCAATGCTCTCAGAACTGCTAATTAAAATAACAAAATGAGTAAAGTTTAACACTAAAAGAAAATGACCCATCATTATTTACACAACGCTAGATTAGCCAACACTAAATCTTTAAATGTGAAACTGTGTGATTACAACTAGCTAGGTTCAAACACCTGAAATATGTTTTTAAAACGTTTTATGTAAATGGTCAATTGTATTACATCAAAATAAGTTTTTCAGATCTCATATAATTTTATTTAGCTTTTGTTTAAAATCATAATGATGAAGTTTAAGAAAAATCTCTCCAAGTGTGGCCTCTATTATTTGAGAAGAAGAACACGGGAGACTTGGAGAGAGTGGAGGACGAGGAAGGAGGGCAGACAGGATTGTGGGTAACTGTCAGAACACTGAAGACAGAAGTTGGGGTTATGAAAATGACTGTGCATAAAGTAATGGAGATTAATAACCACCTTCAAATAATATGCTTCAGGAGTATATGAAATTCTGATGTTAAGATAAAATTTTATGTTTTAAATTGCTACCAAGGGGTATGAGTAATATTATAGTCATACAACCTATATTAAGTCCCCACTTTTCTTTAAATGCTGCCCCCCCCAAAAAAAAAGCTACAAATTCTCATATGAACAGCTTCCAGAGACAATATGTTTTAGTAACAGGGAAAAAAATATAAATGCCTGAATTTATGGGGGGGGGGGTCGGGGTATAGGCTGCCAAAGGGATCAAGTTCATACTATCATATTCCATGGTTCTACCTGCTTAGATCTGGTTCATCTACAAGAAGGTCATAGGCTCAGGAGAGATGCAACACAGCAGTATCTCAATCCATCAACCTCCACAGTTGGAAGACTGAACAATGGAAATGGGAGTCACTCTGAAGCTAAGACATCTGCAATATCTACAGGAGGGAAGAGGTCAATTAACACAATTATATTCCCTCTGCCAACAGAGTCTTTTACGCTTCCACACTCACCCCCACCAAGAAAAGCCACCTGAAAGTTCAACTTCCAGAGCAGGGGAAGAACCCCTAAACTTGGAAATTCTCCTACAAATTCACTGAGGGCAGAGGGAGTGACCCAAAAAGAGCGAGGAGGTGACAAAACAATGCTCCAGAGGAGGCATCCTGATGCCCACAGACAATTTATTTCTTGCTTAACCTTACCCACCACCCAGTCCTATTTCCTCCTCTATATTTTCCTTGTAGCCTACACACCCAAACATGCATCAATGCTATATAACTACTCACATCTGGAAAAAAATACAGCTTAGCATTTTCTAATGAGGTATAAGTGGATTGCACAGTGATGAATACCAAGAAATCTGCATTTGCTGGCGTAAAGCATAACTAGAATTTTTCACCAGGCTTGCAATAAATGGGAAGCAATTCTGAGCACCAAGCAATCAAGTACTATGTAGGGAGCTTCATATCATCTCATTTAATTGTCACAAAAACCCACTTTCAAACAGATCGTGCCCAAAGACACATCTAACAGATGAGGTGAAATTTTAACCAAAATGTTTGACTCCAAAGCCAACCGAAACTTTTTAATTTCCCACACACCCTAAACTCTTCTAAAAAAAGGGGTGGAAAAAAAGATAAAAAGCCCTTCACTACTTATAGATTCTCCCTTCTACAATAGTCACAGTCACATACATTCTACAGAAACCAAGAGTCCTGATAAATTATCCAAATTACTTATTTTGAAATAAGAAACTGGGGTCAAGAAGGGCAAAAAGAAAGACTTCCTTCCCAAAACTAGACTTTACTGAATCGTCATAGAAAATGCAGCCAGCAATTATGATTTGCTATCAGAAAAGAATTTTAGAGGCGGGACCCTGGTTCTGATGAACATGTTTGCTTCTCTGCCTCCCAATGCTAAGATCCTAATATGAAAAATACACATCTGCTTCAGGAGAATGGTTTTAAAACATTCATTGACTGTGTGCACTGCTGCAAAAAAACAAACAGAAAACACCCAGACCCTAACTGTAGGAAAGTTTTTTAATTCTTACAAATATCAACATATAAGCTAATTTACTATGTTGCCTCAGTACTGCATTGGTTCTCACTCTTCCTTTACTGAAAAAGATTTTTGCTTTTTAAAACTTCAAATATTAATACAATCTTTCACAAATTTAAAAATTTGAACTCTGACCTCACAGCTATTACTATTCTATGAATGAAATTAGACTGTACAGCTGAAAATTGAGCCCACTGATCCATGTTAACTACTTCCTTAATACAACAAATTAAAAAGCTCAAGAAATTCTGGGCCAGAAAGTCTATTAAAGACATTTTTAGAGGGATGAGTCATATTACCATCTGGATTAAATGAACTTTCAATTCGCAACTAGGAAATGTGATGAGGAAATAATAGTTTGGTCTCTTCAAGAAAACTATGAGGCTTATACTTATTCTAACCTCAGAAAATAAGATTTTGACCCTAAAGACATATATTGGAAGGGAGGGAGGAAGAAAGGGAAGGAAAGAAAGAGAAAAGGGGAGAAAGGGAGGAAGAAAGGAGGGAGGAAAATTCAAGTCTTTGCCATAAATATAAATTAAAAACTGAAAAGCAGTTAAAAAAAATTTCTTATTTAAAATTGTGTCAAAAAAAAAAACCCTAGGAATAAATTAACCAGTCTCCCAAGGCAAATGAAATAAAAGCAAAAATAAACAAATGGAATCTAGTTAAATACTTTCACACAGCAAAGGAAACCATAAATAAAAAGATAACCTACAGAATGGGAGAAGATATTTGCAACGATGAGACTGACAAGGTGTTAATATCCATAATATACAAACAGCTATACAAACAGCTCATAAGGCGCAATACCAAAAAAACCCCAAACAACCCAATCAAAAAATGGGCAGAAGACATTTCTCCAAAGAAGACATACAGCTGGCCAACAGGCACATGAAAAGATGCTCAACACCACCAATTAGTAGAGAAATGCAAATCAAAACTACAATGAGGTATCACCTCACACCTGTCAGAATGGCTACCATCAAAGAGTCCACAAATAACAAATGCTGGAGAGGGTGTGAAATATTCCTACACTGTCAGTGGGAATATATCAATAATTTGTTGCAGCCATTATGGAAAACAGTATGGAGGTTCCTTAAAAAACTAAAAATAGAGCTGCAATATGATCCAGCAATTCCACTCCTGGGCATATATCCGGAAAAGATGAAAACTCTAATTCAAAAAGATACATGCACCCCAATGTTCACAGCAGCACCATTTACAATAGCCAAAACACAGAAGCAACCTAAATGTCCACTGACAGAAGAATGGGTAAAGAATATGTCATATATATATATATATATATATATATATACACATACATACACAATAGAATACTACTCAGCCATAAAAAAGAATGAAATATTGCCATTTGCAGAAACATGGATGGATCTAGAGAATATCTTACTAAGTGGAGTAAGTCAAACAGAGAAAGACAAATATCATAGGTATCACTTATATGTGGAATCTTAAAAAAAAAAAACACAAACGAGCTTACTTACGAAACAGAAATAGACCTGCAGACACAGAAAACAAATTTATGGTTACCAAAGGGGAAAGGGGAGAAGGGATAAATTAGGCATTTGGGATTAACATACACACATTACCATATATAAAATAGATAACAAGGACCTACTGTATAGTACAGGAAACTATACTCAATATTTTGTAATAACCTATAAAGGAAAAGAATCTGGAAAAGTATATATATATTCTTTACATGTATAACTGAGTAGGTATATTCTTTATACATACATAAATGAATTCTTATATATATATTCTTTATATATATAAAAACTGAATCACTGTGCTGTACACCTGAAACTAACACAACATTGAAAACCAACTATACTTCAAAAAAAAAAATGTTCAGCCTTCTCAAAGGGTAAAAATAATAATAATAATACAAATGGATCTATACAAAACAGAAACAGATTCACAGGTGTAGAAAACAAACTTATGGTTACCAAAGGGGAAGTGGGGGGAGAAAAAATTAGGAGTATGGGATTAAAAGCTACAAAGTACTATATATAAAATAGATAACCAACAAGGATTTACTGTATAGCACAAAGAACTACATTCAATATCTTATAATAACCTATAACAGAAAGTAATCTGAAAATACAGATAAATGTCTGAAAACTTTTATTCCATTTTCCTTTTCTAAATAAAATCCAAGCCAAACGTTCTTTCAAAAAATAAAAAATGCTGGGTCCTGGCATAAAATTAAACAAGAAACAAAGAAATTAGGCAAGGAAATTTATACCTTTTTCTGCTTGTTACAGAACAAGGATTTTAAACAAATTCATGCACAAGAATACACAAATACACACCTACACCAGTCTCAGCTCTGCAACCAATTACTATGAGTCCTTGTCCAAGTCACTAAATCCTAATTTGCTTACCATTAATGTTGACGGAATTCAACTAGACCTATTTCAAGGCTATATTCTATTGATGTAAAGGACTCCCAGACTGATTTAGAAGTACTGACAACCATCAAACACTGGAGATTTAAATGCCCTG
This sequence comes from Lagenorhynchus albirostris, assembly GCF_949774975.1. Taxonomy (NCBI): domain Eukaryota; kingdom Metazoa; phylum Chordata; class Mammalia; order Artiodactyla; family Delphinidae; genus Lagenorhynchus; species Lagenorhynchus albirostris. The sequence continues at coordinate 15,217,518 of NC_083100.1, forward strand.
AGGAACCCATTTCTGTCTCCTTTATAAGGTACATCCCTCTCCTTTTGGGGGTGAAGGGAAAAGGGGTAGGGAAAGAGTTCCCTGCTTAAAAACACACACACACAAATGCACATACACACACAAAGAAAAAACACTCAACGAGAAGACTTCTAAAACTCCATTTCAAAAATTCTAACATTTTCGGGACTTTCCTGGTGGTCCAGTGGTTGAGACTTTGCCTTCCAATGCAGGGGGTGCAGGTTCAATCCCTGGTCGGGGAGCTAGGATCACACATGCCTCCCAGCCATAAAAACAGAAGCAATATTATAACAAATTCAATAAAGACTTTAAAAATGGTCCACTTCAAAAAAAAAATTCTAACATTTTCTAATCAGATTGCCTCCATGGTGAGAAAAAGAAGAGTTGCAAGAAAGGGGTAGGGAAAGCCTTTACTTCCTTTTCATTTCGAATCACGTGAACGTACTATCTTAACAACAAAAGTACTTTTTAACATATATATAGTCTAAAGATGATACGGGTGATCTGTGAGATTGTGCTGGTGTTGGACAGACTGATCCAACAAAGAGGAGAGGGGTTCAGATCTGGGTTAAGTTTCCCACCATGTAAAGGAGAAGTAACTGCTCAAACCAAGACACACACACACACACACACACACACACACACACACACACACACACACACACACACACACACACACACACACACACACACACACACACACACACACACACACACACACACACACACACACACACACACCAGTTTTAATGCATTGGCAAAATGTGGTTTCATACATTCATCCTGACCTCTCACATCTATGTCTATTTGGCTAAAAGAACGAGTCAAGTACCCCAGAAAAGGAAACTGCCGGATGATGCTCCCTTACATAGGTAAATGTATAAACCTGAGGTCCACACAAAAGAAGCAGTAAAGTGGTCTTTTTACCCATTAGAATGTCCTTTCACTCTTCCTTAGGGTTGCCAGATTTAACAAATAAGAATACAAGATGCCCAGTTAAAGCTGAATTTCAGTTAAACAACACATTTCAGTGTACATATGTCCGTGCAATATCTGGGACATACAGTAAACCATTATTCAACATTTATCTGAAATTCAGCTTTAACTAAGTGCCTGGTATTTTATATGGCAACCCTACTCCCATCCCCAATCCACCACAAAGTGGGAAAATTGGGATGACCAACTACACTAGTTTGCCGGGGACTTCAGGGTTTCCTGGTACACAGGACTTTTCAGTACTAAAACCAGGGAAGTTCCAGGAAAACCAGAATGAGCTAGTCACCCTAAAATTAATTTCACCAAGTAAGCAAACCAATTATAGCCTGGGCTCCACCACTAGTTAAGTCTGATGTTTTATTAATGAAATAACTTTTCTGTACCTTATTTCCCCATATGTACAAAATGTAAAGTGCGGTAGATAAAAGGGACTCTGGAAAAATGCAAAGGCATGTAAATGCTAATTATCAGCATAGCTGGTTTGGGTACAAAGTTCTTTTTCATGTGGAGCTTCAAAGCAGACAGGTACTTGTTTCACTTATATACTTTTTACATGACCTACTGAAGGTTCTATTCCTTGCAACACTGGTTTGATTGCACACAGAAACTGTTCCAACAGACCTGCTCCTTTCAGAACTAAGGCTACGCTGTGGGTTTGATGCTGGCCCCCCACGTTCTCGCTGTATAACATGGGACAAGTCTCGCTGTATAACATGGGACAAGTCGCTGTATAACATGGGACAAGTCAATTTACACCCCCAAGCTTCAGGTTCACTGTACAACTGGGGTGATAACAAATACCTCACAAAACTCCTTTGGGGAAAAAACAAGAGAAGTGAAAGCATTCTTCATAAATTACAAAATACAATGTATGTTTTAGTAGCACTTTTAATTTGTTTATACGAAACTATGGATACCAATATCAATATTTTTATCTTGATAATTTCTTATACCCCCCTGATTCTGAAGGTACTGAAGTCAATTCAGCTGTACTCTGGCTCCACAGCCTAAGCTCTCAGTAAAAGACTGGGTTTTTGTTTTTTGTTTTTTTTGGCTGCGTTCTTCGTTGCTGCACGTGGGCTTCCTCTAGCTGTGGCGAGCAGGGGCTACTCTTTGTCGCGGTGTGCGGGCTTCTCATTGCGGTGGCTTCTCTTTGTTGCGGAGCACGGGCTCTAGGCACACAAGCTTCAGTAGTCGTGGCACACGGGCTCAGTAGTTGTGGCTCGTGGGCTCTAGAGTTCAGGCTCAGTAGTTGTGGTGCACGGGCTTAGCTGCTTCGCGGAGTGTGGGATCTTCCCGGACCAGGGCTCGAACCCGCGTCCCCTGCATTGGCAGGCGGATTCTTAACCACGGAGCCACCAGGAAAGTCCCAACACACTGGGTTTGACACTTTGCTCTACTACTTACGAAATGTCACCTTAGGTAAATTACCTTTCTAAGCTTTAGTTCCCTCATCTGTAAAATGTGGAGAATAATATCTGTATCACATAAACAGTTAATACATGTAAAGAATATAACAACTGTCTCATAATAAGCACTCAAGTCTCAGCTGCTATTATTATTGATTAAATAAAGATTCAAAGGTAAGAAGAAGCTGAAACCATATATACATCCATGAAGTCCCTTATAAAATAGTAAGCAAAAATAATGACGCTTAACACATCTTGTATTTGGAATTGGTACTAGTCCATTGAGCCTCCTTAGCTAGCCAGTCAGTTTTGGGAATTTCTCTCCATGAGCTTTAGTTAGATGATTACAAATTTATGTTTAAGAAAATACATATACTAATATTTTTTCCTCACGTCTAGTACTCCATGCAAAAATTTTAAGTCCTTGGATTTTACAACACAGAACTATTGAATCCCACTCCCTGGATCCCACTCCAGTCCCAAAGGTAGAGAATACACGTGGAACACAACTCAGGACCAACTCTGTTTAACCAGTTCAACTTACACAGCCCCCATACACCTAAAGAATATGATCCTCAACAAGTTTCCCTAACTCTCAGGGGTTTAGGTCCACCCTTAACCACCTCATACCTGGACCCAGCAACACAAAGGGAAGTACTAAGAGGTGGCTCTAGAGTCCATTCATCTATCTCATTATCGTGTGGTTGTTCACCAAACAGTTCCCGCCCAGACAAACACACATACACAAGCCCCAGGTTCAGGGTTCTGAATCATTTTGCCTCAACTTCCTCGTCTATGGGAAAGCCTACCCTTACTCTGCTTTCTACTTACCTTCCCAAGACATATACCCTCCTCTTATTATATCCAAAAGAAGTGATAATGAAATTCTCTATACAAAAGTACAGCTTTCTACATTAGAATTTTGTTCAAGGTTGATTCATTGAGAATTTTGTTCAAGGTTGATTCATTGAAGGGGAATGGGGAGAATGGCATGTTAGTCACTATTACATTACCCAAATGGCAGGGCAGAGAAACCAAACTTAGGACACCTACTTACTAGCATTGTTTTGACATTATTAACAATACTTAACCAGTAAGTACTAACCAGCCAAGAACTGAATTCCTTGACTATATTAAAACATATATTAAATAGGACTATTTCCCCTTTAGGACTATTCCTTATTTATTCCAGTGATCTCACACAAAATGGCTAATGAGGGCCAATTATATAAACATTTCAGGAGAACATGAACTATTAAATTATATAATGACATCAGCTTGGCTGGTTGGTACTTGAGGGTCTTTATAATTCCAACTCAATCCAGCTAAGTGCTATATATAGTATTACACGAACCCATACCTAGGATAGTAAACAGATGGCCTAATGTTTTTTTTGCGGGGGCCCCACAACGTGCGGCTTGTGGGATCTTAGTTCCCCGACCAGGGATCGACCCTGGGCCCTCCGCAGTGAAAGCAGAGAGTCCTAACCACTGGACCACCAAGGAATTCCCCAGATGGCCTAATTTTTAAGTGAAGGTTGATTTAGCTGTATTAACAATTTCCCTTTTGAACTTACCTATTTTCTTCCCTAGAGTAAAATTTAAAATAAAATTAAAGAAAATTCAAAGGCTTAATAGTTCCAAACATATGAAATATGTCAGCAAACTAAATGTGCTTATAATGAGCAAAGTATGCACGTCTGAGAAAAGAAAGCGCTTCAGGTAAGTTTAGCCTTTAGGAATATGAAGAGATTCAAGTGTCTAAATTAAGATTGTCAGGATAATTTAATCTAAGATAATTTTAAAATGCTTCTAGTAAAAAAGAAAAAAATAATAAAATGCTAGAATAATTTTGCAATCTAAATTCTACTGAAAACTATCCAGTCTGACTCTATACCTGTTCTTTCAATTCCAAGGATTTATAAATTGTTCAGTAAGATTCTTTAGATATTTCCTGTTTCACCTCCTTACCCCAAAAGCCCTTCTTATCTAAATTTTGGCATATCAGTTAAAATCAAACTTAAGAAAAAGCAAATAACATATATAATTAGACATTATAAGTACACTGTGGAAATACACAGAACTGGATGAATGACCTGTATCACAACATTACATCAACTTCATTATTTATACTATCTGAATGATAGCTAAGAATAAGGTTTAAACATTCAACTACTTCCTTTAGTCAATAGTCTTTTACTTGTATTTTATTCATGATTTTTTCCCTGTTTAATTTACATAAAATATTTTCTTCTTTGCATAAATCCTCAATTATTTTACCATTAATAAAGTTTTATCTAAACAGGTTTCAAAATCAAAGCTACTAAGATAAAGCGTTGTCTTCCCACTCCTCTCCACCACTCTCCGATGTGCTCAGTTTTCTGGCCTCTGCAGTTTTTCCATCAATGTTCAAAAACTAGATTGTGTTTTAAAAATAGAAGGTGTTAAAAAAAGGAATCCACCTTCAATACCTATGAACAGTATTTGGCCTGACTCTAAGAAACCTTTTCGTGTTACACCAAGGGAGTGGCAAAACCGCTGCTGTCCCCATCTCCTTGCAAACTTATAATATGCATCATTTTCACTGAAATACAAATGAAAATACTCTGAATAATTTCTCTCTACTGCACGACTAAACGCACAAAGTAACACTTTCTGCTACCAGCTGAATATGGACTACTGGATCAAGTAAGTGATGAAATCCTGAAGGCCATCAAAACTTGTCTACTCTATAAAATATTTAAGTATGAATCACTAGAATCATGGATAGAATTTCCCTTTTTTTAATCAGTATAACTGAACATCAAGAAAAAGAGTAATCAACTTGCTGTGAATCTGTAACATAGATTTAAAACACTACTGAATAGCAATGATAATGAATCTAAATTTATTCACATACAATTCTACTTGTTAATATTCTCTTTTAAATTCTACATGTCATTTTTTGGGGGGACTACTAATAAGTAGCATTAAAATAAAACCCAAATCAAAATCTGCTTCTCCAAACTTCTTAAGGAGTTTTAAATGCTTCAATCTAACAACTACACAAAGGATATGCACACAAGTGAATCAGGTCAATTTTTACATCATATCTTAAGTCACAAAACTTCTGAATATGAGTAGTTCCCAAATGTGAAGAGGTGGAGTTCTAAGTTTTATAATTCAAGACACTGGATTTCTCAAATAGTCCATGAAATTCTATTTACTTCATAATACAGTTAGCCTACATAAAATGATGAATTTCTTTTCCTCTTTTTGGATACCTGATCAAGTCTAGGCAAAATTATGAGAGACAAAGTTACCTTTGTCACTCTGCCACAGCACTTTTTTCTCCATGCACTGTTTCCCTCCCCCACCCTAAACAGATGGACTAAACTTCCAAAACCACTTCTTTCTCTACCCCAATCTAGCTGACCCTCAATAAAGGCAACACTAATTGCAGTCATTTATATAAATGCTTTACTCTTTAATACCTGTTGTTCAGTACACAGTAAATTAACCTTGCGATTTTAATTTCAATGTAAATCTAAACTATGTTGATCTGTTCTTAGCTAGAAATTTGAAGTTTGGGGTTTCCAAACAATTTCCCTTTTATGTTCGCTAAAAGAAATTTGTAGAGAAAATAACAGTGTTCCAATATATTTAGTCACTTCAAAGCATTCTTCATTTAGCCAAGTATATCGCTCAAGAAGATGTAGGCAAAGAAATGTCTAAAGTAAAACAAAGGCACACCAATGGGCAAGGTATTCGCCTTTCTCCATCATACCTGCTTCATTAAAAGATGGTAACCTTGGATATGCACGTAAAAAGTCTAGAAGGACACACTCCAAATTGGTAAGGGGTAACCTCTAGCAAAAGAAACAGGGGACAGGGAAGATTCCTTTTACTTACACACTCTTATACTGTTTACAGTTTTTAGTAATAAACATTCTTCATGTAATTTCTTAAAATCAGTAGAAAATATAAAATCAGTAAACTCAGCAGTTGTGGGCAAAGATTCTGAAATGATCTTCTGAAATAGAAGATAAATGTCAACAATCATGATTCTAAGAGATAAAACGCTTATTGCTCTTATATTTGCAAAGCACTTAAACAACATAGACTCTTCCTTATAACGGTTCTAACCAACTTTACCCTCACTTCTCAGAATGCTAAAAACTTCCTGGACACATGATCCTTAAATTCTTGCCCCAAAATTTCACAAACTCTAATTCACTTCACAAGTCACAGTAAGTAAAGAATAAAACTATGCTATATTTTACCCCATGACAACTAATTAACAGGAAGATCTTGCTACAGGTTAACAAAAACTCCACTGGTGGACATGTGCGGATGCAGTGGGCGCAGGCGCGGGCATACGACGTCTATAGCCCATGTGAAGCCAGGTCTTCCGGCACTTGAGGATCCACGGAAGGCGAGTTTTTGAACGCCTACAATGCAATGGCATTCATTTCACTTTCTAAACCTGATAACCAGGTGGTAGAAGATATGCTTGCTCTTCAGGGCACAGTTCATCCAGGTGGCTGACAGAGTCTTGGTGCCCCAGCTGAGTGCCAAGCCTGAGCCTCTGAGGTGGGAGAGCCGAGTTCAGGACACTGGTCCACCAGAGACCTCCGAGCTCCACATAACATCAAATAGCGAAAGCTCTGCCAGAGATCTCCATCTCGATGCTAAGACCCAGCTCCGCTCAATGACCAGCAAGCTACACTGCTGGACACTCCATGCCAAACAACTAGCAAGACAGGAACACAGCCCCATCCATTAGCACAGAGGCTACCTAAAATCACAGTAAGTTCACAGACACCGCAAAACACACCACCAGACATGGTCCTGCCTACCAGAAAGACAAGATCCAGCCTCATCCACCAGAACAAAGGCACCAGTCTCCTCCACCAGGAAGCCTACACAACCCACTGAACCAACCTTACCCACTGGGGACAGACACCAAAAACAACGGGAACTACCAACTTGCAGCCTGCAAAAAGGAGCCCCCAAGCGAGGAAAGTTAAGCAAAATGAGAAACAGAGAAATACAAAGCAGATGAAGGAGCAAGGTAAAAACCCACCAGACCAAACAAATGAAGAGAAAATAGGCAGTCTACCTGAAAAAGAATTCAGAGTAATGAGAGTAACAATGATCCAAAATCTTGGAAACACAATGGACAAAATATAAGAAACATTTAACAAGGACCCAGAAGAACTAAAGAGCAAACAAACAATGATGAACAACACAAAAAAATGAAATTAAAAATTCTCTAGAAGGAATCAATAGCAGAATAACTAAGGCAGAAGAATGGGTAAGTGACCTGGAAGATAAAATACTGGAAATAACTACTGCAGAGCATAATAGAGAAAACAGAATGAAAAGAATTAAGGACAGTCTCAGAGACCTCTGGGACAACATTAAACGCACCAACATTCGAATTACAAGAGTCCCAGAAGAAGAGATAAAAAAAAGAGACTGAGAAAATATATGAAGAGGTTACAATTGAAATCTTCCCTAATATGGGAAAGGAAATAATCAAGTCCAAGAAGCACAGAGAGTCCCATATAGGATAAATCCAAGGAGAAACATGCCAAGACCATATTAATCAAACTATCAAAAATTAAATAGCAAGAAAAAATATTAAAAGCAGCAAGAGAAAAGCAACAAATAACATACAAGGGAATCCCCATAAGGTTAACAGCTGATCTTTCAGCAGAAAATCTGTAAGCCAGAAGGGAATGGCAGGACATATGTAAACTGACGAAAGAGAAAAACCTACAACTAAGATCACTCTACCACGCAAGAATCTCATTCAGATTCGACAGAGAAATTAAAACCTTTACAGACAAGCAAAAGCTAAGAGAATTCAGCACCACCAAACCAGCTTTACAACAAATGCTAAAGGAACTTCTCTAGGCAGGAAACACAAGAGAAGGAAAAGACCTACAATAACAAACCCAAACAATTAAGAAAATGGTAAGAGGAACACACATATCAATAATTACCTTAAATGTAAATGGATTAAATGCTCCAACCAAAAGACATAGACTGACTAAATGGATACAAAAACAAGACCATGTATATGCTGTCTACAAGAGACCCACAGCAGACCTAGGGACACGTACAGACTGAAAGTGAGGGGATGGAAAAAGATATTCCATGCAAATGGACATCAAAAGAAAGCTGGAGTAGCAATTCTCATATCAGACAAAATAGACATTAAAACAAACACTATTACAAGAGACAAAGAAGGACACTACATAATGATCAAGGGATCAATCCAAGAAGATATAACAATTGTAAATATTTATGCACCCAACATAGGAGCACCTCAATACATAAGGCAAATACTAACAGCCATAAAGGGGAAATCGGCAGTAACACATTCATAGTAGGGGACTTTAACACCCCACTTTCACCAATGGACAGATCATCCAAAATGAAAATAAATAAGGAAACACAAGCTTTAAATGATACATTAAACACGATGGACTTAATTGATATTTATAAGACATTCCATCTAAAAACAAAAGAATACAATTTCTTCTCAAGTGCTCATGGAACATTCTCCAGGACAGATCATATCTTGGGTCACAAATCAAGCACTGGTAAATTTAAGAAAACTGAAATCTTATCCAGTATCTTTTCCAACCACAACGCTATGAGACTAGACATCAATTACAGGAAAAAAATCTGTTAAAAAAAAAAAAACACACACACACATGAAGGCTAAACAATACACTAAATAACCAAGAGATCACTGAAGAAATCAAAGAGAAAATCAAAAAATACCTATAAACAAATGACAATGAAAACACGACGAACCAAAACCTATGGGACGCAGCAAAAGCAGTTCTAAGAAGGAAATTTATAGCAATACAATCCCACCTCAAGAAACAAGAAACATCTCAAATAAACAACCTAATCTTAGAGCTAAAGCAATTAGAGAAAGAACAAAAAAAAACCCCAAAGTTAGCACAAGGAAAGAAATCATAAAGATCAGATCAGAAATAAATGAAAAAGAAACGAAGATAACGATAGCAAAGATCAATAAAACTAAAAGCTGGTTCTCTTGAGAAGATGAACAAAATTGATAAACCGTTAGCCAGACTCATCAAGAAAAAAAGGGAGAAGACCCAAATCAATAAAATTAGAAATAAAAAAGGAGAAGTAACAACTGACACTGCAGAAATACAAAGGATCATGAGAGATTACTACAAGTAACTCTATGCCAATAAAATGGACAACCTGGCAGAAATGGACAAATTCTTAGAAAAGCACAACCTTCCCAGACTGAACCAGGAAGAAACAGAAAATATGAAAAGACCAATCACAAACATTGAAACTGAGACTGTGATTAAAAATCTTCCAACAAACAAAAGCCCAGGACCAGATGACTTCATAGGCGAATTCAATCAAACATTTAGAGAAGAGCTAACAGCTATCCTTCTCAAACTCTTCCAAACTATAGCAGAGGGAGGAACACTCCCAAACTCATTCTACGAGGCCACCATCACCCTGATACCAAAATCAGACAAATGTCACAAAAAAAGAAAACTACAGACCAATATCACTGATGAACATAGATGCAAAAATCCTCAACAAAATACTAGCACACAGAATCCAACAGCACATTAAGAGGATCGTACACCATGATCAAGAGCGGTTTATCCCAGGAATGCAAGGATTCTTCAATATACGCAAATCTATCAGTGTGATAAACCATATTAACAAATTGAAGGAGAAAAACCATATGATCATCTCAGTAGATGCAGAAAAAGCTTTTAACAAAATTCAACACCCATTTATGATAAAAACTCTCCAGGAAGTAGGCAAAGAGGGAACTTACCTCAACATAATAAAGGCCATATATGACAAACCCACAGCCAACATTGTTCTCAATGGTGAAAAACTGACACCATTTCCACTAAGATCAAGAACAGGACAAGGTTACCCGCTCTCACCACTCTTACTCAACATAGTTTTGGAAGTTTTAGCCACAGCAATCAGAGAAGAAAAAGAAATAAGAGGAATCCAAATCAGAAAAGAAGAAGTAAAGCTGTCACTGTTTGCAGATGACATGATACTACACATAGAGAATCCCAAAGATGCTACCAGAAAACTACTAGAGCTAATCAATGAATTTGGTAAAGTAGCAGTATAAAAAATTAATGCACAGAAATCTCTTGCATTCCTATGCACTAATGATGAAAAATCTGAAAGTGAAATCAAGAAAACACTCCCATTTACCATTGCAACAAAAAGAATAAAATATCTAGGAATAAACCTAAGGAGACAAAAGACCTGTATGCAGAACACTATAAGACACTGATAAAAGAAATTAAAGATGACACAAACAGGTGGAGAGATATACCATATTCTTGGATTGGAAGAATCAACATTGTGAAAATGACTCTACTACCCAAAGCAATCTACAGATTCAATGCAATCCCTATCAAACTACCACTGGCATTTTTCATAGAACTAGAACAAAAAATTTCACAATTTGTATGGAAACACAAAAGACCCGGAATAGCCAAAGCAATCTTGAGAAAGAAAAATGGAGCTGGAAGAATCAGGCTCCCTGACTTCAGACTATACTACAAAGCTACAGTAATCAAGACAGTATGGTACTGGCACAAAAACAGAAATACTGATCAATGGACCAGGACAGAAAGTCCAGAGATAAACCCACGCACATATGGTTACTTTATCTTTGATAAAGGAGGCAAGAATATACAGTGGAGAAAAAACAGCCTCTTCAATAAGTAGTGCTTGGAAAACTGGACAGCTACCTGTAAAAGAATAAAATTAGAACACTCCCTAACTCCATACACAAAAATAAACTCAAAATGATTAAAGACCTAAATGTAAGGCCAGACACTATAAAAGTCTTAGAGGAAAACATAGGCAGAACATTCTATGACATAAATCAGAGCAAGATCCTTTTTGACCTACCTCCTAGAGAAATGGAAAGAAAAACAAAAATAAACAAATGGGACCTAATGAAACTCCAAAGCTTTTGCACAGCAAAGGAAACCATAAACAAGACCAAAAGACAGCCCTCAGAATGGGAGAAAATATTTTCAAATGAAGCAGCTGACAAAGGATTAATCTCCAAAATTTACAAGCAGCTCATGCAGCTCAATATCAAAACAGCGAACAACCCAATCCAAAAATGGGCAGAAGCCCTAAATAGACATTTCTCCAAAGAAGATATACAGATTGCCAACAAACACATGAAAGAGTGCTCAACTTCATTAATCATTAGAGAAATGCAAATCAAAACTACAATGAGATATCTCACACCAGTCAGAATGGCCATCATCAAAAAATCTAGGAACAATAAATGCTGGAGAGGGTGTGGAGAAAAGGGAACCCTCTTGCACTGCTGCTGGGAATGTAAATTGATACAGCCACTACGGAGAACAGTATGGAAGTTCCTTAAAAAACTAAAAATAGAGCTACCATGTGACCCAGCAATCCCACTACTGGGCATATACCCTAAGAAAACCATAATTCAAAAAGAGTCATGCACCACAATGTTCACTGCAGCTCTATTTACAATAGCCAGGACATGGAAGCAACCTAAGTGTCCATCGACAGATGAATGGATAAAGAAGATGCGGCACATATATACAACGGAATATTACTCAGCCATGAACAGAAACGAAATTGAGTTACCTGTAGTGAGGTGGATGGACCTAGAGACTAGAGTGGCATGGACATATTTACACTACCAAACGTAAAACAGACAGCTAGTGCGAAGCAGCCACATAGCACAAGGAGAACAGCTAGATGCTTTGTGTCCACCTAGAGGGGTAGGATAGGGAGGTTGGGAGGGAGATGCAAGAGGGAGAAGATATAGGGATATTGTTTATGTACAGCTGATTCACTTTGTTCTACAGCAGAAACTAACACACCATTGTAAAGCAGTTATACTCCAATAAAGATGTTAAAAAACAAACAAAAAACAACAACAACAAATCCACTGTTTTACTGGCCTTCAACCTACAATTTCTGTTAAAATGTCCAGTTTGAAATTTTAAATAAAACACAAATTTCAAAGGACCATCACGTGTTGACATGGTGCTACCAGTCTAATTAGGGCTAAACTTTGCCAAATAAAGAGGATACTGAGGTTCAAACTTTTGCAGAGATGCTTAGTGATATTCAAATTGAGGAAAGGAAGGTTAAATATCAATAATATTGCTGAATAACATGGCTCAATGTTCCAATGGGCTTACATGGAATTAAAATTAGTATAAAAGCTACTTTCTCATAACTTTCATAATTCTACAATCACAAAATGGAGAGAAAATAATTTTTTCTTTGACAGTTTACCCACACTTGGTTTTAACTTAATACATTTTACACCTAATAATAGAAACTTTGTAGTTAAATAAAATTAAACATTTTACCGGTTGACAATGGTAGGAGGTACTAGTGCCGTCAAATACGTGCCTTTGTTTCAATATCTGTCAAAACAAACACATGAAGGCAAGCATTACTACTCCTCATCTGGTTAATCATAGAGCCAAATATCAACCTTTTCCTGGAGATATCTCTATCTTCAAACCTCACGGGAAAATTTCTGTTGAGTTTTTCTGGAAACATCATCTATTATACTAGCAAATGACATTTTATCATGTAAACTTTTACCAGAAAAGCATGTTGTATATACCACTACACACCTATTAGTATAACCAAAACCCAAAATACTAACATCACTAAATGCTACAAGAATGCAGAGCAACAGGAACTCTCCTTCACTGCTGGTGGGAATGCAGAATGGTGCAGCCACTTTGGATGACAGTTGGGCAGTTTCTTACAAAACTAAACAGACTCTTACCGTATGATCCGGCAACTGATCTCCTTGGTATTTACTCAAATGAGTTGAAAATGTATGTCTAGACAAAAAAGCTGCACACAACTGTTCATAGCAGCTTTATTTGTAAATGCCAAAATTTGGAAGTAACCAAGATGTCCTTCAGCAAGTGAATGTGTAACTGCTACATCCAGGCAATGGAATGTTATTCAGCACTAAAAAGAAATGAGCCATTAAGCCATGAAAAGATAGAGGAAACTCAAATGCAGATTACTAAGTGAAAGAAGTCAATCTGAAAGGTTACATACTATATGATTCCAACTATATGACATTCTGGATAAGGCAAAGCTACGGAGACAGGATTGGGACTACCGAGACAGCAAAATGTTGCCTAGGGTTAAGGAGAAAGAAGGGATGAACAGGCAGAGCAGAGAGGATTTTCAGAGCAGTGGAACTACTCTGTACGATACTATAATGGTAGATATACGACATTACATATTTGCCAAAATCCATGGAACGTACAACACCAAGAGTGACCTCTAATGTAAACTGAGGACTGTGCGTGATAACAATGCATCAGTGTAGGTTCATCGATTGTAATAAATGTACCACTCTGGTGCAGGATGCTGAAACCGGGGGAGGCTGTGCATATGGGAGGACAGGGGATACATGGGAAATCTCACTACCTTCTGCTCAATTTTGTTGTGAACTTGAAACTACTCTTAAAAAATAAAGTCTACCTTTTTAAAAAAGGTATATCCAAAACTTTTATAAAGTATGTTGAGTTTTTTCACTCACTGTTATGATGGTCAAGGAGAATTAGTAAGTTTTATAATAGTATTTCATTGTATATACCATACTTTTGTATATCATCTCCATGATTTTCTCAATCACTTTCAAAGCAGATAGGTTAGAAATCATTACAGTTACTTAAAAAAATATATTAACATCAGCCCAAACTCACAGAGCTAATAAGTAATGGTTAAGTATTTTGAGTCAAAATTCAGCACACCACTGCCTCACTATTAATTTCCTCATTCGCTACAAGGCAGCCAGATGTACTTTAAAAGGGACAGGCCTTACAACCAGATATATGTGGGTCCAAAATCCCGGCTCTGTTTTTTAATAGCTATGATTCTAGACGCATTCATTCATTTCTTCATTCATCTGTCCATCTGTCCATGGGGAGTGAGGGGGGCACCTTATCAGTTTACGCATTTCTTGTGCCAGTTTACTCTTTATGTAAATGAGGACAGCAACAACACATATGAACAATACATATCCATATTTGTCGAATTTCTATAAATAGAAGGCAACGCAATAGAAAAAATGCGCTAGGTACATTCAGAGAAAAAATCCAAACGCCTATTAACTTTGAAAAACATGGTCAACATCACTAGTTATCCAGGAAATGCAAGTTAAAACAACATAATTTTCCCCTATCAGATTTCTTTTAATGAAAAAAAAATCACAAGTATTGGCAAGGATATAGGAAACAAGATCGCTCTTGGCATTATTAGGGGAAGTGCAGCCACTCTGGAGAGCAATTTGGCAGCAAAAGCTAAAAGTGTAAATTCCTATGACTTAGTGAATCCCTTCTGAGTAATTTGCCCCGGAGAAGGTTTGACACAGGTGCATGTTTACTTTACCTTGTTTTGTTTTCTAATATGACAAGTCCTAGTATTCAACTGACCCTCAATAACTGTTGAATCTCCTCAACAAAGATTTAATGATCCATTCATTTTTGGCCAAGAAGGCAAGAAGAGACGAAACTGCAGGCAGTAATAGTATTTGGAAAACCAGAGGTATTCAAGAAAAGGGCAATTTAAGAAAACTCTAAGTATTTGTTGTAGGCTGATTAACGACTTCAAAGGTATCAGGTCCTAATTCCTGGAACCTGTAAATGTTACCTAATTTGGAAAATGGGTCTTTGCAGGTGTTATTAAATTAAGGCTTTTGAGATGGGGAGACAATCATCGATTACCCAGTGGGCCCTAAATGCCATCACAAGTGTCCCTGTAAGACAGAAGCACTAGATTTGACATACACAGTGAAGATGAAGCAAAGAGATTTGAAGACGCTGGCCTAGAAGCCTCGAGTGGAGCAACGGACTGCAGCAGTCCCAGAGGCTGAAGAGGCTAGAAGAGCTAGTAGAGGCGGGAACAGCTTCTTCTCTAGAAGGAGGGAGCTCAGCCCTGGCAACACCTTGATTTCAGCCCAGTAATGCTGATTCAAACTTTTAGCTTCTATTAACTATGAGAATAAATTCCTGTTGTTTTAAGCCACCAAATTTGTGGCATGACGGCAGCTCTAGAAAACACTGTACCTCACTGCCACTGCCCTGTGTGCCACGCTAAGTGGTTTAGACATTATCCAGATCTCTGAAGACCCATTCAGATTTTTATGCAAGTGAATGGGATAATCAGATCTGTTTCATAATGTTAAATCTAGTGCCAATGTTTAGAATGTATTGATGGAAAAAGACTAGAAACAGGAAGATGTATCAGAACCAAAAATCCAGACAGAAAATAAAGCTCTAGATCACCAGATATTTGAGGGGAAAAAATCACAGTGAGAGATGAAAACAAGAAGTGTGTGTGAGGGGGGTATGAAATGGAGATAGACAATGTAGGAAACACTTTAAATATGCATATGTAATTAATATTCTCAAAGGGATGAAAGAGACCATCTTGTTGATGAAACAAGAATAATATGGTATACAGAAGGACTGAAAATAAGAAAAAGCTCTTGGAAGTTAATAACACCTGAAAATAAAAGTCAACAGATGTATTAGAAAATGAGGTTGGGAATATTTTCCCAGAAAGGAAAGCAAAAGCAATGAAGTAGAGAACAGGAGGTTAAAAAGTTTCTGTTTTTCTAATTGGGTGTCAAATTAATCCCAAAGACCAAGTTCCACTAAACGGAGTTTTAAAAAGAAAGAACAAAGAGAATGAAGAGGTAAAAATTACTGAAGTATTCTGCAATAAGATATCCCAGAGCTGATGAACACTAGTCTTCAAATTGAAAGGGCCTGCTGAGTACTGAGCGGGTGAATGGGGGGAAAAAAATTAACTGAACTCTCAACACAGCCTTGTGAATTCTCAGAGCACCAGGTATAAGAATACCCTAAAAACTTCCAAAAAACAAAAACCAGGTCACTTACAAATAAGGTGATTCCATAATTAATCAACAAAGAAGGATATTTTTGGGAATAAAAGCATGTACTATTATAAGATAAATTTGAAGGTATTCCAGACAAACCAGGATGTATAGCCACCCTTCCTATAAAGGAATAAGAATCATACTGGCAGCAGATGCCTCCACAGTACTGGACGCTAGAAGGCTATGAACAATGCCGTCAGACTTTTTTTTTTTTTTTTTTGCAGTACGCGGGCCTCTCACTGTTGTGGCCTCTCCCGTTGCGGAGCACAGGCTCCGGACGCGCAGGCTTAGCGGCCATGGCTCACGGGCCCAGCCGCTCCGCGGCATGTGGGATCCTCCCGGACCGGGGCACGAACCCGTGTCCCCTGCAACGGCAGGTGGACTCTCAACCACTGCGCCACCAGGGAAGCCCTGCCTTACAGACTTTTGAGGGAAATTTTAATCCAGAACTCTACTCCCATCTACTTCCTGTTCAACTGCAGGTAGAATAAAGACGTTTTCAGACACGCACGGACTCAGAAAATTTAATTCCACAAACACACTCTGCCAAGAAATTACTTTAAGAAGTCTTCCACCGTGTGCGTACACTCTTTTGATAAAAGTTAGAGATAATTTTTAAGCCAGAATTGGTGTAAGTTTTGTGATCTATTTCATAAGAGCTATATCCCACAGCTTAAGTAAGGGGTTAGTCCCACAAGACTGTTCCCCACTTGGTAGTTACAAGTCTCCGGCCGGCTATAAATAGGGATTCCCATAAACCCCTCCTCAGGTTCAATAACTTACTAGGATGGCTCAAAGAACTCAGGAACACTCTTTACTTATGTTTTCCAGTTCATTATAAAGCATACAACTCAGAAACAAACAGAAGAGATGCACAGGGCAAGGGATGGGGAGGAAGGTATGCAGCAGAGCTTCCAAACCCTCTCCAGGTGTGCCGCCTCCCCAGCACCTGGACAGAAATGCTCACCGTCCCGGAAGCTTACTGAATATCCCCTTGTTCAAGAGTTTTTATAAAGCTCAGTCTCCAGCCCCCTCACTCCTTGCAGGAGGTCGGTGAGTAGGGCTGAAAGTTCAAACCTCTAATCACTTGGTCTTTCTGGTGACCACCTCCATCCTGAGATGCTCTAGGGACTCCATCCTAAGTCACTTCATTAGCGTAAACTAGGGTGTGATCCAAAGGAGCTTTTATGAATAAAAGGTACTCCTAACAATCAGGAAATTCCAAGGGTCTCAGGAGCTCTGTGCCAAGAGTGGGGACAAAAACCTTATATATCTCTTGTATTATACTACAGAACTCTATTATTATCATTATTTATATTAACAGTTTAAGTGGGACAGAAAGGTGTAATCATGTCAGTATATGTTTTTTTTAAGTATTTAAGAAAAATAAATATTATTAACTTTTGCCAAAACAGCTAATTTCTCCCTCCCCCAACCCCTACCTCTGGCCAGCTACCAATCTGTTCTCTGTATCTATGACCTTAGCTTTTGTTTGTTTGTTTGAAGATTCCACATAAAAAAGAGATCACATGGTGTCTATCTTTCTCTGAGTTATTTCACTTGGTATAATGCCCTCAAGGTCCATCCATTTTGTCAAAAATGGCAGGATTTCATTCTTTTTAATGTCTAATATTCCACTGTGTATATATACGTCTTCTTTATCCATTCCTCCACTGATGGACACCTTAAGTTGTTTCCATATCTTGGCTATTATAAATAGTGCTGCAGTGAACATGGGGATGCACATATCTTTTTGAATTAGTGTTTTCATTTTCTTCAGATAAATATCCAGGAGTGGAACTGCTGAATTATATGTTAGTTCTATTCTCAATGTTTTGAGGAACTTCCATACTGTTTTCCATACTGGATGCACTGATTTACATCCACATCAATAGTGCACAAGGGTTCCCTTTTCTCCACAACCTTGTCAACACTGTTATTTCTTGTCTATTTGGTAACTGTCATTCTAGCAGGTATGAGGAGATCTCTCATTGTGGTTTTGATTTGCAATTCCCTGATGAATGATGATGTAGAGCATTTTTTCACTCATCTGTTGGCCATCCGTATGTCTTTGGAAAAATATCTACTTGGATCTTCTGTCCATTTTTCAATCGGTTTTTGTGGTTGTGTTGTTTTTTGTTTTGTTTTGTTTCTGCTGTTCAGTTGTATCAGTTTATATATTCTGGATATTAGCCCCTTATCTGATAGATGATTTGCAAATATTTTCTCCCATTAAATAGGCTGCCTTTTTTGTTGATGTTTCCCTTGCTGTGCAAAAGTTTTTTAGTTTAATGTAGTCCCACCTGTTTATTTTTGCTTTTGTTGCTTTTGCTTTTGGTGGCAGATTCAAAAAATTATCACCAAGACCTGTCAAGGAGTTTACCACCTATGTTTTCTTCTAGGAGCTTTATGGCTTCAGGTCTTACACGCAAGTCTTTAATCCATTTTGAGTTAATTTTTGTTTACGGTATAAGATAGTGGGTCCAGTTTTATTCTTTTGCATGTGGCTGCCCAATTTCCCCATCACCGTCAATTATTAAAAGGAACTTCTTACTCAGAAACAAAAGAAAACTTCAACTTAATAAAAGCAGATCAGAAACCAATAGCAAACATCGGACTCAAATTTCCATTAAAGTCAGGA
Organism: Lagenorhynchus albirostris; assembly: GCF_949774975.1. NCBI lineage: Eukaryota > Metazoa > Chordata > Mammalia > Artiodactyla > Delphinidae > Lagenorhynchus > Lagenorhynchus albirostris. Next base: position 15,236,556 of record NC_083100.1, read on the forward strand.
ATTAAGACAAGGAGGCCAGTTGTGACTATAATTATTTAACACTGTTAAAAAGGCTCTAGCCCTGTAGTCATTAGCCACATGGAGCTACTTAACACTTGAAGTGAGGCTTGTCCAAATTGAGATGTGCTCTAAATGTAAAACACGCATGGACTTGCAAAGACTTAGTATGAAGAAAATGTAAAACATCTCATTAATCATTTTTATACTGATTATATGTTGAATATACTGGATTAAATAAAATATATTAAAGTTACCTGTTTCTTCTTTACTTAAGATACCTACTAGAAATTTAAACTACTACAGATATGGTTCGCATTTGTGGCTCTAATTGCATTTCTTAGGGACAGCACTGCAGTCTAGACAATGCAATGATGAAAAAAAGAAATGAGGAATAGGAATACTGGAAAAGGAGACACACAATAATAACTGTTTGCAGATAATTAATGTCTGACAAGAAAATCCAAAAGAATCATCTGAAAATTATCCAACCAGAGAGGAAGTTCATTAAGATATCTGGATACTAGGTAGACAACAAAAACCAATCATTTTCCTATACAGTAGTAATAACCAGTTAGAAAATAAAAAGGAAAAAGATTTTATATATATGTGTGTGTGTATATATATATATATATATATATATATATATATATATACACACACACACTACTACTGATAGACACTAAAAGACTTGCATACATGGAAAGACAGACTAGGTCCCAGGTAGAAAGGATAACTATAACTCCACCAAAATTAACCTATAAACCAAATACAATCCCAATCAAAATCCTACTAGGACTCTGTCAATTCTGTATGGCTAGTTGATATACTAGTTCCAAGGTTTATCTAGAAGAAACATTTTAAGATTAACTAAGAAAATCTGAAAACAAGAATACTTAGCCCATACCAGCCTATTAGATGCCAAAACTAACACTAACTGTTCTGGTACAGAATTGTAAAAACTAGAAATAGTCATGGGACATTTACACTTAATGATGGTGGCGTTTCAGATCAATGAGTGAAGGATAGATTATTCAATAAATTAAACAGCATCAAAGTAAAACCAGAATTGAGCCAATGGCTGAATGTGAGTCCTAGAAAGATGAGGAACACATCCCTGAAACAATCAATCAGCCTAGCAATACCTCTTCCACAGCTCCCATGTCCCAAAAAGGATTTGTTCCTAAGTCTTTTTTCTCATTATAAAACCATCTCCAGTGCTATCACGGTAGCCTACACAGCCCACACTGCCTGGCCTACAGCTCTGTTGGGAAGAGAAGCACTGGTTTCATTTGAACTACGCCACTTCACGCCCATCTCTACCCCAGCTGACTATGGCAAACACAGGCATCCACAGGGATCCAGGAGCCTATGACCAGTGAGGCCTGTAACGAAAGCACTGATGTGTTGGTTCACTAATATTCTCTCTAGAACCCGGAACGGGGATTGAATTAAAAGAATTTGATAGAATTAAAAGAAACTAAAAGGCCTGCCAAAGTAAACTCATTCTTTAAGACTCAGCTGAAGCCTCCATGTGAAGGCTTCCCTGGTCCCACAGACAAGCGCTAACTCAATCCCTCTGTGCCCCATTTCCACCCTCCACTCCTGCCTGACACACAGAGGCATGAAGGAGCAGAGAATAAGGAATCACAAGTAGCTTGAGATAGTTGGAACACAGGAAATTGAGGGAAGGTAGAAATGAAAATGGAATAGAGGAATATGTTGCAGAGACACGTTTTAATAAGCAAGGCACTTGACCAAATTTGTTTTTTCAGAATGACTACTTGGGTCAACAAACAGAACAACCCACAAAAGATTCCCGGTATGTAGTTATTACAATAGCCCAAGCAAAGGATGATGAGGTCCAGGGTTTAGGGCAGTAGATACGGAAGTACGAGGACCAACTGGAGAGACTTTTCTGAGGTAACAGGATGTGGTGAGATGTGAAGATTCATCTTTGAAGATTAAAGTCAACACTTCTGGAATATTGGATGACTTGCAATAGGTATGAGGAATACAGGAAGAAGAACAGATACATATGAGTACCTGAGTATAGGGTAGGATATTAAGTCTGGGGAAATGGCCAGAAAAGATAGTCACAATACTGTCAGAAATACAAGACTGGGCTCCAGACAGAACTGAAGATGTAGATTTTAGAATCATCACTGACTCTAACCATGTTAGAGTTGAAACCATGGAATCCCTCAAAAATAGTATACTCGGTTATAAGATAAAAGGATTAAAGACAGTTATTGTAAAAGCCAGCTAGAAGGGTAAAGAAACCAAGAGCATGTCCTAGAAGCCAAAGGCAGACATAAGGGTCAATGAGGGCACGGTCAAGAGTGTCAAAGGCTACAAGTGGTTATGATATTAAAGTACAACAAGCAGCTGGCCTGGCCCGAGACAATCCATCACCCTTTCTTGCTTTTCTTTATCACATAATTTTTAAATTATAACTATACCTATTACTCAACCAGTAAGCTACTCAAATGCATATCAAAAGCAAGTCTACTCTTTCAGAATTCCCGAGCTCCCACTAATAAGTGTACACTGGTCATTTTGATGTCAGGTTTTCGGCCTTCCAAAATTTTTCTGGTATTATGCTCAAATCTTTCAATTCAATTTAATGAACATTTACTGAGTATCTCATGTTCATTGTTGTGCTAGGTGACAGGGATGCAGAGGTGGATTCTAACAACAAATATGAGTATCTTCTATGTGCTGGGCATTGGACGTGCATCAGTAAATAACAAGTATCCCCGTCCTCAGAGATGCTTACTTTCTACGTTAAACAGCTACTCTCCCTTAAAGGAGCCCAAAACAAACACATTATGTTTTAGACTTATCTAAAAAGAAAAGAGAGCAAATACATTTATTTCATAAAGCAATTTGAAATTGAGAGCATGAAACACAAAACTGTAATTAATCATCTATAGTTAACAAGCCTGTCCTCTGGCATCATACAATATAAACAAACATTAAGTTAGCCAGCTCTCAGTTATCTGTGGGTAAACTACCCATGCATATCAAGAGCAATTCCCTAACACTGACTCACTTTTCTGGGTTATGTCCCACCCAAATTTCTACCATGTAATCTTCTAACACTGAGATAATGTAAGAATATACAGTTTAAAACTTTCACAAAGTAACTCAAATCATTACCCATGCCAGATTTACTATGTCTACCATTTTTCAAATGAACTTGCAGAGACGTGCTCCCTAAATCTGATACCCTTCATTTCCCAGAGCCAAATAACCCAAGTTCTTCAACCCCATCCCCAATTCATCTATATATAATGCTGCCCCCAAACTAATAAGCCTCCAAGCATGGGCCTAGCTTTTATCTACTAGCTCATGGTCTCTAAACTTTAAGGATCACAACAAGCCCCTTTTGGTAAAACTGCTGGCATTCCAAACATGTGTACCTTTAACATTGTACATGTGTGTTATTGTTCTAGCATATGATAAACACCACAAATCATGCATCAAATATGGACATTTTTTTTTTTAATTCTAACGTTTTCTTCCAGCACTGCAGAGATGACATGCACGCACACCCTGGAGCACACGTACGCTGCAAGACAGAGACCATCCTTATCTTAAAGAAATTGACGCTTGGAGGTAATCTGCTGTGGTTGCAAAACTAAAATGAGGTGGAGTCAGATTTGGGAATTCAAGTGCCAATGTGGTCGTAAAGCTCAAGCCCTGCATCGCTCCCCTCTATCACGCCCATCTCACTCCTTATACCTGGGGTCCCATGAGCTCCCCTCTCTGACCTCACACCTCACTCCCAACCAGCCACTACCTCTCACAACCCTCCCACCTCAAGATGTTGGAGAAAACAGGTATTCTTTTTATGCCTCAGAAAGTGATTTACAAATAAACATTTTGAATTTCTAAGGAGAATACTAGGCAGGAGAGTCTAAACAGTCATCAGGTTAGAAGTCAGGCCTAGTTTCAGAGTCAATGATGAATACAAATTCCTAGACTCTAACACACTAGCAATGTGGAAAGTTTCAGTACGAAAGGAAAATGACTTACGGAAGTATTGTGAATATGTAACAAATAATAATTCCGTGTATTATGGTCCATGTGGTATAATTGCAATTAATGTCAAGTACAGTTCTAAGATTAATTCATTCTGGTTCATTCTGGTTTTCCATGGAACTAAAATTAACTCCTTACTTCATTTTAGAAAGAACTCCACTACCCCAAGCTTCCCCCAAACAGGAGGTAATAAGTTCAGAGATCAAGTCAGTTTCCAAAGAGAAGAGAAAGATTTCTGATTGTTTTAATGTTACAGTAAAAAAAAAAAAGCCAAAGTCAGGGTCCAGAATGAGGATCACTTCAATCCTGATGAAAGTAAAATAAGTAAAAATAAGAAACTTCTCTGGTTGAAGTAGGAATTTTTCATAATTCTGGCCAAAGTGATAACTGAGTATTTTATAACCTAGAAACAGCAATGCAGAAAAATGAACTGTTTTATGCCTACAATACCAATTTAGAAGATAATATTCTAAAGGTTACACCTATACAGCAGCCAGTGTAGTTAGTATCTAATAAAATCCATACAAATACCCCAGTGAATTACAAGTAGTAAACACATAAACAAACACAGAGGGGGAAACACACAAAGCTAACTGATAAAGTTTCAAAGAAGCCTAAGAAAGAAACGTGGCAGAAATAGAAAAAGTCCTAAACCAAGAAAAGGAAGAGGTGGAAAGGGAGGTTAAAGAAAAAGAGCACCAATGGAGAAGCAGCTCACAACAGCGTTGAGCAAGGTTTACAGACAAGGAAACTGAGCTCCACAAAGGCTAAACGGCATGGGCAGTGCCACACTGACAGTCAAGCAGCAGGGTTAGAAACAACTCGGGCCAGACCCTGAATGCTCCTCCTGTAACAACTCAGAGCCCACATGGTTCTCTTCACTTGCTGGCTGCCCAGTGTCCCTTCCTATTCCTACTACCTTCCATTCATTCAACAATTACAGCTGACCCTTGAACACGGGGTTTAGGGGCGCCAACCTTCCATACAGTCAAAAATCCGGATATAATTTTATAGTCAGTCCTCTATACCCACAGTTCCACATCCAGGGATTCAACCAACTTTGTATTGTGTAGTGCTGTAGTACACATTTAGTGGGGGGGGGAAAAAAATCCACAAGTAAGTGGACCCACACAGTTCAAACCCATGTTGTTCAGGGGTCAACTGTACTTCCTGAGTTGAAGGAATCAATAAATGAGTCTTAGGCAAGGTCTTTAATTGTCTCTGTCCTCCAAATCTCTGGTGTTCTTGCTTCTCCGCAGGGATGTGACTTATCCTCACAGCTTCTCTAGTCCCCCGGAACAAGTGATTTCTCAATTTTATTTGTCAACCTTGCTCTTCCCCAACTGCCCTGGACATCCCCATTTGAGTTCCTCTACCTCAAACTCAACTATTTTTTCAAATCCAATCTTGCTCAGCTGACTCTTGGCTACCCTGGCCAACATGACCTCTCTGACCTCTGTACTGCTCACTCAACATTAACCACATCCTTTATGTATCTTGAACACTCTCATCCTTAAGGAATTAGTATTCCTTAGTCCCCTTTAAGTGATGTATGCTTTTTACTTATATGATGGGTTTGGTCACATGCTGGACTCAGAATACCTTGTTATTTCTTACCAAAAAACTGCTTCTGAAGGACAGAAAAAATCAAAATACAACAAAAACAAGAAACAAAGAGGCACAAGGAAACTTTTGGAGGGGATCAATATGCCTATTACCTTGATTGTGGAGATGGCTGCCCAGGTGTATGCATGTCCAAACTCAAATTGTATACATTAAATATGTGCAGATTTTTATATATCAATGAAAGGACAGAGAAAGGAGGAAAGAGAAAAGAAGAATAGAGAAGAAAGAAAAGAGGAAAAAAGAGAAGACAGAGGGAGGCAGAGAAATAACTAACAACTAACATTTGGGTCAACCGTGTACCCTAAACTACTATCTGTCATCTCCCTCAATCCTTGTGATAGCCCTGCAAAGTAAGAACATCTTTATGTTACAGAAATTGAAATGGAAGGCTGAAAAAGGTTAAGGAATCAGATCAAATTTACACAGCAAGTTTTACCCACATATATGGCAATGATTCCTTCGCCACTCAACACAAAGTTGATGACCTAAAACAGTATATTTAGAAATGCTACTTGAACCATTATCGAGGTCATATTCAAAAGATGTTTAAAACTAATACGGAGATTCTTAAGTTACCCGACTGAGAAGCACAGCATGTCAACCTACTTTCAAGGTGCTTTACATACACTTCCAGAAAACTAAAGCACAAGGTAAATCCTAAATTACTGACGTTAAAATATAACAAAATCTACTTAATGTCCCTCAGTTTACAGTTTACTATTTACAGTATCTCTTCCCAATCTCCATTAACCAGAGGTTACAATACATTAGACATTTCCTTGAAGTGTATTTGTCTATGTAAAGATAACGCTGCTTCAAAAGGTAAGGCAATAACAAAAAGTGAGTGGATGAACTTAGAAAATACTGTATATTCTAAAAATAAATAAATTAAAAATAGTTAATATTTACTGAGTGCTATGTGCCAGGAACTTATCTCATATAAATCCTGACAACAATATATAGCAGATTTTCTTATTATCCGTTTTTTACAGAAGAAATTGAGGCACAGAGAGGTTAAATAAGCTGCTCAAGATCACAAAACTAATAAGCCAGAATTCAATTCCAAGAAAACTTAACTCCAAGTCCATGTCCCTACCCACCAAAATTACAATGGAAAAAGGCACATTTTAGAGGAAAATTCTTAAACAAGCTCTCAAATACAGAATTGGCTAAATCAAAAGTAGATTTATAAAAATTTCCCAAAAGGAAGGACACATGTGAATTATCCCTACAGTCATTTATGGAATTTAAAATGAAACGATATTAGATATATATCTGCAAAATTATCTACTAAGAACAAAAAGGGAAATAAAAATGAAAGTAAAACAATTTTAAAGTAAATTAGCTACACTGAGATGTACCCACAGTCATGAAACTCAACTGATGGAACCACATAGATTAAGTGATATTGATTGAAAAAAAAGGATGCTGCATAAGAATACATACAATGCCATCTATATCAAGTTTAAAAATACATAAAACAATACTGTACACTGTTTAGGGATACGTCCATATGTAGTAAAATTGCAGAGCAATGGATATGAATAACGAACACCAAATTCAGATTAGTGGTTAACTGGAGGATTTGGGGGAAGGAAGTGGGAGTGGGTTTCTTTAACTGGATTAAATAGTACAAAATATTTCTCAGACATACAGAAAGCAGGTCTCCTTTCTTTTTTTTCTTAAGAAAGAAAAGGAAAAACATGGAATTACAGAACCCAAAATTGCTTTATATTCCTGATCCAAAAAATGCTAAAAGGGCAATGTTAATGATTCCTATGTAAGAATGTTAAAGGAGAATGTATCCTGATGTATTTACGTTCAAGTTCAAGAAGAAAATTTTAGTTAAATTCTCTCAATTTAGTTTGTTACTCCTCACATTCTCCTCTGTAAAAACAGGGCTTTTATGGGGGGTGGGGAGAGGTAAGTTATGTGTAATAAAAATAGATAAACTGTCATCACAGCTCCTTCCAAGTATAATCATGCCTTCAGAGGTATATATGAACTTCAAACCAAGCTGTCACCCCAGAGAGGAGGTGCAGCGCCTGGGCCTTGGACTCTGGAACCTAACTACCTGGGATGAGGTACAGCACACACTTGGGCAAATCACTTAAGCTCCCTGTGCCTCAATTTCCTCATGTGTGAAATAAGAATGATAAAAAAAAAAAAAAAACTATCTCATAAAATTGAGAAGAAAATCAGAACAGCACCTGGCCAGAGGAAATACTGTAAAGGTATTGGCTATCATCTTTATTCCAAAGACCATTAGTATAGAAAAAGAAAAACCAGGCTTTGTATCAGAAAAATATTATCTAAGTGTGATTACTTTCCAAATTAAATAAAGGATAGAAAAGCTGACCATGACATGACAAACAAATGGGAAGCTTTTTATAGCAAGATAAGGTTTTTATTTTTCTAACAACATTCCTTAGTATTGTTATACCGCCTCCAATGTGTACATATCTGTGTACACACACACCTGGTACAGATTCAAGGTGAAACATTCTATTCCGTCTCCCTTGTTCACTTAGCAAAAAGTCCAGTTTGTTGTAGAAAACTGGGCTACCACCTCCACCGTAAAGTCTCCCCTTTTTCCTGCCTTGTTCTGTCTGAGCTATACCAGACAGGAGCTATGGTATACTTCCTGCCCTGAGCTATACCATACAGTAATGCATCTATTCTTATACCTTCTTCCCTTACACCATATAATGTCACTTTCCTTTCATGAATTCTGAGTTCTTCGAGAGCAGGGACGATCTCTTTTTTTTTCTTTTTCTAAATTATTTATTTATAAGTGAATTTTTTAATTTATTCTTCATTGCTGCGTGGGCTTTCTCTAGTTGCAGCGAGCGGGGGCTACTCTTCGTTGCAGTGAGCGGACTTCTCATTGTGGTGGCTCTCTTTGTTGTGGAGCACGGGTTCTAGGTGCACGGGCTCAGTTGTTGTGGCTCGTGGGCTCTACAGCACAGGCTCAGCAGTTGTGGCGCACGAGCTTAGTTGTTCCACCGCATGTGGGATCTTCCCAGACCAGGGCTCGAACCCACGTCCCCTGCACTGGCAGGCGGATTCTTAACCACTGTGCCGCCAGAGAAGCCCAGGGACGATCTCTTAATCATTTTCAAATTCCCAGTGTCTTGCAAGATACATACTAAAGAAATACATGAGCAAATAAATCATTGCCCCTATGTATCCTCGTAATACCTTCACAAACAAATAGGGAACTATAGTTGGAGGCAATTTATCCAAAACATTGGTTACTTAGGTATCTTCAGTTCAAAATAAAAATCAGCAGATCCATTAAGCCCACTGAATCATCCAATAATTCTTTACTCCTCCAAATGGGAAACATGAGAAGTAAACATATTTCAGTAAAAACAGCAGTTAAGATTTTAAATAAAAAGAATTTAGGCATTTAAAATGTCAGGAAGACAGAAGCAGTGCGAAAACTATTATGAAACTAAAAATAGCACGTAAGGAAGAAATCACAAGATTTAATGTTTATATTGTCCCCTTCTTCAGAAAAGAAATAAACTATAATCAGAAGTCAGATGAAAGTATATACCATATTAAGGTGGATAAAAATCGAGATTAAGTCACATGTTAAATCAATTTCACACAATGCTTTGTAGTGAGGTTTTCTAAAAAGACTATGTCATGAGTCAGCAAAAATTGGGCTGATTTTTAGGAATTCAACAGTTCTTGGCAATTTTCTGGAAATTGCTCAGGGCTCCATAATATGGTACTGACTCCTGTCAGGTGGTTACAGGCCCATCTTCTGTTACTATAGAAGAGGTGTCCCTCCTCCCAGCTAAGGCACAGGGCTCACGTGCTTTGGATCCCATGCCCTCCCATCTTCTCACGAACTTTGCACAAACAAGTAACACTTTTCTCATCTATATTCGACCTCCCCCTCTCAACAGACACCCTCCCTTCAGCATTTAAATATGCTAAAAATCAGAACTCGCGGAAGCAGTTTCCGATTCTTGCTGTCTACATTTTCCCCATCTTCTACTTACTTCTGCTCCCCATCCTACCCCTACCACCACATCAGTATCTCCTGCCAAGGTCACCCATGACCTCCCAGTTGCTAAATACAACAGATGGTACTCAATTTTCCTCACAGGGGCGTTCCACAGTATTGACAGCTTCCCCCTTGGCAGCAGGGACACCTGCTTCTGGCGGTCCTCTCACCTCCCTGGCCACTACTCCTGTTTCCTTTGCAAGCTCAGCCTCCTATACCCAGCTCCATCCCTGGCCTCTTCCTGTTCTCTTTCTAGTCTCTCCACTGGCAATCTCTACACTGATAGCATCAAAATGGTAAATGAGTAATCACTCAACATCTCCTTCTCCCAACCCATATACTACTATTAATCACCAGGTCTGGCAATTTTGCCTCTAAATCTCCATTTTCTCAATATTTCTGCTAATGATATAAGGCTCTTAAGAGGATCAAATAAGCTAAAATGATAGTACTTTAAAAAGGAAAAAAAACTTTAATCTGAGTATTAGTATTCACTAAATTGAAATCTCCTCGAAAGCAACGACTTTACAAGTTCATCTTTTTATTTATTCCACATTGTACACCTAGCACGGTACTTTGCATGCAGATGGCATTCAGTAAATGTACTGCAATGAACTATTTGTATTGGCTTAATACATGTTCAACTGAAATAGTCACACATTTAATGGCTTATATTTCCCAAATCATGTCATCATTTGTCTCCTAAGAGGTGAGAATTTTAAGTTAAATCACTCTGTAAAGTGTAAACTACACCGGATACTTCCGATAATTATAATACTACTTATCTAAAGTTAGAAAAAACTGCCTAGCTTTCCTGAAAACATCCAAATCCCATCCTCAGGTGCAAATCTCACATAAGTTTCTTGCTTCCCAACTGTTCATCTGAAAGTTGAAAGTTTAAGTATTACAGGAATATTTAAGCTTTAAGTACCCTAAAGGCAGGGAGAATGACTTCCTGAAAAAATTCCCTCTCACTTTCATATCTTGCAATGTGAGCTGGAGTGACATTCTGAGTAGAAACAGACATTGAAATTAAAAGAATATTGTTGCTTAAAAGTTCTCTAACTCTTGCTTTATGTACATTTAATCACAGCCTCAGAATGCAAGATGGTCATCTAGTAATATCTCACCATATCAATTCAAAAATCTCCCCAGAAGAAAATACAGTCTCTTCAAAAAGTGGTGTTGGGAAAGCTAGACAGCTCCATGTAAAACAACAAAATGTGAACATTCCCTCAAACCATATACAAAAACAAACTCCAAATGGTTTAAAGATCTGAATATAAAACACGACACCATGAAACTCCTAGAAGAGAACATAGGCAAAACATTCTTTGACGTAAATCGTAGCAATATTTTCTTAAATCAGTCAGTCTCCCAAGGGAAATGAAATAAAAGCAAAAATAAACAAATGAGACCTAATCAAACTTAAAAGTTTTGCACAGCAAAAGAAACCATAAACAAAATGAAAAGACGACCTACGAGAGAAATATCTGCAAATGATGCGATTGACAAAGAGTTAATATTCCAACTATACAAACAGCTCATACAACTCAATATCAAAAAAAACTCAAACCACCCAATCAGAAAGTGGGCAGAAGTCCTAAACAGACATTTCTCCAAAGAAGACATACAGATGGCTAACAGGCACATGAAAAGATCCTCAACATCACTAATTATTAAAGAAAATACAAATCCAAACAAACCACAATGAGGTATCACCTCACACCTGTCAGAATGGCTACTATCAAAAGTCTACATATAATAAATGCTGAACGAGAAAAGGGAACCCTCCTACACTGTTGGTGGGAATGTAATTTGGTGTAGCCACTATGGGAAACAGTATTCAGGTACTTTAAAAGACTAAAAATAGAATCACCATATGATCCAGTAATTCCACTCCAGAAAGGATGAAAAGTCTAATTCAAAATGAACATTTGGGTACATGTATATTAGCAGCACTATTTACAATGGCCAAGACATGGAAGCAACACAAGTGCCCATCAACAGACAATTGGCTTAAGAAGATGTGATGTGTATATGCGTGTGTGTGTGTGTGTGTGTATATAATATTACTCAGCCATAAAAATGAATGAAATATTGCCATTTGCAGCAACATGGATGGACCTAGAGAATATTAAGCTTAGTGAAAAAAGTCAGACAGAAAAAGACAAATACTATATGATATCACTTGTATGTGGAATCTAAAAAATAATACAAATGAATACATATACAAAACAGAAACAGACACAGAAAACAAACATGGTCACCAAAGGGGAGAGGGAGGAGGGGAGGGACAAATTAGTAGTACGGGATTAACAGATACAAACTACTATACGTAAAATAGATAAGCAACAAGGATGTACTGTATAACACAGGGAATTATACCCAATATCTTGTAATAACCTATAATGGAATATAATCTGTCAAAGAAAAAGAAAGAGAAATAAGTAAAATTAAATAAAAGTAATTTGAGGGAGGGAGACGCAACAGGGAGGACATATGGGAACATGTGTTTATGTATGACTGATTCACTTTGTTGTAAAGCGGAAGCTAACACACCATTGTAAAGCAATTATACCCCAATAAAGATGTTAAAAAAAAATAAAATAAAATAACGTCACCTAAAGAAAAAAAAAAAAGTAATTTGAGAGGTAAAGAGATGCCAGTGAGGGCTTCCCTGGTGCCGCAGTGGTTGAGAGTCCGCCTGCCGACGCAGGGGACACAGGTTCGTGCCCCGGTCCAGGAGGATCCCACGTGCCACGGAGCGGCTGGGCCCGTGAGCTATTGCCACTGAGCCTGCGCGTCCGGAGTCTGTGCTCCGCAACGGGAGAGGCCACGACAGTGAGAGGCCCGCATACCACAAAAAAAAAAAAAAAAGAGAGAGAGATGCCAGTGAAAATGTTCCCTTTCCAGATCCTGAATTTTAAGTCTGATCAATTTTCTTTCTACCGTACTGATACTGGGCAATCTTAATTTAAACAAAACTGGAATCGCTGGAAAATGACATATAGTTTATTTTACATATTCGTATATTTATTTTCTTAGTGTTCCATACCACTCTTACAAATTATTAGAAGTAAACTCATAAAAGGTAAATTTTAAAATTAGTATTTAATATTAGAGAAGACTAAAATAACATGAATGCAAAATGCCAGCTGGTATCATGGACTCAATCCTGGAACAGAAAAAAGGGCATTAGTGGAAAAACTGGTGATATCTGAATAAAGTCTATAGTTAAGAGGATAATATCAATATTAATTTCTTGTTTTGACAAATGAACCAAGTTTATGTGACACGTTAATGTAAGAGCAGGGGAGCTGGGTTATGGTATACAGGAATATTCCATATTTGCAACTTTTCTGTAAATCTCAAATCATCCCAAAATAAAAAGTTTAAAAATATATATATAGTACCCAGTCTAGTCAACAAGCACTACTGGTCACCAACCATCTAAGGGGAAAAACAAAAAAGCCTCCCTAGACTAGGTTTCCATCTAAATCACAATCCTCTATATAATATTTGTTCACACACTACTTGTCCTTCATTACACATTACACATATAATTTGTAATTATATATTATTTGTATGAGATTTGCTTCGTTTGTTTCCTCCGTAAAGGCAAAGCTCACATCAGTTCTGTTCACTGCTGCATTCTTAGCACTTTACATGGTGCCTGACATAGAATAGGAATTAAAGACTCTAAGTGAGCAATTAATTGAAAGAGGAATGGTTAATTTAAGCAGAACCAGACAGCAGAGGAGCACATAAGCAATGAGAAAAATGTTGGGGCTTTAAGATCTGACTTCCCAAACCAGACAGGGATTGCTCCTTCCCATCCCTCCTTCCTTCCTTCTTTCCTTCAAGGACATGACTCAGAATATTTCAGCTTTAAATCAACCAGCGCAAACATCTTACAAACCCAGTAACTGAGACCCAAAGACACTAGGTGACCCATACATCCAGTGGATCTCTGCTCTACACCCAACACTGCCATCCTACAGAAGCAACTCTTTCTATAGAAAAAGAGAGAAACCAGAAAAAGTCTAAAGGGAAAATGCCAGAGTGACTAAAGAAGCCTTACTCATTCCTAAGGGTGAGAAGTGCATGGGGAGACGCCAGAACACAAAAGAAAAGAATAAAGTCTGTGCAGCACACTCCTGTGTCACACCTCCTCCGCCCTGTAATAACCTACTAATACACTTTCAGGAGCACCTCAGCAGCACCCTTCAACTCTCGGAACTAATCTGGGGAAACAAAAAAGGTTATCATCAAACTACAGCTCTCCTGGCCACTCAAACAAAAATCCACGGTGACAACTATTCAGCCAGCCACCAAGGAGTGGCAGCATACTATAGTGCTTAGATGTGAAAGCTCTGGATTTTCAGACAGGCGGATCTGAATCCCAGCTTCTCCTCTTACTTGCTGTGATCTGGGGGCAAGTTAATATATCCAAACGGCAGTTTCTCCAGCTGTAAAATGGGAATAACCGCCACCCTAGTGGGTTGTTAACAGTTTCAGAGATACTATACAGAAAGCTCTTAGCACAACGCCTGCAATGTTATAAAGGCTCAATAAGTGTCAGCTGTTTGTCATCTTATTCGGCTATAATCACTTTCACGAGGCCTATTCTCTCTCTAACGTCCATATAATTTCAAAGACGTTGTTCTACCCTATTTTTGAAGGGCCATATACACAATAGCTTCGAGCACATTTTCTAAATCCAGCCTGGACAAACCAGTTCTATGTCTCTGGGCCTCAGGTTCCTCATCTGTGAAACGGGCCGGATCATCCCTACCCCACTGGGCTGCTGGTAGTGAGCACTCTCTCAGTGTTACACATTCCACTACTGCTGTATAATTAAAACGCACCTAGGGAAAATAAACCTTCAACTCCCAACCCCAAAACAACAGTATTCATCCCCGCCCCATCACCACCGGTCGTGGCCTGAACAAATACCAAAGTCGACCCATCTCACACCCCCAATTTCTCCTCACACCCCGCAGCAACCCACCCCCCCCCAGTGTGGGTTTCCGAAACCGCAGGGCTCAGTTTCCTCCCAGCGACGGCGTCAGAGCCGGGCTAGTGAAAGCTGCCAATCCCCCAGGTCACCCCGCCCCCAAAGCGCCGGGAGAGACCCCGCGCAGCCTTCCTCCCCCGAACAGCGCGGCCGCCCGGGCTGCGGTTCCCCCAGCTCACGTGGGCCCTTCGGCCCGGGCGCCACCTCACCCGCTTCCCGGACCCCACGGGCGCGCCTCCCACATACGCCGCGAGCCGGCCCCAGAGCCCGCACCGCCAGCGCGCACACCCTCGGCGCCGGGCTCGGCGGCCACGTCGAGGAGCCGGGGCCTCCAGGCCGGCCGCGTCCCTCCCCCAGTCCCGGGCTGCCCTCGGGCCCAGCCCGGCCGCACGCGGAGGCCCCGCCGCCAACACGGCCCCGCCGCTCCCACCACAGGCGCTGCACTCACCGCGACGCCGGAGCTCCGGTTCCTCCGGCCCATGCAGGCCTGGCTGTGCCCCCAGAGCATTCACGCCCCGGGCCGCCTCCTGGGGACCCTGACGCAGCCTCCGCGAGTCGCACTGCGAGAGGGCGGCGGTCGGCTGCCCGGTCAGCTGCCGCGCCGACTCGTCTCAGCCCCAGCACTCGCAACAAGCGCAGCGTAGCGCCCCAGCGCCTGCAGACCAGCGTCTGTTGAGCCGAACCGCCCAGGACGCGCGCCCCCGGCCGGCGCTCGTTGCATATGCAGAGAGGCAGCAGCCCATTGGCCCGCGGGCGGTGGCGCGTGCGGGGCTGGGCCTATCGAATTCCGGCGCGGCGCGGGCGGCCGGGGGCGGGGCGGGGTTACTATGGGTCATTCGCCCGAGCCGGGGCGGACCGGACCCAGCCGCAGCCGGCGCGGGGCGGGGACAGGTCGGCGGGGAGGGACGGGACCACTGCGGCCGGGGGAGGGGAGGGGAGCCAGTCTGTGCGGCCAAGACATGGGCGGAGATGGGGCGGGGCCGGCCGGGTCTGCAGGAGGGCAGTTCCTGGGGTAAAAGACCACCGCCTTGTCTCCCGAAAAAAGAACTAGAAAACGCAGATATTGCTGTAATGCATAAATCTTAATATAGGTCAGGGGAAAAAATGCGCGTTATTATTTTCATTCTTAATTGGATTACTTGTTTCGTTCTTGCACAAATGTGTCAGATTTTGTAAAATAAAATGATTTTTGGAAATGTCTGAAGCGAGAGGGTCTCAAAAATTCAAAGCATGTTTCTTTATTGTCTCTTGTTTTGGCCTTACCGAACCCAGCAAATAACCCATCTCCCCTCAGTGCACTCACTACTTATACCAGATTGATATTTGTTTTCAAATGATAAAGTTGACCCAAAATTATTGTCTTTGGACGTTCTTTTTATGAAGCTAAAAGTGTTCCTGTATTTTAAAGTTTGCCATTATATTTCACTTTAGACACTACAAAAAGGAAAAAAACATAGAGTGCAGGTAGACTGCCTTACTGCAAGCAAACGAACCAAAACACAAATGACTAAAACAACAAGTACAATACACTGTAAGAAAGATGGCTTTCACTACCCAAGCAGCAGTGGGATTGAGCTTTTTTTTTCTTTAATCCAACATATTATTTAGTTGGTCTGTGGACAAAGTTACAACATTAAGTCAGATTTGATACCACAGGAAATAAAACATTTGGAGGGGTTTATTTTGTTTTGAAGTAATGAAGGAGCTAGAAATAGCTACTTGAATAGTAAACCTCGATGCTATGCAAAACTTGGCTTTAAGTAGGTGAAAGGTGACGTTCATGAGCCAGCCTCAGGCTAAAGCAGGGGCTCACTTCCCAAGAGAATCTCAAAATCCGTGAAGCCGCCTGAACTTGAGCTGGGTGGAGTGATGAGGCTGAGAGCAAAGAAATCTCACTCACCTTGGGCCCCAGGCCAGTTTAACTACCTAAAGGAAAGGATACCTGATTCAGGCAACCTGCTCTTCTGCTAGAAAAATAGGTTAATTTGCTCGCTAATCTTTCGAAGTGCTGTCAAAGGTTAACATCCTGAAGATAAATAGAATGCAGAATTTCTTATCTGAAAAGACTGCCACCATTCTGCATGCTGAGGGAAGTATACCTTAAAAGTGGTAGTTCCAGAACCAGGAAAAGCCTCTAGCAAAATAAGTAATTTACAAGGGAGGAATCTTTTTTTCCATCAATAAGCATAAAGCAGACTAGTAGAATTCCAGCAACATCTTAACATCTTCATTATCTTGTTCTGTATGTGTGTGTGTATGATATATGTATTTTAAAGGAAAATACTCCTTGGACTCAAAATTCTAAATTCCCATCTTGTTTGCTTAGGGTAAACAGAAATGTAATGTTTCCAGTCTCTAAGATGTTCTGTTTTTAAAATAAAATAATATATGCACAGTTGCTTTTCTTTTATTCAGGATTTCAGTATATTTTTACTTAGAGCTTTTGAGGGAATTATGGAATTTGGCTGCATTTCCCTTCTTTTTAGAAAAACTCAATTCAGAAACTATAATGGCCAACTGAATGAAAACATCCAACAGTTCCTTTTACAGTTTTGTTATTTCTCCCAATTACAGGGCTATTGAGAGGAGATATCTTTGTAATTTTCATGAATACCTAATGATCTGTCTCATGTGAAGGGTCATAGAAATAGTTTGTGCTTCTATAGCAAACTATATACTACTAGCATTTTCCATAATCATTATAAGGTAAACCCAGGACCAGCTGATGTTTAAAAGTTTAACAGAAACTTTTTGTTCTTTCATTTCTGGTGGATTGGGAAGGGAAGACCGTGATTGAGGTAGCATACTATACTATATTTTTGAGTTAAGATGGCGCTGGCCTCAAGGAGCAGAACATCCAACAAAAACCAACTTAAATTATGTCATTTATTTACCTCACTTAAAGATAACTCAAGAGGCAGGACAAGTCCACGATTGGTCCAGGGACTCTGCTAGGTCACTGAGGACCTCAGCTTTTACATCTTTCACTCTGGCTTTATCCTTAGACCATGATAGTCACAGATGGACGCCACAGTTTCAAGTGTCACATGAAGACACAACAGCATCTGGCCAAAGAATAGGGCCTAAATGCCCCTTCTTATCAAGGAGGAAACCCTTTCTCAGTAAGTTAACAACTGACCGCTCCTCAAGTCCTAGTGGCCAGATTGGGTCACGTCATTTCCTAGCTGCAAGAGAAACCAGGAAATGCCAGCGTTTTTGGCCTTTCTAGTGGAAGGTGGACACCATCAACACAGAAGCAGCCATGGGAAGGAATAAATGTGGGAAGCCCAATTCAGAAGTGTCCACCGTGGGTATCACTGGAAATTACTCACCTCTGACTAGAAGTGGCTTAAACAATAAAACCATCTGTTATCTCACTTAAAATGTCCAGAGGAAGGCAATTCTAGGGTTTCTTCAAAGGGCTCACTGGTGTCATCAGAACCCAGCTCCTTCTATCTCTTTACTCTGCCATTCTCAGTCTTCATGTTCTGTCTCTTCCTGGTTACAGAGTGGCTGCAACTGCTCCAAACGTTATCTTTACACAATACTACATCCAAAGCCAGAAGGGGAAATTGGCTTCTCCGACATGTCAGTATGTGTTTATTATGGCACTGCATCTTCCCAAGGTGTATTCAGCCCACTTCCCCTAAACCAATCACTAGCAAATGAAAATACCCTGATAAGCTTAGCTCAATCATAGATCATCCACTAGGGCTGGGAGAGGATGTTCTAGCAGCTGGGGACAGAGCATCATTTGACCTTTGGTTCAAAGCCTATGCCATATTTTGAAGCACAGGGCCCCACCCCAAAAGAGCATCATCTACAAGCTGACTCCTTAGCTGGGCCTTTAAGAGACCTTTAAGAGTTCTATCAGGCCGCATGAATATGGTAATATCCATGGATCCTATAGTCACATGCCCATTGCTGCTACTCTGCAGGAAAATGAGTTTCTTGGTTGCAGATCAGTGTTAACGCAAGATTCCATGAAGGCAAAGCCGATACTCTGTGGGGCCTCAGGTTGTAGTGCTAGCAAGACTTAGTAGGCAGGATTGGCAGAACTGTGCCTGGGTTATGTATCAGCCCCAATAGGGACAAATTACTGCCTTACACTCTGGTAGGGAGAAAGCCCTGAGATGGAGATTCACAGGCGCCATCAGCAAATCCTGGACGTGTGACTGCTGAGGGGATATGTTCAGGGCATCAGCAGAATCTACTACAGGTGGACACTCAACAGTGTCTGCCATTATCATTTTGTTTTAAAAAAAAAAAAGAAACTGGAATGTATTTTAAGAAATTTTCCAACTGAATTTCAAGGAAAGAATCAGGAGAATTCTAAGAGATCTTATATATCCAAATCCTGCGGTCCTTCTAGAAAGTTCTTTGCAACACAGGTATCAACTTTAGGAGGGATGCACATGTTGATCATGTGGTGAGACATCACAGTGGGACACCCTCTCATCCACTAAAGATCTCTAGGGATTGAGACTCTCAAACTCAATGTCTTTCAATGACACTGGATTCCATAAACACTCTAGCAATGTGTTCTTTCTTCAATTTAAGGTAATTTAATTTTGTTCCACTTTAGTGATTAAGAACCGACCCGCCTCCTTTTAGTAACCCTTCATATTAATGAAATACTTTAAACTCCACTTTTACTTTTTCTTTTCCAGGCTAGACTATCTTTTTTATTTTAACTCTTTTCCAAATGACCTATCGTCTATCCCTTTAGTCATTTTTATTATTTTTCTCCTTTCTTCGTCATCTGGAGGACGAAATAGAATACCTAAACTTTAACAAGGGCCTGACAATTGTAAAACATATTGAAAGAATCCATTCCAAGTCCTTACCTGTCAGAATTCCATTAAAATAGCCTAAAATTAATTGGCTTTTTAAGGTAACCACACACACTTTTTCATTCCTGGTTCATTTTGATTAATGATAACTTCCAATTAAGGCAGTGAACATTAATTAGCTATGCATACTTACGTGTCTAAAAGTCTCTTCAAATCCACTGTTGGGCTTGTTTGCTGTTTTATGTATTAGTCTCTGAATACTTAGCTTTTTATATTATTTTTATTAAACCTCTGTAATTTATCAATTCATATAACTCTCTTATCCATTTTATATCTGTAAAAAAACTCTGAATTCAGGAAGTTATATTAAACTCTCCAGAATAGTTGGTTTTCTATTATTTTTCAAAGATGTACTGGAACAGAGACTCAATATATTTGATTAAAAAGAGATAACCTAGAGTATCAGCTAGAATTAATTTTGGCTGCATGTACCTGAGAATGCAAAATAATAGTGGCTAGACCATGCAAAGGTGTATATTCTACATAAAAGGAGTAGGGAACGAGGTAGTCCAAGGCTAGAACAACAATTCCATGAAATCATCAGGGACCCAAGATGCTTCTCTCTTTCTGCTCTGCTATTCTCAGCGTGTGGATTCTTCATATGTGACCATATTCAAGGTCCATATTCGAGGACCATATTCAAGGTCATAAAATAGCTGCTAGAGCTCCAGCCATTACAACCACACGCTGGCATTAAGAAGGAAGAAAGGGGGCTTCCCTGGTGGTGCAGTGGTTAAGAATCCACCTGCCAATGCAGGGGACATTGGTTCAAGCCCTGGTCTGGGAAGATCTCACATGCCACGGAGCAACTAAGCCCATGTGCCACAACTACTGAGCCTGAGCTCTAGAGCCCGCGTGCCACAACTACTGAAGCCCACACACCTAGAGCCCGTGCTCCGCAACAAGGGAAGCCTCCACAATGAGAAGTCCGCGCACCACAGTGAAGAGTAGCCCCCACTCACCGCAACTAAAGAAAGCCCTCGCACAGCAACAAAGACCCAACACAACCAAAAATAAATAAATAAAATAAATTTTTTTAAAAAACCCTTAAGAACATCATGAGCTTTAAAAAGTAAAGAAAGAAGGATGTAAAAGGCAATAGAGAGTTTTAGGCAATACAAACTGTTCTATATTTTTCTGATAAAGAGCCTTCCTATAGTTGTGAAATAAGTAAATAACCCCTAAGACTTCTTGGGAACTGTCTTAATTCCTTTTAGCATTCCTTACTGAACTTACTTCTCACTCCCTGCATCCTTTTTGTTTCTTTTCTCTGGACCTGCTATAATTTCTCTCCATCATTATAAAGTATTTGGAAACCAAACCTGGATTCAATGCTCTAATTAACTGAACATTAATTCAACAGATATTTAAGTGCCACCAGAGGACAGGTACTGTGCTAGATGTCACAAATATAGCACTTATCGAGACAGAAATGGTCCTGACCTTCAAGAAGCTTATGCTCTAAATCATTATAATAAATAAATAAAAAGATAGTTCCAGAGTTGGAGGTGCTCTTCGGACATTTAAACAGGATAACTAGGAGAAAAGAGGAACAAAGACAATTTTGGATAGGGAGGTCAGGGGAGACAACTCTGAGAGGTGACATTTAAGCCCTAGTGAGGAACCGGCTGATATTTTTGGCAGGAAAATAATTTTGTGACTCTAGAGAGCCTCTCCCAGAAACTAGAAATATATTCTCGTATCACATGGACTTGACCTGGCATTTTTAGAAATCCTGCCCAGTTTGTAGAATCCATAAATATTACAACAAGGAACACAGTCCTATCACCCAAACGTCCATTATATCTTGCTTTGTCATTTAAGGCATTTAACTCAATGTCAAGTGCTCTGGGAAGATCCCAAGCAAAATTACTTGTCCCATTCTCTCTGCGTCGTTCATGCTATTGTTTTATCAGTTAGGTCTCCTTGGGATACAAGCAATAGAAAATGCAAATTAAACTTGCTTAAGCAATTGGAGTTTAATGGCTTACAAATTAAAGGGTGTACATCGGCCTTCAGGGACAGCTTGATACAGAGCTCAAAAGGATCAGAAAGAGTAGTTTTGACTTTCTCCATTTCTCAGATCTACTCCTTGGTGACAGTGTTTGCTTCATCCTGGCTTCCCCACCCCCAGGGCATCAAGACGGCTGGAGGTTATGGAGACTCCTCTCCCACTGGAAATTCCAACTCTCCTCCCAGAAATTTCATTTCCTCTTGAGGCATTATGTCTCTCCTTGCTCAATTTATGTCCCCAACAGTATACTCTGTCTGTCCAGACCTGACTCACCGGCTCCAGCCTGGGATCCAAGGATGGAGGTCAGCAATTCACATCTCAGAAGCACGAGGGAAAGTGTTGGGAGGTGCGTGTAGATGTCCCACAGGAAAATCAGAGCGTGTTACTGGTAGAAAGGTGAAAGGAAACAAAAGCACCATATTGCACTACCGTGAGCTTAGTGCTTCTTGTGCTGTATTAGGTCAATTGTGTTTCTCTCTTTCTCAAACCCCATGATGAACTGTTTGAGAAGAAGAACCACATCTTCATCTTTTTATTCCATAAGGTCCACCCAATGTGCTGATAGATATGATACCTGCACCAAGTGAGCTCAACACACATTTGCTGAATTCAACTATAGAGTACGGTACACACATGTGTAAGTGTAGAGGAGTACATATACCAGTGATGGTATTTGCAGTACATTTAAATCTCTCACAAGACATCAAACTATTTTTTAAAAGTTTGACTGAGAAACTGTCCTCACACTACATTTATTTCAGTTCTTGCTTCTGTGATATTTAGTTTATCTTAATAGTCATTCTTTCTGCAGCCAGTTCATTCCTATATATTTTTTCCTCAATCATATATTTCAATCCACATTTAATTTACCATTTTGTAAGTCTTCAAATCTAGTCTACTCAAAGTGTTCTCCATGGAAGGCAGCATCAGTGTCACCTGGTTGCTTGTAAAAAATGCAGAATCTCAGGCCCCACCCCAGACCTACTTGAACCACATCTGCATTTTAACAAGATTTTCCGAGGATTCATAGAAAACCATAAAATTTGAGAATCACGAGTCTCCTGCTCTAGATGAGTACCATCCACTGAGGATGTAATAGGAACCACATATGTAATTTAAAATCTTCTGGTAACCACATTAAAAAGTACAAAGAAAACAAGCCAAATTAATTTTAGTAGTATACTTTATGTAACTCTATCTCAAGTATTATCATTTCAACTTGTAATCAATATAAAAAATAATTAATCAGATATTCTCTGGGGTTACTCTTTCTAACCTGGTGTTTATTTTGTACTTACAGTACATCTCAGTTTGAACTAATCACCTTTCAAGTGCCTCGATAGCCACCTATGGTTAGCAGCTACTGCAGTTGGCGAAACCACATAACTCAGATTGGGACTTGGTCTTTTAACTGACATCACACACCTGGTCTCAGGACTTAAGGAAGCTCAGGTTCTTAATGTCTCATGGCAGAAAGAATTCAGTGAGAGACAAAGTGATAGGTAAGAAGTAGATTTAGAGAGAAACACATTCCACAGAGTGTAGGCCATCTTAGAGGTGAGAGGCCCCGAAATATGGCATGGTTAGTTTTTATGGGCTGGGTAATTTCATAGGCTAATGAGTGGGAAGGTTACTCCAACTCTTCCAGGGGAAGGGGTGGGGATTTCCGGGACTTGGGCTACCTCCCACTTTTTGTCCTTTTATGGTTAGCCTCAGAACTGTCACTGTGCTGGTGGGTGTGTCATTTAGATGCTAATATGTTACAATGAGCGTATGATGAGGCTCAAGGTCTAGTGGAAGTCGAATCTTCTGCCATCTTGGACCTAGTTGGTTCTAACCAGTTTTTGTCATGTCCTATGGCTACGTCATTCTTTTACAGGTTGTGCCCTGCCTCCTTCCTTCCTGTTTCATTGGCACAGCACTGGACCATAAGATGCATGAAAACAACAGACCATGTCATTTCACTCTCCACTGTAACCCAGTGCCCAGTACAGTGCCTGACGGGTAACAGACACTCAATAAATGTTTGTTGACTTAATATGTTTGAGTGGAGAGAGATTTAAAATATTTAACCAGCACAGCAAAAGTACTGACCAAACAAAATCAAGACAGACCCAGGATGTAAACTATCAGTAATACCACATTAGAAAGAAATAGCATAATAACGGCCTAGAATACAGTCATCCCTCAATATCTGCGGGGATTGGTTCCAGCAGCCCCTGTGGACACCAAAATCCAAGGATACTCAAGTGCCTTATATAAAATGACGTAGTATAATGAATACAGTCAGTCCTCAGTGTCCGAGATTGGTTGAACCCACAGAAGTGAAACCCACAGATACTGAGGGCCAACTGTATGGGAACTGGTCCAATCCCTTCACATCTCAAATGGAACATGGGATACAGACAGGTGGGTGATGTATGCTTAGTCACACTTTTTTTTTTATTACATACACTAGGATTAGACGATCAGGTTTTAACTTCCAACCCAGAGAGGCTTCCACTGCATCCATTCATTCATTCAGTGAGCACCTACTGTATGCAAAAGCATCATGCTGGACCCAGTGGGGGAAGAAACATAAAGAAGAATGATATTCATGCACTTCCAAGAAAACCAATTAAGATCATTTTCATTTTCAATGGAACGGAAACCCAACTCAAACTAATTGACACGAAGAACAGCATTTATTCAGTCATATCATTGAAATTCTACAGGTAGAGTTGGCTTCTGGGGCAGCTTCCTCCAGACTCATGTGTCCTCAGTTTTTCTGCCTCTCCGGAACTGTCTTCCTTCATGGGTTGACTCCATCCTCCACGGCCACCCCAGCCCTAAGCAGCTCTTCCTCAAATCACCAAATCAAGCCCAGAAAGAACGACTATATTTTTCAGAAATCCTGGGAACATCATCTTGCATCGCATTGGCCATGATTGGATTAATTGCCATTGCTACCTCTAAAACAGCCCTTACGTGTTGGGAGATAAAACATTCTGGCTCAAGTTAGCCATGGCCCATCCCCAGAGCTGAGAGTGTGGTCAGCAATGTTAGGCAGCATGTAGGCTTAGAGTGAGGAAGGGCTTGGAGTAAACGTGCTTCAGACGAGGGGAGAGCAAGCTGGTGTGCAAAACACAATAACATCTGCCCCAGGACCTCTCACTCTCCCACTTTTGAGAAGGTAAAAATTAATCTGGAATACCCTCCTCTCCACTCTCTTCCTTCTCTCCCCTCCAGTTTTCCATCCTTTCTTTTCCTCTTTTCACTCTCTTAAAGGTAGAAGCATCAGGTGGACAGAATTTAGAATTATGGTCAAAGTCAAAAAAGAGAAGTCATTTTGGTTTTTCTCTGTTGCTCCTTCAGCTCTTGAAAACCTTTATCATTTGTATTTATCTTGGTAAACACAGTTTTTAGTCTAGAAATTTTTAATGAAGTAAGGCCATGCCATAACAGCCAATTAAAAAAGATACTGGGGAAGATTGTTTACTTGCATCTTGCTAGTTTATTTTTATCTATGCTGAATTTCTAATGATCTTGTAAACACTTCTAGGATTCATACACAAATAAAAAACCTTTTATATGTTTTACATGTTATCTGTTTTATATACCTTCTCGGTAGTTTCTACCTAGAAACTACACCACTCTAGTATCCATCATACGGGCATACCTTGCTTAAGAGCATATTGCTCAAACTAGTATAAATTGTGGAAGTATCAAAGCATTAACTAAAGGTCAAGTGAGTACCTGATTTATCACACCTGGGTACAAACCGCTTTAATTAGAACTGGGGAAAACCAAACTGTGACTTTGGGAAAGGGCCCCTCTCCATTCTGTGTGTTCCTGGCAGAACTACTGGTCACCAAACCTTATCCACTCTGGCCACAGAAGTACAGGACCCAACCTGCCAATCAGAACATCCTATCCCCCCATCCAGTCACTGGGTACTGGGTCAAGGGCAGTCACATGATCCAGGAAGACACAATAGGAGTCTATCCCTGGCATTTTATATCTGTATCCTAAGAAGGAAGCTGAGTTAGGATGATCGAAGCCTAAAGTTTGCTGAGTCCAGATCAACTCTCTCTTAGAAGCCAGCAAGCAGACCAATACAGCTCAGGAAAGAGCCAGTGGGGAGAAACCCCAAATCTAATAGTGCTTGAACCCACCCCCATTCTTTCTAGGAAAATAAGTCAATACGTGTGTGTGTGTGTGTGTGTGTGTGTGTGTGTGTGTGTGTGTGTGTGTGTGTGTGTGTGTGTTAGCTTAAGCTAGTTTGGGCTTATTCACAACACACACTTCCTGGTATACAAACAGGAAAATGAAAGAAGGATTTCAAAGTGAAATTCACTGAAGCTCAGGAAGGTAGCTTGTTACTATTATGAAATTGTGGTTTTGTCTTTAGTAAACAAACAGAATCATTTACCATATATTCTATCATCCCTTGTCTGTGAAGCAGGAATCGTATTTCTAGTGCTTCCTTTTCTCCCTGCACTAGGTCAGGCAAACTCAGGTTTCTGAGTGAATAAAAGAGAAATATAATACAGTGTTTCCTTTTAGACAGACCTTCTGCTTGTATCACTCTCTCCTCCCCTGTCCTGGTAAACTGAATGGATGGTGTGAAATTTCTGTTGGACTATTCTCTAAGTCAAAATGTTAGGGTGGAAAAATAGCACTTGTGTATTGAATCAGTGGTTTGCACATATTATTTTATTTAATAAAGGAACTACCCCTGTGAAGCATTTTCCTGTTTCATGGAAGAAACACTGAAACTTTGTCAGGTACCTCCTGGAGATCCTGAAACAAGTGTGGGCAGCACCTGGACACACACCCAGGCCTGTCTGACTCCCAGCCCATGATTTTCCCCACAGCATTACATTGTTTCCCAGGGAAGAGGGCAGTAGTGTCAGTCATCCTGGGGGTATGTTTATATCACACCAAATGTCCATATGCTAATATATTTTGGAAGTGTGGTCAGCATTCTCTAAGCCTCAGTGTAAAAATAGTTAGCACGTTAGATAAGACTGAGCCTGGATTGAATGAGAGTCTGAAATGGAAATAAAGAAAATTCATCCCCTACCCCTTAAAAAAAAAT
The DNA here is from genome assembly GCF_949774975.1 of Lagenorhynchus albirostris. Taxonomy (NCBI): domain Eukaryota; kingdom Metazoa; phylum Chordata; class Mammalia; order Artiodactyla; family Delphinidae; genus Lagenorhynchus; species Lagenorhynchus albirostris. The sequence continues at coordinate 15,263,214 of NC_083100.1, forward strand.
ACATGTTGAATACTGGAAGAGAAGGAAGACGAATGAAGAAAGAGGAAGGAGAGGATGAGGAAGAGGAAATTTCTACCATTTAAAAAACAAAACTCAAAACAAGAATCATTCGTCAAAGACCATCCATCTCAAGTTAGCCATACTTGAAATTGGTACATAAAAAAGAAAAAAAAGATAATCAGCTTGATTTACCTGAGAAAGGAAAAGATAGATATTATGTTTTTTAAAAACTATTGAGCTTTAAGTAGCAATTAAGAATAGAAAAATTGGACTTCCCTGGTGGTGCAGTGGTTAAGAATCTGCCTGCCAATGCAGGGGACACGGGTTCAAGCCCTGGTCTGGGAAGATCCCACATGCCACGGAGCCACTAAGCCCGTGAGCCACAACTACTGAGCCCACGTGCCACAACTAGTGAAGTCCGCACACCTAGAGCCCATGCTCCACAACAAGAAAAGCCACCACAATGAGAAGCCTGCGCACTGCAAGGAACGGTAGCCCCCGCTTGCCACAACTAGAGAAAGCCTGCGTGCAGCAACGAAGACCCAACACAACCAAAAATAAATAAATAAAATAAACAAATTAAAAAAAATAAAGAATAGAAAAAATGAAAGTTCGATTATTGCCAGAAATACAACCAACCTCCCAGACCCAAGATTTGAGAAGCAAGGATGGAAAAATTGGGCAGTCGGTCAGGTTTACTTTTGAAACGGCCTCAGTAAGTGCTTCGTCCCATACAAACTCTCAACACCCCAGCAGCCCAACCTCCCTATACAGGCTTATTGTACTAGATTTCCTGCCTCCCCCCCATCAAAGCTTGTCCATCCTGTGTCTCATTAACTAAAGGCATATTCTCTGTTTTTTATAACTTAACCTTTTAATCTTAAAACACTGACACAGAAAGTTTTCTAAAATACATTGCTGCTCTATGTGTATAAAATGAAAATGCAGAGAAGGACCAGAAAAATACACAATGTAGTGAGGGGGGAGGGGAATGGTGAGGTGAGATCGTGAGATAAGGGCAGATTTTCCCTTTTATTCCACTTTCCATTTATTTTATATTTTTAATCTTTTACATTAAGCATGTGTTCGTGTGTAATTTTTACAAAATGAGTGAGAAAAAATGACAAAAAATATAGTTTAACTCATTCTCTCCTTTCCAGAAAAATTTTTAATAGCAGATTAGAAAGATTCTTTTAGAAAAGCTTCTTAACTACATAAAAGGGATTTACAGGAGGGGCAGTTTCAGATATTCCTGGGGTTGGATGACAATTAGAGGGAGGTGTTTCTGTAGGTGGGATTTTTTAACGCAACTTCACTCTTAGTGCATTTGTGAGCAGAACCTACACAATCACAGCCACCATCCCCACATAGCCACTGCGCAAAAGAGACTTCTATGTGCTTATGTGTGTCTATACTGAGTTATACGGTTTAAAGGATATAAGCCGAATACAGGGTAGCCTCTGGAGGGGAGTGGTCAAGTAAAAGTCAGAAGACATTCTGCATTTTCTAAAATAGTTTAATTTCTATAAGAAAAATGTATTCATGTTTGCTTAGTAATTAAAAATAAATATAAAACAAAATAAAATTTGAAAAACATTTTTTTTTTGACAAGTACAAATGAAAGGGGGAAAAGATGTATCCCGTCTAGTTGGGCCATAGTTTGAGACCCACCACTCCCTCCAGGGTACTCTTTCCTCCGTTACCTGCCTAGAGGGTCACTGGGTAAAATGACTTGGATGAAAGGAAACCCATCCTTTTTCCATGACCACAGAGCCAGAGTCCTCTGTATTCACATTTTCTCTCTAGATTTGCTGACTACCCTGATTTCTGTACTAATAAACATCTTTTGGTTGCAAGCGACAGAGACCCAGATTGAATCACCTTACTCAAAAAGGGGAAATGATTTTATCACGTAACCAGAAGAACAAAACAAAACAGGCCTGGCTTAATGCAAAGTTGGATTGGGCACTCAAACAGCAGCAGCAGCAATTTGGTTTTCTGCCTCTCAACTCCTCCTTCATTCTCAAGTCTTTTCCCATATGGAGCCCAAGCTGGCAACCAGTCACTGCAGGCTTATACATCTACCTTATATTTCCACCAAACAACAAAAAAAAAACCTGTCTCTATTTAGCTCCAGAGAAAGTCCTGTGTTTAGTGTCATTGGTCTGGCGCGGGTCACGCACCTATCTCTGAACCAATTGCTCAGGGAAAGGGAATGGGATGTTCTGAGTGGACAGGCCCAAGTCATGTGCCGACCAATGGCGTGGGAGCCTGGGATCAGCCCCACCTATAACACAGGGATTGGGTTGGTGGAATAGGTAGTAATAAGGTACTCTTATTAAAAGAAAGGGAGGCGAGGCGGCAGAGACGCTTGGCGGAGTTTGAAAGCTTTGGCGGAAAGGAAAGTCCAGCGGCAAGATGCAGAGCTGGAGTCGTGTGTACTGTTCCTTGGCTAAGAGAGGCCATTTCAATCGAACATCTCATGGTCTGCAAGGAGTTTCTGCAGTGCCACTGAGAACTTATGCAGATCAACCAATTGATGCTGATGTTAACAGTGATAGGTTCTTGTCCTGGAGGATATGTTGCTGCTATCAAAGCTGCCCAGTTAGGCTTCATGGCAGTCTGCGTTGAGAAGAATGAAACACTCGGTGGAACATGCTTGAAAGTTGGTTGTATTCCTTCTAAGGCTTTATTGAATAACTCTCATTATTACCATATGGCCCATGGAAAAGATTTTACATCTAGAAGAATTGAAATGTCTGAAGTTCGCTTGAATTTAGAGAAGATGATGGAGCAGAAGAGTAATGCCGTAAAAGCTTTAACAGGTGGAAGTGCCCACTTGTTCAAACAGAATAAGGTTGCTCATGTAAATGGATATGGAAAGATAACTGGGAAAAATCATGTCACAGCTACAAAAGCCGATGGCAGCAGTCAAGTAATTGATACAAAGAACATTCTTATAGCCACAGCTCTACCAGAGATCTCCATCTCTCTCTTTAAATTGAATACCAAAGTTACTGGTGCTACTAAGAAGTCAGATGGAAAAATTGATGTTTCTATTGAAGCTGCTTCTGGTGGTAAAGCTGAAGTTATCACTTGTGATGTACTCCTGGTTTGCATTGGCCGACGACGCTTTACTAAGAATTTGGGACTAGAGGAGCTTGGAATTGAGCTGGATCCTAGAGGTAGAATTCCAGTAAATACCAGATTCCAAACTAAAATTCCAAATATCTATGCAATTGGCGATGTGGTTGCTGGTCCAATGCTGGCTCACAAAGCAGTGGATGAAGGCATTATCTGTGTTGAAGGGATGGCTGGTGGCGCTGTGCACATTGACTACAATTGTGTACCATCGGTGATTTACACACACCCTGAAGTTGCTTGGGTTGGCAAATCAGAAGAGCAGTTGAAAGAAGAGGGTTATTGAGTACAAATTTGGGAAATTCCCACTTGCTGCTAAGAGCAGAGCTAAGACAAACGCTGACACAGATGGCATGGTGAAGATACTTGGGCAGAAATCAACAGAGTATTGGGAGCACATATTCTAGGACCAGGTGCTGGTGAAATGATAAATGAAGCTGCTCTTGCACTGGAATATGGAGCATCCTGTGAAGATATAGCTAGAGTCTGTCATGCACATCCGACCTTACCAGAAGCTTTTAGAGAAGCAAACCTGGCTGCATCATTTGGCAAATCGATCAACTTTTTTTTTTTCGATCAACTTTTAAATTAGAAGATTATATTTTTCTGAAATTTCCTGGGAGCTTTTATAGAGGTAACATTTCTGAACAGGAAATGCTCTCAGCTCCAAAAATTTCTAGGACTGAATTACAAAACTTTTGGAAGGTATTTAATAGGTTTGGACAGAATGGAATAATCTCATACCTATATTTTAAATAAATTTAATATTTTGTTTTACTGTGTTAATACTGCAGAAAAAAAGCTACTTATAGTAGCATGCTGGAAAATTTTCTTCAACTCATATTTTCATGCTGTTTATGAAAGGCTCAACTTCACTGAATTTATGCTAAGTAGTTTTATCTCTGTTACAGGATTTACTTACATGGGTGGAGCTGGAGTATGGTATGTGAACAGCTGTGTTTGAAACAAGTTGATCAAGTTATTTTAAACTTGGTTTTCACATTGGAAACAGTCATTAGAATAAGTTAAACATGTATAAACTGAACTGATGTAAATAAAAAATGATGGCCTGTCAGTTATTTTAATCCCCAAAGTCTTGGTAGTTAGAGGTAGAATTTGTGTTTAGATTTTTAAGGTTCTACTGAGGTCTACAGTCTGAAGTATAGTTATATAGTTGACCAAAGTAAGGCAGTATATATACAAAATTCATATATTAAATGGAGAAGCAATGTATTGCAGTGGGAAATGAAGCTATGGAAATAAACATGTCTTAAATATTCAAAAAAAAAAAAAAGGAAAAAAAGAAAGGGAAAACATTGCCAGAAGTCACCAACAAGAGATGTCTACCAGTTTCCCTGACAAGTAGCCACACCAAATAATCCAGTTTCATTATCATTACTGTTCTTTTTATATCTCTAATGTCTGTCTAACAGGCTCTGACTTTCAGGTCTCAAACAACTGGTCTTTTCTCTCCAACCCTGGAGTCTCAGGGAGCCCTCAGAGCATTACTGTCAATGCTGGGAGGAGTTATCTATCAACCCCCTATGACTTGGGCTGAGAAAGAATAATTTTCCAGGCAGGGAGCATTCATTCAACATACCTTTTATCCCTCCTATGTATCACACACGTGCTGGACCCAGATCCTGCCTGCGATAATTAGCCTGGTAAGGGTACCATATGAGAAAATCAATATTGAGACAGGCTGATAAGGGAAGACTATAAAAGAGAAGACTCCAAGTCAGCTCAGGGCAGTCAGGACATGCTTCCAAGAGAAGATGACAGTCTAGCTAAGTCCCTAAGAACACGTAAGGGTTATGCAGAGAGGTGGAGGACGAGGAAGTGGATGGATGTTCTAGGTGGAGAAAACAGTATATACCTGAGCACAAAGGCAAGGTGAACTGTGGCACATTTTTGGAATTACAAGTAGGCCAGGTGAACTACAGCTCGGGGTGTGTGTAGGAAAGTGGCCTGAGACAAGGCTGTAAGGAACACAAATGAACTTGTCGGCCATGCCAAGTCTGGATGTTTGAAATTTATTTTGCAAGCAAGCATTAGCCATTGAAAGCTTTTAGGCAGAAGAAAAATATGACCAACTATGGTTTTGTTTGTTTGTTTAATCACTCCCTGGAGGGCAGATTGCAGAGGAATGAGACGGGAGGTAGGGAGTCAAATACAGGATGGTCCTGGCAGGTGTTGACAAGGAGGAATTAAGCAAAATACGGTGGGGTGGAGGGGACCTTCAAGATGGCAGAGGAGTAAGACGTGGAGATCACCTTCCTCCCCACAAATACATCAAAAATACATCCACATGTGGAACAGCTCCTACAGAACACCTACTGAACACTAGCAGAAGACCTCAGACTTCCCAAAAGGCAAGAAACTCCCTACATACCTGGCCGTGTGGCTGACAGGGTCTTGGTACTGTAGCCTGGTGTCAAGCCTGAGCCCCTGAGGTGGAAGAGCCGAGTTAAGGACATTGGACCACCAGAGACCACCCAGCTCCACGTAATATCAATCAGCTAAAGCTCTCCTAGAGATCTCTGTCTCAACACTAAGATGCAGCTCCACCCAAAGGCCAGCAAGCTCCAAGGGCTGGACGCCCCATGCCAAACAACTAGGAAGACAGGAACAAAACCCCACCTATTAGCAGAGAGGCTGCCTAAAATCATACTAATTTCACAGACAACATAAAGCACACCACTGGACACAGCTCTACCCACCAGATAGACGAGATCCAGCCCCACCCACCAAAACACAGTCACCAGTCCCCTCCACCAGGGAGCCTACACAGCCCACTGAACCAAACTTACCCACTGGGGGCAGACACAGAAAAACAATGGGAAATACAAACCTGCAGTCTGTGAAAAGGAGACCACAAACACAGTAAGTTAAGCAAAATGAGAAGACAGAGAAATATGCAGCAGATGAAGGACCAAGGTAAAAACCCACCAGACCAAACAAATGAAGAGGAAATAGGCAGTCAATCTGAAAAAGAATTCAGAGTAATGAGAGTAAAGATGATCCAAGATCTTGGAAATTGAATGGAGAAAATACAAGAAATGTTTAACAAGGACCTAGAAGAACTAAAGAGCAAACAAACAGTGATGAACAACACAATAAATGAAATTAAAAATTCTCTAGAAGGCATCAATAGCAGAATAACTGAGGCAGAAGAATGGATAAGTGACCTGGAAGATAAAATAGTGGAAATAACTACCACAGAGTAGAATAAAGAAAAAAGAATGAAAAGAATTGAGGACAGTCTCAGAGACCTCTGGGACAACATTAAATGCACCAACATTCGAATTATAGGGATCCCAGAAGAAGAAGAGAAAAAGAAAGGGACTGAGAAAATATTTGAAGAGATTATAGTTGAGAACTTCCCTAACATGAGAAAGGAAATAGTCAATCAAGTCTGGGAAGCACAGAGAGTCCCATACAGGATAAATCCAAGGAGAAACACACCAAGACACATATTAATCAAACTATCAAAAATTAAACACCAAGAAAAAATATTAAAAGCAGCAAGGAAGGGCTTCCCTGGTGGCGCAGTGGTTGAGAATCTGCCTGCCAATGCAGGGGACACGGGTTCAAACCCTGGTTCAGGAAGATCCCACATGCCACGGAGCAACTAAGCCCATGTGCCACAACTACTGAGCCTGCGCTCTAGGGCCCACGAGCCACAACTACTGAGCCCACATGCCACAACTACTGAAGCCCTCGTGCCTAGAGTCCATGCTCCACAGCAAGAGAAGCCACCGCAATGAGAAGCTTGCGCACCACAAAAAAGAGTAGCCCCCGCTCGCCGCAACTAGAGAAAAGCCCGCATACAGCAACGAAGACCCAACACAGCCAAAAATAAATACATTTATTATTTTAAAAAAATAAATAAATAATAAAATAAAAAAATAAAAGCAGCAAGGGAAAAGCAACAAATAACATACAAGGGAATCCCCATAAGGTTAACAGCTGATCTATCAGCAGAAACTCTGCAAGCCAGAAGGGAGTGGCAGGACATATTTAAAGTGATGAAAGGGAAACAACTACAACTAAGATTACTCTACCCAGCACAGTTCTCATTCAGTTTCGATGGAGAAATTAAAATCTTTACAGACAAGCAAAAGCTAAGAGAATTCAGCACCACAAAACCAGCTTTACAACAAATGCTAAAGGAACTTCTCTAGGCAGGAAACACAAGAGAAGGAAAAGACCTACAAAAACAAA